>NW_022680515.1:0-736399 GCF_009764315.1 Trachypithecus francoisi
ATTCATGTCACACATTTAAAACTTTCTCTTGATTCAGCAGGTGGCAAACACTCCTTTTGGAGGATCTGTGAAGAAACATTTGGGAGCCCTTTAAGGCCTATAAGGAAAAACCAAATATACCCAGATAGAAACTAGAAGGAAGTGATTTGTAAAACTGCTTTGTGATGTGTAGATTCATCTCACAGAGTATAAAATTTCCTTTGATTCAGCAGCTTGTAAACACTCATTTTGGAGATTCTACGAAGGGACAAGTCAAAGCCCATTGAAGCCTATGATGATAAAGTAAAATTTGCAAAACAAAAACTAGATTGAAGTTATCTGTGAAACTGTGGATTCATCTTACAGTGTTAAAATTTTCTTTTCAACAGCGAGTTGGAAGGACACATTTTAAAGAATGTGTAAAAGGACTTTTTGGAGCCTTATGGGGTAAAATGGAATACCCCCAGACACAGACTAGAAAGAAGCTGTCTATGCAACTACTTTGTAATGTGTTGATTCAGCTCACAGAGATAAACCTTTCTTTTGATTCAGAAGGTTTGAAACACTCGTTTTGGACTATCAGCGAAGGGACACTTGGGAGCCCATTGAGGCCTTTGGGGGAAAACTGAATATCCCCAGATAAAAATTAGAAAGAAGCTATCTGTGAAACTGCTTTGTGATTTGTGGATTCATTCCACGGAGTTAAACTTTTCTTTTGATTCACCAGGTTGGAAACACCCTCTGGAGAATCTGCAAAGGGACATTTTGGAGTTCATTGACGTTTATGGAAAAAAAACCTGAGTATCCCCAGATAAAGTCTTGAAAGAAGCTGTGTGTGAAGCTGCATCGTGATATGTGGATTCATCACAGAGTTATACTTTTCTTTTGATTCAGCAGTTAAAAAACACCCTTTCTGGAGAATCTGTGAAGAGACATTTGGGACCTCATTGAGGGCTATGGGGAAAACAGAGGATCCCCAGAAAAAACTACAAAGAAGCTATCTTTAAACTGCCTTGTGATGTGTGGATTCATCTTCTGAGTGAAAAACTTATTTTGATTCACCAGGTTTGAAACACTTTTTTGGGAGCATCTGGAGCTCCCAAAACATTTGGGAGCCCATTGAAGCCTGTGGGGAAAAAACAATGATCCCCTGATAAAAACTAGAAAGAAGCTATCGATAAACTTGCTTTGTTATGTGTGGATTCCTATCAGTTTTAAACCTTTCTTTAGATTTGAGAGATTGGAAACTCTTTTTGAAGATTCTGCCAAAAGACATTTATGAGCCTATGGAGGCCTCTTAAGAAAAACAGTATATCCCCAGATTAAAACTAGAAAGAAGATATCTGTGAAACTGCTTTGTGATGTGTGGATTCATCTCACAGAGTTACACGTTTCTTTTCACTCTGCAGGTTGGAAACACTATTTTGGGAGAATCTGAGAACGAACATTTGAGAGCCCTTTGAGTTTGATGGGGAAAAACTGAATATCTACAAATAAAAACAAAAAGAAGGTATGTGTGGAACTGCTTTGTGATGTGTTGATTCATCTCAAAGAGTTAAAACATTCTTTTGATCCATCACATTTGAAACTATCTTTTTAGAGAATCTGCAAGGGGACATTTGGGAGCCCATTTAGGCCTTTGACAAAAAAACTGAATATTTGCAGATAAAAACTACCAATAAGCTATCTGTGACACTGCTTTGTGATATGTTTATTATTGTCACAGAGTTAAAATACTTTCTTGATTCAGCAGTTTGGAAACAGTGGTTTTGAGGAAACATCAAAGAGGCATTTGGGAGTGCATTGTGGCCAATGGGGAAATATGCCAAGGGACATTTGGGAGCTTATTTAGGGCTATGGAGAAAAATAGAATATTTAAGATAAAATCTAGAAAGAGATTATTTCTGAAATTGCTTTTGATGTGATGATTCCTCTCACAGAGTTAAATTTTTATTTTGATTCTGTATGTTGGAATACCTCTTTTTGGAGAATCTGCAAAGGCATATGGGGGAGCCCATTGAGGCCTATGAAAATACTCAATATCCTAGGCGGAGCTTGCAGTGAGCAGAGATGGTGCTGCTGCAATCCAACCTGAGCAACAGAGCGAGACTCCATCTCAAAAATGAATGCATTAATTAATTAAGTAATAAGATAAAATAAAATAAACTGAATATCCCCATATAAAAAGTGCAAAGAAGTTCTCTGTGAAACTGCTTTGTGATGTGTGGATTCATCTCACAGAGTTAAATTTTTCTTTTGATTCAGCAGATTGTAAACACTCTTTTTGGAGGATCTGCTAAAGGATATTTGTGAGTCCATTGAGGCCTAGAGAGAAAATGAAATTTCCCCAAATAAAAACAAGAGATGAGCTACTCCTGAAACTGCTTTGTGTTGTGTGGATTCATCTCACAGAGTTAAACATTTTTTGATTCAGAATGTTGGAAGCACTCTTTTGGAAGACTCTGGGAAGGGACATTTGGGAACCCATTGAGGCCTATGAAAGAAAACTGAATATCCTCAGATAAAAACTAGAAAAAAAACTACTTGTGAAACTGCTTTGTGATTTGTGGATTCATCTCAGAGAGTTAAACCTTTCTTTTATTCAGTAGATTGGAAACACTCTTTGAAGAACCTGCGAAGGGATATTTCAGAGCCCATTAACAGAATATCCCCAGATAAAAATGAGAAAGACACTATTAACCTATCTGTAAAACTCTTTTGTGATGTGTCAATTCATCTCACAGAGTTAAACCATTCTTTTGATTCAGCAGGTTGGAAACTTTCTTTTTAGAGGACCTATGAAGTTGCTTTTGGGAGTCCATTGAGGCCCACAGGGAAACACCAAATAACCCCAGATATAAACTAGAAAGAAGCTATCTGTGAAACTTCTTTGTGATGTGTGGATTCATCTCAAAGAGTTAAAACTTTATTTTGCTTCAGGATGTTGGAACCACTCTTTTTGGAGAATGTGCAAAGAAATATTTGAGAGCCTATTGAAACAAATGGGGAAAAACTGAATCTCCTGAGATGAAAACTAGAAAGTAGATTTCTGTGAAACTGCTTTGTGATGTGTGGATGCATCTCACAGAGTTCAATGTTTCTTTTGATCCAGCACGTTGGAAACACTCTTTTTATGGAATCTGTGAATGGATATTTGAGAGCCCCTTGATGTCTATGGGGAAAAAAACGAATATCCCCACATAAAAACTACAAAGTTTTAGTTTAGTTTAGTTTTGTTTTGTTTTTATTCAGCAGGTTGGGAACACTCTTTTTGGAGAATCAGCAAAACAACCTTTTGGAGCCTATTAGGACCTGTGAAAAAAGCTGAATATCCTGAGATAACATCTAGAAAGAATGTATCTGACAAACTGCTTTATAATATGTGGATTCTTCTCACAGAGTTAAAGTTTTCTGTTGATTCAGAAGATTGGAATCATTGTTTTTAGAGAATCTGCTGAGGGACACTTTGTCACCCTTTGAGGCCAAAGAAGAGAAACAGAACATCTCCACATAAAAACTAGAAAGAGGCTTTCTGTGAATCTGCTTTTTAATGTGTGGATTCAACTCACAGACTTAAAAGTTTATTTTTAACAGCAGGTTGGAAACACTTTTTGGAGAATCTGCAAAGAAATATTTGGGAGCCCTTTGAGGCTGATGGGAAACACAAAATATCCCCGGAGTATAACTAGAAAGAAGATATTGGTGAAACTGCTTTGTGATGTGTGGATTTATCTCACAGAGGTAAAACTTTCTTTTCATTCACCAAGTTGGAAACATTGTTCTTAGAGAATCTGCAAAGGGACTTTTAAGAGCTCATTGAGGCCTATGGGGAAAAACGGAATATCTCCAGATAAAAACTGGAAAGAAGGTTTCTGTGAAACCACTTTGTGATTTGTGGATTTATCTCACAGAGTTGAACCTTTCTTTTGATTCAGCAATTTGAAAACAGTCTTTTTGGAGAATCTGTCAAAGGACAATTGGGAACTCATCAAGGCCTATGGGAAAGAATGAAATGTCCCCAGTTAAAAAGTACAAAGAAGCTATCTGTGAAACTACTTTGAGATGTTTTGATTCATCTCAGAGTGTTAAACCTTTCTTTTGACTTAGCAGATTGAAAACACTATTTGTGGAGAATCTGTAAAAGGACATTTTGGTGCC
The DNA here is from genome assembly GCF_009764315.1 of Trachypithecus francoisi. NCBI lineage: Eukaryota > Metazoa > Chordata > Mammalia > Primates > Cercopithecidae > Trachypithecus > Trachypithecus francoisi. The sequence continues at coordinate 4,138 of NW_022680515.1, forward strand.
CAAGGAGGTCAATGTGAAAAAACAGAAAATCCCAAGATAAAACATAGAAGGAAGCTATGTGTGAAACTTATTTGTGATGTGTGGATTCATCTCGCAGAGTTGAAATTGTCTTCTGATTTAACACTTAGAATCACTCTTTTTGTAGGATCTGTGAAGGGACATTTGGGAGCCCATTGAGGCCTATGGGGAAAGACTGATTATTCCCAGATAAAAACTAGAAAGAAGCTATCTGTGAAGTTATTATTGATGTGTAGATTTATTTCACATATTTAAAACTTCCTTTTCATTCAGCAGGTTAAAAACACTCTTTTTGTAGAATCTGCAATGGGAAATTTGGGAGCCCATTGAGGCCTATGGGTAGAAGCAAAATATCCCCAGATAAAAACTAAAAAGAAGCTATCTGTGAAAATCCTTGGTGATGTGTGTGTTCTTCACAAAGAGGTAAATCTTTCTTCTGATACAGTAGGTTGGAAACATTCTTTTTTGAGAATCTGTAAAAATACATTTGGGAGCCCATAGTGGACCATGGGGAAAAACAGAATATCCCCAGATAAAAACTACAAAGAGGCTATCTGTGAAAGTGCTTTGTGATGTGCAGATTTATCTCACAGAAATAAACATTTGTTTTCGTTCAGCAGGTTAGAAAAACTTTTTTTGGAGAATCTTCAAAGGGACTTTTGGGAGTTTATAGAGGCCTATGGAGAAAAACCAAATATCCCCAGATAAAAACTCAAAGGAAGTTATCTGTGATACTGCTTCTCCATGTGTGGATTAATTTCAGAGGATTAAATCTTTCTTTTGATTCAGCAGCTAAAAAAATCTCCTTTCCAAAAATCTGCAAAGGGGCTTTTAGGGACTCAAAAGGCCAATGGGGGAAAATAAAATTTCCCCACATAAAAACTAGAAAGAAGCTGTCTGTGATACTATTTGGCGATGTGTGGATTCATCTCACAGAGTTGAATTTTCTTTCTGATTCTTGAGAGAGGAAACACTTCTTTCATAGAGTCTGTGAAATCACCTTTAGAACCCCATTGAGGCCTACGGGGAAAAACAAAATATCCCCAGATAAAAGCTAGAAAGAAGCTATCTGTGAAACTCCTTTGTGATGTGTGGAATCATCTCACAAAGTTAAACCATTCTTTTGATTTAGTAGGTTGGAAACACTCTTTTTGGAGAATTTGTGAGGGGACATTTGAAAGCTCTTTGAGGCCTATGGAATAAAAACGAGTAAGAAGCTACCTGTGAAATGCTTTTTGATGTATGGATTCAACTCACAAAGTTAAACATTTCTTTTTTAATTCAGCAGTTTGGAAACAGTCTTTTTGGAGAATCTGTGAAGACACATTTGTGCACCAATTGATTCTTATAGCAAAAACTGAATATCCCCAGATAAAAACAAGAAATAATCTATCTGTCAAACTGCTTTGTGATGTGTGGATTCACCTCACATAGTTAAATGTTCTTTTGATTCAGCAGGTTGCTAACACTCTTTTTGTAGAATCGGTGAAGGGATATTTGGGAGCCCAGTGAGGCCTGTGGGTAAAAACTGAATATTCACAGAGAAAAAGTAGAAAGAAGCTATCTGTGAAATTGCTCTGCAATATGTGGATTCATATCAGAGAATAAAACCTTTCTTTTGATTCAGTAGTTTGGAAATGCTTTTTTTCAGAATATCTGCGAAGCAGAAGAGACATTTGGGCACTCAATGAGGCCTATGCAGAAAAACAGAATATTCCCAAATTAAAGCTGAAAGAAGATATCTGTGAAACTGCTTTGTAATTTGTGGATTCATCTCACAGAGTTGAATTTTTTTCTGATTCAGCAGGTTGGAAACAATCTTTTTGTATAATCTATGAAGGGACATTTTGGAGCCCATTCCAGACTAAGGGGAAAAACTGAATATCTCCAGATAAAATGTACAAAGGAGCAATTTGTGAAACTGTTTTGTGATGTGTGGATTCATCTCACAGATTAAATCTTTCTTTTGATTCAACAGGTTATAAACACTCTTTTTGGAGTATCTGCAAAGGGATATTTAGAAGCCCATTGAGGCCAAAGGGGAAAAACAAAATATCCCAAGATATGAACAAGAAAAAGCTTATCTGTGAATCTACTTTTTAATATGTGTAATCAACTCACCGAGTTAAAAGTTTATTTTTATTCAGCAGGTTTGAAACACTCTTTTTGGAGAATATTCGTAGGGACATTTGGGAGCCCTTAAAGGACTACGGGAAAAACCAAATACCACCAGATGAAAACTAGAAAGAAGCTGTCTGTGAAACTGATTTGTCATCTGTGGATTCGTCTCACAGAGTTAAACTTTTCTTTTGATTCAGAAAGTTGGAAACACTCTTTTAAGTGCATATGTGAATGGACATGTGGGAGCCCATTAAGGCCTATGTTGAAAAACAGAATATCCCCAGATAAAAACTAGAAAGAAACAATCTGTGAAACTGCTTTGTGATGTGTGGATTCATCTCACACAGTTAAGTCTTTATTTTGATTCAGCAGATTAGAAACACTCTTTTTGTAGAATCTGCAAAGGAATATTTGGTAGCTTGTTGAGGCCTATGGGGAAAAAACTGAATAGCTCCAGATAAATACTGCAAAGAAGCAATCTATGAAGCTACTTTTTGATGTGTGGACTTATCCTACAGACTTAAAACTTTCTTTTTATTCAGCAGATTGTAAACACTTTTATTGGAGAATCTGCGATGGGACATTTGGGACTCAATTGAGGCCAAAGGGAGAAATGAAATATCCCCAGATAAAAACTAAAAAGAATCTGTCAGTGAAACTGCTTTGTGATGTGCAGATTCATGTCACAGATTTAAACCTTTCTTTTCAATCAGGAGGTAGTAGAGACTCCTTTTCTAGAATCTGTGAAGGGACATTTTGGAGCCCTTTGAGGCCTATGGATAGAAACCAAAAATCCCCAGATAAAAACTAAAAAGAAGCTATCTGTGAAAGTCCTTTGTTATGTGTGTGTTCATGCCACAGGATTAAATCTTTCTTTTGATTCAGTAAGTTGGAAACACTCTTATTAGATAATCTGTGAAACACATTTGGGAGCCCATAGAGGACTGTGGACAAAAACAGAATATCCCCAGATAAAAACTAGAAAGAAGCTACCTGTGAAACTGCTTTGTTATGTGTAGAATCATCTCACAGAATTAAATCGTTCTTTTGATTCAGCAGGTTTTAAACACTATTTTAGAGAATCTTCAAAGGGACTTTTGGGAGTCCATTGAGGCCTATGGGGAAAAACCAAATATCCCCAGATAAAAACTAGAAAAAAGCTGTCTGTGATACTACTTCTCGATGTTTGGATTCATCTCAGTGAGTTAAACCTTTCTTTTGATTCACCAGCTTGGAAACACTCCATTGGCAAATCTGCAAAGAGACATTTGGGCACTCAAAAAGCTTATGAGGGAAAAGGAAATATCCCCACATAACAACTAGAAAGGAGCGATCTGCGAAACTGCTTTGGAATGTGTGTATTCATCTCACAGAGTTAAATTTTACTTTTGATTCATCAGATTGGAAACACCCTTTTTGTAGAATCTGTGAAGGAACATTTGGGAGCCCTTCGAGGCCTATGGGGAAAAACAGAATATCCCCAGATAGAAACTACAAAGAAGCTCTCTGTGAAGATGGTTTGTGTTGGGTGGATTAATATCACAGAGTAAAACATTTGTTTTGACTCAGCAGGCTGGAAACACTCCTTTTTGAGAATCTGAGAAGGGCATTTGGGAGCCCCTTGAGGTAAACTAGGAAGAAGATGTTTGTGAAACTCTTTTGTGATGTATAGACTCGTCTCACAGAATTAAAGCTTTTTTTGATCAGCAGGATAGAAACACTGCTTTTGGAGGATCTTTGAAGGGAATTTTGGGAGTCCATCAAGGGCTATGGGTAAAAACTGAATATCCCCAGACACAAACAAGAAAGAAGCTATTGGTGACACTGCTTCTCTATGTCTGGATTCATCTCACAGGGTTGATTTTTTTTCTAATCCCTCAGGTTGGAAGCACTCTCTTTGTAGAACCTCAAAGGGACATTTGGAAGACCATTGTGTTGTATGAAGAAAAACCAAACATCCCTTGATAAAAACTAGAAAGAAGTTATATGTCAACTGCTTTTTGATGTGTTGATTCAACTCACAGTGTTAAACCTTTCTTTTGATTCACCAGGTTGGAAACACGTTTTTTAGAGAATCTGTGAAGGGATATTTTTTAGATCATTGAGGCCTATGGAAAAAAACAGAATATGCCCATTTAAAACTAGAAACAAGCTATCTCTGAAACTGCTGTGTGATGTGTTGATTCATCTCACAAAGTTAAACCTTTCTTTTAATTCAGCCTGTTGGAAACACTCTTGGAGAATATGAGAAGGGATATTTCAGGTCTCTTTGTGGCTTATGGGGAAAAAATGAATATTCACAGATAAGAATGAGAAAGAAGCTGTCTGTTAACTGTGTTTTGATGTGTGGATTCCAGTAACAGAGTTAAAAGTTTATTATTATTCAACAGGTGGGAAAAATTCTTTTTGGAGAATCTGAGAAGAATATTTGTGGGGAAATTGAGGCCTATGGCAAAAAAAAAAATCTCCAGATAAAAACTAGAATAAAATTATCTGTGAAACTGCTTTGTGATGTGGGTATTCATCTCAGCTAAATTTTCCTTTGATTCAGCAAGATGGAAAAAGTCTTTCTAGAGAATCGCTGTAGGGGAATTTGGCACCCCATTGATGTCTATGGTGAAAAACTGAATATCCCCAGAGAAAAACTATAAAGAATCTCTCTGTGAAGCTCTGTTGTGATGGGTGGACTCATATCACAGAATTTAACCTTTGCTCTGATTCGGCAGGTAGGAACACTCCTTTTCTAGAATCTTCAAAGGGATGTTTGGGAGCCCCTTGTGTCATATGGGGGAAAAACATATATTGCCATAGAATATCCCCAGATAAAAACTAGAAAGAAACAATCTGTGAAACTGCTTTGTGATGTGTGGATTCCTCTCACAGAGTTAAATCTTTCTTTTGATTCCATAGATTAGACAGACTCCTTTCTCAAATCTGTGTGTGAAAATTTGAGGGCCTTTTCAGTCTATGGGGAAAACTGAATATCCCCAGAAAACATCTAGAAAAAAGCTATCTAAGAAACTGCTTTGTAATATGTGTGTTCATCTCACAGAGTTAAAGTTTCCTTTTGACTCAGAAGGTTGAGAACACTCCTTTTGTAGAAAGTGTGAAGGGACATTTGGGTGCTCTTTGAGGCCTAGGGGAAAACAGAATATCCCCAGATAAAACTAGAAAGAATTTATCTGTGAAACTGTTTTGTGATGGTCGATTTTATCTCACAGAGTTAAAAATTTCTTTTGATTCAGCGGGTTGGGAACACTCTTTTTGGGGAATCTGCAAATGGACATATAGGAGTCCATTGTGGCCTATGGAAAGAAACTGAATATCCCCAGAAAAAAACTAGTAAGAATATATCTGTGAAACTTCTTTGTGGTATGTGGATTCATCTCACAGAATGAAACTTTTGATTCAGCAGGTTGGACACACACTTTTTGGAGAATCTGCAAAGGGAAATTTGGGAGCCCATCAAGGCCTGTGGGGAAAAACTGAATATACCCAGATAAAAACTAGAAGAATCTATCTGTGAGACTGCTTTGTGATGTGTGGATTCATCTCACAGAGTTAAAGTTTTCTTTTTATTCAATATGTAGGAAGCACTGTTTCTGGAGAATCTGTGAAAAGACATTTGGGTGCCATTGAGGCCTACAGGAAAAAACTGAATATCCCCAGATAAAAACAAGAATGAAGTTATCTGTGGAACTGCTTTGGGATGTGTGGATTCATCTCGCAGAGTTAAACCTTTCTTTTGATTCAACATCGTGGAAACACTCTTTTTGGAGAATCTGCAAAGGGACATTTGGAATCCCAGGATAAATACTAAAAATAAGCTATCAGTGAAACTGCTTTGTGATGTCTAGATCCACTCCAAGGAGTTACCCCTTTTCTTTCATTCAGCAGAATGGAAACACTTTTTTTTTTTGCACAATCTGAGAAGGGATATTTGGGAGCCCATAGAAGTTTAAAAGATAAACTGAATATTTCCAGATAAAAACTAGAAAGAAGCTGTCTGTGAAAGTGCTATGAGATGTGTGGATTCATCTCAGAGAGATAACACTCGCTTTTGATTCAGCAGTTTGGAAACACTCTTTTTGAAGAATCTCTGGAGGAAAATTTGTGTGCTTATGTATTCCAATGGGGAAATACAGAATATACAGATAAAAACTAAAAGCAACTATCTGTGAAACTGCTTTGTGATGTGTGGATTCATCTCACAAAGCTAAATTCTTCTTCTGACTCAGAGATTGGAAACACACTTTTTGCAGAATCTGTGAAGGGACATTTGGGATCTCATTGAGGCCTATGGGGAAAATGGAATATCCCCAGTGAAAAACTACACAGTAGCTATCTGTGAAACTGCTTTGTAACGTGTGGATTCATCTCAGATATTTAAATCTCTCTTTTAATTCAACAGGTTGTAACCACTGCTTTCGGAGAATCTATGAAGGGACATGTTGGAGCCCATTGAGGTATAAGGGGAAAAACAGAATATCCCCAGATAAAAACTAGAAAGATGATATACCTGAAACTGCTTTGTGATGTGTGGATTCTTCTCTCAGGGTTAATCCTTTCTTTTGATTCAACAAGGTGGCAACACTGTTTTTGTAGAATCTGCAAAGAGATATTTGGGAGCTTATTGAGGTCTATAGGGAAAAACCGAATATCCCCAGATAAAAACTAAAAAGAACCTATCTGTGAAACTGCTTTGTGATATGCAGATTCACTTCACAGAGTAATTTTTTCTTTTGATTCAGTGGGTTGAAAACACTCTTTTAGTAAAATCTGTGAACAGACATTTGGAAACACTTTGAGGTCTACAAGGAAAATCTAAATATTCTCAGATAAAAACTAGAAAGAAGTATATGAGAAATTATTTTGTGATGTGTGAGTTCCTCCAACCGAGTTTAAACTTCCCCTTCGTTCTGCAGTTTAGAAACACTGTTTTTGTAGAATCTGCAAAGGGACGTTTGGGAGCCCATTGAGTCCTATAGGGAAAATCAGAATATCCCCAAATTAAAACTAGAAAGAAACTATCTGTAAAGCTGCTTTGTGATGTTGGACTCATCTCAGTGTTAAACTTTCTTTGTAGATTCTGTGAAGAAACACTTGGGAATCCATTGATGACTATGGGGAAACACAGAATATCCCCAGATAAAAACTAGAAAGAAGCTTTATGTGAAACTGCTTTGTGATGTGTGGATTCAACTCACAACATTAAAACTTTCTTTTGATTCAGCAAATTTGAAGCAGTCTTTTTGAAGAATCTGCAAATGGACATTTGGGAGACCAGTGAGGCCTATGGGGAAAACAGAATATCCCCAGATAAAAACTATAAAGAACGCACCTATCTTTGTAACTGATTTGTGATGTGTGGATTCATCACACAGAGTTAAATCTTACCTTTGATTCAGCAGGTTAGAAACACTCTCTTTGGAGAATCTGCAAAAGGACATTTAAGATCCCATTGAGACCTAAGGGAAAAAAAACAAATATCTCCAGATATAAACTACAAAGAAGCTATCTGAGAAACGGCTTTGTGATGTGTGGATTCATCTCACAAAGTAAAATTTTTCTTTTGATTCAGCAAGTTTGAAGCAGTCTTTTTGAAGAATCTTTGAATGGACATTTTGGAAACCATTGAAGCATATGGGGAAAACTGAATGTCTCCAGATAAAAACTAGAAATAACTCATCTGTGAAACTACTTGGTGATGTGTGGGTTCATCTCACAAAGTTAAACCTTTCTTTTCATTCAACAGATTGGAAACACTCTTTCTGGAGAATCTGTGAAGGGACATTTTAGAGCCCATTGAGGCCAATTGGGAAAAATGAAATATCTCCAGAAAAAAACTAGAAAGAAAGTATCTGAGAAACCGTTTTGTCCTATGTGGATTCATCTCACAGAGGTAAGCCTTTCTATTGTTCCAGCATGTTGGAAACACTCTTTTCGTAGGATCTGTGAAGGAACATCTGGGAGCCCAATTAAGCCTATAAGTAAAAATGGAATACCCTCAGATAAAAACTAGAAAGAAGTTATCTGTAAAACAGATTTGTGATGTGTCAATGTATCTCACAGAGAAAAACCTTTCTTTTGATCCAGCAGGTTGGAAACACTCTTTTTGTAGAATCTGTGAAGGGACGTTTGGGAGCCCATTGAGATCTATAAGTAAAAACTGAATATTCCCAGATAAAATGAGAAAGAAACTATCTGTGAAACTGCTTTGTGATGAGAGGATTTATCTCACAGAGTTAAACCCTTCTTTTCATCCAGCAAGTTGCAGGCACTCTTTTTGGAGAATCTGCCAATGGACATTACGGAGTCTATTGAGGCCTATGGGGAAAAATCGAATATATCCAGATAAAAACTAGAAAGAAGCTATCTGTGAAATTGCTTAGTGATGTGTAGATTCTTCTCACACAGTTAAATTTTTATTTTAGTCCAGCAGGTTGGAAATTCTCTTTCTGTAGAATCTGCAAAGGGACATTTGGGAGCCCATTGAGGTATGTGGGTAAAAACAAAATATCCGAGGTTAAAAACTATAAAGCAGATAACTCTGAAACTGCTTTGTGATGTGTGGATTAATCTCACAGAGTTAAACCTTTCTTTCAATACAACAGGTTGGAAACACACTTTTTTGAGAATCTTCGAGAGGACATATGGAAGCCCATTGCAGCCTATGGAGAAAAAAAGAATATACCCACACAAAAACAAGAAAGTAGCTATCTGTAAAACTACTTTGTGAAGTGTGGATTCATCTCACATAGTTAAGCCTTTCTTTAGATTCAGCAGGTTGGAAACACTTTTAGAGAATCTTTGAAGGGACATTTTGGATCCCATTAAGGTCTATGGGAAAACATTGAGTATTTCCTCATACAAATGAGAAAGAAGCTATCTGTGAAACTTCTTTTTGTGGTGTGCATTCATCTTGCAGAGACAAACCTTTGTTTTGATTCAGTAGGTTGGAAACACTGTTTTCAAAGAATCTGTGATGGGATATTTGAAAACCAAATATCCGTAGATAAAACCTAGGAGAAGCTATCCATGAAACTGCTTTGCGATGTGTGGATTAATCTCAGAGGTAATGTTTCTTGTGATCCAGCAGGTTGGAAACACTCCTTTTGGAGGGTCAGTGAAGAAACATTTGGGAGACCATTGAGGCTATAAGCAATATGGAATATCCACAAATAAAAAGTAGAATAAAGCTGTCTTTGAAATTGTTTCCTGATTTGTGAATTCATCTCACAGAATCAAACCTTTCTTTTGATTCAGCAAGTTAAAAACACTCTTTCTGGAGAATCTGCGGGGGGACCTTTGTGAGACCACTGAGGTCAACAGAAAGAAAATGAGTATTCCTAGAGAAGAACTAGAAATAATCTAGCTGTAAAACTGGTTTTTGATGTGTCGATTAATCTCACAGAATTAAACAGTTCTTTTGATTCAGCAGGATTGAAACACTCTTTAGAAAAAATCTATCAAGCAACATTTAGGAGTCATTTTGGCCTATAATTAAAAACCGAATATCCCCACATAAAATCTAGGAAAAAAAAAGCTATCTGCGAAATTGTTTTGGGTGGTGTGGATTCATCTCCGAGATATATACTTTTCTTTTGATCCAGCAGAAAGGGAACACTCTTTTTAAAGAGTGTGTGAAGGGACATTTGGGAGCTCATTGAGGCTTACAATGAAAAAGTGAATATCCACAAATGAAAACTACAAAGAAGCTCTCTGTGAAACTGCTTTGTGATGCGTGGATTCATCTCACAGAGGTAAACTTTTCTTATCATTTAGCAGGTTAGAAACACTCTTTTTGGAGAATCTGCAAAGGGACATTTGGGAGCCCATTGAGGCCTATGGTGAAAACCAAATATCCCCAAGTAAAAACTAGAAAGAAGCTGTCTGTAAACGTGCTTTGTGATGTGTGGATTCATGTCACAGAGTGAAATCACTCTTTTGATTCAACAGGTTGGAAATACACTTTTTGGAGTGTCTGCAAAGGGACATTTGGTAGACCATTGAGGCCTAGGGGGCTAAACAAAACATCCCCAGATAAAAACAACAAAGAAGCTATATGTGAAACTGTTTTGCAATATGTGGATTCATCTCACAAATTTAAACGTTTCTTTTGATTCAGCAGTTTGTAAACACCCTCTTTGGAGGATCTACAAATGGACATTTGGGAGCCCTTGAGCCCTTTGGAAAAAAAACGGAATATACCCAGATATAAACAAGAAAAAAGGTATCCATGAAACTTATTTGTGATGTGTGGATTCATCTTATAAAGTTAACCTTTGTTTTGATTTAGCTGTTTGGAAAAACTTTTTTTGGAGGATCTGCAAAGAAACATTTGGGCCCCATTGAGACCTGTGAGTAAAAACCGAATATCCCCAGCTAGGAAGAAGCAATCTGTGAAACTGCTTTTCAATGTGTGGATTCGTCTCCAAAATTTAAACCTTTATTTTCACTCAGCAGGTTGAAAACACTGTTTTTGGAGAAACTGCAAAGGAAAACAGCCCATTGAGGCCAATGTAAAAAAACTGAATATTCCCAGATTAAAGCTAGAGATAACCTATTTGTGAAACTGCTTTGTGATGTATGAATTCATCTCAAAGAGTAAAACATTTGCTTGGATCCAGTAAGTTAAAAACACTCCTTTTGTATAATCTGTAAAGGGGCCTGTGGGAACCCATTGAGGCCTATAAATAAAAACCACATATCCCCAGATAAAAACCAGAAAGAAGCTGTCTGTGAAACTAATTTGTGATGTGTGGATTCATCTCACAGAGTTAAGCCTTTCAGTTGATCCAGCAGGTGGAAATACTCTTTTTGGAACCCTGCAAAGGGACATTTGGGAGCCCGTTGTGGTCTATGGGAAAGAATGGAATAACTCCTGATAAAACTAAAAACAAACTGTCTGTGAAACCGTTTTTTCACGTATGGATTCATCTCACAGAGTTAAACTTTTCTTTTGATTCAGCAGTGTGGAAACACTCTTTTAAGATAATCTGTGAAGGGACATTTGGGAGCCCATTCAGGCTTATATGGAAAATCATGTATTTCTAGATACAAACTAGAAAAGCTATCTGTGAAACTGCTTTTGGATGTGTCAATTCATTGAACAAAATTAAAGGTTTCCTTTGATTCAGTAGGTTGGAAACCATATTTTTATGGAATCCATGAAACGACATTTTACAGCCCTTTGGGTCCTGTGTAGAGAAATCAAATATCCCTGTTGAAAAGTAGAAAGAAGCTATCTGTGAAACTGCTTTGTGATGTTGGGATTCACCTCAAAGAGTTAATCCTTTATTTTTATCAAGCAGGTTGGAAACATTTTTTTATAGAATCTGTGAAGAGACATTTGGAAGCCCATTGAGGCCTCCAAGTAAAATCCAAATATCCCCAGATAAAAACTAGAAAGAAGCTATCTGTGAAACTCCTTTGTCTTGCATGGATTCTTCTCCCAGAGTTAAACCTTTCTTTTGATTCAGCAGATTTTAAACACTCTTTTTAGAAAATCTGTGAAGGGACATTTGGCAGCCCATTGCAGCCTATGGGGAAAATGGAATATCCTCAGACAAAAACTAGAAAGATGCTATCTATGAAACTGCTTTCTGTTTGTGTATTCTTATCCCAGAGTTAAAATTTTATTTTGATTCGGGAGATTTTAAAAATTCTTTTTATAGAATCTGTGAAGGAACATTTTGGAACCCTTTGAGGCTCAAAAATTAAGCCAAATATCCCCAGATAAAAACTAGAAAGACTCTATCTATGACACTGCTTTGTGATGTGAAGATTTGCCTCAGAGAGTTAAACCTTTCTTTTGATTCATGAGGTTGGAAACAATCTTTTCAGCGAATCTGTGGAGGGACATTTGGGAGCTATTTGAGACCTATGGATAAAAAACAAATATCCCCAGATAAAAATAGAAAGAAGCTACATGTGAAACTCCTTTGTGATATGTGAATTCATTTAAAAGAGATAAACCTTACTTTTGATGAAGCAGTTGGAAATGCTCTTTATGGAGAACCTACAAAGAAATATTTTGGAACCTATTGAGGCCGAGCAGCAACATTGAATATCCCCAGATAAAAACTAGAAAGAATCTACCTGTGATACTGCTCTGTAATGTCTGGATGCATCTCAGCGAGTTGAAACTTCTTTTGATTCATCAGGTTGTAAACACTGTTTTTGTAGAATCTTTGAATGGACATTTTGGAGCCCATTGAGGCCTATGGGGATAAATCGAATATCCCCACATAAAAAGTACAAAGAAGCAATCTGTGCAACTGCTTTTTGATGTCTGGATTCATCTCAAAAATTTAAACCTTTCTTTCAATTCAGCAGGTTGGAAACACTCTTTTGTTTCCAACGAAGGACCTGCAAAGGGACATTGGAGTGTCAGTTGAGGTCCATGTGAAAAAAATGAATATCTTCAGATAAACACTACACAATAGCTATCTGTGAATCTCCATTGTGATTTGTCGATTCATCTCACAGAGTTAAACCTTTCTTTTGGTTCAGCAGGTTGGAAACATTCTAATTGCAGAATTTGCAAACGAATATTTGGGAGCACATTCAGGCCTAAGGGGAAAGTCCGAATATCCACAGATAAAAACTAGAGAGAAGCTATCTGTGAAACTGCTTTCTGATGTGTGGATTCATCTCACAGATGTAAACCTTTCTTTTGATTCAGCAGGTTGGAAACACTCTCTTTGTAGAAAAAGTGAATGGACATTTCAGAGCTCATTGAGGACTATGGGAAAAATCAAATTATGCACATATAAAAACTAGAAAGAATCTTTCTGTGAAACTGCTTTGTGATGTGTGAATTCATCTCATAGAGATAAACCTTTGTTTTGATGAAGCAGTTTGGAGACACTCTTTTTAGAGCATCTGTGAAGAGTCATTTTAGAGCCCATTAAAGCCAATGGGAAAAAACAGAATATCCCCAATTAAAACTAGAGAGAACCTATCTGTGAACCTGCTTTGAGACGTGTGGATTCATCTTACAGAGTTAAACCTTTGTTTTGATTCAGCAGGTTAGGAACACTTGTTTTGGATAGTCTGCAAAGATACATATGGAAGACTGCTGAGGCCTGTATTTAAAAACTGAATATCCCCAGACAAAAACTAGAAAGAAGCTACCTGTGAATATGCTGTGTGATGTGTGGATTCATCACACAGAGGTAAACCTTTCTTTTGATTCCGCTGGTTGAAATAGCTCTTTTTGGAGGACCTACTAAAGGATATTTGGGAACCCATTGAGTTCTATGGATACAAAAGGAGTATATCCAGATAAAAACTAGAAAGTAGTTACCAGTGAAACTAATTTGTGATGTGTGGATTCATCTCACATAGGTAAAGCTTTCATTTGATTCAGCAGGTTGGAAAGACTCATTTGGAGACTCTACAAAGGAACATTTGGGAGCCCTTGAAGCTTATGGGGGAAAAAAAGAATATCCCATTTTAAAGTCTAGAAGGAAACCATTCGTGAAACAGCTTTGTGATGTGTGGTTTCATTTCATGGTGTTAAACCTTTCTTTTGATTCAGCATTTTGGAAAAACTCTTTGTGTAGAATACTTGAAGAGACATTTGGGAACCCACTGAGGCCTATGAAAAATAAACAAATCTTCCCAGATAAAAATTAGAAGGAAGCTATCTGTGTAACTGCTTTGTGATGTTTGGATTAATCTAAAAGAGTTCAAACATTGCTTTAATTTAGGAGGTTAGAAACACTCTTTTTGTAGAATCTGAGAAGGGACATTTGGGAGCCCATTGTGGCCTATGGGAAAAAATGAATATCCCCAGATAAAAATTGAAAAGAAGCTATCTGTGAAACTGCTCTGTGATATGTGGATTCATGTCACAGAGGTAAACCTTTCTTTTGATTCAGCAGGTTGAAAGCACTATTTTTGGAGAATCTGTGAAGAAACATTTGAAAGCCCATTGAGAGATGTGGGGAAACACCAAATATGCATAGAAAAAATTAGAATGAAGCAATTTCTGACATTGCTTTCTGATATGTGGATTCATCTCGCAAAGTTAAACCTTTCTTTTAATTCAGCAGGTTGGAAACACTCTTTTTGGAGAATCTGCAAGGGGACATTTGGGACCCTATTAAGGCCTGTGGGCCAAAATGGGATATTCCCAGATAAAAACTAGAAATAAGTAGTCTGTGAATCTGCTTTGTGATGTGTGGATTCATATCATATGTTAAACCTTTCTTTTGATTCAGGACGTTGGAGACACTATATTTTTAGAACCTGTGAAGGGAAATTTGGGGCCCATTGAGGCCTATCAGAAAAAATATATATCCCCAGATAAAAACTAGAATGAAGCTATCTGTGAATCTGCTTTGTGATGTGTGGATTCATCTAACAGAATTAAACCTTTCTGTTGATTCAGCAGGTTTTAAACACTCTTTTTGGAATACCTGCAAAGGGACATTTTGGAGCCCATTGAAGACTATGGGGAAAACCCAAATAACCTCAGATAAAAACTAAAAAGAAGATACCTGTGAAATTGCTTTGTGGTGCACAGATTCATCTCACAGAGTTAAGCTTTTCTTTTGATTCAACATGTTGGAAACAATATTTTCATACACTCTTCAAAGGGACATTTTGGAGCCAATTAAGGCCCGGGGAAAAAGCGAATATCCTCACATAAAAACTGGAAACAAGCTTGTGGTGAAACTGCCTTGTGATGTGTCTATTCCTTTCACAGAGTTAATTCTTTATGATGATTCTGCTGGTTGGAAACAATCTTTTTGTAGAATCTGTGGTGGGACATTTGGGAGCTCTTTGAGTCTATGGGGAAAAACTGAATATCCCCACATAAAAACTGGAAAGAAGTTTTCCTTTTCCATGAAACTGCTTTGTGATGTGTGAGCTTATCTCACAGATGTAAAGCTTTTGTTTGATTCAGCAGGAGGAAACACTGTTTTTAGAGGATCAGTGAAGGATTGTTTTGGAGCCCATTGAGGTCTATTGGGAAAAACTGAATATCCCCAGATACAAATTAGTAAGAAGCTATTTGTGAAACTGCTTTGTTTTGTGTGGATTCACCTCAAAAAGTTAACCTTTTTTTTTTGATTCAGCAGGTTGCAAACGCTATCTTCGGTGAATTTGCGAAGGGACATTTGAAAGTCCATCTTGCAGTCTATGGGGAAAAACAGAATATCCCCAGATAAAAAATACAAAGAAACTATCTGTGAACATGCTTTGTGATGTGTGGATTCATTTCAGAGAGTTAAACCTTTCTTCTGAGTCAGCAGGTTGGAAACACATTCCTGTAGAATGTGCAAGGAGACGTTTGGGAGCCCAATGTGGCCTATGGGGAAAAACCAAATATCCTTAGATATAAACTAGAAAGAAGCTAATGTGATACTGCTTTTAATGTGTGGATTTATCTTACAGAATTATACTTTTCTCTTGATTCAGCAGGCTAGAAAAACTCTTATTGTAGAATCTGTGAAAAAACATTGGGGAGCCCATTGAAGCCTACGGATAAAAACTGAACATTCCCAGATAAAAGATACAAAGAAAATATCTGTGAAACTACCTTTTGATGTGTGGATTCATCTCACAGAGTTAAACTTGCCTCTTGATTAAGCAGGTTGCAAACACACATTTTGTAGAATATGCAAAAATACATGTGGGAGCCCATTGAGGCCTATGGGGAAAAAACAGAATGTCCCCCAATAATAAATAGAAAGAAGGTATCTGGGAAACTGCTTTGTTATGTGTGGATTCATCTCACAGAAGTAAAGTTTTTTTTTATTCTGCAGGTTGAAATGCTCTTTATGTAGAATCTGCAAAGACATTTGGCAGCCCATGAGACCTATGAAGAAAAAATGAATATCCCCAGACAAAAACGAGAGAGAAGCTATCTGTGAAACCGATTACAATGTAAGGATTCATTTCACAGATTTAAAACATTCTTTTGATTCAGCAGGTTGGAAACGCTCTTTTTGGAGGATCTGCAAAGACATTTGGAAGACCAATGAGGCCTATTGGGAAAAACTGAATATCCCCAGATAAAAACTAGAAAGAATCTATAAGTGAAACCTCTTTGTGATGGTTGACTTCATCTCACAGAGTAAAACCTTTCTATTGATACAGCAGGTTGAAAACACTCTTTATGGAGAATCTGTGAAGGGACATTTGGGAGCCCATTGAGACCTATGGAGAAAAATAAAATATTCCCGGATAAAAACTAGAGAGAAGCTGTCTGTGAAAATGATTCGTGATGTGTGGATTCATCTCATAGGGATAAACCTTCCTTTGATTCAGTCAGCTGGAAACATTATTTTTGGATAATCTGCGAAGGGACATTAGGGAGCCCATTGAAACCTACGGGGAAAAAAACAAATGTCCCCAGATAAAAACTACAAAGATCCTATCTGTCAAACTACTTTCTGATGTGTGACCTCATCTCACAGAGTTAAATCTTTCTGCTGATTCAGGAGGTTGGAAGCATTTTTTTTTTTTTTTCAAGAATCTGCAAAGGGACATTTGGGAGCCCATTGTGGCCTGTGGAATAAGACAGAATATCCCCAGATAAAAACTAGAAAGACGCTATCTATGAAACTGCTTTGTGATGCTTAGATTCATTGCACAGAGTTAAATCTTTGTTTTTGATTAACTAGGTTGGAAGCACTCTTTTTGGAGACTCAGTGAAAGAACATTTGGGAGTGCATTGAGGCCTATGGGGAATAATAAAATATCCACAGGTAAAAACTAGAAAGAAGCTATTTGTGAAACTGCTTTGTGATGTGTGGATTCATCTCAGAAAGTTAAACTTCCTTTGATTCAGTAGGTTGATAACACTCTTTTTGCAGAATCTACAAAAAGACATTTTGGAAATCATTGAGGCCTAAGTGGTAAAACTATATAACCCTAGATAAAAACTAGAAAGATAGTATCTGTGTAACTGCTTTGTAATGTTTGGATTCATCTCACAGAGTTAAACCTTTCTTTTGATTCAACAGGTTTAAACATTCTTTTTGGATAATCTATGAAGGGAGATATGGACCATTGAAGCCAAAGGGAGAAAAAACAAATATTCCCAGAAAAAAAAAAAAATAGAAAGAGGCTACCTGTGAAACTGATTTTTGATATGTGCATTTATCTCACAGACTTAAATTATTTTTTATTAAGCAGATAGAAAACAGTCTTTTTGTAGAATCTGCGATGGAACATTTTGCATCCCACTGAGGCCTGTCGGGAAATATCCAATATCACCTGATAAAAAGGAGACAGAAGCTATCTGTTAAATTTCTTTCTGACATATGGATTCATCTCACAAAGTGAAATCTTTCTTTTGATTTAGCAGGTTGGGAACATTCTTTTTGGAGAATCTGTGAAGGGACAATTCAGAGCCCGTTGAGGACTATGGGGAATAACCAAATATCCCCAAATAAAAACTAGAAAGAAATTATTTGTGAATCTGATTTGTGATGTGTGGATTCATCTCACAGAGTTACACATTTCCTTTGATTCAACAGGTTTAAACACTCTTTTTGGAGCACTTGTAAAGGGACATTTGGGAGCCCATTAAGGCCTACTGGAAAAAAACATCCCAAGATGAAAACTAGTAAAAAGCTATCTATGCTACGGCTTTCTGATGTGTGGATTCATCTCACAGAGTAAAAGCTTTCTTTTTATTCAACATGTTGGTAACACTTTCTTGGAGAATCTGCGCGGCAATATTTGGGAGCCAATTGAGGACTATGAGGCAATACCGGATATCTCCAGATAAAAACTAGAAAGAAAACATCTGTGAAACTGCTTTTTGTCGTGTGGATTCATTTCACAGAATTAAGACATTATTTTTATCCAGTAGGTTGGAAACTCTCTTTTTGGAATAACTGCAGAGGTACATTTTGGTGTTTGTTGAGGCCTAAGGGGAGAAAGGGAATATCCCTAGATAAAAACTAGAAAGAACGTAACTGTTAAGCTGCTTTTTGATGTCTGGATTCATCTCACAGAGTTAAACCTTTGTTTTGATTCAACAGGTTGGAAATACTTTTTTTTGTAGAATCTGCAAAGGGATGTTGGGAGTACATTGAGGCCTGTGAGTCAAAATAATATATACCCAGATAAAAAATAGAAAGAAAATATCTGTAAGTCTGCTTTGTGATGTGTGGATTCAACTTGTGACGTTAAACTTTTGTTTTTATTTAGCTATTTGGACACACTCTTGTTTTAGAGACTGTGAAGAGACATTTGGGAGCCCATTGAAGCCTAAGGGGAAACAGAATATCTCCAGTTAGAAACTACAAAGAAGCTATCTTTTAATCTACTTTGTGATGTTTGGATTCATCTCATGTAGTTCAACCAATCTTTTGATTCAGCAGTTTAGAAACACACTGTTTGGAGAATCTGCGAAGGGATATTTACGAGCCCATTGAGGGTTATGACGAAAAACAGGATATCCCCAGATAAAAATTAGAAAGAAGCTATCTGTGAAACTGATTTGTAATGTGTGAATTCACCTCAGAGGATTAAACCTTTTTTAAATTCAGGAGTTCGGGAATCCTCTTTTCGGAGATTGTGAAGGAACATTTGGGTTCCTTTGAGGCCTATAAGGAAAACTGAGTATACTCAGATAAAAACTAGAAAGAACGTAACTGTTAAGCTGCTTTTTGATGTCTGGATTCATCTCACAGAGTTAAACCTTTCTTTTGATTCAACAGGTTGGAAATACTTTTTTTTGTAGAATCTGCAAAGGGATGTTTGGGAGTACATTGAGGCCTGTGAGTCAAAATAATATATACCCAGATAAAAAATAGAAAGAAAATATCTGTAAGTCTGCTTTGTGATGTGTGGATTCATCTCACAGAGTTAAACCTTTCTTTTGATTCAACAGGTTGGAAATACTTTTTTTTGTAGAATCTGCAAAGGGATGTTTGGGAGTACATTGAGGCCTGTGAGTCAAAATAATATATACCCAGATAAAAAATAGAAAGAAAATATCTGTAAGTCTGCTTTGTGATGTGTGGATTCAACTTGTGACGTTAAACTTTTGTTTTTATTTAGCTATTTGGACACACTCTTGTTTTAGAGACTGTGAAGAGACATTTGGGAGCCCATTGAAGCCTAAGGGGAAACAGAATATCTCCAGTTAGAAACTACAAAGAAGCTATCTTTTAATCTACTTTGTGATGTTTGGATTCATCTCATGTAGTTCAACCATCTTTTGATTCAGCAGTTTAGAAACACACTGTTTGGAGAATCTGCGAAGGGATATTTACGAGCCCATTGAGGGTTATGACGAAAAACAGGATATCCCCAGATAAAAATTAGAAAGAAGCTATCTGTGAAACTGATTTGTAATGTGTGAATTCACCTCAGAGGATTAAACCTTTTTTAAATTCAGGAGTTCGGGAATCCTCTTTTCGGAGATTGTGAAGGAACATTTGGGTTCCTTTGAGGCCTATAAGGAAAACTGAGTATACTCAGATAAAAACTAGGAAGAAGCTATTTGTGTAATGAAGCAGTCTGTGAAATTGCTTTTTGATTTGTGCATTCATCTCACAGAGTTAAACTTTTCTGTTGATTCAGTATGTTGAAAACACTCTTTTTGGAACATCTGCAAAGGTACATTTAGGTGTTTGTTGAGGACTGTGGGGAAAAACTGCACATCCCCATATAAAAACTAGAAAGAAGATAACTGAAACTGCTTTGTGACGTCTGAATTCATCTCACAGAGTTAAATATTTCTTTTGATTCAAGAGGTTGAAAACACTTTTTTAAATGTAGAATCTGCAAAGGGACATTTGGAAGCACATTGAGGCCTATGGGGGAACAGTGAACATACATAAATAAAAACTAGAAAAAGTTATAAGTGCATCTGCTTTGTGTTGTATAGATTTATCTCACAGACTTAAATCTTTCTTTTGATTCAGAAGCTTGGAAATGCTCTTTTTGTAGACTCTGCGAAGGGACATATGGGAGCCCAATGAGGCCTATGGGGAACGATTGAATATCTCCAGATAAAACTGACAAAGAAACTATCCGTGAAACTACTCTGTGATGTGTAGATTTATCTCATGGTGTTAAGCCTGTCTTTTTATTTAGCAGGTTGGAAATACTCTTTTTGTAGAATTTGTGAAGGGACATTTGTAGCCCATTGAGGCTTAAAGGGAAAAACCAAATATCCCCAGATAAAAACTAGAAAGAACCTATCTGTGAATCTACTTTGTGATGTTTTGATTCATCCCACAAAGTTAAAGCATTCTTTTGATTCAGGAGGTTGAAAACACTCGTTTTGGCGAATCTGCAAAGGGAAATTTGAAAGCCCTTTGAAGCCTGTGGGCAAAAAACAGATATCCTCAGATAAAAACTACAAAGAAGCTATCTGTGAAACTGCATTGTGATGGGTCGGCTCATCTCACAGAATTAAAACGTTCCATTGATTCAGCAGGTTGGAAACCATGAACTGAAAGTCAATGAACATTTGTAAGTCCTTTGGTGGAAAACCAAATATCCCCAGATAAAAACTAGAAAAAAGCCTACCTGTGAAAGTCGTTTCTGAGGTGTGGATTCATCTCAGAGTTAAAACTTGATTTTGATTCAGCAGGTTGGAAACACTGTTTTTGGAGCATCCGCAGGGCCATTTGCAAGCTCATTGAGGCCTACGTAAAAAAATTGAATATCCACATGTAAAAACTAGAAAGAAGCTACCTGTAAAACTACTTTGTGATGTGTGGATTCATCTAAGAGTGTTAAAACTTTCTTTTGATTCAGCAGTTTTAAAACACTCTTCTTGTATCTGTGAAGTGACATTTGAGAGCCCATTGAGGCCTAAAAGGCAAAATGGAATATCCCCACATAAAAACTACAAGGAAGCTATGTGTGAAACTGTTTGTGATGTGTGGATTCACAACACAGAATTAAACCTCTCCTTTGATTCAGCAAGTTGCAAACATGCTTTTTGTAGAACCAGCAAAGGAACACTTGGAAGCCCATTGAGGACTGTGGGGAAAAATTCAATATCCCCAGATAAAAACTAAAAAGAAACTGTCTATGAAACTTCCTTGTGATGTGGGGATTCATACCACAGAGTTAAATTTATTTTTGATTCAGCCAATTGGAAACACTCTTTTTGCAGAATATATGAAGGGACATTTTGGAGCCCATTGAGGCTTATGGGGAAAACAAAATATCACCAGAAAGAAACTAGAAAGAAGTTATTTGTGAAACTGCTTTGTGATGTGTGGATTCTTCTCACAGAGTTCAACCTCTCTTTTGATTCATCAGGTGGTGAACAGTCCTTTTGCAGAATCTGTGAAGAGACATTTTTTAGTGTGTTGAGGCCTATGGTTACAAAAAAAATCCCCAGATAAATACTTGAAAGAAGCTATCTGTGAAACTGCTTTGTGATCTATGAATTCATCTCACAGATTTAAACCTTTCTGTTAATTCAGCAGGTTAGAGACAGTCCTTTTGTAGAATCTGTGAAGGAACATTTGGGAGTGCATTGAGGCCTATGGTGACAAATAAATATTCCCAGATAAATACTAGAAAGAAGTTATTGATGAAACTGTTTGTGGTGTGTGGATTCATCTCACAGAGGTAAATCTTTGCTTGATTCAGCAGGTTAGAAACACTTATTTTGAAGACTCTGTGAAGGGACATTCAGTAAACCATTGAGGCATGTGGGGAAGAATTGAATGTCCCTGGATAAAAAGTAAGAAGGAGCTATCAGTGAAACTTCTTTGTGATGTGCATACTCATCTGAAAGAGTTAAAACTTTTCTGTTTTTAATTCAGCAGGTTGGAAACACCCTTTCTGAAGAATTTGTGAAGGGACACTTGGGAGCATATTGAGGTCTTTGGGGAAAATCTGTATATCCCATTATAAAAACTAGAAAGAAACTATCCCTAAAACTGCTATGTGATTAGTTGATTCATCTCACTGAGTTAAACATTTATTTTGATTCAGTAGGTTGGAAATACTTTTATTATAGAATCTGCAGAGACATTTAAGAACCCATTCAGGCCTATGTAAGAAAACTTAATATCCCCAGATAAAAACTAGAAAGTAGCTATCTGTGAAACTGCTTCGTGATGCTTGGATTCATCTGACAATGTTCAAGTTTTCCTTTTATTCAACAGGTTGGAAACACTCTTTTTGGAGAATCCGCAAAGTGATATTTGGGAGCCCGTTGTGGGCTATGGTGAAAAACCAAATATTTCCAAAAAAAAAAAAAATAGAAAGAAGAATTTGTGAAACTGTTTGTGATGTATAAATTCATCTCACAGAATTAAACTTTTCTTTTGATTGAGCAGATTGGAAATCCTCCTTTTGGATAATCTGTGAAGTGATATTTGGCAATCTATTGAAACATATGGGCCAGAATGGAATACCCAAAGATAAAATTAGAAAGAAGTTTTCTGTGAAACTGCTTTGTGATATGTGGATTCATCTCAAAAAGTTCAACCTTTCTTTTGATTCAGCGGGTTGGAAACACTCTTTTTATAGAACCTACAAAGAGACATTTGGGAGCCCAATGAGGCCTATGAGGAAAAGCAAACATCAATAGATAAAAACTAGAAAGAATCTAGCAGTGAAAATGCTGTGTGATGTGTGGATGCATCTCAAAATGATAACATTTTCTGTTGATTCAGTAGGCTGGAAACACTCTTTATATCATATCTGTGAAGAAACCTCTGGGAATCTATTGAGGCCTATGGGGAAAAAGTGAATAACCCCAGATAAAAATTAGAAAGAAGTTATGTGTGAAAATTATTTGTGATGTGTGGATTCATCTCGCAGTGTTAAGCCTTTTTTTTTGTTTTTGATTCAGCAGGTTGGAAACACTCTTTCTGTAGAATCTCTGAAGAGACATTTGGGAGTCCATTAAGGTCTATGGGGAAGAACCAAATATCCCAATAAAAACTAGAAAAAAAAGATCTGTGAAACTTCTTTATGATGTGTAGAGTCATTTCACAGAGTAAAATTTTTGGTTTAATCCAAGAGGTTGTAAACACTCTTTTTGTAGAATCTGTGAACGAACATTTGTGACCCCATTAAGGCCTATGGAAAAACAATAATAATAACCAGATAAAATCAGAAAGAAGCTATCCGTGAAACTGGTTCTTGATGTATGGATTTAACTCACAGAGTTAAACCTTATTTTTGATTCATCTGGTTGGAAACACTCTTTCTGGAGGATTTATGAAAAGACATTTGTGAGCTACCTGAGGCCTATGGGGAAAAATCTAATATCCCCATAGAAAAACGGCAAAGAAGCAATCTGTGGAACTGCTTTGTGATGTGTGGATTCATCTCACAGAATTAAAGCTTTCTTTTGATTCAGCAGGTTGGAAACCTTTATTTTGGATAATCTGTGAATTTACATTTGGGAGTAATTTGAGACCTATTGGGTAAAAATAATATTACCACATAAATACTAGAAATAAGCTATGTGTGAAACTGCTTTGTGATGTGTGAATTAAGCTCAGAGTTAAACCTTTCTTTTGATTCAGCAGGGTTGAAAACTCTTTTTTATGAATATGTGAGGCAACATGTTGGAGCCCCTTGAGGACTATGGGGAAAAACCAAATATCCCCATATAAAAACTACAAGGAAGCTATCTGTGAATCTACTTTGTGATGTGTGAATTCATCTCACAGAATTTAACCTTTCTTTTGATTCATCTGGTTAGAAACACTCTTTTTGGAGAATCTGTGAAGGGACATTTGGGAGCACATTGAGGTTTATGGAGAAAAACCAAACATCCCCAGATACAAACTAGAAAGAAATTATTCGTTAAACTGCTTTGTGATATGTGGATTCATCTCACAGAGGTAAAGCTTTCATTTGATTCAGCAGGTCAGAAACACTCCTTTCAGATAATCTGTGAAGGGACATTTGGGAGTACATTCAGGCCTAGTGGGAAATATTGAATATCTCCACATAAAAATCAGGAAGAAGGTAACCATGAAACTACTTTGTGATGTATGGATTTATCTCAAGTAGCTAAATTTTTTTTTTTAATTCAGTAGGTTGAAAACAGGCTTCTTGGAGAATCTGTGAAGGGGCATATGGGAGACCATTGAAGCCAATGGGGAAAAAATCAAGTATCCCCAGATAAAAATTAATGAAAAACTATCTATGAAATTGCTTTGTAATGAGTGGATTCATCTCATAGAGTTAAACGTTTGTTTTCATCTATCAAGTTGGAAACTCTCTTTTTGAAGAATATATGGTGGGGCATCTTGGAGCCCAATGAGGCCTATGAAACAAACAGAATATCCCCAGATAAAACTGGAAAGAAGCTATTGGTGAAAGTGGGTTTTGACGTGTGGATTCAACTTACAGGGTTGAAACTTTCTTTTGCTTTAGCTGCTTGGAAACAGTCTTTTTAAAGAATCTGCAAAGGGACATTTTAGAACCCCTTGTGGCCTATTGGGAAAAACAGAACATCCCCAAATAAAAACTGCAAGGAAGCAATCTGTGAAACTTCTCTGTGATGTGTGGATTCATCTCACAGAATTAAACATTTCTTTTGATTCAGCAGGTTGGAAGCACTCTTTTTCGATTATCCGCAAAGGGACATTTTGGAGCCCGTTGAGGCCTATGGACAGAAACTGAATATCCCCAGATAAAAACTAGATAAAAGTCATCTTTGAAGCTGCTTTGTGATGTTTGGATTCATCTCACAGACTTAAATTTTATTTTGATTCAGTATGTTGGAAACCATCTTTTGTAGAATCTGTGAAATGACAATTTGGAGACCTTTGAGGCCAATGGGGGAAAATAGAGTATCTGGAGATGAAAACTAGAAAGAAGTTATGTGTGAAACTGCTTTCTGATGGGTGGATTTATCTTATAGATTTAAACCTTTAGCTTGATTCAACAGACTGTAAACACTTTTTTTTGTAGAATCTGCAATGGGACATTTGGGTTCCCATTGATGCCTATAAATGAAAACCAAATATCCCCAGGTGAAAACTAGAAAGAAGCTATCTGTGAAAATGATTTGTGATGTCTGTATTCATCTCACAGAATTAAACCTTTCTTTTAAATAATTTCATTGGAAATACTCTTTTTGGAGAATCTGTGAAGGGATATTTGGGAGCCCATTGATGCCTATAAGAAAAATATGAATATTTCAAGATAAAAACTAGAAAGAAGTTATCATTAAACTGGTTTTTGACATGCGGATTCATCTCACAGAGGTAAAGTTTTCGTTTGACTCAGCAGGTTAGAAAAAGTTATTTTGGAGAATCTGCATAGTGACATTTGGGAGCCAATTTACATCTATGGGTAACAATTGAATATCCCCATGTAAAAACTAGGAAGAAGCAATCCGTGAAACTACCTTGTGATGTGAGGATTCAGCTCACAGAGCTAAACATTTCTTTTGATTCAACAGGTTGGAAAAACTCTTTTTGTAGAATCTGCGAAGGGATATTTGGGAGCCCATTGATGACTATGGGATAAAACAGAATATCCCCAGATAAAACCTAAAAGAAGTTACCTTTACACTGCTTTGAGATGTGTGGATTCATCTCACAGAGGTAAATTTTTCATTTGATTCAGCACGTTAAAAATATTCCTTTTGGAGAGTCTATGTAGTGACATTTGGGAGTCCATTTATCTATGGAAATATTGAATATCCCTATATAAAAACTAGGAAGAAGAAATCCTTGAAATTGCCTTATGATGTGAGGAGTCATCTCACAGAGTTAAACCTTTCTTTTGATTCAGCAAGTTGGAAACACTCTTTTTGTTGAATCTGTGAAGGAACATTTGGGAGTCCATTGAGTCCTATGGGAAAAAATCGAATATCCCATTTTAAAAACTAGAAAGAAGTTACCATTAAACTGCTTTGTGAGATGTGAATTCATCTCAGAGAGTTAAAACTTTCTTTAGATTAAGCAGGTTAAAAACAATCATTTTGTAGAATCTCCAAAGAGACACTTGGAATCCATTGAGGCCTATGGAAAATAACTTAATATCTCCAGATAAAAACCAGAAAGAAGCTATCTGTGAAACTGCTTTATGATGTTTGGATTCATCTCCCAGAGTTAAACACTGTTTTTGTAGAATCTCTGAAAAGACATTTGAGAGCCAGTGGAGGCCTATGGACAAAACCGAATATCCCCAGATGAAAACTAGAAAAAAGCTCTCTGAGAAATTGCTTCGTGATGTTTGGATTGATCTCACAATTTTATTGTCAAATCTGTGAAAGGACATTTGGGATCCCATTGAGGACTATGGGAAAAAATGGAATATCCACAGATAAAAACTAGAAAGAACCTATCTGGAAAAGGGCTTTGTGATGTGTGGATTTATCTCACAGAGATAAACCTTTTTTTTTTTATTATCCAACAAGTTGGAAACACTCTTTTTGGAGAATGTGTGAAGGGACATTTGGGAGCCTGATGAGGCCTAAGAGGAAGAGGCCAATATCCCCAGATAAAAACTAGAAAGAGGCCGTCTGTGAAACTAATTTGTGATGTGTGGATTAATCTCACTGACTTAAACCTTTCTTTTAATTCAGCAGGTTGGAAACACTCTTATTGTAGAAAGTGTGAAGGAATATTTGGGAGCCCATTGAGGCCTACAGGGAAAAACCGATTATTCCCACATGAAAACAAGAAGGAAGCTGTCTGGGAAACTGCTTTGTGATGTGTGGGTTCATCTCACAGAGTGAAATCTTTCTTTCAATTGTGTAGGTTGGAAACACACCTTACGTAGAATCTACGAAGGGACATTTGGGAGCCCATTGAGGCCTGTGAAGAAAAATCAAATATTTACAGATAAAAACTAGAAAGAAGCTATCTGTGAAACTGCTTTCTGATGTGTGAATTTATCTCACAGAGATTAAACTATCTTTTGATTCAGAAGAAAGGAAACACTCTTTTCATAGAATCTGTGAAGGGACATTTGGGAGCCCATAGAGGTTAAGGGAAAAACATAATATTCACATATCAAACTTGAAAGAAGCTGTCTGTAAAACTGCTTTGCAAAGTGTGGATTCATCTGAGAGAGTAAAACCTTTCTTTAGATTTTTCAGGTTGGAAACAGTCTTTTTGGAGGATCTGCAAATTGACATTTGGGCACTCAAAAAACGTGTGTGGAGAAACAGAATATCTCCAGATGGAAACTAGAAAGAAGCTATCTGTGAAACTGCTTTGTGATGTTTGGATTCATCTCACACAGTTTAATTTTTCTTCTGACACAGCAAGTTGGAAACACTCTATTTGTAGAATCTGTGAAGAGACATTGGGAGCACATTGAAGCCTACAGGGAAAATGAATATCACCAGATAAAAAATAAAATAAAACTATCTGTGAAGCTCCTTTGTGATATGTGGCTTGATCTCAAGAATTGAAATCTTTCTTTGGATTCAGCAGGTTATAAACCCTCTAATTGGAGTATCTGTGAAGGGAAATTTCATAACCCATTGAGGTCTGAGGGAAAAAGTCGAATATCCCCAGATAAAATCTAGAAAGAAGTTACCTGTGAAACTCCTTTGTGATGTGTGGACTCCTCTCACAGAGATAAAACTTTATTTTGATTCAGCAGGTTGGAAACACTTTTATTGGAGAATTTGTGAAGGGCCTTTTAGGAGCCCCACTGATGTCTGCGGGGAAAACCTGAATATCTCCTGATAAAAAAATGAATGAATTTATCTGTGAAGCCGCTTTGTGATGTGTGGCTTCATTTCACAGAGTTAAACCTTTCTATTGATTCAGCAGATTGGAAATACTTTTTTTGGTATAATCTGTGAAGGGATGTTTTGGAGCCCATGGTGTCCTATGAGGAAAAAATGCAGTATCTCCAGATAAAAACTACAAGAAAGCTATCTGTGAAACTGCTTTGTGACGTGTGGATTCATCTCACAGCTTTAAAGCTTTGTTTTGATTCAGCTAATTGTAAACACTCCTTTTGGAGAATCTGTGAAGAGACATTTGGGAGCATATTGAGGCCTAAGTGGAAAAATCCCCAGTGAAAACTAGAGAGAAGCTATCTGTGAAGTTGTTTGTGATATATGGATTCATTTCACAGAGATAAATTTTTCTTCTGATTGAGCAGGTTGGAAACACCCTTTCTAAAGAATCTGTGAAGGGACATTTAAGAGCCCATTGAGGTCTAAAGGAAAAAACAAAATTTCCCCAGATAAAAACTAGAAAGAAGTTATCTGAGAAACCATCTTGTGTAGTGTGGGCTCATCTCCCAGGGTTAAAACTTTCTTCAGATTCAGCAGATTGAAAATATTCTTTCTGGAGCATCTGTGAAGGGACATTTGGGATCCCATTGAGGCATATTGTGAGAAACCAAATATCCCCAGGTAAAAACTAGCAAGGAATTTCTGTGAAACTGTTTTGTGATGTGTGGATTGATCTCACAGAGTTAAACCATTTTAATTCAGAAGGTTGGAAACACTCTTGTTATAGAAAGTGTGACGGAACATTTGGTAGCCCATTGAGGCCCCCAGGGTAAAACAAAACATCCCCTGATAAAAACTAGAAAGAAGCTATATGTGAATCTGCTTGTTGATGTGTGAATTCATCTCAAAGAGTTAAACCTTTCTTTTGACTTAGCAGATAGGAAAACTCTTTTTGTAGATCTTGTGAAGGGATATTAGGGAGCCCATTGAGCCTATGGGAGAAAACTGAATATCCTGATATAAAACTAGAAAAAAAATACTTTCTGTGAAACTGCTTTGTGATGTGTGGATTCATCTCAGAGAGTTCAAGCTTCATTTTGATTCAACAAGTTGTAAACACTCTTTTTCGAGAATCTGTGAATGGACGTTTGGGAGTCCATGGAGGCCTATGGAGAAAAACAGAATATCCCAAGATAAAAACTACAAAGAAGATATCTGTGAAACTGCTTTGTGATGTGTGGATATATCTCACAGAGCTAAACCTCTCTTTTATTCAGCAGGTTGTAAACCCTCTTTTTGGAAAATCATCAGAGAGACATTTGGAAACCCAATAAAGCAAATGGGAAGAAAGCATATATCCACAGGTAAAAACTACAGAGAAGCTATCTGTGTAATTGCTTTGTGATATGTGGGTTCATCTCACAGAGGTAAGCCATTGTTTTTATTCAGCCAGTTGGAAAATCCTCTTTTTGTTGAATATGCGAAGGGACATTTGGGAGCTCATTGAGCACTATGGCTAAAAATCGAATATGACCACATAAAAACTAGAAAGAAGCTATCTGTGAAACTGCTTTGTGAAGTGTGCATTCACCCTCACTGAGTTAAACCTTTCTTTTGATTCAGTAGTTTGGAAACACTCTTTTGGTGGATTCTGCAAATAAATGTTTGGGAGCCCATTGAGACTGATGTGAAAAACACAATCTCCAGGTAAAACCTACAAAGAAACTATCTGTATAACAGCTTTGTAGTTTATTTGTGAACCAATTGAGACCAATTAAAAAATATTCCTAGGTAAAAACCAGAAAGAAGCTATCTGTGAAACTGCTTTGTGATATGTGAATTCATCCTCACAGAGTTAAACGTTTCTTCTGATTCAGCAGGTTGGATACACTTTTTCTGGAGAATCTGTAAAGGGACATTTGGGAGCCCAATGAGACCCATGGAGAAAACAAAATATCTTCAGGTGGAATCTAGGAAGAAGCTATTTGTGAAACTGCTTTGTGATGTGTGGATTGATCTCACAGTGGTAAAACTTTCTTTGATTTAGGAGGTTGGAAACATTCTTTTTGGAGAATCTGTGAAGGGACATTTGGGAACCCATAGAGGCCTATGTGAAAAAAAAATGAATATACCCATGTTAAATCTAGAAGGAAGTTATCTGTGAAACTGCATTGTGATGTGCGGATTCATCTCACAGAGTTAAATCTTCCTTTTGATTCAGAAGGTTGGAAGCACTTCTTTTGGAAAATTTGTAAAGGGACATTTGGGAGCCCATTGAGGTCAATGTGAAAAACAAAATATCCCCAGGTAAAAACGAGAAAGAATGTATGTGTGAAACTGATTCATAATGTGTGGATTCATTTCACAGTGTTAAATATTTCATTTTAATCAGCGTGTTGTAAATACACTGTTAGGAGAATCTGTGAAGTAGCATTTGGGAGCCCATTGAGGACTGGGGGAACAATTAAATATCCCCAGGCAAAAGCTAGAAAGAAGCTATTTGTGAAACTGCTGTGTGATGTGTTGATTCATCTCACAGAGTTAAATTTTTCTTTTGATTTAATAGGTTGGAAATTCTCTTTTTGGAGAATTTGCTAAGGGACATTTGGGAGCCCATTGAGGCCTATAGAAAATAAAGAATATTGTATTGCCAGATAAAAAATAGAAAAAAGGTGTATGTGAAACTGCTTTCTGATGTGTGTATTCATCTCATAGAGTTAAACTTTTCTTTTGATTCATCAGGTTGAAAACACTCTTTTTGGAGAATCAGTGATGGGAAGTTTGGGAGCCCATTGTTTCCCATGTGGAAAAAACCGGTATCTCCAGTAGAAAACTAGAAAGAAGCCATCTGTATAACAGCTTTGTAGTTTGTGGATTCGTCTCACAGAGTTAAATATTTCCTTTGATTCAGCAGGTTAGAAACACTCTTTCTGGAGAATCTGTAAGTGGACATTTGGGAACCCTTTCAGACCCATAAGGAAAAAACCAGTATTTCCAGGTAAGACTTGAAAGAAGCTTTCTGTGAAGATGTTTTGTGACAATAGGATGCATTGCACAGAGTTAAACTTTTCTTCTGATCCAGTAGGTTGGAAAAACTTCTTTTGGAGAATCTGTGAAGGGACATTTGGGAGACCATTGAGGCCCATGAGGATAAAGTGAATATCACCAGGTAAAAACTAAAAAGAAGCCATCTGTGTAACTGCTTTGTAATGTGTGGTTTCGTCTCATGGAGTTAAAGTTTATTTTGATCAAGCAGGTTTGAAACACTGTTTTTGGGGAATGTGTGATGGGACATTTGGAAGCTCATTTAGGCACCTGGGGACCAACTGAATATTCCCAGATAAATACTAGAAAGAAGCTGTCTGTGAAACTGTTTTGTGATATGTAGATTCATTTCAGTGTTAAAGCTTCCTTTGATTCAGCAGGTTAGAAATATTATTTTTTATGTTTTAATTACTATTATACTTTAAGTTCTAGGGTACATGTGCACAACGTGCAGGTTTATTACTTATGTCTACATGTGCCTTGATGATGTACTGCACCCATTAACTCTTCATTTACATTAGGTATATCTCCTAATGCTATCCTTCCCCTTACCCCCACCCCATGACAGGCCCCAGTGTGTGATGTTACCCTTCCTGTGTCCAAGTGCTCTCATTGTTCAATTCCCACCTATCAGTGAGAACATGCGGTGTTTGATTTTCTGTCCTTGCAAAAGTTTGCTGAGAATGATGTTTTCCATCTTCATCCATGTCCCTACAAAGGACATGAACTCATCCTTTTTATGGCTGCATAGTGTTGCATGGTGTATATGTGTCACATTTTCTTAATCCAGTCGATCATTGATGGATATTTGGGTTGGTTCCAAGTCTTTGCTATTGTGAATAGTGCCACAATAAACATACATGTACATGTGTCTTTATAGCAGCATGATTTATAATCTTTTGGGTATATACCCAGTACTAGGATGGCTGGGTCAAATGGTATTTTGGATTCTAGATCCTTGAGGAATTGCCACACTGTCTTCAACAATGGTTGAATCAGTTTACAGTCCCACTAACAGTGTAAAAGTGTTCCTATTTCTCCACATCCTCTCAAGCACCGGTTGTTTCCTAATTTTTTAATGATCGCCATTCTAGCTGGTGTGAGATGGTATCTCATTGTGGTTTTGATTTGCATTTCTCTGATGGTCAGTGATGAGCATTTTTTCACTTGTCTGATGGCTGCCTAAATGCCTTCTTTTGAGAAGTGTCTGTCCATATACTTTGCCCACTTTTTGATGGGGTCGTTTGATTTTTTTCTTGTAAATTTGTTTAAGTTCTTTGTAGATTCTGCATATTAGCCCTTTGTCAGATGGATAGATTGCAAAACTTTTCTCCCATTATGAAAAGCCTGTTCACTCTGATGGTAGGTTCCTTTGCTGTGCAGAAGCTCTTTGGTTTAATTAGATCTCATTTGCCAATTTTGGCTTTTGTTGCCATCACTTTTGGTGTTTTAGCCACTAAGTCCTCGCCATGCCTATGTCCTGAATGGTACTTCCTAGGTTTTCTTCCAGGGTTTTTATGGTTTTAGGTTTAACATTTAAGTCTTTAATCCATTTTGAATTAATTTTTGTATAAGATGTAAGGAAAGGATCCAGTTTCAGCTTTCTGTATATGGCCAGCCAGTTTTCCCAGCA
The DNA here is from genome assembly GCF_009764315.1 of Trachypithecus francoisi. Classification (NCBI taxonomy): domain Eukaryota; kingdom Metazoa; phylum Chordata; class Mammalia; order Primates; family Cercopithecidae; genus Trachypithecus; species Trachypithecus francoisi. The sequence continues at coordinate 36,579 of NW_022680515.1, forward strand.
CCATTGATTAAATAGGGAATCCCTTCCTCATTTCTGTCAGGTTTGTTAAAATTCAGATGGTTGTAGATGTGTGGTATTATTTCTGAGGGCTCTGCTTTGTTCCATTGCTCTATATGTCTGCTTTGGTACCAGTACCATGCTGTTTTGGCTACTGTACCCTTGTAGTATAGTTTGAAGTCAGGTAGCGTGATGCCTTCTCTAGCTTTGCTATTTTGGCTTAGGATTGTCTTGGCTATGTGGACTCTTTTTTGATTCCATATGAGCTTTAAAGTTTTTTCCAGTTCTATGAGGAAAGTCATTGGTAGCTTGATGGGGATAGCACTGAATCTATAAATGACCTTGGGCAGTGTGACCATTTTCACAATACTGATTCTTCCTATCCATGAGCATGTAATGTTCTTCCATTTGTTGCTGTCCTCATTTATTTCATTGAGCAGTCGTTTGTAGTTCTCTTTGAAGAGGTTTTTCACGTCCCTTGTACGTTGCATTCCTAGGTATTTTATTCTTTGAAGCAATTGTGAATGGGAGTTCACTCATGATTTGGGCCTCTGTTTGTCTGTTATTGGTGTAAAGGAATGCTTGTGAGTTTTGCACATTGATTTCGTATCCTGAGACTTTGCTGACGTTGCTTGTCAGCTTAAGGAGATTTGGGTCTGAGATGAGGGGGTTTTCTAAATATACTATCATGTCATCTGCAAACAGGGAGATTTCGACTTTCTCTTTTCCTAATTGAATACCCTTTTTTTCTTTCTCCTGCCTGATTGCCCTGGCCAGAACTTTTTCTTTTGAGATACGACACATCAATACCTAATTTATTGACAGTTTTTGCATAGAAGGCTGCTCAATTTTGTCTAAGGCCTTCTCCACCTCTATGGAGATAATAATGTGGTTTTTGTCTTTGGTTCTATTTACATGATGGATTACGATTATTGATTTGTGTATTTTGAACAAGTCTTGCATCCCAGGGATGAAGCCCACTTGATCATGGTGCATAAGCTTTTTGATACACTGTTGGATTCGGTTTGCCAGTATTTCATTGAGGATTTTTGAATCAATGTTTGTCAGGGATATTGGTCTAAAATTCTCTTTTTTTGTTGTGTCTCTACCAGGCTTTGGTATCATGATGGTGCTAGTCTTATAAAATGAGTTAGGGAGGCCTCCCTCTTTTTCTATGGATTGGAACAGTTTCAGAAGGATAGGTATCAGCTCCTCCTTGTACCTCTGGTAGAATTTGGCTGTAATGCCATCTGGTCTTGGAGTTTTTTTGGTTGATAGGCTATTAATTATTGCCTCAATTTCAGAGCCTGTTATTGATCTATTCAGGGATTCAACTTCTTCCTGGTTTAGTCTTGGGAGGGTGTACGTGTCCAGGAATTTATCCATTTCTTCTAGATCTTCTAGTTTACTTGCATAGAGTAGTTTATAGTATTCTCTGATAGTAGTTTTTAATTCTGTGGGATCGGTGGTGATATCCTCTTCATAATTTTTGTTGCATCTAATTGATTCTTCTCTCTTTTCTTCTTTATTAGTCTTGATAGTGGTCTATCAATTTTGTTGATCTTTTCAAAAAGCAAGTTATTGGATTCATTAATTTTTTGAAGAGACTTTTGTATCTCTATCTCCTTCAATTCTGCTCTGATCTTAGTGATTTCATGCCTTCTGCTAGCTTTTGAATGTGTTTGTTCTTCCTTCTCTAGTTATTTTAATTGTGATGTTAGGGGGTCAATTTTAGATCTTTTCTGCTTTCTCTTGTGGGCATTTCGTGCTATAAATTTCCCTCTACACACTGCTTTAAATGTGTCCAAGGGATTTTGTATGTGGTGTCTTTGTTCTCATTGATTTCAAAGAACATCTTTATTTCTGCCTTCATTTCGTTATGTACCCAGTAGTCATTCAGTAGCAGGTTGTTCAGTTTCCATGTAGTTGAGGGCTTTGAGTTAGTTTCTTAATCCTGAGTTCCAATTTGACTTCACTGTCATCTGAGAGACAGTTTGTTATAATTTCTCTTCTTTTACATTTGCTGAGGAGTGCTTTACTTCTAACTATATGGCCAATTTTGGAATAAGTGTGATGTGGTGCTGAGAAGAATGAATATTCTGTTGATTTGGGGTGGACAGTTCTATAGAGGTCTATTAGGTCTGCTTGGTTCAGAGTTGGGTTCAATTCCTGGATATCCTTGTTAACTATCTCTCCCTTTGATCTGTCTAATGTTGACAGTTGGGTGATAAAGTCTCCAATTATTATTGTGTTGGAGTGTAAGTCTCTTTGTAGGTCTCTAAGGACTTGCTTTATGAATCTAGGTGCTCCTGTATTGGGTGCATGTATATTTAGGATAGTTACCTTTTCCTGTTGAATTGATCTCTTTACCATTATGTAATAGCCTTCCTCATCTCGTTTGATATTTGATGGTTTAAAGTCTTATTTTTATAGAGACTAGAATTTCAACACTTGTTTTGTTGTTGTTGTTGTTGTTTTGTTTTCCATTTGCTTGGTAAATCTTCCTCCATCCCTTTATTTTGAGCCTATGTGTATCTCTGCACGTGAGATGAGTCACCTGAATACAGGAAACTGAAGGGTCTTGATTCCATCAAATTTACCAGTATGTGTCTTTTAATTGGAGCATTTAGCCCATTTACATTTAAGGTTAATATTGTTGTGTGTGAATTTGATCCTGTAATTATGATGTTAGCTAGTCATTTTGCTCGTCAGTTAATGCAGTTTCTTCCTAGCATCTATGGTCTTTACAATTTGGTGTTTTTGAAGTGGCTGGTACTGATTGTTCTTTTCCATGTTTAGTGCTTCATTCTGAAGCTCTTGTAAGAAAGGCCTGGTGGTGACAAAATCTCTCAGCGTTTACTTGTCTGTAAAAGATTTTATTTCTCTTCTTTTTGGAGAATCAGCAACCGGACATTTGGGATCCCTTTGAGACCTATGGGGAAAAACCTAATATCTTCAGAAAAAACCTGGAAATAAGCTATCTATGAAACTGCTTTGTGAATTGTGTATTCATCTAAAAGAGTTAAATATTCCTTTTGATTCAGCAAATTGGAAACAATCTTTTTGGAGAATCTGTGAAGGTACATTTGGGAGCCCATTGAGGCCTAAAGTAAAAACCAAATATCCCCATATTAAAATTGGAATGAAGTTGTGTATGAAGCTTGTTATGGTGTGTGGGTTCATCTCACAGAAGAAAACCTTTTTGTTAATTCAGCAGGTTGAAAACACTCTTTCAGAAGAATATGTCAGGGGACATTTGGGAACACTTTGAGGCCTAAGGGAAATAATTGAATATCCCCTGGTATAAACTAGAAAGAAACTATCTGTGAAATTGCTTTATGATGTGTGGATTCATCTCACAGTGTTAAATTTTGCCTTGATTCAGCAGCTTGGAAGCATTCTTTTTGGAGAGTCTGTGATGGAACATTTTGGAGCTCTTTGAGACTGATGGGGAAAAACAGAATATCCCCAGGTAAAAACTAGAAATAAGTTATCCTTGAAACTCTTTGTGATGTCTGGATTCATCTCGCAGAGTTAAACATTTCTTTTGATTCAGCAGGTTGGACACACACTTTTTGGAAAATTTCCAAATGGACTTTTGGAAGCCCATTGAGGCCAATGGGGAAAAACTGAATATCCACAGGTAAAAACTAGAAAGAAAGTAGCTGTGAAACTGCTTTGTGATGTGTGGATGAATCTCAGAGAGTTAAACATTTCTTTTGATTTAGTATGTTGGAAATACTCTTTTTGGAGATTCTGAAAAGGACTATTTAAGAGACCATTGAGGCCCATGTGGAGAACACCACATATCCCATAGGTAAAAACTAGAAAGAAGGTAACTGTGAAACTGCTTTATTTGGCGTGGATTCATTTCATAGAGTTAAAAAATTTCTTTTGATTAAGTAGGTTGGAAACAGTCTTTCTGGAGAATCTGTGAAAAGACATTTAGTAGCCCATTGAGGCCTACAAGAAAAAGCAGAATATCCCCAAGTAAAAACTAGAAATAAGTTATCTGTGAAACTGTGAATTCATCTTGCAAAGTTAAATCTTTCCTTTGATTCAGCAGTTTTGAAGCACTCTTTTTGGAGACTCAGAGAAGGGACATTTGGAGCCCATTTAAGCCTATGGGGAAAACCCAAACATCCCCAGGTAAATACTAGAGAGAAGCTATTTGTGAAACTGCTTCGTGGTGTGTGCATTCTTCTAACAGAGTGAAGCCTTTCTATTGATTTAGCTGGTTACAAACACTCTTCTTGGAAAGTCTATGAAGGGACGTTTTGGAGCCCATTGAGACCTATTGGGAAAAAAAGAATATCCCCAGGTGAAGACTAGAAAGAAACTATCTGTGAAACTTCTTTATGACATGTGGTTTTATTTTACAGAGTTAAACATTTCTTTTGATTCAGCAGGTCAGAAACACTCCTTTTGGGGAGTCTGTGAAGGGGCATTTGAGATTCCATTGAGGCCTATGATGAAAACCCAACTATCCTCATTTAAAAACAAGAAAGAAGTTATTTGTGAAACATCTTTGTGATGTGTGGATTTATCTAACAGAGTTAAATTACTCTTTTGATACAGCAGGTTGGAAACACTTTCCTTATAGAATCTGCAAAGGGACATTTAGGAGCCCATTGGGGCCTATGGAGAAAAATAGACTATCCCCAGATAAAATCAGGAATGAAGCTATGTGTGAAACTGATTTGTGATGTGTGGATTCATCCCACAGATTTAAACGTTTCTTTGATTCAGCAGGCTGGAAACAATCTTTTTGGAGAATCTGTGAAAGGAAATTTGGGATCCCATTCAGTCCCAGTTGAAAAACGACATATTCCCAGATAAAAATTGGAACGAAGCTGTATGTGAACCTGCTTTGTGGTGTGTGGATTCATGTCACTGAACTAAACTTTTCTTTTGATTTAATCATTTTGTTATGCTCTTTTTCGAGCATCTGTGAAGGGACATTTGGGAGCCTAATGAGACCCATGGGTGAAAACTGAAAATACCTAGGTAAAAATCAGAAAAAAGCTATCTGTGAAACTGCTTTGTGATGTGTGGATTTGTATCAATAATTAAATGTTTCTTTTGATTCTGCAGGTTGGAAACACTCTTTTTGGAGAAAGTGCATAGTGACATTTGCGAGCCCATTGGGACCAATGTGAAAAATCAGATAACCCCAGTAAAATCTAGAAAGAAACTATCTGTATAACAGCTTTGTTGTTTCTGGATTCATGATACAGAGTTAAATGCTTTCCTTAATTCAGCAGTTGGAAACACTATTTTTGGAGGAACATCTGGGATACCATTGAGACCTATAAGGAAAAAACCAATATTTCCTGAAACCTAGAAAGAAGCTATCTGTGAATCTGCTTTGTGATGTGTGGATTCATCTCACAGATTAAGATGTTTCTTTTGATTCAGCAGGCTGGAAATCCTTTTTTTTTTTTTTTTTTTGGAGAATGTGCAAAGAGACATTTGGGAGCCCAGTGAGGCCCAATGGGAAAAATCAAATATCCCAAGGTAAAAACTAGAACAAAGCTATCTGTATAACTGCTTGGTGATGTGTGCTTTATTTCTCACTATTGAATGTTTCTTTTGATTCAACAGGTTAAAAACACTCTTTTTAGAGAAACTGTGATGGGACATTTTGGAGCCCATTGAAGCCTATGGGGAAAAACTGATTATCCCCAGGTAAATACTAGGATGAAGCTATCTGCAAAACTACTTTGTGATGGGTGGATTCATCTAATAAAGTTAAAATATCCTTTTATTCAGCAGATTGGAAACAATCTTTTTGGAGAATCTGCTTAGGGACATTTGGAAGTCCTTTGAGGCCTAGGGGAAAAACAGAATATCTCAGATAAAAATGGGAAAGAAGATGTATGCGAAATGGCTTCAGGATGTGTGGATTCATCTCAAGGAATTAAACCTTTCTTTGTATTCAGCAGGTAAGAAACACTCTTCTTGGAGAATCTCTGAAGGGTCATTTGGGGGCCCATTGAGACCTATGGAGAAAAATAGAATGTCCCCAGATAAAAATTAGAAAGAAGCTGTCTATGAAACCGCTTTGTGATATGTGGCATCTTCTCACATAATTAAACCTTTTGTTTTCATTCAGCAAGTTGGAAATACTCTTTTTGGATAATTTGTGAAGGACTGTTTTGGATCCCATTGATGCCTATGGAGAAAAGTCAAATATCCCCAGGTAAAAGCTAGAGAAAAACTATCTGTGAAACTGCTTTGTGGTGTGTAAATTCGTCTCAAAGAGATAGGACTTTCCTATGATTCAGCAGGTTGGAAACACTCTTATTGGCAAATGTCCCATGGCATATTTGGGAGCGCATTGAGGCCCATTGAAAGAAAAACAAATATCCCCAGAGGAAAAAATAGAAAGAATCTATCTGTTGAAAATGCCTTGTGATGTATGGATTCATCTCACAGAGCTAAACATTTCTTTTGATTCAGCAAGTTGGAAACACTCTTCTTGGAGGATCTGTGAAGGGATATTATTGAACCCACTGAGGCCCATGTGGAAAAACTGAAAATCCCCAGATAATAAGTAGAAAGAAACTATATGTGAAACTACCTTGTGATGTATGGATTCATGTAACAGAGTTACAACTTCCTTTTGATTCAACAGGTTGGAAACACTCTTTTTGGATAATCTGAAAAGGGACATTTGGGAGCCTTTGATGCCTATGGTGAAACATTGAATAATCCCAAGTAAATACTAGAAAGAAGCTATCTGTGAAACTGCTTTGTGATGTTTAGATTTATCTAACAGAGTGAAACCTTTCTTTTGATTCACAAGGTTTAAAAAATTTTTTAAAAGAATCTGCGAAGGGTTGTTTTGGAGCCTACTGAGGCCTTTGGGAAAAAACTGAATATCCCAACGTAAATCTAGAAAGAAGATATCTGTGAAACTGCTTTGTGATGTGTGGATTAATCTCACAGAGTTAATCCTTTCTGTTGAGTCAGTAGGTTGGAAACATTCTTTTCGGAGAATCAGTGAAGGGACATTTTGGAGCACATTGAGGCCTAAGAGGAAAGAGTGAATATCTAAAGATTAAAACTAGAAGGAAGTTATCTGTTAAACTGCTTTGTGATGTGTGGATTCATCTCACAGAGTTAAACCTGTCTTTGGATTCAGCAGGTTGGAAATCCTCTTTTTGGAGAATCTGTGAAGGGACATTTGGGAGCCCATTGAAGCACATGTGAAAAAAATCGAATGTTCTCAGATAAAAACTAAAAAGAAGTTATCTGTGAAACTGCTTTGTGATGTGTGAATTCATCTCACAGAGTTAAACCTTTCTTTAGATTCAGCAGGTTGGAAACACTCTTTATAAAGAATCTTTGAAGGGATATTTTGGAGCCTATTGAGGTTCATGGGGAAAAACTGAATATTTCCAAATAAAAATCAATAAGAAGCTATCTGTGAAACAGGTTTGTGATGTGTGGATTCAGTTCACAGAGTTAAATAATTCTTTTGAAATGCTAGAAACACTCTTTTTGGAGAATCTACAAAGGTATATTTGGTATCCCATTGAGACCAGTGCAGGAAAACAGAATATACCCAGATAAAAACTAGAAATAATCTATTTGTGAAACTGTTTTGTGATGTGTGGATTCATCTCACAGTGTGAAACCATTGTTTTATTCATCAGGTTGGAAACACTCTGAAGAATCTGCAAAGGGACATTTGGGAGCCAATTGAGGCCCATGGGGAAAAGTCGAATATTCTCAGATAAAAACAAGAAAGAAGCTATCTGTGAAACTGCTTTGTGATGTGTGGATTCATCTCATAGAGTCAAACCTTTCTTTTATTCAATAGGTTGGAAAGACTCTTTTTGGAGAATCTGCAAAAAAATTTGAGAGTTCATTTAAGCCCATGGTGAATAACTGAATATCTTCAGTGAAACCTAGAGAGAAGCTATCTATTAAACTGCTTTTGCGATGTGTGGATTCATTACCCAGAGTTAATCCTTTGTTTGATTCAGCAAGTTGTTTTTTGTTTTGTTTTGAGATGGAGTCTTTCCGTCACCCAGGCTGGAGTGCAATGGCACAGTCTCGGCTTACTGCAAACTCCGCCTCCTTGGTTCACTCCACTCTCCTGCCAAAGCCTCTAGAGTAGCTGGGACTACAGGCGCCTGCCACCATGCTGGGCTACTTTTCTGTATTTTTAGTAGAGACGGTGTTTCCCCGTGTGAGCCAGGATGGTCTCGATCTTCTGACCTCGTGATCTGTCACCTCGGCCTCCCAAAGTGCTGGGATTACAGGCGTGAACCAACTCACCCAACCAATTCAGCAGGTTTTAAACACTCTTTTTGGAGAATCTGTGAAAATACATTTGGGATCCTTTTGAGATCTATGGGGAATTACCGAATCACCCAGGTAAAAACTAGAAATAACATATCTGTGAAACTGCTTGGTGATGTGTGGTTTCATCTCATGTAGTCAAAATTTTCTTTTGATTCATCAGTTTAGATGCACTCTTTTGGAATAATCTGTGAAGGGATGTTTAAGAGGCCATTGAGACCAATGTGGAAAAATGAGTATTCCTAGGTAAAAACTAGCAAGAAGGCTATCAGTGAAACATCTGTGTGATGTGTGGATTCATATCACAGAGCTAAACTTATCTTTTGATTCAGCAGGATGAAAACTTTTTTTGCATAACTATGAAGGGACATTTGGGAGCCCATTGAGGCCCATAGGGAAAAACAGAATATCTCCAGTAAAAAGTGGAAGAAGCTATTTATGAAACTGCTTTGTGATGTGTGGATTCGTCTCACAGAGTTAAACATTTCTGTTGATTCAGCAGGTTGAAAACACTCCATTTGGAGTATCTGTGAAGGGACATTTGGGAGCCCATTGAGGCCCAGGGAGAAAAAAAAGAATATCCCCAAATAAAAACTAGAAAGAAGCTATGTGTGAAACTGCTTTGTTATGTGTGGATTCATCTAACTGAGTTAAAAGTTTCTTTTCATTCTACAGGTTGGAAACACACTTTGAGATCTGTAAAGGGACATTTGGGAGACCTTTGAGGTGAATGGAGAAAAACTATATCCCCAGATAATAACTAGAAAGAAGCTATCTGTGAAATTGCTTTATTATGTGTGGATTAATCTCACAGAGTTAAAACTTTCTGTTTATTCAGCAGGTTGGAAACACTCTTTTTGGAGAATCTATGATAAGATATTTAAGACAATTTAGGCCTAAGAAGAAAAACAGAGTATCACCAGATAAAACTAGAAGTAAGTTATCTGTAAGACTGCTTTTCGATGTTTGAATTCATCTCACAGGGTTAAACCTTCCCTTTTATTCAGTAGGTTGGAAACACTCTTTTTATAGAATGTATGAAGGAATGTTTGTGAGCCCATTGAGGCCTCTGGAGAAAGACTGAATATCCCCAGACAAAAACTTGAAAGAAGCTATCTGTGAAACTACCTTCTGATGTTTATTCATGTCACTGAGTTAAAATTTCCTTTCATTCAGCAGTTTGGAAACATTCTTTTGGATAATCTGTGAAGGGATATTAGGGAGCCCATTGAGGTCTACAGGGAAAAACCGAATATCCCTAAATAAAAACTAGAAAGGTGCTACCTGAGAAACTGTGTTGTGATGTGTGGATTCATCCTACAGAGTTAAACATTTCTTTTGATTCAGCAGTTTGGAACCACTTTTATTGGAGAATCAGAAAACAGACATTTGAAAACTCATTGAGGCCTAAGAATAAAAACAGAATACCCCCAGATAAAAACTAGGAAGACGCTATCTCTGAAACTACTTTCTTATATGTGGATTCATCTCACAGAGTTAAAACCTTCTGTTGATTCAGTAGGTTGGAAACACTATTTTTGGAGAGTCTGCAAAGAGTCATTTGGGAACCCATTGAAGCCTATGGGGAAAAATCGAATATCCCTAGATAAAAACTAGAAAGATGCTATCTGAGAAACTGCATTGTGATGTGTGGATTCATCCTACAGAGTTAAACATTTATTTTGATTCAGCAGTTTGGAACCACTTTTATTGGAGAATCAGAGAACAGACATTTGAAAGCTCATTGAGGCCTAAGAATAAAAACAAAATACCCCCAAATAAAAACTAGAAAGACACTACCTCTGAAACTACTTTCTTATGTGTGGATTCATCTCACAGAATTAAAACTTTATGTTGATTCAGTAGGTTGGAAACACTATTTTTGGAAAATCTGCAAAGGGACATTTGGGAGCCCATTGAGGACAATGGGGAAAAACTGAATATCCCTAGATAATAACCAGAAAGAAGCTACTTGTGAAACTGTTTTGTGATGTCTGAATTAATCTCACAGAGACAAAACTTTGTTTTTATTTAGAAGGTTGAAAACATTGTTCTTGGAGAATCTGCGATGAGACATTTGGGAGACCATTGAGGCCTAGGGAGTAAAACAGAATATCAACAGATTAAAAACTAAGAAGAAGCTATCTGTGAAACTGATTTCTGATGTGTGGATTTATCTCACAGAGATAAACCTTTCTTCAGATTCAGCAGGTTGAAAACACTCTTTTTGGAGAATATGTGAAGGGACACTTGTGAGCAAATTGAGGTCTATAGGGAAAACAGAATATCCCCAGATAATAATTAGAAATAAGCTATCTGTGAAACTCATTTGTGATTTGTGGATTGATCTCACAGAGTTAAAAATTTCTTTTGATTCATCGGGTAGGAAGAAGTCTTTTTGGTGAATGTTGGAAAAGACATTTGGGTGCTTCTTGAGGCCTATAAGGAAAAACTGTAAATGCCACATAAAAATTAGAAAGAAACTATCTGTGAAACGGTTTTGTGATTTCTGGACTCATCGCACAAAATTAAACCTTTCTTTTGACCCAGCAGGTTGGGAACTCTCTATTTGTAGTGTCTTTGAAGGGACTTTTGGAAGCCCATTGAGAAGTATTGAAAAAACCAAATATACCCAGATAAAAACTAGAAATAAGCTATCTGTGAATCTGCTTTGTCACATGTGGATTCATCTCCCACCGTTAAACTTTTCTTTTGATTCAGCAGGTTGGAAAAACAGTCTTGGAGAATCTATGGGTGACATATGGGAGCTGAATGACACCTAGGGTGAAAATCCAAATATTCGAGACAAAAACTAGATGGAAGCTATCTGTAAAACTGCTTTGTGATGTGTGGATCCATCTCACTGAGTTAAAACTTTCTTTTGATTCAGCAGGTTGGAAATACTCTTTTTGGAGAATCTGTGAGAAAACATTTGAGATCCCATTGAGGTCTATGGGGAAAAACTGAATATCTCCAGATAAAAACTAGAAAGTAACTATCTGTGAAACTGCTTTCTGATATGGGGATTCATCTCACAGTGTTAAAACCGTCTTTTGATTCAGATGTTAGAAATGATATTTTCAGAGAATCTGCAAAAAGACATTTGGGAGCCCCTGAGGTCTAAGGGAAAAAACTGAATATCTTCAGAAAAAAACTAGAAAGAATCTATCTATAAAACTACTTTCTGATGTGTAGATTCATGTAACTGAGTTAAACCTTTCTTTTCATTCAGCAGTTGTAAGCACTCCTTTTGTGGAATCTGCAAAGGCACAAATTGGAGCTCAGTGAACCATATGGTGAAAAACAAAATATCCCCAGAGAAAAACTAGAAAGAAGCTACCTGTGAAACTGTTTTGTAATGTTTGGATTCATCTCACAGAGTTAAACCTTCTTTTGATTCAATAGGCTGGAAACATTCTTTTTAAAGAATCTTCAAAGGGACATTTTTGAGCCCAATGAGCCCTTGGAGAGAAACTGAATAGCCACTTGTGAAAACTAGAAAGAAGTTATCTGTGAAACTGCTTTGTAATATGTGGATTCATGTCACAGAATTAAAATTTTCTTTTTATTCAGCAGGTTGGAAACACCCTTTTTGGAGAATCTGCAAAGGGGCATTTGGGAGCCCTTTGAGTTTTATGGGGAAAAAAAAATATCACCAGATAAAAACTAGAAAGAAGCTATTTTTGAAACTGCTTTGTGACTTGTGGAGTCACCTCACAGAGTTAAAACTTTCTGTTTATTCAGCAGGTTGAAAACACTCTTTTAGGAGAATCTGTGATGAAACATTTGGGAGTCCATTGAGCCTTAGGGAGAGAAAGCAAATATCTCCAGTTCAAAACTAGAAAGAAGTGAGGGACCCATCCAAGTTAGCCAAATAGGAACAGTTCCTGTCTACAGCTGCCAGTGTGAGTGAAAGAGAAGACAGGTGATATCTGCATTTCCAACTGAGGTACAGGGTTCATCTCTTTGGGACTTGTTGGACAGTGGGTGCAGACCACGGAATGTGAGTCAAAGCAGGGTGGAGCATTGCCTCACTTGGGAAGTGCAAGGAGTAGGGAAATTCTCTTCCCTAGCCAAGGGAAGCCATGACAGTTGATCCCTGGAAATTGGGACACTCCCACCCTAATATTGCACTTTTTCCAACAGTCCTAACAAACAGCACAGCAGGAGATTATATCCCCTGCCTGGCTCAGAAATCCCTATGTCCATGGAGCCTTGCTCACTGCTAGCACAGCAGTCCAAGATCGAGCTGCAAGGCAGCAGTGAGGCTGGGGGAGGGTCGTGCACCATAGCTGAGGCTTGAGTAGGTAAACAAAGCAGCCGGGAACCAGGAACTGAGTGGAGTCCATTGCAGCTTAACGAGGCCTGTTTGTTACTGTAGACTTCACCTCTGGGGGCAGGGTATAGCTGAACAAAAGGCAGCAGAAACTTCTACAGATGTAAACGTCCCAGTCTGACAGCTTTGAAGAGAGTAGTTGTTCTCCCAGCATGGAGTTTGAGATCTGAGAACAAACAGACTGCCTCCTCAAGTGGGTCCCTGACCCCCAGTTAGACTAACTGGGAGACACCTCCCAGTAGGGGCAGAGTGACACCTTATACAGCTGGGTAGCCCTCCAAGATGCAGCTTCCAGAGGAAGGATCAGGCAGCAACATTTTATGTTGTGCAATATTTGCTGTTCTGTAGATTCTGCTGGTGATACCCAGAGCAAGAGGGTCTGAATTGTACCTCAAGCAAACTCCAACAGAATTAAAGCTGAGGGTCCTGACTATCAAAAGGAAAACTAACAAACGGAAAGAAATAGCATCAACATCAACAAAAAGGACATCGATACCAAAGTCCCATCTGAAGGTCACCATCATCAAAGACCAATGGTAGATAAAACCACAAAGATGGGGAGAAAACACAGCAGAAAACCTGAAAATTCTAAAAAGCAGAGTGCCTCTTCTCCTCTAAAGGAACACAGCTCCTTGCCAGAAATGGAACAAAACTGGATGGAGAATGACTTTGATTATTTGACAGAAGTAGGCTTTAGAAGATCAGTAATAACAAACTTCACCCAGCTAAAGAAGGATGTTTGAACCCGTTGCAAAGAAGCTAAAAATCTTGAAAAAAGAGTAGACGAATGGGTAACTAGAATAAACAGCATACAGAAGACCTTAAGTGATGTGATGGAGCTGAAAACCATTGCATGAGAACTACATGATGCACGCAAAAGCTTCAGTAGCTGATTTGATCAAGTAGAAGAAAGGGTATCAGTGACTGAATGTCAAATGAATAAAATGAAGTTAGAAGGGAAGTTTAGAGAAAAAAGAGTAAAAAGAAACGAACAAAGCATCCAAGAAATACGGGACTATGTGAAAAGACCAAATCTACATCTGATTGGTGTACTTAAAAGTGATGGGGAGAATGCAACCAAGTTGGAAAACACGCTTCAGGTTATTATCCAGGAGACCTGCCCTAACCTAGCTAAGCAGGCCAACATTCAAATTCAGGAAATACAGAGAACACCACAAAGATGCTCCTGAAGAAGAGCAAACCCAAGACACATAATTGTCAGAATAACCTAGATTGAAATGAAAGAAAAAATGTTAAGGGCAACCAGAGAGAAAGATTGGGTTATGCACAAAGGTAAGTCCATCAGATTAATAGCAGATCTCTCAGCAGAAACTCTACAAGCCAGAAGAGAGAGGGGGCCAAAATTCAACATTCTTAAAAAAAAGATTTTTTGACCCAGAATTTCATATCCAGCTAAACTAAGCTTCGTAAGTGAGGGAGAAATAAAATCTTTTACAGACAAGCAAATGCTAAGAGATGTTGTCACCACCAGGCCTGCCTTACAAGAGCTCCTGAAGGAAGCACCAAACATGGGAAGGAAAAGCCGGTACCAGTCACTGCAAAAACATGTCAAATTGTAAACACCATCAATGGTAGGAAGAAACTGTATCAACAAACGAGCAAAGCAACCAGCCAACATCATGATGACAGGATCAAATTCACACATAACAATTTAATCTTACATGTAAATGGGATGATTTCTCCATTTAAAATACACAGACTGGCAAATTGGATAAAGTGTCAAAACCTATCAGTGTACTGTATTCAGGAGACCCATCTCACGTGCAGAGACACACATAGGCTCAAAATAAAGGGATGGAGGAAGATCTACCAAGCAAATGGAAAACAAACAAACAAAAAATCAGGGGTTGCAATCCTAGTCTCTGATAAAACAGACTTTAAACCAACAAAGATCAAAAGAGGCAAAGAAGGTCATTACATAATGGTAAAGGGATCATTTCAAGAAGAAGATCTAACTATCCTAAATATATATGCACCCAATGCAGGAGCACCCAGTTTCATAAGGTAAGTCCTTAGAAACCTAAAAAGAGATTTAGACTCCCATGAAATAATAATGGGAAACTTTATCACCCCACTGTCAACATTAGACAGATCAACAAGAGAGAAAGTTAACAAGGCTATGCAGGACTTGAACTCAGTTGTGAACCAAGTGGGCCCAATAAATATCTACAGAACTCTCCATCTCAAATCAACAGAATATAAATTCTTCTCAGCATCATATCACACATATTCCAAAACTGACCACATAGTTGGAAGTAAAGTGCTCCTCAATAAATGTAGAAGAACAAAAATTGTAGCAAACTATCTCTCAGACCACATTGCAATCAAATTAGAACTCAGAATTAAGAAACTCACACAAAACCGCTCAACTACATGGAAACTGAATAACCTGCTCCTGAATGACTACTGGCTACATATCAAAATGAAGGCAGAACTAAAGATGTCCTTTGAAACCAATGAGAACAGACACAACATACCAGAATCTCTGGGACACATTTAAAGCAGTGTGTAGAGGGAAATTTATAGCACTAAATGCCCACAAGAGAAATCAGGAAAGATCTAAAATTGACACCCTAACCTCACAATTAAAAGAAATAGAGAAGCAAGAGCAAACACATTCAAAAGAAGGCAAGAAATAATTAAGATCAAAGCAGAAATGAAGGAAACAGAGACATAAAAACCCTTCAAAAAATCAATGAATCCAGGATTTGGTTTTTTTGCAATGATCAGCAAAATTGATAGACAGGGAGCAAGACTAATAAAGAAGAAAAGAGAGAATAATCAAATAGATGCAATAAAAAATGATAAAGGGGATTCAGAGAATACTATAAACACCTCTATGGAAATAAACTGGAAAATCTAGAAGAAATGGATAAATTCATGAATACATACACCTTCCAAAGACTAAATCAAGAAGAAGCTGATTTCCTGAATAGACCAATAACAGGCTCTGAAACTGAGGCAATAGTTAGTAGCCTAATAACAAAACAAAGTCCAGGACCAGAGGGATTCACAGTCGAGTTCTACCAGAGGTACAAAGAGGAGCTGGTATCATTCCTTCTGAAACTATTTCAATCAATGAAAAAGAAGGAATCCTCCCTAACTCATTTTATGAGGCCAGCATCATCCTGATATCAAAGCCTGGCAGAGACACAACAAAAAGTAAGATAATTTTAGACCAATATCCTTGACGAACATGATGCAAAAATCCTCAATAAAATACTGGCAGACCGAATCCAGCAGCACATCAAAAAGCTTATCCATCACAATCAAGTTGGCTTCATCCCTGAGATGCAAGGCTGATTCAACATACGCAAATCAATAAACATAATCCATCATATAAACAGAACCAAAGACAAAAACCGCATGTTTATCTCAACAGATGCAGAAAAGGCCTTTGACAAAATTAAACAGCCTTCATACAAAAATTCTCAATAAACTAGGTATTGATGGGACGTATCTCAAAATTAAAAAAGCTATTTATGACAAACCCACAGCCAATATCATAATGAATGGGCAAAAACTGGAAGTATTCCCTTTGAAAACTGGCACAAGACAGGGATGCCTTCTCTCACCACTCCTATTCAACATAGTGCTGGAAGTTCTGGCCAGGGCAATCAGGCAGGAGAAAGAAATAAATGTTATTCAATAAGGAAAAGAGGAAGTCAAATTGTCCCTGTCTGCAGATGATATGATTGTATACTTATAAAGCCCCATTGTCTCAGTCCAAAATCTCCTTAAGCTGATAAGCAACATCAGCAAAGTCTCAGGATACAAAATCAATGTGCAAAAATCACAAGCATTCCTATATACCAATAACAGACAAACAGAGGCCGAAATCACGAGTGAACTCCAATTCACAATTGCTTCAAAAACAATAAAATACCTAGGAATCCAACTTACAAGAGATGTGAAGGACCTCTTCAAGGAGAACTGCAAACCACTGCTCCACGAAATAAAAGATGACACAAACAAATGGAAGAACATTCTGTGCTCATGGATAGAAAGAATTGATATCATGAACTGGCCATACTGTCATACTGCCCAAGGTAATTTATAGATTCAGTGCCATCCCTATCAAGATACCAATGACTTTCTTCACAGACTTGGAAAAAAAAAACTACTTTAAAATTAATATAGAACCAAAAAGGAGCCCATGTAGCCAAGAAAATCCTAAGCCAAAAGAACAAAGCTTGAGGAGTCATCACGCTACCTGACTTCAAACTATACTACAAGGCTACAGTAGCCAAAACAGCATGGTGCTGGTACCAAAACAGAGATATAGACCAATGGAACAGAACAAAACCCTCAGAAAAAGTACCACACATCTACAACCATCTGATCTTTGACAAACCTGACAGAAGCAAGAAATGGGGAAAGGATTCCTTATTTAACAAATGGTGCTGGGAAAACTGGCTAGCCATATGTAGAAAGCTGAAGCTGGGTCCCTTCCTTACACTTTGTACAAAAATTAATTCTAGAAGGATTAAAGACTTAAATGTTAGACCTAAAATCATAAAAACCCTTGAAGTAAACCTAGGCAATACCATTAAGGACGTAGGCATGGCAAGGACTTCATGACTAAAACACCAAAAACAATGGTAACAAAAGTCAACATAGACAAATGGGATCTAATTAAACTAAGGGCTTCTGCAAAGCAAAAGACACTACTGTCAGAGTGAACAGGCAACCTACAGAGTGGGAGAAAATTTTTGTGATCTACCCATCTGACAAAGGGCTAGTATCCAGAATCTAAAAATAACTTAAACAAATTTATAAGAAAAACAATGCCATCGAAAAGTAGGTGAACAGACATTTCTCAAGCGAAGACATTTATGCAGCCAATAGACATGGGAAAAATATTCATCATCACTGGTTATCAGAGAAATAGAAATCAAAACTACAATGAGATACCATCTCATACCAGTTAGAATGGCGATCATTAAAACGTCTGGAAACAACAGGTGCTGGAGAGGATGTGGAGAAATAAGAACGCCTTTACACTGTTGGAGAAAGTATAAACTAGTTCAACCATTGTGGAAGACTGTGTAGCCATTTCTTAAGGATATAGAACTAGAAATATCATTTGACCCAGCAATCCCACTATGAATATTTACCCAAAGGGTTATAAATGATGCTACTATCAAGGCACATGCACATGTATGTTTATTGAGGCACTATTCACAATAGCAAAGACTTGGAATCAACCCAAATGTCCATCAATGATAGACTGGATTAAGAAAATGTGACACATATACACTATGGAATACTATGCAGCCATAGAAAAGGATGAGTTCATGTCTTATGTAGATATATGAATGAAGCTGGAAACCATCATTCTGAGCAAACTATCACAAGGACAGAAAACGAAACACCACATGTTCTCACTGATAGGTGGGAATTGAACAATGAGAACACATAGACACAGGGCAGGGAACATCACACATAGGGGCCTGTCATGGGGTAAATGGAGGAGGGAGGGAGTGTAAATGGTGAGTTAATGGGTGCAGTACAGCAACATGGCACATGTATACCCATGTAACAAACCTGCACGTTGTGCACATGTACCCTAGAACTTAAAGAATAATAATAGTAATAATAATAATAATAACAAAACAAGAAAGCAGCTATCTGAGAAACTACTTGGTGATAGGCAGATTCATCTCACAGAAATAAACCTTTCTATTGATTCAGAAGGTTGGATACACTATTTTTGGAGAATCTGCAAAGGATATTTGGGAACCCATTGAGGCCTATGGGAAAAAACAGAATATCTCCAGGTAAAAACTAGAAAAAACCTATCTGTGTAACTGTTATGTGATGTGGGGATTCATCTTACAACGTTTAAACTTTCTTTTGATTCAGCAGGTTGGAAACACTGTTTCTGGAGAATCAACAAAGGGACATTTTAAAGCTTATTGAGGCTTATGAGGAAACCCGAATATCACCAGATAAAAACTACAAGATATCTGTGAAACGCTTTATTATGTGTGGATTCTTCTCACAGTTTTAGACATTTCTTTTAATTCAGTAGGTTGAGAGCACTCTTTTTAAAAAATCTGCAAAGGGACATTTTTGAGTCAGTTGAGCCCTTGCAGAAAAACAAAATATCCCCAGATAAATATAAGAAAGAAGCAATCTGGGAACTTTTTGATATTTAGATTCATATCACAGAATTAAAATTTTCTTTTGATTCAGCAGGTTGGAAACACTCTTTTTGGAGAATATGAAAAGGGACATTTGGGAGCCGTTTGAGTCCTATGGGGAAAAACAGTATATACCCAGATAAAAACAAGAAAGAAGTTATTGGTGAAACTGCTTTCTGACTTCTGGATTCATCTCATAGAGTTAAAACTTTCTTTTGATTCAGCAGGTTGGAATTATTCTTTTTGGAGAACCAGTGAAGAGATAGTTGGGAGCCCATTGAGATCTATGGGGAAAAACAGAATATCCCAAAATAGCAACAAGAAAGATGCTGTGAAACTGCTTTCTGATGTGTGGATTCACATCACAGAGCTAAAACGTCCTTTTGACTCAGCAGGTTGGAAAAACTTTTGAAGAATCTGCAAAGAGCCACTTGGGAGCCCATTGAGGCCCTGAGGAAAAACCGAATGTCCCCAGATGAAAATTAGAAAGATGTTATCTGTGAAACTCTTTGTGGTGGGTAGATTCATCTCACAGAGTTAAACCTGTCTTTTAATTCAGCAGGTTGGAAACACTTATTGGAGAATTGGTAAAGGGACAATTGAAAGCCCATTGATGCCTATGGGAAGAAAACAAATATCCCCAGATAAAAAGAAGAAAGAAGCTATCTGTGAAACTGCTTTGTGATGGGTGGATTCATCTCACATAATTAAATTTTCTTGTGATTCATCAGGTTTGAAGCACTCTTTTTGGAGAATCTGCAATAAGACATTTGGGGGACCATGGAGGCCTAAGAAAAACAGAATATCCCCAGATAATCTATGAAGGGATATTTGGGAGTTTATTGAGGCCATTTGGGAAAAACCAATATCCGAAGATAATAACTAGAAAGAAGTTATCTGTGAAACTCCTTTGTGATCTGTAAATTCATCTCAGAGTTAAACATTTGTCTTGATTTAGTCCATTGGAAATACTCTTTTTGCAGAATCTACAAAAAGACATTTGAGTGCCCCATTGGATCCTATAAGGAAAAACCAAAACCCCCAGATCAAAATTGGAAAGAAACTATCTGCGAAACTGCTTTGGAATTTGTGGATTGTTCTCACATATTCAAACCTTAGTTTTGATCTAGCACATTGAGAACTCTCTCTTTGTAGGGTCTGAATAGGTTCTTTTGGAAGTCCATTGAGGTCTATTGGAAAAATCAAATATCCCCAGATAAAAACTAGAAAGAAGCTGTCTGTGAAAATTCTTTGTGATGTGTAAATTCATCTCACAGAGTTCAACCTTTCTCTTGATTCAGCAGGTTGGATAAATTTTCTTTGCAGAATCTGTAAAAAAACATTTGTGAGCCTGATGAGGCCTATGGGGAAAACCCAAAAATCCCCAGATAAAAAAACGAAAGAACTATCAATGCAACTGCTGTGTGATGTGTGGAGTCATCTTACAGAATTACACTTTTTTTTTTTGATTCAGCAGATTGGAAACACTTTTTTGGGGAATCGGTGAAGGTACATTTCAGAGCCCATTGAGGGCTATGGGGAAAAGCAGAATATCCCCAGATATAAACTAGAATGATGCTATTTGTGAAACTGCTTTGTGATGTGTGGATTCACATCACAGAGGTAAAACCTTCTTTTGTTTCAGCACATTGGAAACAGTCTTTTTGGAGAATCTGAAAAGAGCCACTTGAGAGCCCATTGAGGCCCTGGGGAAAACCAAAATGTACCCAGATAAAAATTAGAAAGATGCTATGTGTAAAACTCCTTTGTGGTATGTAGATTTCTCTCACAGAGTTAAACCTTTCCTTTGATTCAGTAGGTTGGAAACACTCTTATTGGAGAATCAGTAAAGGGACGTTTGTAAGCCCATTGAGGCCTATGGGGAAAAATAATATCCCCAGATAAAAAGAAGAAAAAAGCTATCAGTGAAACTGCTTTGTGATGGGTGGATTCATTTCACAGAGTTAAAACTTTCTTTTGATTCAGCAGGTTGGAAACTCCCCAGATAAAACTAAAAAGAAGCTATCTGTGAAATTGCTTTCTGATGCATGGATACATCTCACAGAGTTAAACATTTCTTTTGATTCAGCAGGTTGGAAACACACCTTTTGGAGAATCTGTGAAGGGACATATGGAAGCCCATCAAGATCTATCAGAAAAACCGAATATCCCCAGATAAAAACTAGAGAGAAGCTATCCGTGAAACTACCTTGTAATGTGTGGATTCATCTAACACCGTTAAACCTTTCTTTTGACTCAGCAGGTTGGAAAAAGCTGTCTTTGGAGAATCTCTGAAGGGACATTTTGGAGCCCGGTGAGACCTATGGGAAAAACAGAATATCTCCAGAAAAAAACTAGAAAGTATCCATCTGTGAAGCTCCTTTGAGACGTGTTGATTCATCTCACAGAGTTAAACTTTTGTATTGATTCAGAAGGTTGGACACACTATTTTTGGAGAATCTGCAAAGGGACATTTGGAATCCCATTGAGACATACAGAAAAAAAACAGAATATCTCCCAATAAAAACTAGAAAGAAGCTATCTGTGAAACTGCTTTGTGATGTGTGGATTGATCTGACAGAGTTAAACCTTTAGTTTCATTTAGTAAATACTCTTTTTGTGGAATCTGAGAAGGCATATATGGGAGCCCACTGAAGTCTCTAGTGAAAAACAAAATATCCTCAGATAAAAATTATAAAGAAGTTATATGTGAAACTGATTTGTGATTAATAGATTCATCTCACAGAGTTTAACCTTTCTGTTGATTCAGCAGGTTGAAAAAACTCTTACTGGAGAATTGATGAAGAGACATTTAGGAGCCCATTGAGGACTTTGCGGAAAAACCGTGTATCCCCAGAGAAAAAGAAGAAAGAAACTATCCATGAAACTGCTTTGTGATGTGTGGATTCATATCACAGAATTAAACCTTTGTTTTTACTCAACAGGTTGGAAAAACTGCTCCTGGAGAATCTACAATGGGACATTTGTGAGACCACTGAGGCCTATGAGAAAAAACTGAATATCCCCAGGTAAAGCTAGAAAGAAGCTATCTGTGAAACTGCTGTGTGATGTGTGGATTAATCTCACAGAGTTAAATCTTTTCTTGATACAGCAGGTTGGAAACAATTTTTTTGGAGAAACTGCTAAGGGAAATTTGGCAGCCCTTTGAGGGCTATGGGGATAAACCAAATATCCCTAGGTGAAAACTAGAAAGAAGCTATCTGCAAAACTTTTTTTTTGATGTGTGGTTTAGCCTCACTGAGTTAAACTTTTTTTTTTGATTCAGCAGATTAGAAACACTCTTTATGTAGTATCTGCAAAAAAGCAACAGAAAGCCCAGTTGGGCCTTGTTGGAAAAAACCAAAAATCCTAAGATTAAACGTAGAAAGCTATCTGTGAAACTGCTTTCTGAAGTGTGGATTCACCTCAGAGAGTCAAAACTTTCTTTTGATTCAGCAGGTTGAAAACACTCTTTTTGAAGAATCTGCAAGGGAACATTTGGTAGCACATTTAGGTGTATAAGGAAAACAGAATATTCCCAGATAAAAACTAGAAGGAAGCTATCTGTGAACCTGCTTTGTGATACGTGGATTCATCTCACAGAGTTAAACCTTTCTTTTGATTCAGCAGATTGGAAACACTCTTTGCAGAATCTGCAAAGGGATATTTTAAAGCTTATTGAGGACTATGAGGAAAACCCGACTATACCCTGATGAAAACTAGAAATAAGTTACCTGTGAAACTCCTTTGTTAAGTGTGGATTCATCTCACAGAGTTAAACCTTTCTTTTGATTCAGCAGGTTGGAAACATTCTTTTCAAAGAATCTGTGAAGGGATGCTTGTGAGCCCATTGAGGCCTATGGGGAAAAACTGAATATCCCCAGATATAAACTTGAAAGAAGCTATTTGTGAAACTGCTTTGTGATATGTGGGTTCATGGCACAGAGTAAAAATTTTCTTTTGATTCAGCAGGTCGGAAACACTTTTTTTGGAGATTCTGTGAAGGAACACTTGGAAGCCCTTTGAGGCCTATGGGGAAAAACTGAATATCCCCTGATAAAAACTAGAAAAAAAGCTACTTGTGAAACTGGTTTGTGACTTATGGATTCGTCTCACATATTAAACTGTTCTTTTGATTTAGCAGATTGGAAACATTCTTTCTGGTGAATCAGCAAAGGGATATTTGGGAACCCATAGAGGTTAAAAGTTTCTTTTGATTCAGCAGATTGGAAACAGTCTTTTTGAAGAATCTGCAAAGAGCCATTTGGGGGCCCATTGTGGCTCTGAGGAAAAACAGAATGCCCCCAGATGAAAACTAGAAAGAACGTATCTGTGAAACTGCTTTGTGATGTTTGGATTCGTCTCACAAAGTTAAACCTTTCTTTTGAGTCAG
The DNA here is from genome assembly GCF_009764315.1 of Trachypithecus francoisi. Classification (NCBI taxonomy): domain Eukaryota; kingdom Metazoa; phylum Chordata; class Mammalia; order Primates; family Cercopithecidae; genus Trachypithecus; species Trachypithecus francoisi. The sequence goes on from NW_022680515.1 coordinate 59,785, forward strand.
CAGGTTGGAAACACTCTTATTAGCATATCAGCTAAGGGACATTTCAAAGCCCATTGAAGCCTATGGGTAAAAACAAATGTCCTCAGATAAAAAGAAGAAAGAAGCTATCATGAAACTACTCTGTTATGTGTGGATTAATCTCACTGACTTAAAGCTTTCTTTTGATTCAGCAGATTGGAAAAACTGTTTTTGGAGAATCTGCAATGAGATATTTGAGGAACAATTGATGTCTAAGAAGAAAAAGAGAATATCCCCAGATTAAAAACTAGACAGACACTGTCTGTGAAACTTCTTTGTGATGTGTGGATTCATCTCACACTGTTAAACTTTTGTTTTGATTCAGCAGGTTGGAAAATATTTATTTGGAGAAACTATGAAGGGACATTTGACAGCCCTTTAAGGTCTATGGGAAAAAAAACAGAATGTCCCAGATAAAAACTAGAAAGAAGCTATCTGTGAAACTGTTTTGTGATATGTGAATTCAACTCACAGAGTTAAACCTTTCTTTTGATTCAGCAGATTAGAAACACTCTTTTTGTAGAATCTGTGAGAGGAAATTTGGGAACTCATTGAGGCCTATGGGAAAAAAAAAAAACCAAAATATCCCCAGATAAAAATGGGAAAGAAGAATTTGTGAAATTGATTTGTGATGTTTGGATTCATCTCATATAATTTAACATTTCTTTTGATTCACCAGGTTGGAAACACTCTTTGCGAAGAATCTTCAAAAGGATATTTGGGAGCCCATTGAGGTTATAGGGAAAAACCAAATATCCCAAGAAAAAAACTAGAAAGATGCTATGTGTAAAACTGTTTTGTGATGTGTGGATTTATCTCAAAGAGTTAAACCTTTCTTTTGATTCAGCAGATTAGAAACACTCTTTTCAGACAATTTGCAAAGGGACTCTTGGGAACCCATTGAGGTCTATGGGGTAAAACCAAAAAGTCTCAGATAAAAACTATAAAGAAGTTATCTGTGCATCTGCTTTCTGATGTATGGATTCATCTCATTGAGTTAAACCTTTTTTAAAACTTTTTTTATTTATTTGGCAGGTTGGAAACACTCATTTCGTAGGATCTGCAAAGAAATATTTGGGGGTCCTTTGAGGTCTATAGGGAAAAACAGAATATTCACAGATAAAAACTAGAAAAAAGTTGTGAAAAAAGTTGTGGAACTTCTTGAAGATGTGAGAATTAGTCTCACAGTGTTAAACATTTCTTTTGATAGAGCAGGATGGAAACACTCTTTTGGAAGAATCTGTAAAGGGTATTTGGGAGCCCATGGTGGCCTTTGAGAAAAAGAACCAGTATCATCAGATAAAAACCAGAATGAAGCTATCTGTGAAACTTCTTTGTGATGTGTGGATTCATTTCACTGAGTTAAACTTTTCTTTTGATTCAGAGGGTTGCAAACAGTTTTCTTAGGGAATCTGCGAAGGGATATTTGGGAGCCCATTGAGACCTAGAGGAAATACTGAATATCCCCAGATAAAAACTAGAAAGAAGCTAACTGTGAACCTACATTGTGAATTGTGAATACATTTCACAGAGTTAATTCTTTCTTTTGATCCTTCAAGTTGGAATCTCTGTTTTTGGAGAATCTGCGGAAAAAACTGAATATTTCCAGATTAAAAATAGAAAGAATCTATCAGTGAAACTGCTTTGTGATGTGTGGATTTGTCTCACCATGTTAAACCTTTTTTTGATTCAGGGAGAATGTGCTAAAAGACATTTGGAAGCCCATTGAGGCTCATGGGCAAAAAACAAATATCACCAGATAAAAACTAAAAAGATGCTTTTGTGAAACTGCTTTGTGATGTGTGGATTATTCTCACAGTGTTAGAACTTGCTTTTGATTCAGCAAGTTGGAAACAATTTTTTTGGTGAATCTGTGAAAGGACATTTTGGTGCTCATTGAGTCAAATGATTTTAAAAAAAGGACTATCCCCAGAGAAAAACTAGAAAGAAGCTGTCTGTGAAACTGCTTTGTGATGTGTGGATTCATCACACAGGGTTAAACTACTCTTTTGATTCAGCAGGTTGGAAACACTCTATTTGAGGAAACTGCAAATGTACATTTGGGAACCCATTGAGGTCTAGGGGAAAACCAAATATCCCCAGATAAAAACTAGAAAGAAGCCATCTGTGAAACTGCTTTGTGATATGTGGACTCATCTCACAGGGTTAAACCTTTCTTTTCATTCAGCATTTTGGAAACACCCTTTTTGGAGTCTCTGCAAAGGGACATTGGGAGACCATTGATGCCTATGTGAAAAAACCAAGTATCTCCAGACAAAAACTAGAAAGAAGCTATCTGTGAAACTGCTTTGTTAGGGGTGGATTCATCTCACCAAGTTAAACCTTTCATTTGATTCACCAGGTTGGAAGCACACTATTTGGAGTATCTGTGAAGGGGCAATTGGGAGCCCATTGAGGCCTGAAGGGAAAATCCGAATATCCACACATAAAAACTAGAATGAAGCTATTTGTGAGACTGTCTTGTGACATGTAGATTCAACTCACAGAGTTAAACCTTTCCTTTGTTTTAGCAAATTGGAAACACTATTTTTGTATAATCTGTGAAGGGACTTATTTGGGCCCATTAAGGCTTATGGGTAAAAAAAAAAAAAAAGTATATTCCAGATAAAAACTACAAAAAAGTTATCCATGAAACTGCTTTGTGATGTATGTATTCAACGAACAAAGTTAAACTTTTATTTTGATTCAGAAGTTGGATACTCTCTTTCTGGAAAATCTGTGAAGTGAAATTTTGCAGCCCATTGAGGCCTATGGGGAAAAGCTGAATATCCTCACATAAAAACTAGAAAGAATCTGCCTGTTCAACTGATTTTTCTTGTGAAGATTCATCTCACAGATTTAAACCTTTCATTTCATTCAACAGTTTGTAAACTCTTTTTAGAGAATCTTCCAAGGTACATTTGTGAGCTCATTGAGGCATATGTAAGTAAAACAAACATCCCCATTTAAAAATTAGGAAAAAGCTATCTGTGAAACTGCTTTGTGATTGTGGATTCATCTCACAGAGTTAAACCATTCTTTTGATTCAGTAAATTGGAAACACACTTTTTGGAGAACCTGCAAAAATACATTTGGGAGCCCTTTGAGGGCTACAGTGAAAAACATAATATCCTCTCATAAGAACTAGAAAGAAGCTACCTGTGAAACCACTTTGTGATGTGTGCATTCATCTCACAGAGTTAAATCCTTATTTTGATTCAGAAGGTTGGACATCGTCTTTTTGTAGAACCACTGAAGGGACATTTGGGAACACTTTGGGGCCTATAAGGAAAACCTGAATATCCCCTGATAAAAACTAGAAAGAAGCTATCTGTGAAACTGTGTTGTGAGGTATGCATTCATCTCAAGGAGTTAAACTTTTATTTTAACTCAGCAGGTTGGAAACAGTCTTCTTGTAGAATCTGCGATGGGACATTTGAAAGCTCTTTGAGACCCATAAGAAGAAGCTAATATCTCCAGATAAAATCTAGAAAGAAGCTATCTGTGAAACCGCTTTGCGATATGTTCATTTATCTCACAGAGTCAAACCTTTCTTTTGTTGTAGCATTTTTGAAACAGTATTTTTGTAGAATCTGCAAAGCAACATTTGAGTCCCAGTGAAGCCTACAGGGAAAAACCGCATATGCTTTGATGAAAACTAGAAAGAAGCTAACGGTGACAACACTTTATAATGTATGCATTAACCTCACAGTGTTAATTTCTTTTCTTTTCTTTTCTTTCTTTTTTTTTTGATTCAGCAGGTTGGGAACAGGTCTTGTTGTAGAAAGTGCGAATGGATATTTGGGAGCCTGTTGCAGCCTATAATGAAAAACAGAATATCCTCTGATAAAGCTAGAAATAAGCTATCTGTGAAATTCCACTGTTATGTGTGCATGCATATCACAGAGTTAAATTTTCCTTTTGATTCCACGGTTGGGTACAGTTTTTTTGTAGAATCTGTGAAGGGACATTTGGGGGCCCATTGAGGACTGTAAAAAAAATATATATATATCCCCAGATAAAAATTACAAAGAATCTATCTGTGAAACTGCTTTGTGTGTGTGCATGAATCTCACAGGGTTATAACTTCCTTTTGATTCAGCAGGTTGGAAACAGTCTTCTTGTAGAATCTGTGATGGTACATTTGAAAGCCCTTTGAAGCCTATAAGGCAAAAGTGAATATTCCCAGATAAAAACTACAAAGAAGCTATTTGTGAAACCGTTCGTGATGTGTGAATTCATCTCACAGATTTAAATCTTTCTTTACTTCCAGCAGATAGGTAACAGTCTTTTCATAAAATCTGCAAAGAGGCATTTGGGAGCCCAGTGAAGCCTATAGCCTATAGTGAAAACCTGAATATTCCCTGATAAAAACTAGAAAGAAGCTAACTGTGAAACAGCTTTGGGATGTGTACATTCATCTCACGGAGTTGAACTTTTCTTTTCATTCAGAGAAATGGAAGCAATCTTTTTATAGAATCTGTGAATAAACATTTGAAAGCCCTTGGAGGCTTAAAAAAGAAAAGCGAATATCCCCAGATATAAACTAGAAAGAAGATATCTGTGAAACCGTTTTGTGACATGTGCATTTATCTCACAGAGTTAAATATTTCTTTTGATTCAGCAGATTGGAAACAGTCTTTTTGTAGAATATGTGAAGGGACATTTGGGAGCCCAGTGAAGTCTATAGTGAAAAATCAAATATCCCCTGATAAAAATGAGAAAGAAGCTATCTGTGAAACCGCTTTGTGATGTGGATATTAATTTCATAGATTGAACCATTTGTTTTGATTCAGCAGGGTTAATACATTCTTTTTGTAGAATTTGCAAAGGACTTATGAAAGACCTTTGAGGTGTATAAGGAAAAAGGAATATCTCCAGATAAAAACTATAAAGAAGCCCTATGTGAAACTGCTTTGTGATGTGAACATTTGTCTCACATATTTAAACCTTTCTTGGTTCAGTAGGTTAGAAACTGTGAAGGGAAATTTGGGGGTTCATTGAGGCCTTTAAGGAAAATCCTACTATCTCCAGAAAGAGAATGAGAAAGAAAGGATCTGTGAAACGGCTATGCGACGTGCATTTACTTCATAGAGGTAATTTTTTTTTTATATTCTGCAGGTTGCAAACAGTCTTTTTGTAGAATCTTTGAAGGTACATTTGAAAGTCCATTGAAGCCTATAGTGAAAAAATGGAATATCTCCAGATTAAAACTAGAGAGAATCCAACTGGGAAACCGCTTTGTAATGTGTCCATTTATCTCACAGCATTAAACCTTTCTTTTATTTCAGCAGGTTAGAACCTGTCTTTTTGAAGAATTTTCGAAGGGACATTTGGGAGCCCAGTGAAGTCTACAGTGAAAAAAAAATGAATATCCCTTAATAAAAACTAAGAAGGAGCTATCAGTGAAACCACTTTGTGATGTGAGAATTTATCTCACACTTTTTGTCTTTCTTTTTATTCAACAGGTTTGAAAGGATCTTTTTATAGAATATGTGAAGGGACATTTGAAAGCTTTTTGAGGTCTATAAGGGAAAAGCAAATATCCCCAGATAAAAACTAGAAAGATGTTATCTGTGAAACTGCTTTGTGATGTGTGCATTCATCTTGAAGAATTAAACCTTTCTTTTGATTCAGCAGCTTGGAAGCAATTATTTTTTGTAGAAACTGTGAAGGGACATTTGGGTTCCCAGTGAAGCCAATAGTGAAAAACAGAATATTCCCTGACAAAAACTAGAAAGAAGCTTTCTTTGAAAACGATTTGTAATGTATGCATTCAACTCAGAGTTAAACGTTTCCTTTAATTCAGTATGTTGAATTCAGTGTTTTTGCAGAATCTGTGAAGGGACCTTTGGGAGCCCATTGAGCCCTATATGGAAAAACGAAGTATCTTCAGATAAAACCTGGAAAGAGGCTAACACTGAAACTGATTTGTGATGTGTGCATTCATCTCACAGAGTCAAAACTTTCCTTTGCTTCAAAAGGTTGGTAACCATCTTTTTGTAGAATCTGCAAAGGGACATTTGGAAGCCCATTTAGGCCTATAAGGAAAAAACAAATATCCACGATAAAAACTAGAAAGAAGCTAACTTTGAAACCTCTTTGTGATATATGTATTCATTTTTCAGAGGTAAACCTTTATTTTGATCCAGGTGTTTGGAAATAGTCCTTTTGTTGAAGTTGCTAAGAAATATTTGGGAGCCTAGTGAAACCTATAGTGAAAAACACAATATACCCAGATAAAAACTAGAAAGAAGCTATCTGTGAAACTGCTCTGTGATGTGCGTATTCATCTCACAAAGTGAAATCTGTGTTTTGATTCAGTAGAATGGAAACAATCTTTTTGTAGAATTTTCAAAGAGATATTTGAAAGCTTTTTGAGATCCAGAAAGAAAAGCTAATATCCCCAGAAAAAAAACTAGAAAGAAGCTAACTTTGAAACCTTTTTGTGATATAGGTATTCACCTTACAGAGGTAAACCTTTATTTTGATTCAGCTGTTTGGAAATAGTCCTTTTGTTGAAGTTGCTAAGAAACATTTGGTAGCCTAGTGAAACCTATGGTAAAAACACAATATCCCCAGATAAAAACTAGAAAGAAGCTATCTGTGAAACTGCTTTGTGATGTGTACATTCATCTCACAGAGTAAAATCCTTCTTTTGATTCAGCAGGTTGGAAATATTATTTTCTTAGAAACTGTGAAGGGACACTTGGGGAGCCCAGTGAAGCCTATAGTGAGAAACCAAATATTCCATGATAAAACTAGCAAGAAGCTATTTGTGAAACCACTTTTTGATGTTTTCATTTATTTCACAGGGTTAAACCTTCCTTTTATTTCAGCAGGTCGGAAAGAGTCTTTGTGTAAAATCTGTGAAGGGACACTTCGAAGCCCAGTGAAGACTATAGTGAAAAAAAAAAAAAAAATCCCCAGATGAAAACTAGAAAGAAGTTATCAGTGAAACCACTTTTTGACGTGTGCATTCATCTCACAGAGTTGATCCTTCTCATGATTCAGTTGGTTGGAAACAGCCTTTTTGTAGAATCTATGAAAGGACATTTGAAAGTCCTTTGAGGCCTATAAGGAAAAAGCAAATATCCCCAGATAAAAAGTAGAAAAAAAGTTATCTGTGAAACTGTTTTATGATGTTTGCATTCATCTCACAGAGTTAAACCTTTCTTTTGATTAAGCAGGTTGCAAACTGGCTTTTGGTACAAACTGTGAAGGGACATTTGAAGCCTATGGTGAAAAACTGAATATCCCCTGATAAAAATGAGAGAAACTATCTGTAAAACTGCTTTTTGATGTGTTCATTTATCTCACAGAGTTAAATTTTTCTTGAGATTCAGCAAGTTGGCAGCAGTCTTTTTGTAGAATCTATGAAAAAATATTTGTGAGCCCAGTGAACCTTTTGTTTCAGAAAGTTGGAAACAATCTTTTTGTAATATCTGTGAAGGGACATTTGAGATCCCAGTGAAGTCTATAGTGAAAAACTGAATATCCCATGACAAAAACAAGAAAGAAACTAATCGTGAAACCACTTTGTAATGTGTGCATTCATCTCCACCAAGGAACATTAGAAAGCCCATTGAGGCCTATAGAGAAAGACAGAATATTCCCAGATAAAAACTAGCGAGAAACAATCTGTGAAACTCCTTTGTGATGTGCTCATTTATCTCACAGAGATATATTTAGGAGCCTATTCAGGCCTACGTGGAGAAACCTAATACCCCAAGATGAAAACTAGAAAGGAACTGTTTGTGAACCCGCTTTGAGGATGTGTGCATTCATCTCACAGAGTCAAATCTTTCTTTTGATTCAGCCAGTTAGAAAATGTCTTTTTGTAGAATCTACAAAAGGAAACTTGAAAACCCATTGAGGCCAATATATAAAAACCAAATATCCTGAGATAAAAATAAGAAAGAAACTATCTGTGAAACCACTTTAAGATGTGTGCATTTGTCCTAAAGACTTAAACGTTTCTTTTTATTCAACAGGTAGAAAACAGTCTTTTTGTAGAATCTACAAAGGTACATTTGGGAGACCATTCTAGCCTACAGGACAAAACCAAATACCATACCTCCAGATTAAAACTAAAAAGAAGCTATCAGTGAAACTGCTTTACAATGTGTGAATTCATTCCACAGAGTTAAACCTTTCTTTTGGTTCAGCAGGTTGGAAGAAGTCTTTCTGTAGAATCAGCAAAGGGACTTTTGGGAGCCCTTTGAGGCCTATGGGGAAAACAGTATTTTCAGATAAAAACTAGAAAGAAACTGTCTGTGAAACTGCTTTGCAATGTGTGCCTTCATCTCACACATTAAAATCTTTATTTTGATTCAACAGGTTGGAAGCAGTCTTTTTGTACAACCAGTGAAGGGATATTTAGGAGTCCATTAAGGCTGTTGGGGAAAAAAATGGAATATCTCCAGATGAGAATTCGAAGGAAGCTATCTGTGAAACCGCGTTGTGATATGTGCATTCGTCTCACAAAACGAAACCTTTCTTTTGTTTCAGCAGTTTGGAAACAGTCTTTTTGTGAAAACTGCGAGGGAACATATGGGAGCAAAATGAAGCTTATACTGAAAAAATGAATATTCCCAAATAAAAACTAGAAAGAAGCTATCTGTGACACCGCTTGGAGATGTGTGCATTTATCTAACATAGTTAAACCTTTCTGTTGTTTCAGCAGGTTGGATACAGTCTTTTTGTAGAATCTGCAATGGGACATTTGGGAGCCCAGTGAAGCGTATAGTGAAAACCTGAATATTCCCTGATAAAAGCTAAAGAGAACTAACTGTGAAGCTGCTTTGAGGTGTTGCATTCATTTCACAGAATTAAACATTTCTTTTGATTTAGCATTTTGGAAACATTGTTTTTGTAATATCTGTGAAGCAACATTTGGGAGCCCATTGAGGCCTATTGTGAAAAATCAAATATCCACAGATAAAAACTAGAGCAAAGCTATCTGTGAAACTGTTTTGTGATGCTTGCATTCACCTCACAGAGGTAAAACTGTCTTTTGTTTCAGCAAGTTGGAAACAGTCTTTTTGTAGAATTTGTGAAAGGACATTTGGGAGTTTAATGAGGCCTATAAGGAAAAACTGAATATTACCAGATAAAAACTAGAAAGAAGCTATCTGTGACACCGCTTGGAGATGTGTGCATTTATCTAACATAGTTAAACCTTTCTGTTGTTTCAGCAGGTTGGATACAGTCTTTTTGTAGAATCTGCAATGGGACATTTGGGAGCCCAGTGAAGCGTATAGTGAAAACCTGAATATTCCCTGATAAAAGCTAAAGAGAACTAACTGTGAAGCTGCTTTGAGGTGTTGCATTCATTTCACAGAATTAAACATTTCTTTTGATTTAGCATTTTGGAAACATTGTTTTTGTAATATCTGTGAAGCAACATTTGGGAGCCCATTGAGGCCTATTGTGAAAAATCAAATATCCACAGATAAAAACTAGAGCAAAGCTATCTGTGAAACTGTTTTGTGATGCTTGCATTCACCTCACAGAGGTAAAACTGTCTTTTGTTTCAGCAAGTTGGAAACAGTCTTTTTGTAGAATTTGTGAAAGGACATTTGGGAGTTTAATGAGGCCTATAAGGAAAAACTGAATATTACCAGATAAAAACTAGAAAGAAGCTATCTCTGAAACCAGTTTGTGGTATTTCATTCACCTCACAAATTTAAATCTTTCTTTTGATTCAGCAGGTTGGAAACAGTCTTTCTGTAGAAACTGCAAAGGGATATTTTGGAGCCCAGTGAAGCCTATAGTGAAAACCTGAATATCCCCTGATATGACCTAGAAATAAGTTATCTGTGAAACTGCTTTACAATGTATGCATTTATGGCAGAATTAAATCTCTCTTTTGATTCAGTAGGTTGGATATAGTCTTTTTGTAAAATCTGTGGAGGGACATTTGAAAGCCCATTGACTTCTGTAGAGAAAGACAGAATATCCCCAGATAAAAACTACCAAGAAACTATCAGCATAATCAATTTGCAAAACGTGCATTCATGTCACAGAGGTAAACCTTTCTTTTGATTTATCATGTTGAAGTTTTTTTTTTTTTTTTTGTACAATCTGTGAAGGGACATTGATGAGCCCATTCAGGCCTATGTGAGAAAATCTAATATCCCCATTTGAAACTCATTGAACTCTATATGAAAAAATGGAATATCCACAGACAAAAACTAGAAAACTGTCTGTGCGTCTGTGCAGCCTAGTACAACGTATTCATTTATCTGAGAGAGTTAAACTTTTCTTTTGTTTCAGAAGATTGGAAGCAATCTTTTTGTAATATCTGTGAAGGGACATTTGAGAGCCCAGTGAAGTCTATGGTGAAAAACTGAGTATCTCCTGACAAACACTAGAAAGATTCTGTCTCTGAAACCACTTTGTGATATGTGCATGCATCTCACAAAGTTAAACCTGTCTTTTGATTCAGCAGGTTGGATACAGTCTTCTTGCAGAATCTGTGAAGGAACATTTGAGAGCCCAATGAGGCCTAAAGGAAAAACTAAATGTTCCCAGATAGAAACTAGAAAGAAGCTATCTGTGAAACCTGTTTGTGATGCATGCATTTATCTCACAGATGTAAACCTTCATTTTGATCCAGTAGATCTGAAACAGTCTTTTTTTGGAATATTTAAAGATATATTTTGAAGCCCATTGAAGTCTATAGTGAAAAACGGAATATCTACGGATGAAAACAAGAAAGAAGCTATCTGTGAAACTGCTTTGTGATGTGTGCATTCACGTCACAGAGGTAAACCTTTCTTTTGTTTCAGCTGGTTGGAAACAGCCTTTTTGTGAAATCTCTGAATGGAGAATTGAAAGCCCTTTGAGGTCTATTTAAAAAAAGCGAATATCCCCAGAAAAAAGCTAGAGTGAAGCTATGTGTGAAACCACTTTTCAGTGTGTGTGTATTCATCTCACAGAAGCAAACCTTTATTTTGCCTCAACAGGTTGGAAACAGTCTTTTTTTTTATAATCTGAAAGGGAACATCTGAAAGTCCAGTGAAGCCTAAGTGAAAACTCAAATATTCCCTGATAAAAACCAGAAAGAAACTCAAACGGTTTTATGATGTGTGCATTCATCTCACAGAGTTAAGCCTTTCTTTTGATTCAGAATGTTGGAAACAGTCTTTTCGTAGAATCTCCAAAGGGAGAATTGAAAGTCTTTGAGGCCTATTTAAAAAAAAAGGGGGGTGAATATCTCCAGATAAAAACTAGGAAGAAGCTATGTGTGAAACCACTTTGCAATGTGTGCTTTCATGTCACATAAGTAAACCTTTATTTTGCTTTAGCAGGTTGGAAACAGTCTTTTTGTAGAATCTGAAGGGGACATTTCAAAGCCTAGTGAAGCCTAAGTGAAAACGCAAATATTCCCTGATAAAAAACTAGAAACAAACTAACTGTGAAACCATTTTATGACGTGTGGATTCATCTCACAGAGTTAATCCCTTCTTTTGATTCAGCATGTTGGAAACAGTCTTATTGTAGAACCTGTTAAAGGACATTTTTAGCCCAGTGAAACCTACATTGAAAAACTGAATATTCCCTGATAAAAACTAGAAACATGCTGACTGTGAAACTGGTTTGCAGTGTGTGCATTAATCACACATATTTGAACCTTTCTGTTGATTTAGCAGATTGGAAACAGTATTTTTGTAGACTTTGCAAAGGGACATTTGGGAGCTTTTTGAGGCCTCTATGGAAAAACTGAATATACCCATATAAAAAACTAGAAAAAAGCTATTTGTGAAACTGCTCTGTGATGTGAGCATTCATTACACAGAGTTAAATTTTTCTTTTGTTTCTGCAGGTTGGAAACAGTATTTTTCTAGAATTTGTGAAGGGAAATTTGGGAACCCATTGAGGCTTATATAATTAAACCGAATATCCCCAGATAAAACCTGGAAAAACGCTAACTGTGAAATCACTCTGTGATGTGTGTCTTCATCTTAAAAAGTTAAACCTTTCTCTTGCTTCAGCACATTGGAAACAGTCTTTATGTAGAATCTGTGAAAAAACATTTGGGAATCCCTATTGAGGTCTATAAGGAAACACTTAACCCCAGATAAAAACTAGAAAAAAGCTATCTCTGAAACTACTTTTCATTGTGTGCATTCATCTCACAAAGTTAAAACTTTCCTTTGATTCAGCAGGTTGGACATAGTCTTTTGCAGAATCTGTGAAGGGACATTTGGGAGGTCATCGAGGATTTTAAGGAAAAGTTAAACATACGGAGAAAAAAAATAGAAAGAAGGTATCTGTAGAACCGTTTTGTGATGTGTGCATTTATCTCACAGAGGTAAACCTTTTTTTCTAATTCTGTAGATTGAAAACTCTTTTTTGTAGAATCTTGGAAGGGACATTTTGGAGCCCATTGAAGGCTATCATGAAAAATGGAATTTCCCAGATAAAAACTAGAAAGAAGTTATCTGTGAAACTGCTGTGTGATGTGTTTATTCATTTCACAGGGTTAAACATTTCTTTTGTTTCAGGAAGTTGGAAACAGTATTTTTGTAAAATCTATGAAGGGACATTTGGAAGCCCAGTAAAGACGATAGTGAAAAACTGAATATCTCCAGATAAAAACTAGAAGAAAAACTATCTGTGAAACTGCTGTGTGATGTGTTTATTCATTTCACAGGTTTAAACATTTCCTTTGTTTCAGGAAGTTGGAAACAGTATTTTTGTAAAATCTATGAAGGGACATTTGGAAGCCCAGTAAAGACGATAGTGAAAAACTGAATATCTCCAGATAAAAACTAGAAGAAAAACTATCTGTGAAACTGCTGTGTGATGTGTTTATTCATTTCACAGGGTTAAACATTTCCTTTGTTTCAGGAAGTTGGAAACAGTATTTTTGTAAAATCTATGAAGGAACATTTGGAAGCCCAGTAAAGATGATAGTGAAAAACTGAATATCTCCAGATAAAAACTAGAAGAAAAACTATCTGTGAAACTGCCTTTTGATGTGTGCATTTATCTCACAGTGTTAATCTTTCTTTTGATTCAGCAGGTTGGAAACAGTCTTTTTGTAGAATCTGTGAAGGGACATTTTGAAAGCCGTTTGAGGCCTATAAGGAAAAAGTAAATATCCACAGATCAAAATTAGAAAGAAGCTATCTGTGAAACAAGTTTGCAATGTGTGCATTCATCTCACAGAGGTAAACCTTTCTTTTGATTCAGGAGATTGGAAACAGTCTTTTTGTACAAACTGTGAAAGGACATTTGAAAGCCCAGTGAAGCCTAGAGTGAAAAACCAAATATCCCCTGATACAAATAAGAAAGAAGCTATCGGCCTGGCACGGTGGCTCAAGCCTGTAATCCCAGCACTTTTGGAGGCTGAGACGGGTGGATCACGAGGTCAGGAGATCAAGACCATCCTGGCTAACACGGTGAAACCCCGTCTCTACTAAAAAATATAAAAAATTAGCCGGGCAAGGTGGCGGGCACCTGTAGTTCCAGCTACTTGGGAGGCTGAGGCAGGAGAATGGCGTGAACCCAGGAGGCAGAGCTTGCAGTGAGCTGAGATCCGGCCACAGCACTCCAGACTGGGCGACAGAGCGAGACTCCGTCTCAAAAAAAAAAAAAAAAAAAAAGAAACTATCTGTGAAACTGCATTGCAACGTGTTCATTCATCCCACATAGTTAAAGTTTTCTTTAGATTTAGCAGGTCGACAGCAGTCTTTTTGTACAAACTGTGAAGGGACGTTAAGAGACCCAGTGAAGCCTATATCCCTGGACAAAAACTAGAAAGAAGCTATTTGTGAAACCACTTTGTGATGTGTGCATTCATCACACAGAGTTAAACCTTTCTTCTATTTCAGCAGTTTGGTAATAGTTTTTTTTTTTTTTTTTTGTAGAATCTGTGAAGGGATATTTGTCAGCCCATTGAGGATTATAGGTAAAAACCTAATATCCTCAGATAAAAACGAGAAAGAAACTAACTAGTAAACTGCTTTGTGATGTTTGCAATTATCTCACAGAGTTAAACATTTCTTTATCACAGCAGGTTGGAATTAATCTTTTTGTAGAGTCTGCAAAGGAACATGTGAAAGCCCATTGAAGCTCACAGAGAAAGACAGAATATTCCAAGATGATAACTGGCAAGAATCTATCCGTGAAACAGCTTTGTGATGTGTGCATTCATCTCAACAGAGGTAAAACTATCTTTTGATATATCAGGTTGGAAACAGTCTTTTTATAAGATACACAAAGGAATATTTAGGAGCCCATTCAGGCCTATGTGGAAAACCCTAATATCCCCTGATGAAATCTAAAAAGAAGTTATCTGTGAAACCTCTTTGTGATGTATGCCTTCATCTCACAGAGCTAATCTTTCTTTTGATTCAGCAGGTTAGAAGCACAGTTTTTGTAGAAACTATGAAAGGACATTTGAAAGCCCACTGAGGCCTACATAGAAAAACTGAATATCCTGAGATAAAAATTAGAGAGAAGGTACCTGTGAAACCACTTTAAGATGTTTGCATTTATCTCAAATAATTAAAACTTTATTTTTATTCAGCAGATTGAAAACACTCTTTTTGTAGAATCTACAAAGGGACATTTTGGAGCCTTTTAAGGCCTATAGGAGAAAACGAATGTTTTCAGATATACCTGATGTAAATGACGAGTCGATGGGTGCTGATGAGTTGATGGGTGCAGCACACCAACATGGCACAAGTGTACATATGTAACAAACCTGCACGTTATGCACATGTACCCTAGAACTTAAAGTATAATAATAATAAAATAAAATAAAAAATAAACAGTACAGAACTTCAAAGAAAAAAAAAAAAACTAGCAAGAAACTATCTGTGAAACTGCTTTGTGATGTGTTTATTCATTTAACACACGTAAACCTTTCTTTTGATTTGCCAGGTTGGAAAATCTCTTTTTCTACAATCTGCAAAGGGACATTTGGGAGTCCATTAAGGCCTACGGGGAAAAACAGAATATTTTCAGATAAAAACTAACAAGAAACTATCAGTGAAACCGCTACATGATGTGTGCATTCATCTCACACAGTTAAACATTTCTTTTGATTCAGCAGGTTGGATGCAGTGTTTTTGTAGATCTGTGAAGGGACATTTTGGAGCCCATTGAGGCCTGTGAGGAAAAAGCAAATATCCACAGAAAAAAACTAGAAGGAAGCTATCTGTGAAACCGCTTGGCTATGTGTGCATTTATCTCAGAGAGGTAAACTTTTCTTTGATGCAGCACATTGGACACAGTCTTTTTGCAGAACTTGCAAAGGGACATTTGGGAGCTTATTGAGAAAGGATTCTCCTATATGGAAAAACAGAATATACCCAGGTAAAAACTAAAAAGAAGCTATCTTTTTAACCACTTTGAGCCCATTGAGGCCCATATGGAAAAACTGAGTATCCTCAGATAAATCCTAGAAAGAAGCTAACAGTGAAACTGCTTTGCTATGTGTGTGTTTGTCTCGCAGAGTTAAATCTTTCTTTTGCTTGAGCAGGTTGAAAACAGTTTTGTTGTAGAATCTGTGAAGGGACAGTTGGGAGTACTTTGAGGCATATAGGGAAAAACTGAATATTTGCAAATAAAAACTAGAAAGAAGGTAACTTTGAAACCCCTTTTTAATGTGTGTATTCATTTCACAGAGGTAATCCTTTCTTTTGATTCAGCTTTTTGGAAAGAGTCCTTTTGTTGAATCTGTGAAGGGATATTTTGGAGCCCAGTGAAGTTCATAGTGAAAAACCCAATATCCCCAGATAAAAATTAGAAAAAAGCTATCTGTGAAATAGCTTTGTGATGTGTGCATTCATCTCATACAGTGAAATATTTGTTTTGATTGAGCAGGATGGAAACAGTCTTTCGTAGAATCTTCAAAGAGACATTTGAAAGCTTTTTGAGGCCTATAAGAAAAAAGCACATTACCTAGATAAAAACTAGAAAGAAGCTGTCTGTGAAACCAATTTGTAATGTATTCATTAATCTCACAGAGTTAAACTTTCTTTTCATTCAGCAAATTGGAAACAGTTTTTTTTTTTTTTTTTTTTTTTTTTTATAGAAACAGAGAAGGCACATTTGGGAACCCAGTGAAGCCTGTAGTGAACAACTGAATATCCTGCGATAAAAATTAGAAGGAAGTCATCTGTGAAACAGATTTGGGATGTGTACATTAATCTCACAGAATTGAATCTTTCTTTAGATTCAGAAGTTTGGAAAAAGTCTTTTTGGAGGACCTGTAAAGAAATACTTGGGAGCCCATTGAGGCATATAAGGAAAAACTGAACATTTTCCAATAAAAATTAGAAAGAAACAATCTGTAAAACGGTTTAGTGATGTGTGCTTTTATCTCAAAGAGGTAAACATTTATTTGGATTCAGTTGTTGGAAACAGTCTTATTGTAAAATTTGCAAAGGGACATCTGGGAGTTTATTGAGGCCTATATAGAAAAACTCAATATCCCCAGATAAAAACTAGATAGAAGCTAACTGTGAAAACGCTTTCTGATATGTACATTCATCTCACAAAGATAAATCTTTCTTTTGATTCGAGAGGTTGGAAGCAGTCTTTTTGTAAAAACTGCAAAAGAATATTTGGTAGTCTAGTGAAGCCTACAGTGAAAAACAGAATATCCTTTGATGAAGGGGTGGCCTGCCCCACCACACCTGTGTGTATATCTCATCAGGTGGGATTAGAGACTGAGAAAAGAAATAAGACACAGAGATAAAATGTAGAGAAACAACAGTGGGTCCAGGAGACCGGCAGTCAGCATATCAAAGACCTGCACCGGCAACGGTAACAGTCTGATCTCTCTTGTGAAGTGTGCATTCATCTCACACAGTGCAATCTTTGTTTTGATTGAGCAGGATGGAAACAGTCTTTTTGTAGCAACTTTGAAGAGACATTTGAATGCTTTTTGAAGCCTATAAGAAAAAAGTGAATTACCCAGATAAAAACTAGAAAGAAACTATCTGTGAAACTGCTTTGTTATGTGTACATTAGTCTCACAGAGTTAAAGTTTCTTTTGATTCATCAGGTTGGACACAGTCTTTCTGTAGAAACAGTGAAGGCACATTTGGGAGCTCAGTGAAACCTATAGTGAAAAACTGAATATCCTGTGATAAAAACTAGAAAGAAGCTGTGAAACTGGTTTGAGATGAGTGCATTCATCTCAGAGAATTAAATATTTCTTTAGATTTAGCAGTTTGGAAACAGTCTTTTTGGAGGATCTGTAAAGAAATACTTGGGAGCCCAATGAGGCATATAAGGAAAAACCGAGTAACTTCCAATAAAACTTAGAATAAAGTCATCTGTAAAATGGTTTAGTGATATGTGCTTTTATCTCAAAGAGGTAAACATTTCTTTTTATTCAGCATTTTGGAAACAGTCTTATTGTAGAATTTGCAAATGGACTATATGGAAAAACTGAACATTTCCAAATAAAAACGAGAAAGAAACTACACGTGAGACCGCTCTGTGATATGTGCATTCATCTCACAGATTTAAATCTTTCTTTTGGTTTCACAGGTTGAATACAGTCTTCTTATAGAATCTGCAAAGGGACATTGGAAAGCCCTTTGAAGCCAATTAGAAAAAAGAAAGTTTCCCTGGATAAAAACTATAAAGAAGTTACCTGTGTAACAGCTTTGAGATGTGTGCATTTATCTCATAGAGATAAATATTTGTTTTGTGTTAGCAGATTAAAAACAGTCTTTTTTTGTAGAAACTGTGAAGGGTCATTTGGGAGCCCAGTGAATTCCATAGTGAAAAACAAAATATCCCCTGATAAAAACCAGAAAGAAGCTATCTGTGAAACCACTTTGCAATGTGTGCATTTATCTCACCGAGTTAAACCATTCTTTTGATTCAGCAGGTTGGAAACAGTTTTTTGTAGAATCTGCGAGGCAGCATTTGGGAGACTAGTGAAGCCTATAGTGAAAAATAGATTATCCTCAGAAAAAAACTAGAAAGAAGCTATCTATGAAACTGTTTTGTGATGTGTGCATTCATTTCACAGAGTTAAACTTTTCTTTTGATTCAAAAGGTTGGATACCATCCTCTGGTAGAATCTATTAAGGAACATTTGGAAGCCCATTGAGGTTTATAAGGAAAAACAGAATAGCCGCAGATAAAAACTAGAAAGAATCTACCTATGAAGCCACTTTGTGATGTGTGCATTCATCTCAATGAGTTATATATTCTTTTGATTCAGCAGGTTGGAAATGGTCTCTTTGTAAAATCTGCAAAAGAACATTTGAAAGCCATTTGAGGTCTATAAGGAAAAAGTCAATATTCACAGACAAAAACTAGAAAGAAACAATCTGTGAAACGGCTTTGCAATGTGTGCCTTCATATAACAGAGTTAAACCTTTCTTTTGATTCAGCAGGTTGGAAACAGTCTTTTTGTATAAACTGCGAAAGGACATTTGGGAGCCCAGTGAAGCCTGTAGTGAAAACACGAATATTCTTTGATAAAAACTGGAAAGAATCTAACTGTGAAACTGCTTTGCGATATGTGCATTCATCTCACAGAGATAAACATTTCTTTTGATTCAGCATGTTGGAAACTTTTTTTTGCAGAATCTGCAAAAAGACATTTAAAAGACCTTTGAGGTCTATAAGGGATAAGCAGATATCCATAGACAAAAGCTAGAAAGAAGCTATCTGTGAAACCACTTTCTAATGTGTGCATTCATCTGAGAGAGTTAAAATTTTCTTTTCATTCTGAAGATTGAAAACAATTTTTTATGGAAACTGAAGGGAATTTGGGAACCCTGAGAAGGCTATAGTGAAAAATCGAATATACCCTGGTACCACCTACATAGAATCTATCTGTGAAACAGCTTTGTGATATGTGCATTTATCTCACAGAGTTAAATATTTCTTTTGGTTCAGCAGGTTGGAAACAGTGTTTTTGTAGAATCTACGAAAAGCCATTTGGGAGCACAGTGAAGACTACAGTGAAAACCCGAGTATTTCCTCATGAAAACTAGAAAGAATCTGACTGTGAAACCGTTTACGATGTGTGCATTAATATCACAGACTAAAACCTTTCTGTTGATTCAGCAGGTTGGAAACAGTCTATTTGTATAATCTGTGAATGGATATTTGAAAGACCTTTGAGGCCTGTAAGAGAAAAGTGAATAACTCCAGATATAAACTGGAAAAAGCTATCTGTGAAACTTCCTTGTGATGTGTGCATTCATCTCACAGTGTTAAACCTTTCTTTTCATTCAGCAGATTGGAAACAGATTTTTTTTTTTTTTTGTAGAAACTGTGAAGGGACATTTGGTAGGTTATTCAGGCCTATATGAAAATATCAGATATCCCCAAAATAAATTAGAAAAAAGCTACCTGTGAAACAACTTCATAATGTGTGCATTCAACTCAGAGGGTCAAATCATCCTTTTGATTCACCAGGTTGGAAACAATTCTTTTGTAGAATCTGCTAAGGGACATTTGAAAGTCCTTTCTGGCCTATAAGGGAAAAGTGAATGTCCCCAGATAAAATGACAAGAGGCTATCTCTGAAACTGCTTTGTAATGTGTGCTTTCATCTCAGAGTTAAACCTTTCTTTTGATTCAGCAGATTGGAAACAATCTTTTTGTGGAGTCTGCAAAGAGACATTTGGGAGCCCTGTGAAGCCTCTAGTAAAAAACTGAATATCCCTGGAAAAACTAGAAAGAAGCTATCTGTGAAACTGCTCTGTGGTGTGTGCATTCATCTCCCATTCTTAAACATTTCTTATGTTTCTGCAGGTTGGTAACAGTCTTTTTGTAGAATCTGCAAAAAGACATATCGGAGCCCATTGAGGCCTATATGGAAAAATCGAATATCCCCAGATAAAACCTGGAAAGAAGGTAACTGTGAAAGAGCTTTGTGATGTATGCATTCATCTAACATAAATACATTATTCCTTTTCTTCAGTAGGTTGGAAAATGTCTTTGTAGAATCTGCTAAGGGACATTTTGGAGCCCAGTGAATCCTATTTTGAAAAACTGAATATCCCCTGATAAAAACTAGAAAGAGCTGTGTGTAAAACTGCCTTGTGATATGTGCATTCATGTCACAGCGTTAAATCTTCCTTTAGATTCTGCAGATTGGATACAGTCTTTTTGTAGAATCTGTGAATTGACATTTGAAAGCCCATTGAGGACTAAAGGAAAAAGCAAATATTACGACATTAAACTAGAAATAATCTATCTCTGAAACCGCTTTGTGATGTGTGCATTTATTTCACAGATTTAAACATTTCTTTTGATTGAGCGGGTTGGAAACAGTTTTGTGGTAGAAACTATGAAGTGACATTTGGGAGCTCAATGACACCCATAGTTAAAAACTGAATATTCCCTGAGAAAAACTAGAAAGAAGCTATCTGTAAAACCACCTTGTAATGTGTGCACTTATGTCACAGAGTTAAAACTTACTTTTCTTTCAGCAGTTTGTAAAAATCTCTTTTTGAAAAAACTGTGAAGAACTATTTGGGAGCCCTGTGAAGCCTGCATTGCAAACCTGCAAAAAAGCTATCTGTGAAACTTCTCTGTGATGTGTGCATTCATCTCACAGGGTTAAATCATTCCTTTAATTCAGCACGTTGGAAGCAGTTTTCTTGTAGAATATGCAAAGGAACATTTGAAAGCCTTTTGAAGCCTACAGAGAAACAGTAAATATCCCTAGATAAACACTAGAAAGAAGCTATTTGTGAAACCACTTTGGGATGTGTGCACTTATCTCAGGAAGGTAAACCTTTCTTTTGTTTCAGCAGGTTGAAAACAGTCTAGTTGCAGATTCTGTGAAGAAAGATTTGGAAACCCAGTGAAGTCTATAATGAAAATCTGAATATTACCTGATAAAAACTAGAAAGAAACCAACCATAAAATTCCTTGGCAATGTGTGCATTCATCTCACAGAGTTAAATCTTTCTTTGGTTTCAGCATGTTGGAAAGTCTTTTTGTAGAAAGTGTGAAGGGACATTTGGGAGCCCAGTTAAGCCTATAGTGAAAAACTGAATATCCCCTCATAAAAACTAAAAAGAAACTATCTTTGACACTGCTTTGTGATTTGTGAATTCATCTCACAGAGTTAAACATTTCTTTTGATTCATCAGGTTGAATATCTTGTTTTTGTAGAATCAGTGAAGGGATGTTTGGGAGGTCCATGAGGCCTAAAAGTAAAAAGCAAATATCCCCAAATAAAAACTAGGAAGAAGCTATCTGTTAAACCGTTTTGTATTGTGTGCATTTATCTCACAGATGTAAACCTTTCCTTTGATTCAGGAGGTTGGAATCCATCTTTTTTGTAGAATTTGTGAAGGGATATTTGGGAGCTTATTAAGGCCTATGTGGAAAAACTGATTATCTGAAGATAAAAACTAAAAGAAGCTATCTGTGAAATTGTTTTTCAATGTGTGTATTCATCTTGCAGAGTTAAACCTTTCTTTTGATTCAACAGATTTAAAGCTGTCTTTTTGTAGAAACTGTGAAGAAACATTTGGGCGTCCAGTGAAGCCTAGAGTGAAAAACTGAATACCCTTGACAAAAACTAGAAAGAAGCTATCTGCCAAACCGCTTTTAATGTGTCGTTTATCTCACAAAGTTAAACCTTTCTATTGTTTCAGCAGCTTGGAAACCGTATTTCTGTAGAATCTGCAAGGGACATTTGGGATCCAGTGAAGCCTGTGGTAAAAACTGAATATCCCCTGACAAAAACTAGAAAAGGGCTATCTTTGAAACTGCTTTGCAATATGTACATTCAGTTCACAGAGTTAAAATTTTCTTTTATTTCGGCAGGTTAAAAACAGTTTTTTTTGTAGAATCTGTGAAGGCACATTTGGGGACCCAATGAAGTCTCTATGAAAAAAACAAATATCCTCAGAAAAAAATTGAGAAAAAAGCTAAATATGAAGCCACTTTGCAATGTTTGCATTTAACTCAGAGAGTTACACTTTTCATTCAGCAGGTTGAAAGTATTTTTATTTTTTTATTATGTATTTATATTTTTTGGAATCCGTGAAGGGACATTTGGGAGCCCATTGAAGCCTATAGTTAAAAACTGAATATCCCAAGGTAAAATGTAGGAAAAACTATCTGAGAAACTGCTTAGTGAAGTGTGTATTCCTCTCACAGAGTTTTACCTTTTTTTTTTTTCAGAAGGTTGGAAACAGCGTTTTTGTAGAATCTACAAATGGACATTTGAGAGCCCAGTGAAGTCTAAAGTGAAAAATTGAATATTATCTGATAAATACTAGAAAGAAGGTATCTGTGAAACCACTTTGCAATGTGTGCATTCATCTCACAGGATTAAAGGTTTCTGTTGATTCAGCAGGTTGAATATATTGTTTTTGTATAATCTGTGAAGGGACATGTTTGAGCCCATTGTGGCCTGTAAGAAAAAAGCGAATATCCACAAATAAAAACTAGAAAGAATCTAGCTGTAAAACCGCTTTGCAATATGTACCTCTAACAGAGGTAAATATTTCTTTTGATTCAGCAGGACAGAAATTCTTTTGGAGAATTTATGAAGGGACATTTGTGAGCTTATTGAGGACTGTATGGAAAAACCGAATATACCCATATAAAAACTAGAAAGAAGCTATCTAATAAAGCACTTTGTGATGTGTGCATTCATCTCACATAGTTAAATCTTTCTTTTATTTCAACAGGTTTGTAATAGCATTTTTTTTTTTTTTTTTTTAGTATGTGAAGGGACATTTGGGAGTCCATTGAGGCCTATATGGAAAACCCCAATATCCTTAGGAAAAAACTAAAAAGAAGCTATCTGTGAAAGTGTTTGCAATGTGTGTATTCATCTCACAGATTTAAACGTTTATTTTCATTCAGCATGTTGGAAACAGCTATTTTGTAAAAACCATAAAGGGACATTTGGGAGGCCAGTGAAGCCTGTAGTGAACAACAGAATATTCATGATAAAAACTAGAAAGAACCTAACTCTTAAACCACTTTGCTATGTGCACATTCATCTCACAGATTTAAACCTTTCCCTTTTTTTCCAGCAGGTTGGAAACAGTCTTTTTGTAGAAACTGCGAACGGATATTTGGGAGTCCTTTGAGGCCTATAAGGAAAAACAGAATATCCCCAGATAAAAACTAGAAAGAAGGTTTATGTGAAACCACTTCACGATGTGTGCGTTTATCTCACAGAGGTAAACCATTCTTTGTATTTAGCAGGTTGGAGACAATCTTTCTGTAGAATCTCTTAAGGGACATTTGGGACCTCACTGACACCCACAGTGAAAAATAAAATATCCCCAGATAAAAACTAGAAAGAAGCCATCTGCAAAACTGCTTTGTGATGTGTCCATTCATCTCAGAGCATTAAACGTTACTTCTGTTTCAACAGGTTTGTAAACAGTCTTTTTGAGGAAACTGCGAAGAAACATTTGGAAACCCAGTCAAGCCTATAATACAAAATTGAATATCCTCTGGCAAAAACTAGAAATAAGTTATCTGCGAAACCACTTTGCGATGTATGCATTCATCTCACAGAGTTAACCCTTTCTTTTGATTTATTAAGTTGGAAAGAGTCTTTTTGTACAATCTGTGAAGAGACGTTTAGGAGCCCATTTGGCCTATGTGGAAAAAGTGAATACATCCAGATAAAACCTAGAAAGAAGCTATCTGTGAAACTGCTTTGTGATGTGTGCATTCATCTCACAGAGTTATACCTGTATTTTGATTCACCAGGTTGGAAGAGGTCTTTTTGTAGAATCAGTGAAGGGACATTTGGGAGCCCTTTCAGGCTTATACAGGAAAAAGGAATATTTTCAGATAAAAACTAGCGAGAAGCTATCTGTGAAAAAGTTTTGGGATATGTGCATTCATCTCACACTTTTAAACCTTTCTTTTGATTCTACATTTTGAAAGCAGTCTTTTTCTACAATCTGCGAAGGGACATTTGGGAGCTCAACTAAACCTATAATGAAAAACCTAATATCCCCAGATAAAAACTAGAAAGATGCTTTCTGTGATTTTTTTTTTGCAATGTGCACGTTTTTCTCACAGAGTTAAACCTTTATTTTGATTCAGCAGGTTGGAAACTGTCTTTTCGTAAAAACTGTGAAGTGACATTTGGGAACCAAATGAAGCCTATAGTGAAAAACTGAATATTGCCTGAAAAAAAACTAGAAAGAAGTTATCTGTCAAAACTCTTTGTTATGTATGCATTCATCTCACACAGTAGGAACTTTGTACTGTTTCAGCAGGTTGTGTACAGTCTTTTTGTAGAAACTGTGAAGGGACATTTGGGAGTTTATTGAGGCCTATATAAAAACCCAAATATACCCAGATAAAAACTAGAAAAAAGCTACTAGTGAAACCGCTTTGCATTCTAGAAAGAAGCTATCTGTGAGTCACTTTGTGACATGTAAATTCAGCTCACAGAGTTTAACTTTTCTTTTATTTCAGCAGATTGGAAACATTCTTTTTGTAGAATCTATGAAGGAACATTTGAAAGCTCATTGAGGCCTATACGGAAAGACTGAGTATCCCCAAATAAAAACTAGCAGGAAACTACCTGTGAAACTACTTTGTGATGTGTGCATTCATCTCACAGAGTTAAATCTTTCTTTCAATTTATCAAGTTAGAAACAGTCTTTTTGTGCAATCTGTTAAGGGACATTTAGGAGCCCATTTATGCCTAAGTGAAAAAACTGAATATCACCAGATAAAAACTGGAAAGAGACTATCTGTGAAATTGCTTTTTGGTGTGTGTATTCATCTCGTGGAGTCAATCCTTTCTTTTGAATTACCCATTTGGAAGAAGTCTTTTTGTAGAATTGGTGAAGGGACATTTGGGAACTCTTTGAGGCTTACAGGGGAAAACAGGATATTTTTGGATAAATAATAGCCAGAAGCTATCTGTAAAAATGGATTGAGATGTGTGCATTCACCTCACACATTTAACCTTTTCTTTTGGTTTATCGGATTAGAAACAGTCTTTTTGTACAATCTGCGAAGGAACATTTGGGAACCCTTTAAAGGCTATGGGGAATAACAGAATATCACCAGATGAGAACTAGAAAGAAGCTATCTGTGAAACTGCATTGTGATGTGTGCATTCACCTCACAGAGCTAAAGCTTTCTTTTGATTCAGCAGGTCAAAAACAGTCTTTTTGTAGAATCTGTGAAAGGGCATTTGAAAACCCATTAAGGCCTGTATAGAAAAGCCTAATAACTGATATGAAAAGGAAAGAAAGAAACAATCCGTAAAACTGCTTTGATTTGGGTGCATTCATCTCACAGAGTGAAACCTTTCTCTTGCTTCAGCACATTGGAAACAGTCTTTTTGTAGACTCTGCAAAGGAATATTTGGGAGTCCATTGAGGCCTATAAGGAAAAACTAATATCCTCTGATAAAAACTAGAAAGAAGCTATCCCTGAAACTAATTTGTGAAGTGTGCATTTATCTCACAGATATACAGTTTTCTTTTGCTTCATGAGGTTGGAAACAATCTTTTTGTAGGAACTGTGAAGGGATATTTGGGAGCCCAGTGAAGCTTATGGAGAGAAACTGAGTATCTCACAATAAAAACTAGAAAAAAGCTATCTGTTAAACTGCTCTGTAATGTGTGCATTTCTCTTTTGTTTTCATCAGGTTGGAAACAGAGTCTTGCAGAATCTGTGACGGGACATTTGGGAGTCCATTGAAGCCTATAGTGAAAACCCAAATACTCCCAGATAAAACCTAGAAATTAGCTAACAGTGAAACTGCGTTGTGATGTGTGCCTTCACCTCACAGAGTTAAACATTTCTTTTAATTCAACAGGTTGGAAACAGTCTTTTTCAAGAAACTGTGGAAAAACATTTGGGACCCCAGTGAATTCTATATCAAAAAACAGAATATTTTCTGATTAAAGCTAGAAAGAAGTTAACTGTGAAACTGGATTGCAATATGTGCATGCATGTCACAGAGTTAAACCTTTCTTTTGATTCAGCAGGTTGCAAACAGTCTTTTTGTAGAATTTATGAAAAACAGTTGGCAACTTATTGAGGCCTATATTGAAAAATCGAATATCCACAGAAAAAAACATAAAGAAGCTATATGTGAAACCGCTCTGTGATGTGTGCGTTCATCCCACAGAGTTAAACCTTACTTTTGTTTCTGCAAGTTGGAAACAGTCTTTTGTTAGAATCTGTGAAGAGACATTTGTTAGCCCACTGAGGCCTATATGGAAAAATGGAATATTTCCAGAAAAAAAACTAGAAAGAAGCTATCTGTGAAACTGCTCTGTGATGTGTCCATTCATCCCAGAGTTAAATATTTCTTTTGTTTTTGCAGGCTGGAAACATTTTTTTGGAGACTCTGCAAAGGCACATTTGGAACCCATTGAGGCATATATGAAAAAAAAATAAATCCCCACATAAAACCCGGAAAGAAGCTAACTGTGAAATTGCTTCAAAATGTCTACATTCATCTCACAGAGTTTAAACTTTATTTTGATTCAGCAGATTGAAAACAGTCTTTTTGTAGAAACTCCAAAGGGACATTTGGGTGCCCAGTGAAGCCAAAAGTGAAAAACAGAATATCCACTGATACACCCTATATAGGAGCTTTCTGTGAAACTTCTTTGCAATGTGTGCATTTATCCACAAAGTTTAAACTTTCTTTTGATTTATCAAGTTGGAAACAGTCTTTTTATAGAAACAGAGAAGGGACATTTGAAAGCCCTTTGAGGCCTATAAGAGAAAAAGTGCTGGCCGGGCGCAGTGGCTCAAGCCTGTAATCCCAGCACTTTGGGAGGCTGAGACGGGTGGATCACGAGGTCAGGAGATCGAGACCATCCTGGCTAACATGCTAAAACCCCGTCTCTACTAAAAAATACAAAAAACTAGCTGGGCGAGGTGGCGAGCACCTGTAGTCCCAGCTACTCAGGAGGCTGAGGCAGGAGAATGGCATAAACCCAGCAAGCAGAGCCTGCAGTGAGCTGAGATCCGGCCACTGCACTCCAGCCTGGGTGACAGAGTGAGACTCCATCTCAAAAAAAAAAAAAAAGAAAAAAAGATTCTATAAGAAAAAAGTGAATATCTTCAGATAAAGCTAGAAAGAAGATATCTGTGAACCACTTTGAAAAGTGTACATTCATCTCACAAAATTAAAACTTTCTTTTGATTCAGCAGGTTTAAAAAGTCTTTTTTATAGAAACTGTGAAGGGATTTCTGGGAGCCTAGAGAAGCCTGTAGTGAAAAAACAAATGTCCCATGATAAAAACTAGAAAGAAACTATCACTGAAACTGCTTTGTGCTGTGTACATTTATCTTCAGAGCTAAATCTTTATTTTGATTGAGCAGAAAGAGACTTTTTGTAGAATTTGCAAGGGGATAGTTATTGGGAGCTTATTGAGGTCTGTATGGAAAAACTATATATTAACAAATAAAAACTAGAAAGCAGATATCTCTGGAACCACTCTGTGATTTGTCCTTTCATATCACAGAGTTAAATTTTTATTTTGTTTCTGCAGATTGGAAACAGTCTTTCTGAGAAATCTGTTAAGGCACATATGGAAGCCCATTGAGTCCTATAAGGAAAAGCAGAATATCTTAAGTTAAAACCTGGAAGGAAGCTAACTGTGAAATGACTTTTTGATGTGTACATTCATCTCACCGAGTTAAAACTTTCTTTTGAGTCAGCAGGTTGTAAAGAGTCTTTTTGTAGAATCTACAAAAAAAAAAAAAAAAATGGGAGCCCATTTAACTCTATAGAGAAATCCAAATAACTGCAGGTAAAAACTAGAAAGAAGCTATCTATGAAACTGGTGGCCGGGCGCGGTGGCTCAAGCCTGTAATCCCAGCACTTTGGGAGGCCGAGACGGGCGGATCACGAGGTCAGGAGATCGAGACCATCCTGGCTAACATGGTGAAACCCCGTCTCTACTAAAAAAAATACAAAAAGCTAGCCGGGCGAGGTGGCGGGCGTCTGTAGTCCCAGCTACTCGGGAGGCTGAGGCAGGAGAATGGCGTGAACCCGGGAGGCGGAGCGTGCAGTGAGCTGAGATCCGGCCACTGCACTCCAGCCCGGGTGACAGAGCGAGACTCCGTCTCAAAAAAAAAAAAAAAAAAAAAAAAAAGAAACTGGTTTGTGATAAGAACATTTTCTCACAGTTGTAAGCCTTTCTTTTGATTCAGCAGGTTGGAAACCGTCTTTTTCTAAAATGAGTGAAGGAGCATTTGAAAGCTCTTTGAGCCCTCTAAGAAAAAAGTGAAAAGTGCCAGATAAAAACCAGAAAGAAGCTATCTGTGGAATCATTTTTTTAATATGTGCATTCATCTCACAAAGATAAATTTTTCTTTTGATTCAGCAGGTTGGAAACAGTCTTTTCGTAGAAACTGTGAAGAGACATTTGGGAGCCCAGTTAAACCTGTAGTGAAAAACAGAATGTACCCTGATACAACCTAGAAAGAAACTGTCTCTGAAATTGCTTTGTGATGTGTGCATTTACCTCACAGGGTTAAAACTTTCTTTTGATTCAGCAGGTTAGATACAGTCTTTTTGTAGAATCTGCAAAGGGACATTTGAAAGTCCTTTGAGGTCTATATAAAAAAGTGAATATCCCAAGATAAAAACTAGAAAGAAGTTATCTGTGAACCTCTTTATGATGTGTACATTCAACTCACAAAGTTAAACGTTTCTTTTTTCTTCAGCAGGTTGAAACAGTTTTTTTTGTACAAACGGCAAAGGGACATTAGGGAGCCCAGTGATGGTTATAGTGAAAAACCAAATATCCCATGACAAGAACTAGAAGGAAACTATCTGTGAAACTGCTTTGCAATGTGGGCATTTATCTAAGAGAGTTTAAACTTTCTTTCATTTCAGCAGGTTGGAAAATGTCTTTTTGTAGAATCGGTGAAGGGACATTTGGGAGCCCAGTGAAGCCTATAGTTAATACCCTAATATTCACTGATAAACACTAGAAAGAAGGTAACTGTGAAAACGTTTTGTGATGTGTGCATTCACTTCACAGAGTTAAACCTTTCCTTTGATTCAGGAGGTTGGAAATAATCTTTTTTAGAATCTGTGAAAAGACATTTGGGAGCCCAGAGAATCCTGTATTGAAAAACTAAATATTCCTTGATAAAAATATGCTAGCTGTGAAAATGGTTTGTGATGTGTGCATTCATCTCACAGAGTTAAACCTAATGGCCTAATATCTATAGATACAAACTAGAAAGAAGCTACCTGTGAGACCACTTTGCAATGTATTAATTTATCTCACAGAGTTAAACATTTCTTTTGTTTCAGCAGATTGGAAAGAGTTTTTTTTGTAGAAAGCTATCTGAGAAACCGATTTGTGATGTGTGCATTCAGCTCACAGAGTTACACCTTACTTTTGATTCTGCAGTGTGGCAACACTTTTTTGCAGAATCTGCGAACTTATATTTCTATGGACATTGAGGCCTATAGTGAAAAACTGAATATCCTGCGATAAAAACCAGAAAGAAGCTATCCATGATGCTGCTTTGTAATGTATGGATTTAGATCACAGAGTTCAACCTTTGTTTTGATTCAGCAGTTTGGAAACACTATTTTTGTGGAGTCTGCACAGGGGCGTTTCAGAGCACAGTAAGGTCTTTAGTGAAAAACCAAATATCCCATGACAAAAAATAGGAAGAAGCTATCTGTGAAACTGCTCTGTGAGGTGGGGATTCAGCTCACAGAGTTAAACCTTTTAATTTGATACGCAGGTTGGAAACACTCTTTTTGTAAAATCTGTGAAGAAATATTTTGGAGTACACTGAGGCTTATACTGAAAAATCAAAGATCTCATGATTAAAAAAAGAAAGAAGCTATCTGGAAAACTACTTTGTGATGTGTGCATTTATTTCACACAGTTAATCCATTCTTTTGATTCAGCAGGTTGAAAAAACTCTTTTTGTAGACTCTGCAAAGGGATTTTTCAGAGCCCACTGGGGCCTATAGTGACAAACTCTTTTTTTGTAGAGTTTTCTAAAGGATATTTTGGAGTGCACTGAGGACTCTAGTGAAAAACCAAATATCCTGCAAAGAAAACTAAAATGAAGCTGTCAGTGAAACTGATTTGTAATGTTTGCATTTAGCTTACAGAGTTAAATCTTTCTGGTTTTCAGGAGGTTGGAAACACCTTTTATGTGGAACCTGTGAAGGGACATTTCTGAGTTCACTGAAGTTTACAGTCAACCGAATATCTCACGATAAAAAATAGAAAGAATCTGTCTGGGATACTGCTTTCTGATGCCTTAATTCAGCTCACAGAGTTGACATTTTGGTTGATTCTTCAGCTTGAAAACTTTGTGTGTGTGTGTGTGTGGTGTGTGTGTGTGTAGAATCTGCACAGGGACATTTTGGAGTGCACTGAGGCCTACAGTGAAAAACTGAGTATCCCACTATATAAACTAGAAAGAAGGTATTTGTTAAATGACTTTTTAATGTGTGGATTCAGCACTGAGACTTATACCTTTCTCTTGATTCAGGAGATTGGAAACACTTATAGAAGAATCTGCAAAGGGACATTTTGGAGTGCACTGAAGCATATACTGAAAAACAAAATGTCCCATGATAAAAGCTAGAAAGAAGCTATCTCTGAAACTGATTTGTGATGTATGGATTCAGCTTACAGAGCTAAACCTTCTTTTATATTCAGCACGTGGGAAACACTTTTATTTTTAGAAATTGTGATGGTACATTTTAGAGTGCAGTAAGGTCTATAGTGAAAAACAGAATATCCATCCATACAAACTAGAAAAAAAACTATGTGTTAAACAGCTTTGTGATGTGTGCATTCAGATCACAGAGATAAACCTGTCTTTTGATTTGGCAGTACTGAAACACTTTTTTTGTAGAATCTGGGAAGTGACATTTCAAAGCCCACTGAGTCCTATAGTAACAAACTGAATATCCCTAGATAAAAACAAAAAGAAGCTCTCTGTAAAATTGCTTTGTGATGTGTGGCTTTAGCTCACAGAATTAAAGTTTTCTTTGGATTCAGCGGTCTGAAGACACTCTTTTTGTAGAATCTGTGAAGGATCATTTCAAAGGGCATTGAGGTCTATAATGAAAACAAAAAATCCTGTGAAAAAAACTAGAAAGAAGCTATGTGTGAAATGCTTTGTGCTGTGTTCATTCAGCTCACAGGGTTAAACCTTTGTTTTGATTCAGCAGTTTGGAAACACTCTTTTTGTAGAATCTGCAAAGAAACATTTCAGAGTGCAGTTAAGGCCTATTGTGAAAAACCAAATATTCCATAATAAAATCTAGAAAGAATCTATCTGTGAATGTTTGTTGTGGAGATTCAGCTCACATAGTTCATTTTTCATTTAATTCAACTGCTTGTAAACATTCTTTTTGTAGAATCTGTGAAGAGACACTTCAGACCCACTGAGGCCTATAGTAAAATACCAAATATCCCTAGATAAAAACTAGAAAGAAGCTATCTGTGAACTGCTTTGTGAGTCTGGATCCATCTCACAGAGTTAGACCTTTCTTTTGATTCAAAAGTTTGGAAACACTCTTTTTGTACAATCTGCGAAGGAACATTTCAGAACTCACTGAGGCCTATATTGAAACACTGCATGTTATAGAAAGAAGGTATTTCTGAAACTGCTTTGTAATGTGTGCATTCAGCTCACAGAGATAAAAGTTCCTTTTGATGCAGCAATTTGGAAACAGTGTTTTTGTAAAATCTGCAAAGAGACATTTCAGAGGGCATTGAGGACTATAGTAAAAAAACAGAATATCCTGCAATAAAAACTAGAAATAAGCTATGTGTTAAACTGTTTCATGATGTGTGGAGTCAGCTCATTGTGTTAAACTTTTTTTTTTTATTCATCAGGTTGGAAAAACTATTTGTGGAATCTGCGAAGGGATATTTCAGATTGCAGTAAGACCCATAGTGAAAAACAAAATTTCGTACAATAAAAGCAAGAAAGAAGCTCTGTGTGTAACTGATTTGCAATGTGTAGATTTAGCTCACAGGATTAAACCTTTCTTTGCATTCAGCAGTTTGAAAACACTCTTTTGTAGAATCTGCAAAGGGACATTTCAAAGTGCATTAAGGCAAAGAGTGAAAAACTGAATATACTGAGATAAAAACTAGGAGGAAACTATGTGTGAAACTGCTTTGTGATGTGTGCATTTATCTTACAGAATTAAGCCTCACTTTTGATTCAGTTGTTTGTAAACACTTTGTTTTGTAGAATCTGGAATGGGATATTTTGGAACGTAGTGAGGCCCGCAGTGAAATATGGAATATCCTGTTATATAAACCAGAAAGAAGCTACCTGTGAAAGTGTTTTGTGATGGGTGTATTTCGTTCACAGAGTTAAACCTTTTTTTTTTTTTTTTTTAATAAAACAGTTTGGTAAAACTCTTTTTGTAGAATCTAGGAATGGACATTTCAGAGCCCACTGAGGCCTATAGTGAAAAACCAAATATCACAAGATAAAAACTAGAAAGAAGTTATTTGTGAAACTGCTTTGTGATGGATGCATCCAACTCACAAAGGTAAACCTTACTTTTTAATCAGCAGTTTGGAAACACTCTTTCTGTAGCATGTGCAAAGGGACATTTCGAAGCACAGTGAGGCCTACAATGAAAAACGGAATATCCCGCCATAAAATCTAGAAAGAAACTATCTGTGAAACTGCATTGTGAAGTGTGGATTCAGCTCACAGAGTTAAACCTTTCTTTTCATTAGCAATTTGGAAACACTACTTTTGTAGGATCTGCAAAGTGATATTTTAAAGCCCTCTGAGGCCCATAATTAAAAACTGAATATACCTAGATAAAAGCTAGAAAGAAGCTATTTGTACAACTCCTTTATGATATGTGCATTAAGCTCACAGACTGAAAGCTTCCTTTTAATTCAGAAATTTAGAAACACTCTTTTTGTAGAATCTTCAAAGAGTCATTTTGGAGTGTAGTGAGGCCTATAGTGAAAATCATAATATCGTGTGAGAAAATCTAAAAAGAAGGTATCTGTTATCTGTGTAAATGCTTTGTGATGTGTGGATTTAGCTTACAGAGTTAAATCTTTCCATTCATTAAGCAGTTTGGATAAGCTATTTTTCTCGAATCTTTGAAGGGACATTTTGGAGTGAAGTGAGACCTACAGTGTAAAATCAAATATTTCAAGGTAAAAACTGGAAAGAAACTATCTGTAAAACTGCTCTCTGATATGTGCATTCAGCTCACAGAGTTAAACCTTTCTCTCTTTCTTTCTTCCTTTCTTTCTTTCTTTCTTTCTTTCTTTCTTTCTTTCTTTCTTCCTTTTTTAAATAGTATTTGACTCTTGTTGTGCAGGCTGTAATGCTGTGGCACCATCTCAGCTCGTTGCAAACTTCGCCTTCTAGTTTCAAGCAATTCTCCTGCCTCAACGTCCCAAGTATCTGGTATTACAGGCATGCTCCACCTCTCCCAGCTAATTTTTAAAAATATTTTTAGTAGAGACCAGATTTCACCATGTTGGCCAGACTGGTCTCAAATTCCTGACATCATGATCCACCCACCTTGGCCTCCCAAAGTGCTGGGACTATAGGCATGAGACACCATGCATGACCTAAACTTTTCTTTTGATTCAGCAGCTTGGAAACACTCTTTTTGTAGAATCTGTGAAGGGTCATTTCAAAGCTAACTGATGCCTATAGTGAAAAATTGAATATCCCATGATAAAACTAGAAAGAAGCAGTCTGTGAAACTGCTTTATGATGTGTGCATTCAGGTAACCGAGTTAAACCCTAATTTGATTCAGCTATTTGGAAACACTCTTTTTGTAGAATGTGCAAAGACACATTTTAAAGGGCCTTGAGGATGATGGTGAAAAAAACAAATATACCTTGATACAACCTAGAAGGAAACTTTTTCTGAAACGCTTTGTGATGTGTGGATTCAGGTCACAGCCCACTGAGGCCTTAGTCAAAAACTGAATATTCCTGGATAAAAACTAGAAAGAAGTTATCTGTGAAACTGCTTTGTGAGTTGTGAATTCAGCTCACAGACTTAAAACTTTCCTTTGATTCAGCAATTTGAAACCCTTTTTTTGTAGATTCTGCACAGGGATATTTTGAAGCACGTAAGGCATATAGTGAAAAATAAAATATCTTTTTCTATCTAGTGATCAAACTAGATAGAAATTATCTGTGAAATGACCATATGATGCATGGATTGAGCTCACAGGGTTAAACTTTTTTTTTTTTTTTTGATTCAGCAGTTTGGAAAAACTGTATTTGTAGAATCTGTGAAGGGGCATTTCAAAGGGCATTGAGGCCTATAGTGAAAAACCGAATATCACATGATAAAATGTACAAAGAAGCTATCTCTAATATTGCTTTCTGATGTGTGGACTCAGTTCACAGAATTAAACCTTTCTTTTGATTCAGCAGGTTGGAAACATTCTTTTTGCAGAATCTACAAAGAGACATTTCAGAACCCACTACGCCTATAGTGAAAAACCGAATATTCCAAGATAAATACTAGAAAGCAACTACCTGTAAAACTGCTTTCTGATGTGTGCATTCATCTCAGAGAGTTAAAACTTTCTTTCTTTCTTTCTTTCTTTCTTTCTTTCTTTCTTTCTTTCTTTCTTTCTTTCTCTCTTTCTTTCTTTCAAGATGGAGTGTCACTCTTGTTGCCCACGCTGGAGTGTCATGGTGTGATCTCAGCTCACTTCAATCTTTGCCTTCTGGTTTCAAGTGATTCTTCTGCCTCTACTTACCAAGAAGCTGGGATTACAGGAGTCCACCACCACATTCAGCTAATTTTTTACATTTTTATTAGAGACAGGGTTTCACTATGTTGACCAGGCTGGTCTTGAATGCCTGACCTCGTGTTCCACCCACCTCTGCCTCCCAAAGTGCTGGAATTACAGGCATGAGCCACCACACATGGCTTAAACCTTTCTTTTGACTCAGCAGTTTTGAAACACTTTTTTGCAGAATCTGTGAAGGGTCATTTCAGAGCTCACTGATGCCTATAGGGTAAAACCAAATATCTTCCAATAAAAATGAGAAAGAAGTGATCTGTGAAACTGCCTTATGATGTGTGCATTCACCTAACCGAGTTAAACTTTAATTTGATTCAGCTATTTGGAAACACTATTTTTGTAGAACGTGTAAGGGATATTTTGGAGGGCCTTGAGGATTGTAGTAAAAGACTGAATATACTTCAATACAAACTAAAAAGAAGCTAATTGTGAAACTGTTTGTAATGTGTGGATTCAGCTAACAGAGTTAAACCTTTCTTTTGATTCAGCACTTTGGAAAACTTGTTTTTGTAGAATCCGTGAATGGACATTTTGGAGGACAGTAAGAAATTTTGTGAAAAAACGAATATCCCACTATAAAATCTATATGAAAGTTATCTACAAAACGGGTTTTTGATGTGTGGATTCAGCTCACAGAGTTAAATTTTTCTTTGGATTCTGCAGTTGGTAATGCTCTTTTTGTAGAATCTGCGAAGGGATATTTCAAAGCCCATCAAGGCATGCAGTGAAAACCCTACCCTAGATAAAAATTAGAAAGAAGCTCCCTGTGAAACTGCTTTGTGATGTGTGGATTTAGCTCACAGAGTTAAACCGTTCTTTTGATTCAGCAGATTGGAAACAAAGTTTTTGTAGAATCTGCAAAGTAATATTTCAGAGTCCACTGAGGCCTGTAATGAAAAACAGAGTATCCCTAGACAAAAACTAAAAAGAAGCTATTCGTAAAACTCCTTTGTGATGTGTGCATTCAACTCAGAGAGTGAAACCTTACTAATTATTTAGAGGTTTGGAAACACTCTTTTTGTAGAATCTACGAAGAGACATTTCAGAATGCAGTGAGGTTTATAGTGAAAAACATATCATGCAATAAAATCTAAAAAGAAGATATCTGAAACTGTTTTGTGATGTGTAGATTCAGCTTACACAGTTAAAACTTTCTATTGATTAAGCAGTTTGGAACCACTATTTTTATTGAATTTGCAAAAAGAAATTTCAGTGCAAAGTGAGGCCTACAGCAAAAAAACGAGTGTCTTATGATAAAAACGAGAAGGAAGCTATTGGTGAAACTGCTTTGGGATGTGTGGATTCAGCTCACAGAGTTAAACCTTTGTTTTGATTCAGAGGTTGGAAACACTCTTTTTGTAGAATCTGTGAAGAAACATTTTGGACACCACAGAGGCCTGTAATGAAAAATTGAATATCCCTAGATAAAAATAAGAAAGAAGCTATCTGTGAAACTGCTTTGTGATGTATACATTAAGCTCACAGAATTAAATGTTAATTTGATTCTGCTCTTTGAAACACTGTTTTGGTAGATTCTGTGAAGGGACACTTTGGAGGGCAATGAAGCCTATAGTGAAAAACTGAATATGACATGATAAAAACTAGAAGGAGGCTATCTGTGAAAATATTTTGTGATGCATGGATTCATCTCACAGAGTTAAACTTTCCTTTTGGTTCAGTCATTTTCATTTTCATTTTCAGTCATTCAGAAATAATTTTTTGATAGAAATTGCAATGAGACATTTTGGGGTTCACTGAGTTCCACAGCGAGAAACTGAATAGCCCAACATAAAAACTAGAAAGAAAATATCTGTAAATCTACATTGTAATGTGTGCAGTCAGCTCACACAGTTAAAACTTTCCTCTGATTCATCAGATTGGAAACACTCTTTTCATAGAATCTGTGAAGAAACATTTCAGAGTCCACTGAGGCTGATACAGAAAAACCTTATATTTGTAGAAAAAAACTAGAAAGAAGCTATATGTGAAACTACTTTGTGATGTGTGAGTTCAGCTTACAGAGTCAAACGTTATTTTGACTCAGAAGTTTGGAAATATCTTTTTCTAGAATCTTCAAAGGGACATTTCAAAGGGTATTGAGGCATATAGTGAAAAATTGAATATCATGCAACAAAATCTACAAAGAAGGTATCTGTGAAACTGCGTTATGACGTGTGGATTCAGTTCACAGAAATACACCTTTCTTTTGATTCAGCAGGTTGGAAACACGCTTTTTGTAGAATCTGTGAAGGGACATTTCAGAGCCCTCTAGTCCTAGAGTGAAAAACCAAATATGCCAATATAAAAACTAGGAAGACATTATCTATAAAGCTGCTCTCTGATGTGTGCATTCAGCTCACAGAGTTACACCTCTCTTTCTTGTTTCTTTTTTTGTTTGTTTTTGAGATAGAGTTTTGCTTTTGTTTCCCAGGCTGGAGTGCCATGGCATGATCCACAGCAGCTTCCGCCTTCCGGTTTCTAGTGATTCTTCTGCCTATGCCTCCCAAGTAGCTGGGATTACAGGTGCCCACCACCATGTCCAACTAATTTTTTTTTTTGTATTTTTGGTAGACACGGGATTTCACCATGTTGGCCAGGCTGATCTCAAACTCCTGCCCTCGTGATCCTCCTGCCTCAGCCTCCCAAAGTGCTGGGATAGCAGGCGTGGGCCACCACACGTGGCCTAAACCTTCCGTTTGATTCAGCAGTTTGGAAACACTTCTTGTAGAATCTGTGAAGGGATATTTCAGAGCTCACTGATGCTTATATTGAAAAACTGAATATCCCGCAATAAAAACAAGAAAGAAGTGGGTTGTGAAACTGCTTTGTGGTGTGTGCATACAGTTAACTGAGTTAAACCTTGATTTGATTCAGCTATTTGGAAACACTATTTTTGTAGAATGTGTGAAGGGACATATTGGAAGGCCTTAAGATTATAGTGAAAACCGAATATACCTCGATACAAACTAGAAAGAAGCTATTTGTGAAACTGTGTTGTGATGCATGGATTAAACTATCAGAGTTAAACCTTTTTATGATTTGGCATGTTGGAAATCCTCATTTTGTAGAATCTGTGAAGCGACATTTTGGAGCCCACTTAGGCCTACAGAGAAAAACAGAATGTCCCTGGAAAAAAAACTAGAAATAAGCTATCTGTGAAACTGCTTTCTGATGTGTACATACAGCTCTAAGAGTTAAATTTTTCTATTGACTCAGCAGTTTGGAGAGACAGTTTTTGTAAAATCTATGAAGGGAAATTTTGGAGTGCAGTGAGACCTACAGTGAAAAACAGAATATCCCATGATAAAAACTATAAAGAAGCTATCTCTAAAACTGCTTTATAATATTTGCATGCAGCTCACTGAGTTATGACTTTTTTTTCATTCAGAAGGTTAAAAACACTTTTTATGTAGTATCCTTGAGTGGACATTTTGGAGCCAACTGAGGACTTAGTGAAAAACAGAATATTCCTAGATAAAAACAAGAAAGAAGCTATCTGTGAAACTACTTTGTAAGTGTGGCTTCAGCTCATAGAGTTAAAGATTCTCTTTAACTCAGCAGTTTGGAAACTTGTTTTTTGTAGAATCTGCAAAAGGACAATTTGGAGCGCAGTAAGGAATATTGTGAAAAATCAAGTATCCCACGATAAAATCTATTAAAAAGCTATCTGTGAAACTGGCTTTTGATGTGTGAATTCAGCTTATGGAATTAAATCTATCTTTTGATTCTGAAGTTTGGTAACACACTTTTTGTAGAATCTACAAAGGGACATTTTAAAGCCCACTGGGGCCTAGAGTGAAAAACCATATATCCCCAGATAAAAACTAGAAAGAAATTTTATTTGAAACTGCTTTGAGATGTGTCAATTCAGCTCACAGAGTTACACTTTACTTTTGATTAAGCAGTTTGGAAACACTTTCTGCAGCATTTGCAAAGGGACATTTCAAAGGCCATTGAGTCCTATTGTAAAAAACCTAATATCCCACAATAAAAACTAGAAAGAAGTTATTTGTGAAACTGCTTTGTGGTGCCTGTATTCAGCTCACAGAGTTAAACCTTCCTTTTGATTCAGCAGGCCAGAAACACTCTTTTTGTAGAATCTGGGAAAGGACTATTCAGAGCACAATGATGCCTAGAGTGAAAAACTGAAACTCCAGGGATAAAAACTACAAAGAAGGGTTCTGTGAAACTACTTTACTATGTGTGCATTCAGCTAACAAAGTTAAACCTTACTTTTGATGGAGCAGGCTGGAAACAATCTTTTTGTAGAATCTGGAAAGGGACATTTCAGAGTGCAATGAAGCCTTCAGCAAAAAACTGAATATCTCATGATAAAACTAGAAACAAAGTATCTGTGAAAGTGTTTTTTGATGTGTGGATTCAGCTCACAGATAAATCATTCTTTTAACTCAGCCATTTGGAAAATCCCGTTTTGCAAAATCTGTGAACAGACATTTTGGAGCAGTGACAGGCCTATACTGAAAAATCAAATATCCATAGATAGAAACTAGAAAGAAACTACCTGTCAAACTGCTTTGTGATGTGTGGATTCAGCTCACAGAGTTAAACCTTTGTTGTGATTCAACAGATCAGAAAATATGTTTTTGTAGAATCTGAGAAGAGACATTTCTGAGTGTTATAAAGCCCAAAGTGAAAAACTTCATATCCCATGATAAAAACCGGAAAGAAGTTATCTGTGAAACTGCTTTGTGATGTGTGCATTAAACTTACAGAGTTACACTGTACTTTTTATTCAGCAGTCTGAAACACTCTTTTTGTTTAATCTGCTAAGGGACATTCACAGCACACAAGATCTATCATAAAAAAACAAATATCTCTAGTTAACAACTAGAAAGCAAAGCAGGTGCTTGGTCCTCCCAGGAAGACCTCTTCCTTTCCAGAAGCCCCCATAGTGTTCCCCGGGTCAGGGCTAGAGTCCAGGGCTCCGGACCAGGGTGCCTGTATCTCTTATGGAGGGCCCCCATGGATGACCACCTGGCCACAGGCAGGCCTGTGCAAGCTTCTTTGTAAATTTTTATCTTGGTATGTTTGGTTATTCACTATAGGCCTCAGTGGCCCCGGAATGTCTCTTCACAGATTCTACAAAAGGAGTGTTTTCAACCTGCTGAATAAAAAGAAAGGTTTAACTTTGCAAGCTGCATAAACACATTACAAAGCAGTTTTACAGATAACATCTTTCTAGTTTTTATCACGGGATATGTCATTTTTCACTGTATGTCTCTCTCTGTGCTCCGAAATGTCTTTTTGCACATTCTACAAAAATTGTTTCCAAACTGCTGAATCAAAAGAAAAGTTTAACTCTTTGAGTTGAATCCACACATCATAAAGCAGTTTCAGAGACATCTTTATTCTAGTTTTTATCATGGAATATTCAGTGTTTCACTATAGGTTTCACTGAGCTCTGAAATGTTCCTTCACAGATCCTACAAAAACGAATGTTTCAAAACTGCTGAATTAATAGAAAGGTTTAACTCAGTGAGTTGAATCAACACATTACAAAGATATTTAACAGATAGCTTCTTTCTATGTTGAGGCACTCACAGGGGAGAAGTGGTGAGGCCTGAGCAGGTGCTGGGTGATCCTATGGAGGTTTCTCCTTTCCCAGAAGTCCCTGGGTGCCTCCCTTGAGGCTACAGCCATGGGCTCTGGCCCATGGCGCCTATGCCTCTTGTGATGGGCACCCACAGGCAGCAGCAGGGCTGTGTGGGCGGGCAGAAAATCAGGGGGGACTTTGAGGTAGGCAGAGAAGAGAAGAGGAGAGGCCTGAATGGGAGCTGGGTCATCCCAAGGAGGCCACTCTCTTCCCAGGAGCCTGTGGGGTACCCTCCAAGTATGGTCTAGAGCCACACGCTCCAGCCCAGAGAGCCTGAGTCTCTCGTGGAGGGCCCCCATGGATACCAGCGGGGCTGGAGGCAGGTCTGTGCAAGCTGGCAAATCTTAAGGGGATGATGAGGTAGGCAGACAAGAGAAGTGGCAAGGCCTGTGTGGGTCCTGGGTCATCTCAGGGAGGCCTCTTCCTTTTCAGAAGCCCCTGGGGTGACTACAGGTGGGGTCTAGAGCCCTGGGGTCTGACACAGGGTGCCTGTGTTCCTTGTGGAGGTCAGTCACAAGTGGCAGCAAGGCCCCAAGTGGGCCTGTGCAGACAGGCTGAAACTCAGGGGGACATTGAGGCAGGCAGAGGGGAGAAGCGGTGAGGCCTGAACTGGTGCTAGGTCCCCAAAGGGAGGTCTCTCAGTATCAGGGGAAACCCCGCCCCCGATATTCAATGTGGATTCTTTTCTAATTCCCTAATTGTGGGCTGGTCTGAGAAATAAAGGGAAAGAGTACAAGAGGGAGAAATTTTAAAACTGGGTGTCCAGAGGAGACATCACATGTCAGCAGGTTCCATGATGCTCCCTGAGCCGTAAAATCAGCAAGTTTTTCTTTGCCATTTTTAAAAGGGGTGGGAGTGTACGAATAGGAAGTAGTTTTTTATTTGGCTGGGAGCATCAGCAGACTTGCATCTTAAGAGTTGAGCTCCCTGAAAAAGAAATTCCTAGCCCTTTTAAGGGCTTACAACTCTAAGGGGTCCACGTGAAAAGGTCATGATAAGTCAAGTAAGCATGAGGAATGTGACTGGAGGCTACATACATCAGCTAACAGAACAA
This sequence comes from Trachypithecus francoisi, assembly GCF_009764315.1. Lineage (NCBI taxonomy): Eukaryota > Metazoa > Chordata > Mammalia > Primates > Cercopithecidae > Trachypithecus > Trachypithecus francoisi. The sequence continues at coordinate 101,212 of NW_022680515.1, forward strand.
AAGTTTTACAGTGCTTTCTCATACAATGTCTGGAATTTATAGATAACACCAGTAGTTTTGGTCAGGGGTTAATTATTATTATTATTATTATTTTAACCACCAGCGCCAGGTTGTGGCACCAAGGTCGTCTAACTATTTATCTTACTTTTGTGTCTTTCCAACTTTTTGCTTTCTCCCTTCTCTCCTGTCTTATAAACTAGGGAATGGGGAGGTGAGAGAGAAGCTGGAAAGGACAGCAGGAGAAGTGGTGGTCTCATTCCATATTTGCCCCCTTTGAGAAGAGACTGTGTCTTTTGCGGAGGGTCCCCAAGGGCGGTGGTAGGTCCGCTGGTGGGCCTGTGTGGGAGGGTAGAAACTCAGGGGGACATTGAGGCAAGCAGAGGGGAGAGGCGGCAAGGCCTGAGCAGGTGCTAGTTTTTCAGGAATTCCTCTCCCTTCTTAGAAGCACCCAGGGAAACCCCCAGGTAGGGGCTACAACCATGGGCTCTCTCCCAGTGTGCCTATGTCTCTCAAAGAGGGCATTCACAGGCAGTGGTGAGGCTGCAGGTGGGCCTGTGTGGGGAAGCAGAAACTCAAGGGGACATTGAGGCAGGCAGAGGGGAGAAGCGGTGAGGCCTGAACTGGTGCTAGGTCCCCAAAGGGAGGTCTCTCAGTATCAGGGGAAACCCCGCCCCCGATATTCAATGTGGATTCTTTTCTAATTCCCTAATTGTGGGCTGGTCTGAGAAATAAAGGGAAAGAGTACAAGAGGGAGAAATTTTAAAACTGGGTGTCCAGAGGAGACATCACATGTCAGCAGGTTCCATGATGCTCCCTGAGCCGTAAAATCAGCAAGTTTTTCTTTGCCATTTTTAAAAGGGGTGGGAGTGTACGAATAGGAAGTAGTTTTTTATTTGGCTGGGAGCATCAGCAGACTTGCATCTTAAGAGTTGAGCTCCCTGAAAAAGAAATTCCTAGCCCTTTTAAGGGCTTACAACTCTAAGGGGTCCACGTGAAAAGGTCATGATAAGTCAAGTAAGCATGAGGAATGTGACTGGAGGCTACATACATCAGCTAACAGAACAAAAGTTTTACAGTGCTTTCTCATACAATGTCTGGAATTTATAGATAACACCAGTAGTTTTGGTCAGGGGTTAATTATTATTATTATTATTATTATTATTTTAACCACCAGCGCCAGGTTGTGGCACCAAGGTCGTCTAACTATTTATCTTACTTTTGTGTCTTTCCAACTTTTTGCTTTCTCCCTTCTCTCCTGTCTTATAAACTAGGGAAATGGGGAGGTGAGAGAGAAGCTGGAAAGGACAGCAGGAGAAGTGGTGGTCTCATTCCATATTTGCCCCCTTTGAGAAGAGACTGTGTCTTTTGCGGAGGGTCCCCAAGGGCGGTGGTAGGTCCGCTGGTGGGCCTGTGTGGGAGGGTAGAAACTCAGGGGGACATTGAGGCAAGCAGAGGGGAGAGGCGGCAAGGCCTGAGCAGGTGCTAGTTTTTCAGGAATTCCTCTCCCTTCTTAGAAGCACCCAGGGAAACCCCCAGGTAGGGGCTACAACCATGGGCTCTCTCCCAGTGTGCCTATGTCTCTCAAAGAGGGCATTCACAGGCAGTGGTGAGGCTGCAGGTGGGCCTGTGTGGGGAAGCAGAAACTCAAGGGGACATTGAGGCAGGCAGAGGGGAGAAGTGGCAAGGCCTGACTGGGTGCTGTGTTGTCCCAGTGAGGCCTCTCCCTTCCCAGGGGACCCCCAGGTGCACACCATATTGGGGCTAGAGCCACTGGCTCTGCCCCAGCATGTCTGTGTCTCTGGTACAGGGCCCCCACAGGCGGTGACAGGGCCACAGGTGGGACTGTGCAGGTGGACAGAAACTCAGAGGGAGGTTGAGACAGGCAGGGGGGAGAAGCAGCGAGGCCTGAGTGGGTGTTGGGCCATCCCAAGTAGGTCTCTCCCTTCACAGAAGCCCTGGGGTGGCCCCCGGTTCAGGGCTAAAGCCTCAGGCTTCAGCCCAGGGCACCTGTTTCTCTTGCTGAGGGCCCCTAAGGGCAGTGGCAAGGATGAAGGCAGGACTGTGTGGGCAAGCAGAAACTCAGGGGGATGTTGAGGCACACAGAGGGTAGAAGTAGTGAGGCCTGAGGAAGGCTTGAGGAAGTGTTGAGTCATATCAGAGACCCCAGAGCTCCCTTCAGGTGAGAGATAGCGCCTTGGACTCTGGCCAGGTGTTCCTGTGTCTTTGGTGGAGATACCCCCACGAGCAGTGGCAGGGCCTGTGTGGCAGGTGGGCAGAAACTCAAGGGGATGTTGACACATGCAGAGGGGGAAGCAGCGAGGCCAGAGTGGGTGCTGGGTCTTCCAAGGGATGACTTTTGCTTTTCAGAGGTCCACAGGGCTCCCCCTGGATGGGGGCTAGAGTCCCAGACTCCAGACAAGGGTGCCTGTGTCTCTTGCTGAGGGCCCCTAAGGGTGGCAGCTGGGCAAGTGCGGATGGGCAGAAACTTAGGGGGAGGTTGAGGAATGTAGAGGTGAGAAATGGCGAGAACCGAGTGGGTGCTGTGTCTTCCCAGGGAGGCCTATCTTTCCTCAGAAGCCCCTGGGGAGGCCCCCGGGGCAGGGGATAGAACCCCAGGCTCCCGTCCAGAGTGTTTTTGTCTTTTCCAGAGGGCCCTCATGGGAAGGAGTGTGAACACCAGGGGGCCTGTGTAGGCAGTCAGAAACTCAGGGGGACATTGAAGCAGGCAGATGGGAGAAACGGCGAGACCTGAGTGGGTGCTGAGTCATTTCAGAAATGCTTGTCTTTTCTTAGGAGCCCACAGGGCACCCCTGATGGGAGCTAGAGCCCCAACCTCTGACCCAGGGTGCCTGTGTCTCTCGCAGAGAACCCCTACGGGCAGTGGCGAGGTTGCAGGCAGACCTGTGTGGGTAAACCGAACCCCAGGTGGACGTTGAGTCAGGCAGGGCAGAGAAGTGGTGAGGTCTGAGCTGGTGCTGGGTTACCCCAGGGAAACTTCTTCCTTCCCAGAAGCCCCTGGGGCATTACCTGTGTGGGTGATAGAGCCCTGTGCTTAAGACAGGGTGCCTGTATCTCTCTCAGAGGGCACCCGTGGGCAGCAACAGGGCCACAGAAGGACTTCTGCGGGTGAGCAGAAACTCAGGGAAACGTTGAAGCAGGGAGATGGAAGAATCGGCAAGGCCTTAGCAGGTGCTCGGTCCCCCAGGGAAGCACCTCTTTTACCAGAAGCCCCTGAGGCATCCCCCAAGTCAAGGCCAAAGCCACGAACCCTGACTCAAGGTGAATGTGTCTCTCCAGATGCCTGTCTGGTATGACTCAGCACCTGCTCAGGCCTCACCACTTGTCTCCTCTGCCTGCCCCAATGTTCCCCTGGGTTTCTGACAACCCACACAGGCCCACTTGCAAGCCCGCTGCTGCTGTGGGGGCCCTCCCAGAGACACAGCACCCTGGGCTGGAGTTTAAGGCTCTAGCCCCCATTTGGGGGCCCCCCATAGACTTCGGCAAAGGGAGAGGTCTCCCTAGGAGGACCCCTGGGTCCAGTCTAGATCCACGGGCTCCAGCCCAGGGTGTCTGTGCCTTTCACAGAGGGCCCCAATGTTCAGTGACAGGGCTGCATCTGGGCCCACTCTGGCAGGCACAAACTCATGGGGACATTGAGACAGGCACAGGAATAAAGCAACGAGGCCTGAGTGGGCGCTGGGTCTTCCCATGGAGGTCTCTCAATTAACAGGAGCCTACTGGGCACCCCCCAGGTAGGGGCTAGAGCCAGGGGCTCTGGCCCAGGGTGCCTGTTTCTCTCATGGAGGGTCCCGATGATTGGTGGCGGGGTCGCAGGTGGGCCATTGTGGGTGGGCAGAAACTCTGGGGGACATTGAGTCAGGCAGAGGGGAGAATTGGCGAGGTCTGAGCAGGTGTTGGGTACTTTCAGGGAGGCCTCTCCCTCCCCAGAAGCCCCCAGGGCACCCTCCAGGTCATTGCTAGAACCACGGGCTCCAGCCGAGGGTGCCTGTGTCTCTTGCAGAGGGCCAGCACAGGTGGTGGTGGGGCCACAGGCAGGCCTGTGAGAGCAAGCAGAAACTTAGCAGGATGTTGAGACAGGCAGAGAAAAGAAGCAGCGAAGCCTAAACAGGTGCTGGGTCATCCCAGGGAGGCGTCTTCCTCCCCAGAAGTCACGTGGGCACCCCCTGAGTGGGGCCTGAAGCCCAGGGATTTCATCCATGGTGCCTGTGTCTCTCGAGGAGGGTCTCTATGGACAACAATGGGGTCGCAGGTGGGCCTGTGAGGGCAGACAGAAACTCAGGTGGACCTTGATGCAGGCAGAAGGGAGAAGCAGCGAGGTCTGAACAGGTGCTGGGTCTTCCCAGGAATGTCTCTTTTCCCAGAAGCCCCTGAGGTACGACCTGGGTGATGATTAGATCTGCAGACTCCAGCCCAGGGTGCCTGTGGTTCTGGGGGAGTGCCCCCATGGACAGCGGTAGAGCCACAGGGAGTCCTATGCAGGCAGGTGGAAACTCAGGGCTTCCTGACGCAGGAAGAGGGGAAAAGCAGCAAGGTGTGAGAGAGTGCTGGGTCCTCCCAGGGAGGCCTCTCCCTTTCCAGAAGTTCTTGGGATGCCCCTTGGGTAAGGTCAAGAGCCCAGGCTCCAGCCCAGGGTGTCCTTTGCAGAGGGCCCCCAAAAGTGGTGGAAGGGTCACATGCAGGCCTGTGCGAGGGGGCAGAAACTCAGGGGTCCTTGAGGCAGGAAGAGGGAAGAAGAAGGGAGGCGTGAGTGAGTGCTGGATCCTCCCAGGGAGTCCTCTCCTTTCCCCAAATTCCCTGGGTCATGCCCCGTGTAAGGGATAGAGTCTCAGGCTCTAGGCAAAAGCACCTGTATCTTTCACAGAGAATACACATGGGTGGCGGTGGGGCCACAGGTGGGCCTGTGTGGGATGACAGAAACTCAGGGGGACATTGAGGCAGAAAAATGGGATAAGTGGCAAGGCCTGAGTGGGTGCTGTATCATCGCAGGGAGGCCTCTTCCTTCCCAGAAGCCCGTGTTGGAAACCTTTTTTTTGTAGAATCTGAGAAAAGACATTTCAGAGCCCAATGCAGGTGAATATTCCACAATAAAAACTACAAAGAAGCATGTGTGAAACTGCTTTGTTATGTGTGAATTCATCTCACAGAGTAAAACCTTTCTTTTGATTCAGCAAGTTGGAAACTCTTTTTGTACAATCTTAGAAAAAATATTTCAGAGCCCACTGAGGTCTACAGTGAAAAACTGAATATCCCATGATAAAAACTAGAAAGAAGCTATCTGTGAAACTGCCTCGTGATGTGTGCATTCAGCTCACGGAGTTAACTCTTTCTTTTAATTCAGAGGGTTGGAAACAAACTTTTTGTAGAATCTACGAAGGGACATTTCAGAGCCCACTGTGGCCTGTAGTGAAAAACAGAATATCCCACGATAAAAACTAGAAAGAAACTATATGAAACTTTCTTGTGATGTTTTCATTCAGCTCACGGAGTTTAACCTTTCTTTTGATTCAGCAGGTTGGGAAAATTTTTTTTCTAGAATCTATGAAAAGACGTTTTGGAGCTCACTGAAGCATAAGTATAAAATTTGATATACTGTGGCAAAAACTAAAAAGAAGCTATCTGTGAAACTGTTTTCTGATGTATGCATTAAGCTCACAGTGTTAGATCTTTTTTTAAAATCATTTAGCAGGTTGAAAACTTTTTTTTTTTGTAGAATCTGAAAAAGGATATTTCGAAGGCCACTGGGGCCTATAGTGAAAAACCAAACATCCTGTGATAAAATCTAGAAAGAAGGTATCTGTGAAACTGCTTTGTAATGAGAACATTCAGGTGAAGAGTTAAATCATTCTTTTGATTCAACAGGTTTGAAACACTCTTTTTTTTAGAATCTGTGAAGGGACATATTGGAGCCCACTGAGGACTACTGTGACAAACAGAATAACCCACTATAATAACTACAAATAAGCTATCTGTGGAACTGTTTTGTAATTTGTGGATTCAGTTAGCAGAATAAAAACTTTTCTTTGATTTAGCAGATTTGAAACATGCCTTTTGTAGAATCTGTAAAGGGACATTTCACAGCCCATTGCAGTCTATAGTGAGAAAGCAAATATCCCGCAACACAAACTAGAGAGAAATTATATGTGAATGTGGTTTGTGACGTGTGCATTCAGCTCACAGAGTTAAACACTTCTTTTGATTCAGCAGGTTGGAAACACTCGTTTGTGAAACCTGTGAAGGAGCATTTCAGAACCCATTGAAGCCTGTAGTGAAAAACAGAATATCTTGTGATAAGAATAAGAAAGAAGCTACCTGTGAAACTCATATGTGAGGTGTGCATTCAGCTTACAGAGTTAACCCTTTCTTTAGATTCAAGGAGTTGGAAACACTCTTTTTTGTAGAATCTCCAAAGGGACATTCAGAGTTCCTTGATGCCTATAGTGAAAAATTAGATACAGCACCAGAAAACTTAGAAAGGACCTATCTGTGAAACAGCTTTGTGATGTATGAATAAAACCCACATAGTTAAACCTTTCTTTTGATTCAGTATGTTTGAAATACTGTTTTTTTTTACAATCTGCAAATGGACATTTTGGATCCCACTGAGGTCTACAGTGAAAAATTGAATATCCTGTGATAAAATAGAAAGAAGCTATCTGTGAAACTGCTTGTGATGTGTGCATTCAGCTCACAGCGTTTAACCTTTCGTTTCATTCAGCAGGTTGGAACCCTCTTTTTGTAGTATCGATGAAAGGACATTTCAGAGCACACTGATCTATAATGAAAAACCAAATATCCCGTAATAAAAACTAGAGAGAAGCTATCTGTGAAACTGCTTTGTGTTGTGTGGTTTCAGGTCACAGAGTTAAACCTTTCTTTTGATACAGCAGGTTTGAAACACTCTTTCTGAAGAATCTGGGAAGGGACATATCAGATTCCACTTTGGCCCATAGTGAAAACCCGAATATCCCATGATAAAACTAGAAAGAAGCTATCTGTAAAACTTCTTTAGGTTGTTTTCATTCAGCTCAGAGTTAAATCTTTCTTTTGATTTAGCAGGTTGAAAACACTCTTTCTGTAGAATCTACAAAAAATAATTTTGGAGTCCACTGAGACCTATGGAGGAAGACTGAATATCTCATGATAAAGACTAGAGAAGAGCTACCTGTGAAACTGCTTTGTGATGTGTGCATTAAGCTCGCAAAGTTAAATCTTTCTTTTTATTCAGCAGTTTGGAAACACTCTTTTTGTACAATCTGTGAAGGGACATTTCAGAGCCCTCATAGGCCTATAGTGAAAAATATATCCAAAGAGAAAAATTGGAAAGAAGGTATCTGTGAAACTGCTTTGAGATGAGTGCATTCAGCTACCAGAGTTAAACCTTTTTTTTTTTTTTTTTTTTTTTTTTTTTTTTTTTTTACTAAACAGGTTGGAAACACTCTTCTTGTAGAATATGTGAAGGGACATTTAGGAGTCCACAATATAAATCCGGATATCCCATGATAAAAACTAGAAAGAAACTGTCTGTGAAACTGCATTGTGATGTGTTAATTCAGCTTACAGTGTTAAAACTTTCTTTTAATTCAGCATTTTGGGAAAACTCTGGTAGAATCTGTAAAAGGACATTTTGGAGCCCACTAAAGTGTATAGGGAACAAAAAAAATTGTGATAAAAACCAGAAAGAAGTTATCTGTGAAATTCCATTGTGATGTGTGGATTCAGCTCACAGAGTTAAACCTTTCTGTTGATTTAGCATGTTGGAAACACCTTTCTTGTACAATCTGTGAAAGGACATTTTGGAGTCCACTGAAGCCTAGAGTGACAAACAAAATATCCCACAATAAAAACTAGAAAGAAGCTATTTGTGAAATGGCTTGGTGATACGTGGATTCAGCTCACAGAGGTAAATCTTTCTTTTGATTCAGCAGGTTGAAAAAACTATTTTTGTAGAATCCACGAAGGGACATTTCTGAGCCCACAGAGGCCTATAGTGAAAAACTGAATATCCCATTATAAAAAAAAAAACAGAAAAAAGTTATCTGTGGAACTGTGTTGTAATGTGTGTATTCAGCTCACACAGTTAAAACTTTCTTTTGGCTTCGTAGGTTGGGAACATTCTTTTTGTAGAATCTGGAAAAGGACATTTCAGAGCCCACTGGGGCCTATATGGAAAAACAAAATATCCTGTGACAAAAACTAGAAAAAAAGCTATCCGTGAAATTGTTATGTGACGTGTGCTTTCAGCTCACAAATTTGAACCTTTCTTTTGATAAAACAGATTGGAATCACTCTTTTTGTAGAATATATGAAGGGATATTTCAGAGCCCACTGAGGCCTTAATATGAAACCAGATATCCCATAATAAAAACTAGGACGGAACTCTCTGTGAAACTGCTTTGTGATCTGTGAATTCAGCTTACAGTCCTAAAGCTTTCTTTTTATTTCAACAGTTTGGAAACACACTGTTTGTAGAATCTACAAAGGGACATTATGGAGCCTCTGAGACCTATAGTGAGAAACAGAATATTCCGTGATAAAAAACTAGAAAGATAAAAAACTAAAAAGTTTTGCTACCTGCAAAACTAATTTTTGACGTGTGTCTTTAGCTCCCAGACTTAAAACTTTCTTTTGATTCAGCAATTTGGAAACAATCTTTTTTTAGAATCTGCAAATGGACATTACTGAGCTTACAGAGGCCTACAGTGTAAAGCCACATATGCTAGCATAAAAAGTATAAAGAAGCTACCTGCGAATCTGTTTTGTAAGGTGTGCATTCAGTTCACAGAGGTGAATGTTTCTTGTGATTCAACTGACTGGAAACTCTTTTTCTAGAATCTGTGAAGGGACATTTCGAAGCCCACAAAGGCCTATAGTGAAAAGCATGATATCCTTTGAAAAAAAAACTAGAAAGAAGCTAACTGTGAAACTTTCCGGTGATATGTGCATTTAGCTCACAGAGTTAAACATTTCTTTTCATTTGGCATGTTGGAAACACTCTTTTTGTACAATTCCCAAAGGAACATTTAAGATCCCACTGATTTTTCTATTGAAAAACCAAATATCGTGTAATAAAAGAAAGAAAGAAGCTAACTGTGAAACTTCTTTATGATTTGTGAATTCAGCTCACAGAGTTAAACTTTTTTTTGATTCAGCAGGTCTGAAACATTCTTTACTTTTTTTTTAGAATCTGTGAAGGAATCTTTCAGAATCCAATGAGGACTATAGTTAAAATCTAAATATCCCATGAAAAAAAACGAGAAGAAAAGCTGTCTGTGAAACTACTTTGTGATGTGTGGATACAGCTAACAGAATTAAACATTTTCTTTGATTCATCAGCTTGGAAACACTCTTTTTGTAGTACCTGCCTAGGGACATTTCAAAGCCGTTTTAGGAATATATTGAAAAGCTGGAAATCTTCTGATAAAAACTAGAAAGAAGGTATCTGTGAAACTGATTAGTGATGTGTGGATTCAGCTCACCGAGTTAAACCTTTGTTTTGATTCAGCAGCTTGGAAACACTCCTTTTGTAGAATCTGTGATGTGACATTTCAAAGCCCACTGAGGTCTATAGTGAGAAATGGAGTATCCCATGACAAAAACTAGAAAGGGAATGCTGGGAGCCTCTCCCATCCCAGAAGCCCACAGGTGTGTCCCCGGTGGGCTTTAAATCCCCAGGCTTTAAGGCAGAGTGCCTATGTCTCTCACGGAAAGCCTCCATTCAGGGGGCGTCCCTGGAGATTCAGGGGACTCTCCAAGAGACACACAGGTACCCTGGTCCAGGGCCCAGGACTTTAGTGCCCACGCAGGGAGGGCCCTATGGATTTCTGTGAAGGAACAGGCCTCCCTGGGAAAACTCAGCACCCGCTCAGGCCTGACCACTTCTCCTCTCTGCCTGCCTCAAAGTCCCCCAGAGTTTCTATCCGCCAACACAGGCCTGCCGGGGGCCCTGCCACCATCCGAGGGGGCCCTCCATGAGAAACACAGGAACCCTGGGCAGGAGCTCGGGGAACTAGCTCACACAAGGTGGGATCTTCAGGGGTGTCTGTGAAGGGAGAGGCTTCGCTGGGATGACCCAGCACCTGTTCAGGCCTTGCCGCTTCACCCCTCTGACTGCCTCAAAGTCCCCATGAGTTCCCGCTTCTCCCGTCTGCCTGCCTGAACGTATTCCTGAGTTTCTGCGACCCGACCACACCACCCTGCAGCCACGTTTTCTTTTGTGGGGGCCTTCCGAGAGAGTCAAAGCCACCCTGTTCAAAAGCATGGAGCTGTACGGCCCTCTTGGGACAGCCCTGGGGGACTTCTGGGATGAGAGAGTCGTCCATGGGGGGCTTGGAGCATGCCCTGTGGTCTCACCGCTTCTCCACTCTGACTGCCTCAACATCCCTCTGAGTCCCTGCGCCCTGCCCAGGCAACCCTCCGGCACTATTTTTTCTTGTGGGTAACTTCTGTGAGAGACACATCACCCTGCTTTAAAGCCTGGAGCTTTAGACCCCAACTAAAACACCCCTGGGGGCTTCTGGGACAAGACAGGCATCCTTGGGAGGCTCCCAGTATTCTCTGCGGTCTCGCCACTTCTCCCCTCTGCCTCCCTCAACATGCCCTTCAGTAGCTCTGGCACGCCATGCCAACTTGCGGCCCTGTTTTCATATGTGGGGGCCTTCCTGAGAATCACAGGCACCCTGCTCCAAATCCTGTGGCTTTATAGCCCGCCCAGGACAGCCCTGGGGGCTTTTGGGATGAAAAAGGCCTCCTTGGGAGGCTCCCAGCATTCTTTGTGGTCTCGCCGCTTTTCTTCTCTGCCTGCCTCAACATCCCACTAAGTACCTGCGGCGAGCCCACGACATCTTGTGACGCCATTTTTGCGAGTGGGGGCCTTCCGCTAGAGACACAGTCACCCTGATTCGAAGTGTGGGGCATTACAGCCCACCTGGAACACCCTGGGAACTTCTGGGAAGGGAGAGGCCACCTTGGGAGGCTCCCAGAATTTCCAGCCGTCTAGCCACTTTTTCGCTCTGCCTGTCTCAGTGTCCTTCTGAGTCACTTTGGCCCGCCCACACCATGCTGCGGCCACAGTTTTGCTTGTGGGGGCCTTGTGCTAGAGACACAGACATCCTGCTCCAAAGCCCGGGGCTTTACTTCTGCCCTGGACAGACCTGGGGGCTTCTGGGATGTGAGAGGCCTCTTTGGGATGCTTTCAGCATTCCCTGCAGTCTCGCTGTTTCTCCCTTCTGCCTGCCAAAACGCCTCACTGAGTACCTGCGGCCGGCACACGCCACCCAGCTGCCCTATTTTCCCGGGTGGGACCCTTCCACAAGAGACAGAGGCACCTTGCTCCAAAGTCTGGGGCTTCACAGCCCGCCAGTGACAGCGGTGGGGACTTCTGGGATGGGAGATGCTGATGAGGAAGACTCCGAGCATTCCATGCGGTCTCACCACTTCTCCCATATACCTGCCTCAACGTCCTTCTGTGTTTCTGCTGCCTGTCCATGCCACCCTGTGGCCCCGTTTTTGCTTGTGGTTCCTTCCACAAAAGGCACAGGGACCCTGCTCCAAAGTCGGAGGATTTTCATCCCACCCGGGATAGCCTTGGAAGCTTCTGGTTTGGAATAAGCCTCCTTGGGAGGCTCCCAGCATTCTCTTTGGTCTCGCTGCTCTTCCTCTATGCCTGCCTCAATGTCCCACTGAGTCCCTGCAGGGCGCCCACATCACCCTGTGGCCACATTTTCTCCCTGAAGGAGGCCTTATTGGAGAGACACAGACACCCTGCTCCAAAGACTGGTTTTACAGCCCTCTTGGGATAGTCCTGGAGGCTTCTGGGATTGGAGAGGCTTTCTCAGGATGCTCTTAGCATTCCATTCGATCCTGCCGCTTCTCCTCTCTGCCTGCCTCAACTTCCTCTGAGTCTCTGACACCTGCCCACGCCATTCTGTGTCCCCGTTCTCGCATGTGGGGGTCTTCTGCGGGAGACACAGGCATCCTACTCCAAAGTCTGTGGCTAGGCAGCCCACCCTGGACAGTCCTGGCAGTTTCTGGGATGGGAGCGGCCTCCTTAGGAGGCCCCAGCATTCCCTGCAGTCTCACCACTTCCCTCCTCTGCCTCCTCTGCCTGCCTCAAGGTCTTCCTGAGTACCTGTTGCCTGCCCATGCCACCCTACGACCTTTTGTTTGTTTGTTGAGGCCTTCCGCATGAGACACAGGCACCTTGTTCCAAAGCCTGGGGCTTTACAGCCCGCTCTGGACAAGCCTGGGGGATTCTGGGATGGACAAGCATCTTTGGGAGACTCCCCGAATTTCCTACAGTATTGCCACTTCTCCCCTCTGCCTACCTCAACATCCCCCTGAGTGCCTGCAGCTTTCCCATGCACCCTACGGCTTCGTTTTCGTTTGTGTTGGCCTTCCATGAGCGACACAGACACCTTGATCCAAAACCTGGAACTTTACATCTTGCCTGGGACATTGCTGGGGGATTCTGGGATGGGACAGTCTTTCTTTGGATAATCTTAGCATTCCCTTCGATCTCACCACTTATCCCCTCTGCCTGCCTCAACTTCTTTCTGAGTCCCTGAGGTCTGCCAAAGCCACCGTATGGCCCCATTTTTACTTGTGGGGACCTTCCGTGAGAGACATGGGCACCCTGCTCCAAAGCCTGGGGGTGAACAGCTTTCCTGAAACAGCCCTGGGAGCTTCCGGTCTGAAAGAGACCTTTCTGGGAGGCTCCCAGCATTCTCTTCAACCCTCTGACTGTCTCAATGTCCCCATGGGTCCCTGCTGCCCGCCCACGCCACACTGCTGCCCATTGTCACTTGCAGGGGCCTTCCACGAGAGACAGACGCACCCTGCTCTAAAGGCTGGGGCTGTATAGCCCCCTTGGGACACCCCTGGGGGCTTCTGGGATGAGAGAGTCTACCTTGGGAGGTTTGCAGCACTCCCTGTGGTCTCGACACTTCTCCACTCTGCCTGCCTTAACATATCCCTGAGTCCCTGCAGCCCGCCCACGCTAACCCACGTCCCTATTTTCTCATCTGAGAAACTTTTGCGAGAGACACAGTACCTTGCTTTAAAGCCTGGAGCTTTAGAGCCCGCCCAGAACACTCCTGGGGGCTTCTGGGATGGGAGAGGCCTCTTTGGAGGCTCACAGCATTCCGTTCATTCCAGTCACTTCTCCCCTCTGCCTGCATCAACACATCTCTGAGCCCCTGCCGCCTGCCACGCCAACCTGAGGTCCCATTTTTGCTTCTAGGGGCCTTTCAGGAGAAACACAGGCATGATGCTCCAAAGTCTGGGTTTTTAAACTGCCTGGGTGAGCCCTGGAGGCTTCTGGGATGGGAGAGGCCTCCTTGGGAGGCACCCAGCACTCCCTGCGGCCTTGCCTCTTTTCCCTTCTGCCTGCCTTAACGTCCCCCCGAGTCCCAGCAGTCAACCCAGATGACCCTCTGACCCCATTTTTGCTTGTGGGGGCTTTCCACGAGAGACACAGTCACCCTGATCCAAAGTCTGGTGCTTTACTGCCCTCCCAGGACAGACCTGGGGGCTTCTGGGATACAAGAGGCCTTTTTGGGAGGCTCCTAGCATTCCCAGCGGTCTGGTTAATTCTCCCCTCTGCCTGTCTCAATATCGCCCTGCATCCCTGGCACCCCCTCACACCAATCTGTGGCCATATTTTTGCATGTGGGGGCCTTCCAAGAGAGAAAATGGTACCCTGCTCCAAAGCCTGGGGCTTTACATCTTGCCTGGGATAGCCCTGGGAATTTCTCGGAAAACAGAGTCCTTTTTGGGAGGCTCCAAGCATTCCCTGCGGTCTTGAGGCTTCTCTCCTTTTCCTGCCTCAATGTCCCCCGAGTCTTTGAGGTCCACTTATGCCACTCTGTGGCTCCGTTTTCGCTTGTGGGTGCCTTCCGCGAGAAACACAGGCACCGTGCTTCAAAGCCTGGGGCTTTACAGGCTGTCTTGGATAGCAATGGGTGATTTAGGGATGGGGGAGGCCTCTTTTGAAGGCTCCCAGCATTCTCTGCGGACTAGCCACTTCTCTCTGCTTCAGCGTCGCCCCGAGTCCCTTTGGCCTGCTCATGCCACCCTGCTGCTTCGTTTTCTCTTATGGAGGGCCTTCCACGAGAGACACAGGCACTCTGAAGCAGACTGGTGCTTTACAGAATGCCCTGGACAGCAGTGAGGGCTTCAGGAATTGGAGAAGCCTTTGTGGGAGGCTCCCAGCATTCCATGCATTCTCGCCGCTTTCCTCTTTGCCTGTGTCAACATCCCCCTGAGTACCTGCGACCCGTCCTGGCCACACTGCAGCCCCGTTTTTGCTTGTGGGAACCTTCCGCGAGAGACACATGCACCCTGCTCCAAAGCCTGGGGCTTTACAGCCCGCCCGGGACAGGCTAAAAGGTTTCTGGGATGGGAAAGACCTCTTTGGGATGCTCCCAGCATTAACTATGCTCTCACCGCTTCTCGCCTCTTTCTGCCTCATCATCCCCATGAGTGCCTGCGGCCCTCATGCACCACCCTGCTGCCTTCTTTTCTCTTGTGGTGGCCTTCCGCAGCAGACACAGGTACTCTGTTCCAAACCCTCGGACTTTACAGCCTCTCCAGAACAGCTCCCTGATTCGCTGCTGACCACGCCACCCTGCGGCCCCTTTTTCACCTGTGGGAGCCTTCCGCTAGAGACGCGGACACCCTACTAAAAAGCCTGTGGCTTGACGCATCCATGGACACACCTGAGGGCTTTTCCTATGCAAGAGGCCTCCTTGGGAGGCTCCCAGCATTCCCTGCGGTCTCGCCACTTCTCCCCTCTGACTGCCTCAATGTGCCCCTGAGTGCCTGCCATCTGCTCACGTCACCATGAGGCCCCATTTTTGCTTGTGGGGGCCTTCTGCGAGAGACACAGGCACCCTACTCCAAATCCTGGGGCTTTCCAGCTTGCCTGGGACAGCTCTAGAAGGTTCTGGGATGGGAGGGACTTCATTAGGAGGGTTTCAGTATTTCCTGCTAAGGAAGGAGACCACTACTACTCTTGTTGCCCTCCTCCCCCCCCACCTTGCCTAGTTCACAAGACAGGAGTAAAGAGAGAAAGAAACAAAAGTAAGATAAATAACCAGACAACCTTGGCACCACCACCCGCCCTAGGAGTTAAACAAAGTAGTAATAATAACATCAACTCCTGGCCTAAACTACTTGTGTTATCTGTAAATTCCAGACACTGTATGAAAAAAGCATTGTAAAACTTTTTGTTAGCTGATGTATGTAGCCCCCAGTCACGTTTCCCATGCTTGTTCAATTTATTACGACCCTTTCATGTGGACCCCTTAAAGTTGTAAGCCTTTAAAAAGGCCAGGTATTTCTTTCTCAGGAAGCTCGGTTCTTTTTTTTATTTTTATTTTTTTTATTTTTTATTTTTTTATTATACTTTAAGTTCTAGGGTACATGTGCATAACATACAGGTTTGTTACATATGTATACTTGTGCCATGTTGGTGTGCTGCACTCATCAACTCGTCAGCACCCATCAAGTCATCATTTATATCTTGTATAACTCCCCAATGCAATCCCTCCCCCCTCCCCATGATAGGCCCCAGTGTGTGATGTTCCCGTTCCCGAGTCCAAGTCTCCTCATTGTTCAGTTCCCACCTATGAGTGAGAACATGCTGTGTTTGGTTTTCTCTTCTTGTGATAGTTTGCTAAGAATGATGAAGCTCGGTTCTTAAGACGTGAGTCTGCCAACGCTCCCGGCCGAATAAAAAACCTCTTCCTTCTTTAATCCGGTGTCTGAGGAGTTTCGTCTACAGCTCGTCCTGCTACACTGCAGTCTCGCTGCTTCCCCCTCTGCTAGTTTCAACGTCTTCTTAAGTCTCTGCGACCCGCCCACGCCACTCTGTGGTTTCGTTTTCACTTTTGGTGGAGTTGTGTGAGAGACACAGCCACGCTGCTCCAAAGAATGGGGCTTTACAACTTGCTCGGGATAGCACTGGGGGCTTCTGGGATGGAAGAGGCCTCCTTGGGAGGCTCCCACCATTTCCTGCTGTCTCGATGCTTCTTCCCTCAGCCTGCTTCCACATTTACCTGAATCCCTGGGACCTGCCCGGACCACTCCTTGGCCCCTTTTCTGCTTGCAGGGACAGAGGCAACGTGCTCCGAAGCCAGGGGCTTTATAGCTTGCCTGGGACAGCCCTGCAGGTTTCTGGGATGGGAGATGCCTTTCTGGAGTTAAGGCTCCTAGCATTAACTGCAGTCTCATCACTTCTCCCCTGTGCCTGTCTCAACCTCCCCCTCAGTACTTGCTGCATACCCATGCCACCCTGCTGCCCCATTTTCCCTTATGGAGGCCATACGTCAGAGACACAGATACACTGCTTCAAAGCCTGGGGCTTTACTCCCACCCAAGGCAGTTCTGGGGCCTTCTGGGATGGAAGAGGAATTTATGGGAGGCTCCCAGCATTCCCTACAGTTTTGTCACTTCTCTGCTCTGCCTGCCTCAATGTCCCTTTAGGTCCCTGTCACCTGCCCACAACACCCTGCCACCTTGTTTTCGCTTGGGGGTCCATCTGCGACAGACACAGGCACCATATTCCAAACCCTGGGGCTTTGCAGCCCTCCTGGGATTGTCCTGGGGGCATCTGGAATGGGAGACGCCTTCTTGGAAGGCTCCAAACATTTACTGTGGTCTCGCCACTTCTCCACTCTGCCTGTCTTAGCGTCCACCTGAATCGTTGCACCCCACCCCTATTACCCTGTGGCTCCATTTTCGCTTGTGGGGGCACACCAGGAGAGACACAGGCAACCTTCTCCAAAGCCTGGGGCTTTACAGCCTGCCCAGGACAGCCCCGTTGGCTTCTGGGATGGGAGAGGCCTTCTTGAGATTCTCCCAGCATTCCCTGAAGTCTCGCCACTTCTCCATTCTGCCTGCCCAACGTCTTGAGTGGCTGCGGCCTGCCCACGTCACCCTGTTGCCCCGTTTTCTCTTGTTAGGGCCTTCCACAAGAGACAGGGTCACCCTGCTCTAAACCCTGTGGCCTTAGAACCTGCCCGGGACAGACCTGGGGGCTTCTGGAATGGGAAAGGCCTCCTTGGGAGACTCCGATTTTCTGCGGTCTTGCCGTGTCTCCCCTCTGCCTGCCTCAATGTCCCCCTGAGTCCCTGAGATCCACCCACGACAACTTGCGGCCCCATTTTCCTTTGTGGGGGCCTTCCACGAGAGACACAGGAGCTCTTTCCTGAAGCCTAGGACTCTAGAGTCCTCCCGGTACAACCTTGGTGACTTCTGGGATGAGAAACGCCTCCTTACAAGGTTTCCAGTATTCCCTGCGAGTGCGTATAGCAAATTCTCCCCTTTCCCTGCCTCAACATCCCACTGAGTCCCTGCCACCACCCCATGCCATTCTGTGGCTTCAATTACCCTTGTGGGGGCCTTGCACGGTAGAAACAGTCACCCTTCTCCAAGGACTTTACAGGCCGTCCGTGACAGCCACGGACTTTATGAGATAAGAAAGGCCTTTTTGGGAGACACGCAGCATTCCCTGCAGTCTAGCTGCCTCTCCCCACTGCCTGCCTCAACGACCCTCTGAGTCCCTATGGCCTGCCCACACCACCTTGCGGCCCCGTTTTCACTAGTGGGGGCCTTCCGCAAGAGACACAGGCATACTGCTCCAAAGTCTGAGGCTTTACAGCCCTCCTGGGGCAGCCCTGGGGGCTTCTGGAATGGCAGAGGCCTCCTTTGGAGGTTCCTAGCATTCCCTGCAGTCTTGCTGCTTGTCCAATCTGCCTGCCTCAATGTTCCCATAAGTCCCTGCACCCCTTTCATGCCAACCTGTAGCACCGTTTTTGCCTGTGGGGGTTTTCTGGTAGAGACAAAGGCACCATTCTCCAAAGCCTGTGGCTTTACAACTCGCCCCAGATAGCCCTGGGGGCTTCTGAGATGGAAGAGGCGTTATTGGGAGGCTCCAAGCATTCCCTGAAGTCTCACCGCTTCTCCCTTCTGCTCCCTCAACGTAACCCTGAGTCCATGAGGCCTGTCCACGCCATCCTTGCCGCCCTGTTTTCGCTTGTCGGGGCCCTCCGCGAGTGACACAAGCATCCTGCTCCAAATGGCTTTACAGCCCACTCGGAACAGCCCTGAGAGATTCTGGTGTGGGAATGGGCTCCTTGGGAGACTCCCAGCACTCCCTGCAATCTTGCTGCTTCTCCCCTCTGCCTGCTTCAACGTCCCCCCAAGTCTCTGCCGCCTGCCCACGCCACCATGCAGCTCCGTTTTTGTCTGTGGTGGTCTTCCGGGAGACACACAGGTAAACTGCTCAGAAACCTGGGGCTTTATAGCCCGCTTGGAACAGCCCTGGGCGCTTCTTGGAAGGAAGCGGCCTCTTAAAGAGTCTTCCAGCATTCCCTGTTGTTTCGCCTCTATTTGCCTGTCTCAATGTCCCCCTGAGTCCCCACACCCCTCACACTCCACGCTGCCACCCTGTTTTTGCTTCTGGGGGCATTTTGCAAGAGACATAGGCACTCTGCTCCAATGTGTGGGGCATTACAGCCAGCCCGGCATAGCCCTGGGGGTTTCTGGGGTAAGAGGGACATCGTTGGTGTGTTCCCAGCATTTCTTCCCATCGTGCTGCTTCTCTTCTCTGCCCTCCTCAATGTCTCCCTGAGCCTCTGGGACCTGCCCAAGCCACCCTGAGACCTTGGATTCACTTTTGGGGGCCTTCCACAAGAGACACCGGCACCCTGCTCCAAAGCCTTGGGCTTTATAGCCTGCCCAAGACAGTCCTGGGGTCTTCTGGGATGGGAGAAGTCTTTTGGGGCGGCACCCAGCATTCCCTGCAGTCTCGCTGCTTCTAGCTTCTCCCCTCTGCCTGCCTCAATGTCTTCCAGTGTTCCTGTGGCCTGCCCACGCCACCCTGCCATCCCGTTTTTGCTTGTGGGGGTCTTCTGCGAGAGACACAGGCACCCAGCTCCAAAGCCTGGGACTTTACAGCCCGCTTGGGACAGCCCTGGGGACTTCTTGGTTGGAAGAGGCCTCCTGGGAAGGCAACCAGCATTCCCTGCGATCTCACTGCTTCTCCCCTTTGCCTGCCTAAACATCCCCCTGAGTTCCTGTGGCTCACCCACACCACCTACCCAATCCATTTTTGCTTGTGGGGCCATCCGCAAGAAACACAGGCCTTCTCCTCCAAATCCTGGGGCTTCATAGCATGCGTGGGACTGCCTGGAAGCTTGTGGGTTGGGAAAGGCCTTTTATAGAGGCTCCCAGCCTTCCCTGTGGCCTCGCTGCTCCTTTTCTCTGCCTGCCTTAACGTCATCCAGACACCCTGCGGCCCACCAACGCCTCCCTGCGGCCCCGTTTTCTCTTGTGAAGGCCTTCCGCGAGAGAGGCAGGCAGCCTATTCCAACAACTGGGGCTTTATCGCCCACCTGGGAGAGACCTGGGGGCTTCTGGGATGGGAGAGGCCTCCTTGGAAGATTCCCAGTATTCCCTGCAGTGTCTCCACTTCTCCCCTCTGCCTGCCTCAAAATCCCCTTGAGTTCCTGCAGCCTGCTCAGTAAACACTGCAGTTCAGTTTTTGCTTGTGGAGGCCTTCCGCGACAATCACAGGCACTCTGCTCCAAATTCTGGGGCTTCACAGCCCGCCCAGGGCAGCCCTGTGGGCTTCTGTGATGGAAGAGGCATTCTTGGGAGGCTTTCAGCATTGTCTGTAGTCTTGCTGCTTCTCCCCTATGCCTGCCTCAACATCTCCCTGAGTCTCTTTGGACCGCCCACGTCACACTGCGCCTCCATTTTGGTTTATGGGGGCCTTCTGTGAGACACACAGGTACTGTGCTCCAAAGCCTGGGCCTTTACACCCCGCTTGAGACAGCCCTGGAATCATCCGGAATAGAAGAGGCATCCTTGGAATACTCCCAGCATTCCCTGAGGTCTTGCCTCTACTCCCATCTGCCAGCCTCAACATCCGCCTGAGGCACACTCCCCACTCTTGCCGTGATTTTGCTTATAGGGGCCTTTCGCGAGAGATACAGTCACCCTACTTCAAAGCCTAAGGCTTTGCAGCTCACCCACATCAGCCCCGGGGCCTCTGGGATGGGAGAAATCTCTTTGGGAAGCTCCCAGCATTCTGCACAGTCTCTCCGCTTCTCCCCTCTGCCTGCTTAAATGTCCCCCTGAGTCCCTGCAGCTCTCCCAGACCACAATGCGGCCCCGTGTTTGCTTGTGGAAGCCTTTTGCGAGAGACACAGGTGCAGTGCTCCAATGCCTGGTGCTTTATAGCAAGGCCGGGACAGATTTGGAGTCTTCTGGGATGGGAGAGTCGTCCATGGGAGATTCCCAGCATTCCCTGAGGTATCACCACTTCTATCCTCGACCTGCCCCAATACACCCATGAGTCCTTGCGGCCCTCCCGCGCCAGCGTGTTTCTGTATTCGCTTGTGGGGGCCTTCCGCGAGAGACACTGGTGTCTTCTGGTATGGGAGAGGCCTACTTGGGAGGCTCCCAGCATTCCGTGCTGTCTTGTCGCTTCTCCCCTCTGATTGCCTCAATGCCCTTCTTTGTCTCTGCTGCCCACCCACGCCACCCTGCGGCCTCATTGTTGCTTGTGGTGGGCTTCTGAGAGAGACACAGACACCTTGCTGCAAAGCATGGGTATTTACAACCCGCCCTGGACAGTCCTGGGGATTCTGGGGTGGGAGAGGCCTCCTTAAAAGGCTCCCAGCATTTTCTGTGCTCTCGCCGCTTCTACCCGCTGTCTGCTTCAACTTCCTCCTGAGTCCCAGTGGCCCGTCTACACCACCGTGCGTCACCATTTTCACTTGTGGGTGCCTTTCGCGAGAGACACAATCCTCTTGCTCCAAAGCCTGGGGCTGTACAGCCTGCGCAAGACAGCCTACTGGCTTCTGAAATGTGAGAGGCCTCCTTGGGAGGCTCCCAGCATTCCCTGCATTCTCCCCTCTTCAACCCTGTGTCCCCTTCAACCTTAACGTCTGCTGCCTGCCCACGCCAACGTGCTGCCCCATTTATGCTTGTTGGTGCCTTCCCCGAGAGACACAGGCATCCTGCTCCAATACCTGGGACTTTACAGCCTGCTACAGATAGCCCTTTGACTTCTGGGGTGGGAGAAAACTTCTTGAGAGGCTCCCAGAATTATCTGTGGTCTGGCCTCTTCTCCACTCTGCCTGTCTCAATTTCCCCCTGAGTCCCTGCCACCCGGCCACACTACCCTGCAGCCCCGTTTTTGCTAGTGGGTGCCTTTGGTGAGAGACACAGCCATTGTGCTCCAAATCCTGGGGCTTTAAGCTCACCCGAGACACCCTGGGATCTTCTGAGATGGGAGAGGCCTCTATGGGAGAATCCTAGCATTCCATGTGGTCTCGCGGCTTCTCCCAGCTGACTGCCTCAACGTCCCCATGAGTCCCTGTGGTCCGCCCATGCCACCCTGCGATCCCGTTTTTGCTTATGGGGGCATTCCGCAAGAACCACAGGCACCGTACTGCAAAGCTGGGGGCATTTTAACCCGCCCGGCGTAGCACTGAAGGCTTCTGGGATGGGAGAGGCTTCCTTAAGAGGCTCCCAGAATTCCCAGCGGTCTTGACCCTTATACCCTCTGCCTACCTCAATGTCACCCAGAGTTTCTGATGACCACCCACACCACCCTGAGGTCCCATTTTCACTTGTGGGGTCCTTCCGACAGAGGCACAGGCAACCTGCTACAACCCCCTCCCCAGGTCAGCCCTGGGGGCTTCTGGGATGAGAAATGCCTCCTTGGGAGACTCCCAGCATTCCCTGCAGTCTCGACACTTCTCCCATCTGCCTGCCTCATGGTCCACCTGAGTCACTGCGGTCCGCCCAGGCCACCCTGCAACTTCATTTTGGCTTGTGGGGGTCTTCTGCTAGAGACACAGGCACCCTTCTCCAAACCCTGGGGCTTTACAGCCCACCCAGGACAGACCTGGGGGCTTCTGTGATGGGAGAGGCCTTTTTGGGAGGCTCCCAGCATTCCCTGTGGTCTCACCGCTTCTCCCCTCTTCCTACCTCAATGTCCCCCTGAATCCCTGTGGGTCACCCACACCAACTTGCAGCCCCGCTTTTGCTTATGGGGGCCTTCCGCGAGAGACACAGGCAACCTGCTCCAATGCCTGGGGCTTTACAGCCCGTGCCAGACAGCCCTGGAAGCTTCTGAAAAGGTAGAGGCATGCTTGGGAGGCACCCAGTATTCCTTGTGGTCTCTCTGCTTCTCCAGTCTGCCTGGCTCAACGTCCCCGTGAGTCCCTGCGACCCTCCTACACCACCCTGCCTCCCCGTTTTTGCTTGTGGGTGCCTTCCGCCAGAGACATAAGCACCCTGCTCCAAAGCCTGGGGCTTTACAACCTGCCTGAGAAAGCCCTGGAGGCTCCTGGGATGGGAGAGGCCTCCTTGGGAGGCTCTCAGCGTTCCCTGCCATCTCACCGCTTCTCCCCACTGCCCTGAATCCATAGGAACAGCCCACACCACACCACACCATTTTTGCATGTGGAGGTTTTCCGTGAGAGACACAGGCACCCTGCTCCATAACCTGGGGCTTTGCAGCCCACTCGGAACAGCCCTGGGAGATTCTGGGATGGGTAAGGCGTCCATAGGAGGTTCCCAGCCTTTCCTGCCATCTCGCCACTTCTTCCCTGTGACTGCCTCAACCTCCCCCTGTGTCCCTGTGGCCCACCCACCCCACCTCGCGGCCATGTATTCACTTGTGGAGGCCTTCTATGAGAGATACGGCCACCTTGCTCCAAAGTCTGGGGCTTTACGGCTCGCCAAGGATAGCCCTGGGTGCTCATGGGGTGGGAGGGACCTCCATGGGAAGCTCCCAGCATACCGAGTAGTCTTGCAGCATCTTTGCACTGCAAGCCACAACAGTCCTGCTGAGTTTCTGTGGCCCACGCATGCCACCCCGCATCCACGTGTTCGCTTGTGGGGGCCTTTTGCGAAAGACACAGGCAACCTGCTTCAATGCCTGGGGCTTTACAACCCACCCGGGACAGCACTGGTAGCTTCTGGGATGGGGGTGGTTTTATTGGAGGCCCCCAGCATTCCCTGCGGTCTCACTGCTTCTCCCCTCTGCCTGCCTCAACGTTCCTGAGTCCACGCAGCTTTCACACGCCAAACTGTGACTCCGTTTTCACTTTTGGGGTCCTTCCTCGAGAGACACAGGCACCATTCTCCAAAGCCTAGAACTTTACAGTCTGCCATGGATGGTCCTCGGGGCTTCTGGGATGGGAGCGGCCTTTTTGGGAGGCTCCCAGCATTCCCTGCGATCTCCCCACTTCTTTCCTATGCCTGCCTCATTGTCCCCCTTAGTCCTTGCAGCCCGTTCATGCCAGCCTGCGGCCCAGTTTTCACGTGTAAGGGCCTTCTGCAAGAGGCACAGTCTCCCTGCTCCAAAGCCTGGGGCTTTACAACCCATGCAAGACAGTCCTGGGGGCTTCTGGGGTGGGAGAGGCATCTTTGGGATGCTTTCAGAATTCCCTGCGTTCTTCCACATCTCCCTTCTTCCTACCTCAAGATCCTCATGAGTCCCTGTGAATGGCCCACCCCACTTTATGGTCCCATTTTCACTTGTGGGGATCTTCAGAGACAGGCACCCTGCTCCACAGCCTAGGGCTTAACAATCCGCCTGATATAGCCGCGGGGTCTTCTGGGATAGGAGAGGCCTCCTTTTGAGGCTCCCAGCTGTCTCCTCGCTTCTCCCCTCTGCCTACCTCAATGTACCCCTTTGTCTCTGCCACCCACCCATGACACCCTGTGGCCCCGTTTTTGCTGTGGGGGCCTTCTGAGAGAGACACAGGCACCCTGATTCAAAGCACGAAGATTTACAGCCCGCCCGGGAGAACTCTGGTGCTTCTGGGTGGGAGACACCTCCTTGGGAGGCTCCCAGAATTTCCTGTGATCTTGCCACTTCTTCCCTCTACCAGCCTCAAAGTCCCCCCTGAGTCCCAGCGGCCAACCAACGCCGTTCTGCATCGCCGTTTCCGCTTGTAGGTGCCTTCCACGAGAGACAGTCACCCTGATCTTTAAAGCCTGGGGCTTTACAGCCCGCGCAAGACAGCCTCCGGGCTTCTAAAATGGGAGAGGCCTTTGTGGGAGGCTCCCAACAGTTCCTGCAGTCTCACTGCGTCAACCCTTTGCCTGCCTCAGGCACCTTGCTCCAAAACCTGGAAGTTTACAGTCCGCCCAGGGCAGTCCTGAGGCATTCTGGTATGAGAGAGTTCTCCTTGGGAGGCTCTCAGCATTCCCTGATGTCTCACCGCTTCTCTCCTTGGCCTGCCTCAATGTCTCCCTGAGTCCCTGCGGCCCACCCACAGCACCCTGTGCTCCTTTTTCCCTTGTAGGGGACTTCCACAAAAGACACAAGCATCCTGCTCCAAACCCTGGGGCTTTACAGTCCACCCAAGACTGCCTTGGGGGCTTCGGGTATGGAAGAGGCCTCCTTGGGAAACTTTCTACGTTCCCTATCGTCTCCTCGATTCTCCCGTCTGCCTGCCCAAACAAACCCCTGAGTCCATCAGGCCTGCCCACGATATCTTGTGTCCCCCTTTTCACTTTTGCGAGCCTTCATTGAGGGACACAGATACTTTGCTGAAAAGCCTGGAGCTTTACAACCCACCAGGTACAGCCGTGGGGGCTTCTGGGATTAAAGAGGCCTCCTTGGGAGGTTCACAGCATTCACTGAGGTCTCACTGCTTATCCCCTTTGCCTACCTCAATATCCCCCTGAATCCTTTCGACCCACCCACGCCACCTTGCCACATCATTTTCACTTCTGGGGGCCTTCCAAGAGAGACAAAGGTGCCCTGCTCCAAAGCCTGGGTGTTTATAGCTCACCTGGGACAGCCCTGGGGGCTTCTGCGATGGGAGAGGCCTCTTTGGGAGGCTCCCAGAATTCCCTGCAGTCTCAGTGCTTCTCCCCTCGCCCTGCCTCAATATCCTCATGAGTCCCTGTGGCATGCCCACGTCACCCTGTGGCCCATTTTTCTCTTTTGGAGGCCTTTTGCGAGAGATAAAAGCACCCTGCTCTTAAGCCTGGGGCCTTACAGACACCCCGGGACAGCCCAGGAGTTTCCGCCATGAAAGAGGCCTCTTTGGGGGGCCGAGTATTCCCTCTGGTCTTGCTGCTTCTCCACTCTGTCTGCTTCAATGTCCCCCTGGGTTCTTACTGCCTGCCCACTCCACCAGGCAACATCGTTTTCTCTTGTGGGGGCCTTCCACAAGAGACACAAGCACCCTGCTCCAAAGCCTGTGGCTTTGCAGCCCGCCCGGGACAGCCCTGGGGACTTCTTGGATGAGAGACACCTTCCTGGAAGGCTCCCAGCATTCCCTGCCGTCTCACCACTTCTCTTCCCTGCCTGCCTCATCATCCCCCTAAGAAACTGCGGCCCACCCGCGCCAACCTGCGACCCCCTTTTCATTTGTGGGAGGCTTTTGCGAGATACACAGTCACCATGCTTGAAAGCCTGGGGTTTTACAGTCTGCCTGGGACAGACCAGGGGGCTTCTGGAATGGGAGAATCTTCTTGGAAGGCTCCCAACATTCCCTGTGATCTTGCTGCTTCTTTCCTCTGGCTGCCTCAACGTCCCCGTGAGTCTCTACGGCCTGCCCACACCATCATGCGGCCCCGTTTTTGTTCATGGAGGCCTTCCGCAAGACATACAGGCACCCTGGTCCAAAGCCTGGTTCTTTACAGCCTGACCGGGACATGCCTGAGGGTGACTGAAATGGGAGCGGCCTTTTAAAGAGGCTCCCAGCATTCCCTGCTGTTTCGACGTGTCTCCCTTCTTCCGACACAGCCTCAATGTCCCTGAGTCTTTGCGTTATGCCCATGCCACCCTAAGCCCAAATTTCATTTATGGGGGCTTTATGGCAGGCTTAGGATAGCCCTGGGGGCTTCTGGGATGAAAGAGTCCTTCTTGGGATGCTCCCAGCATTCCCTGTGGTTTCAATGCCTCTCCTCTCTGCCTGGCTCAACATCCCCGTGAGTCCCTGAGGCCCACCCACTCCACCGTATGGCAATAATGGGGACCCTCTTCTAAAGACACGGGCACCCTGCTTCAAAACCTGAAGTTTTACGTCAGGCCTGGAACAATCCTGGGGCTTCAGGGATGGGAGAGGCCTTCTTGGGAGGCTCCCAGTATTCCCTGCGGTCTTGCCGCTTCTCTTCTCTATCTGCCTCAATGTCACCCTGAGTCCCTGCCGCTCACCCACACCACCTGTGGCCCCATTTTCGGTTTTGGGGGCCTTATAAAAGAGACCTAGGCACCCTGCTTCAAAGTCTAAGACTTTTAAACCTGCCTGGTACAGCACTGAGGCCTTTGGGATGGAACAGGCCTCATTGGAAGGCTCCCAGCATTCCCTGCAGTCTCGTGGCTTCTCCTCTCTGCCTTCCTCAAAGTTCTCCTGAATCCCTGCAGCACGCCCATGCCAGCCTGTTGCCGCCTTGTCACTTTTTGGTGTCTTCCATGAGAGGCACAGGCCTCCTTCTCCAAAGCCTGGGGCATTACAGCCTGATCAGGACAGCCCTGGGAGCTTCTGGGATGGGAAAGGCCTCCTTCAGAGGATGCCAGCATTCCCTGTGGTCTCACCGCTTCTCCACTCTGCCAGCCTCAATATCCCCTGGCAGAGTGGCCACACTACAGACCCATTTTCCCGTTTTCCCCTGGCCACACTACAGATCCGTTTTTTGCTAATGGGGGCCTTCCACTAGAGACACAGTCACCCTACTTCAAAACCTGAAGCTTTACAGAAAGTGTGGGATAGTCCTGGTGACTTCTGAGATGGAAGAGGCCTCCTTAGGATGCTTCCAGCATTCCCTGCGGTCTTGCTGCTTCTTCCCTTTCCTGCCTAATGTCACCCTGAGTCCCTGCCTCCTGCCCACGCCACCGTGCGGCCTCATTTTCGCTTGTGAGGGCCTTCTGCGAAAGATACAGGCACTTCTCTCCAAAGCCTGGGGCTTTACAACCCTCCTGGGACAACCCTGGGGACTTCTGGTATGGGAGAGGCCTTTTGGGGTGGCTCCCAGCATTCCTTACAGTCTCTCCAGTTCTCCCTTCTGCTTGTTTCAATGTTCTCCTGAGTCCCAGCGACCGTCCAGTCCACCCTAAGGCCCCATTTTGCTTGTGGGGGCTTTTTGTGAGAGACACAGGCTCTTTGCTACAAAGCCTGGGACTTTAGAACACACCACAGACAGCACTGGAGACTTCTGGAATGGGAAAGGCCTCCTTGGAATGTCCTCAGCATTCCCTGCAGTCTATATGCTTCTTTCTTCTACCTGGCTCAATGTCCCACTGAGTCTCTGTGGCCTGCCCACACTATCCTATGACTTAGTGTTCACTATTGGGGGCCTTCTGCTGGAGACACAGGCACCCTGCCTCAAAACCTCAAGTTTTACAGCAGCCAGGGGCAGTCCTGTGGCTTCAGGGATGGGAGAGACCTTATTTGGATATTTCCAGCATTCCCTGCTGTCTTGCAGCTACTCTCCTCTGCCTGCCTCATCATCATACTGAGTCCCTGCCAACCGCTCACACCACCTTGTGGCCACGTTTTCGCTTGTGAGGGCCTTTTCGAGAGGCACTGGCCCCCTTCTCCAAAGCCTGGGGCTTTATACCTGCCCGGGACAGCCCTGGGGGCTTTGTGGATAAGAGAGGTTTTTCTGGGATGCTCCCTGCATTTCCTTTTGTGAGAGCCTTTTGTGAGAGACACAGGCACCCTATTACTTAGCCTGGGGCTTTGCAGCCCTCCAGGAACAGTCCTGTGGGCTTCGGGTATAGGATAGGACTCCTTGGAAGGCTCCCAGCAATCACTGCAGTCTCATCGCTTCCCCTGCTCTGCCTGCCTCAACGTCACCTTGAGTCCCTGCCACCCGCCCACGCTACTCTGTGACCCCGTTTTCGCTTGTGGGGGCCTTCTGAGAGAGACACAGACACCCTGCTTCGAAGACTGGGGCTTTCTAGCATGCCCAGGACAGCCCTGGGGGCTTCTGGGATGGGAGAGGCCTTTTGGGGAGGATACCAGCATTTCCTACGTTCTCGCCAATTATCCCATCTGCCTGCCTGAGTCTCTCTGAGTCCTTGTGACCGTCCACACCAACCTGTGGCCCCTTTTTTGTTGCAGGAGGCTTTTGGGAGATACACAAGCACCCTGCTTCAAATCCTAGGGCTTTACAGGTTGCCTGAAATATCTCAGAAAGCTTTTGGGACGGGAGTGTCCTCTTGGGAGGCTCCGAGCATTCCCTGCCGTCTCACAACTTTTTCCCTCTGCCTACCTCAATGTCCTCATGTGCCCCTGAGGCCTGCCTATGCCACCCTGTGCCTCATTTTTTGCTTTTGGTGGTCTTCCACAAGAGGCACAGACACCCTGGTCCAAAGACTGGTGTTTACAGCCTGCCAGGGAAAACCCTGGGGGATTCTGGGCTACGAGAGGCCTTTTAAGGAGGCTCCCAGCATTCCCTGCGGTCTTGCAGCAACTTTCGGCTTCCTGCTTCAAGGTACCACTGAGACTTTGTGGAGCACCCACACCACCCTACTGCCCCGTTTTCGCTTGTGAGGACTTGCAACAAGAGCCACAGGCACCCTGCTCCAAAGCCTTGGGCTTTACAGCAGGCCCGGGACAGTCCTGGGGGCTTTTGGGATGGGAGAGCCTCCTTGGGATGCTCCCATGTAGGGAAAAGGAAGAAAGATCAGACCGTTACTGTGTCTATGTAGAAAGGGAACACATAATAAATCGCATTTTGACCTGTACCTTGAAAAATTGCTTTCCTGGGATGCTGTTAATTTGTATCTTTGCCCCAGCCACTAGGCCCCAGTCTCTTTGCCCCAACCTTGTGCTCACAGAAACATGTGTTGTATGGAATCAAGGTTTAAGGGATCTAGGGCTGTGCAGGACTCGCCTTGTTAACAATATGTTTACAAACAGTATACTTAGTAAAAGTCATCGCCATTCTCTAGTCTTAATGAACTAAATGAACTAGGGGCACAATGCACTGCTAAAAGCCTCAGGGACCTCTATCTTGGAAAGCCGGGTATTGTCCAAGGTTTCTCCCCATGTGATAGTCTGAAATATGGCCTCGTGGGATGAGAAAGACCTGACTGTACCCCAGCCTGACATCCATAAATCGTCTGTGCTGGGTTGGATTAGTAAAAGAGGAAAGCTTCTTGCAGTGAGATAGAGGAAGGCCACTGTCTCCTGTCTGCCTCTGGAAACTGAATATCTCAGTATAAAACCTGATTTTACATTTGTTCAATTCTGAGACAGAAGAAAATCTGCCCTATGGCGGGTGGTGAGACACGTTGGCAGCAATGCTGCTTTGTTACTCTTTACTCCACTGAGATGTTTAGGCAGAGAGAAACATAAATCTGGCCTACGTGCATATCCAGGCATAGTACTTCCCCTTGAACTTAATTATGACATAGATTCTTTTGCTCACATGTTTTCTTGCTGACCTTCTCCCTGTTATCACCCTGCTCTCCTACTGCATTCCTCTTGCTGAGATAGTGAAAATAATCATCAATAAAAACTGAGGGAACTCAGAGATCTGTGCTGGTGCAGGTCCTTGGTATGATGAATATCAATCTCCTGGTCCCGCTGTTGTTTCTCTATACTTTGTCTCTGTGTCTTATTTCTTTTCTCAGTCTCTCATCCCACCTGATGAGATATACCCACAGGTGGGGGGCGGGCAGGCCACTCCTTCACTCCCAGCATTCTCTGCGGTCTTGACGCTTCTCCCCTCTGCCTGGCTCAATGTCCCCCTGAGTCTCTGTGAGCCACCCACGCCACTCTACAGCCCAATTATCACCAGTGGGGGCCTTCCGCTAAAAACACAGGCATGCTTCTTCAAAATCTGAAGCATTACATCACACCTGGAACAGTTCTGGGGGCTTGTGGGATAGGAGAGGCCTCCTTGGGAGGCTCTTAGCATTCCCTATAGTCTCACTGCTTCTCCCCTCTACTTGCCTCAATGTCACATTCAGTCCCTGCTACCAGCCCACGCCAACATGAGGCCCCATTTTTGCTTGTGGAGGCCTTCCACAAGAGTCACAAGCACCCTGCTCCAAAGCCTGGGGCAATACAGTCAGGCCAGGACAGCCCTGGGGGCTTCTGGGATGGGAGAAGCCTTCTTGAAAGTCTCCCTGCATGTTCTGTGGTCTTGCTGCTTCTCCCTTCTGCCTGCCTCAATGTCCCCATGATTCCCTGTGGCCCACCCATGCCACCTTGTCGCCCTAGTTTTGCTTGTGGAGGTTTTCCACGAGAGACACAGGCACCCTCCTCCAAAGCCTGGTGCTTTGCAGCTCTCCCGGGACAGCCATGGAGCTTCTGGGGATGGGAGAGCCCCTATAGAGAGGCACCCAGCATTCTCTGCTGTGTCATCAACTCTCCCCTCTGCCTGCCTCAAAGTCTCATTGAGACCCTGAGGCTTGCTCGTGCCACCCTATGTCCCCGTTATTGCATGTGGGGGCTTCCCACGATAGACACAGGCACTTTGTTGCAAAGCCTGGGACTTTACAATCTGCCCGGGAGGCTCCTGGGTGCTTCTGAGATGAAAGAGGCCTTCTTGGGAGGCTCCTAGCATTACCTGCCTTCCCACCTCTTGTTTTCTCTGTCTACCTCAGCATCTCGCTGAGTCCCTGCAGATTGCCCATGCCACCCTACCACCCCATTGTCTCTTTTGAGGTTCTTCCACGAGAGGCACAGGCACCCTGCTCTAAAGCCTGGGGAATTGCAGCCCATTAGAGACAGCCTTCAGGGCTTCTGGGATGCGAAAGGCGTACTTGGGAGAGTTCCAGCATTCCCTGCGGTCTCGCCTTTCTTCCCCTCTGCCTGCCTCAACATCCTCTGAGTCCCTGCTGCCTGCCCACGCCACCCAAAGCCCCCGTTTTTGCTAGTGGGGGCCTTTTGCTAAAGACACAGCCACCCTGCTTCAAAATCTGAAGCTTGTCAGAACGTCCAGGACAGCCCTAAGAACTTCGGGGATGGGAGAGAACTCCTTGGGAGGCTCCCAGAATTCCCTGTGTCTCACCGCTTTCCCCTTCTGCCTGCCTCAACGTCCCCCTGAGTCCCGGCCACCTGCCCATGCTATCCTGCAGTCCCGTTTCCGATTGTGGGAGTCTTCTGCGAGAGACACAGTCACCCTGCTTTGAGGCCTGGGGCTCTCCAGCCTGCCTGGGAACCCCTGGGTGCTTCTTGGGTGGGAGAGACTTCCTTGGGAGGTTGCCTGCATTCTCTGTGGTCTCGCCGCTTCTTCCTTCTACCTGCCTCAATGGGTCCCGGAGTTTCTACTGCCAACCCACGCCACCCTGCCGCCTCGTTGTCTCTTTTGGGGATTTCTGCGAGAGAAACAGGCACCCTGCTCCAAAGCCTTGGGCATTACAGCCTCTCCAGGACAGCCTCAGAATCTTCTGGGATGGGAGAGGCCTCTTTGGGAGAATCCCAGCATTCCCTGGGGTCTAGTCATTTCTCCTCTTCTGCCTGCTTCTACTTCCCCCTGAATTCCTGCTGCTTACCCATGCCACCCTGAGGCCCCAATTTCCCTTGTGAAGGCCTTCCACGGGAGATACAGGCACACTGCTTTAAAGCCTGTGTACTTACAGACCGATTGGGACAGCCCTGGAGGCTTCTGAGATGGGACAGATCTTTTTGGGAGGCTCCTAATATTCCCTGTGGTCTCTCCGGTTCTTGCGTCTACCTGCCTCAAAGTCCCCCTGAATCCCTATGGCCCGCCCACGCCACCCTGCGGCCCCATTTTCATTTGTAGGAAACTTCCGTGAGATGCACAAGCACCCTGCTTCAAAATGCCTGGAACAGTCCTGGTGGCCTCTAGGATGGGAGAGTCCTCCTTGGGAGGCTCCCAGTATTCACTGCGGTCTTGCCGCTTATCCCCTCTCTGCCTCAACATCATTCTTAGTCCTTGTTGTCTGACGACGCCACCGTATGGCCCCGTTTCCGCTTGTGAGGTCCTTTCACAAGAGAAACAGGCACAATTCTCCAAAGCCTGTGACTTTACAGCCCAGCTGGGACAGCCCTGGGGACGTCTTGTGTAGGCTCTCAGCATTCCCTGTGGTCTCACCAGTTTTCTCGACCTTCTGCCTTGACGTACCCCTGAGTCACTGCCACCCACCCACACTACCCTGTAGCCCCATTTTCGCTTGTGGGAGCCTTCTGTGAGAACACAGGCATCCTGTTCCTAAGTCTGAGGCTTTACAGTCTGCCGGTAAAGCCCTGGGGGTTGCTGGGATGGAAGAGTCATCACTGGGAGGCTCCTAGAATTCCCTGTGATGTCGCTACTTCTCCTCTCCACCTGCCTAAATGTTCCCCTGAATCCCTGCGTCCCTCTCAGGCCACCCTGCGGACCCGTTTTCGCTTGTTTGGGCCTGTTGGGAGAGACACATGAAACCTTTTCCAAAGCCTGTGGCATGAAAGCCAGTCCGGAATACACCTGGGTGCTTCTGGGATTGGAGAGGCCTCCTTGGAAGGCTCCGAGCATTTCATGTGGTCTTGCTTCTTCTCCCCTCTGCCTTCCTCAATGTCTCCCTGACTAGTTCATGCCACCTTGCTACCCTGTTGTCTCTTTTATGGATATTCCATGAGAATCACAGGTACCATGCTCCAAGTACTGGGGTATTATAACCTGTCCGGGACAGCCCTTGTGGCTTCTGGGTTGGGAGAGGCCTCCTTAGGGGGCTCCTAGCATTGCCTCCTCTCTGGTCGCTTACCCCTTCTGCCTGCCTCAATGTCACCGTGAGTTTCTACTGTTGCTCACGCCGCCCTGCGACCCCGTCTTCGCTTGTGGGGGACTTCCGGAAGAGACACAGGCACTCTGCTTTGAAGCCTGGAGTTTTATAGCCAGCCTAGGGCAGCCCTAGGGGCTTCTAGAATGGAAGCAGCCTCCTTGGGATGCTTCTGCATTCCCTGTGGTCTCACTGCTTCTCCCCTCTGCCTGCATCAATGTCTACCTGAGTCCCTGCGGCCTGCCCTTACCATCCTGTGCCCCATTGACCCTTTTGGTGGTCTTCCGTAAGAGACTCAGGGACTCTGCTCCAAAGCCTGGGGTCCTAAAGAACGTCTGAGACAGCCCTGGACACTTCTGTGATGAGAAATGTCTCCCTGGGAGGCTCCCAGCATTCCCCACTGTATCACTGCTTCTCCCTTCTGCCTGCTTCAACATCTCCCTGAGTCCCTGCGGCCTACCCACAATCTTTGGCTCACCTATGCCACCGTACTTCCCTGTATTCGCTTGTGGGAGATTTTTGAGAGACACAGGCACCCTGATCCAAAGCCTGGGGCTTTATAGCCCACCCGTGAGAGTCCTGGAAACTTGCAGGATGGGAGAGACCTTCTTGGGAGGCTTTCAGAATTCCCAGGGGTCTTGCCACTTTCCCCCATGCCTGTCTCAATGCCACCCTGAGTCCCTGCCATCGCCCATGCTACCCTACGGCCACGTTTTCCCTTTTGGGGCCTTCCACGAGAGACACAACCTGCTGCAAAGCCTGGGGCTTTCCAGCCTTCCCAGGACACCCCTGGGAGATTCTAGGATGGGAGAGGCCTCCTTGGGAGGCTCCCAGCATTACCTGCAATCTCACTGCTTCTTCCCTCTGTCTGAGTCAATGTCTCCCTGAGTCTCTACAGCCCACCCACACCACCCTGCCACCCCGTTGTCTCTTTTGGGGGTCTTCCATGAGAGACACAGGCACCCTGCTCCAAAGACTGGAGCATTACAGCCCATCCAAAACAGCCTTGGGACCTTCTGGAATTAGAGAGTCCTCTTGGGAGGCTCCCAGAATTCCGTGAAGTCTCGCCACTTCTTCCCTCTGCCTGCCTCAATGTCCCACTGAGTCCCTGCGGCCCCGTTTTTGCATGTGAGGGTTTACTGCGAGAGACACAGGCTCCCTGCTCCAAAGCCTGGGGCTTTATAACCCGCACGGGACAGCCCTGCGGCTTCTGGGATGGGAGAGGTCTCCTTGGGAGGCTCCCAGCATTCCCTGCGGTATCGCCACTTCTCCCTTTTGCCTGTTGCAATGTACCCCGAGTCTCTGTGGCCTGCCCAGGCCACACTACGGCCCCCTTTTCACTTGTGGGAGCCTTCTGCGAGAGACACAGGCAGCCTGCTCCAAATCTTGGGGCTTTCCAGCTTATCCAGGACAGCCCAGAGGACCTCTAGGATGGGAGAGGCATCCAAGGGAGGCTCCCAACATTCTCTGCGGTCTCACCGCATCTTCTCTCTGCCTGCCTCAACGTCCCCATGAATCCCTATGGCCTGTCATCGCCAATTTGAGGCCCGTTTTCCTTGTGGATGTCTTCCGCGAGAGACACAGGCACCCTGCTCTAGAGCCTGGTGCTTTCCAGCCCATCCAAGACAGCCATGGGGCTTCTGGGATGGGAGAGGTTTTTTAGGGAGGGTCCCAGCATTCTGTGTGGCGTCACCGCCTCTCCAGTCTGTCTTCCTCAACGTTCCCCTGAGTCACAGTGGCTTGCCCACATTACCCTGCAGCCTTGTTTTTGCTTGTGGTGGCTTTTCGCAAGAGACACAGGCATTCTGCTCCAAAGTCTGGGCCTTTACAGCACTCCCAGGACAGCCCTGGGGGCTTCTGAGATGGGAGAGATTTCCTTGGGATACTCCCAGCATTCCCTGTGGTCTCCACGCTTCTCCACTCTGGGTGGCTCAACGTCCCCCTGAGTCCCTGCAGCCCTCCTATGCCACCCTACAGCCCCGTTTTCACTAATGGGGGCCTTCCTCTAGAGACACAGACACACTGCTTCAAAACCTGTAGTTTTACACATGGCTGGGACTGTCCTGGGGGTTTTGGGATGGAAGAGGCCTCCTTGGGAGGCTCGCAGCATTACCTGCAGTCTGGCCGCTTCTCTTCTCTGCCTGCCTCAACATCACCCTGAGTCCCTGCCACTTGCCCACGCCACCGTGTGGCCCCATTGTTGCTTGTGGGGTCCTTCTGTGAGAGACACAGGCACACTACTACAAAGCCTGGGGCTTTTCAGCCCGCCCCTAACAGCCTTGTGGCATTATGGGATGTAGTAGGCTTCCTTGGGAGGCTCCCAGTATTCCCTGCAGTCTCACCCCTTCTCCCCTCTGCCTACCTCCACGTTCCCCTGAGTCTCTGCAGCTCACCCAGGCCATGCTGCGGCCCCGTTTTTGCTTTTGTGGCCTTTGGCAAGAGATACAGACACCCTGCTACAAAGGCTGGAGTGCTTCAACTTGTCCGGGACAGACCTGGGTGCACTTGAGATTGGAGAGACCAACTTGGGAGGTTCCCAGTTTTCCCTGTGGACTCCATTAGTTTCCTCTCTGTCTGCCTCAATGTTCCCCTGAGTTCCTGCGGCCCAACCATGTCACCCTGCCGACCCAATGTCTCTTCTGGGAGATCTTCCGCAAGAGACCCAGGCAACCTGCTCCAACGCTTGTGGCATCACTTGTCTGGGACAGCCCTGGGGTCTTCTGGGATAAAAAAAAGGCATCCTTGGGAAGCTCCCAGCAATCGCTGCGGTCTCGCCACTTTTCACCTTTGCCTGTCTCAGCTTCCCGCTTAGTCCCTGCGTCCGGCCCACACAACTTTGCAGCACGACCACGCCATTCTGCGGCTCTGTTTTCGCTTGTTTGGGCCTTTTGTGAGAAACACAAGCAACCTGCTCCAAAGCCTGGGTTTTTACAGTCCTGGGGACTTCTGAAATGGGAGAGGTCTCCTTGGGAGCCTCCTAGCATTCCCTGAGGTCTCTCTCTTTCCCCCTTCTGCCAGCCTCAATGTCACCCTGAGTTCCTGACGCCTGCCCACACCACCCCGTGGCTTCATTTTCACTTATGGGGGCCTTCTGGGAAAGACACATGCACTCTGCTCTGTAACCTAAAGCTTTACAGCCGGCCTGGAGACACGTGGGGGCTTCTGGGATGAGTGAGGCCTCCTTGGGAGGCTCCCAGCATTCTCTGCTATCTCACCCCGTCTTCCCTTTGCCTTCCTCAACTTCCCCCTGAGTCCCTGCATCCATCCCACACCACACTGCGGCCCCGTTTCTTCATGTGAAGGTCTTCAGTGAGAGACATAGACACCCTGATGCAAAGCCTGGCGCTTTAGATCCCCCTACCCCGGGAGAGCTTTGCAGGCTTCTGGGATGGGAGAGGCGTCCTTCAGAGGTCCCAGCATTCCCTGCAGTCCTGCAGCTTCTCCCCTCTGCTGTTCTCAATGTCTCACTGAGTCGGTGAGGACTGCCAACGCCACACTGCCGCCCTGTTTTCGCTTGTAGGAGCCTTCCTCTAGAGACACAGCCACCTTGTTTCAAAACCTGAAGCTTTACACCACTCCCGAAACAGTCCTGGGGGTTTCCTTGGGATTTACCAGCATTTCCTGTGATCTCGCCACTTCTCCCCTGTGCCTGCTTCAACATCCACCTGAGTCCCTGTGGCCCACCCACACCACCTTTTGGCCCTGTTTTTGCTTGTGGGAGCCTTTCGTGAGAGCTACTGGCAGCCTGCTCCAAAGTGTGGGGCTTTACAGCCCACCCAGGAGACAATCCTAGGGGCTTCTGGGATGAGAAAGGCGTCCATGGGAGGCTCCTAGTATTCCATGTGGTCTCGACGCTTTCCCTTATGCCTCCCTCAACCTTATACTGAGTCCCTGCCATCCACCCACGCCACTCTGCAGACCTGTTTTGCTAGTAGAGGCCTTCAGCTAGAGACACAGACACCCTGCTTCAAAACCTGAAGCGTTACAGCAAGCCTAAAACAGTCCTGCAGGCTTCTGGGATAGGTGAGGCCTCCGTGGGAGGCTCCCAGCATTCGCTGCGGTATCGCCATTTCTCCCTTCTGCCTGCCTCAATGTCCCCAAGTCCCTATGGCTTGCCCAGGCCACCCTGCGGCCCTGTTTTCCCTTGGGGAAGCCTTCTGCGAGAGACACAGGCACCCTACTTCAAGACCTGGGACACAATAGCCCATATGGGACAGACCTGGAGGCTTCTGGGATGCAAGAGGCCTCACTGGGAGGCTCCCAGCATTCCCTACTGTCTTGCCACTTCTACCTCCTGCCTTCCTCAACGTCTGAGTTCCTGCGGCAGGGCCACAGCAACCAGCAACCCCGTTGTCTCTTTTGGGGGTCTTCCACGAGATAGACAGGCACCCTTCTCCAAAACCTGGGGCATTACAGCCCATCAAGGACAGACCTGGGGTCTTCTGAAAACTGGGAGGCCTCCTTGGGAGGCTCCCAGCATTCCCTGTGTTCTTGCTGCTTCTCCCCTCTGCCTGTCTCAACATCCTTCTCAGTTCCTGCAGCCCTCCCACTCCACCATGTGGCCCCGTTTGTCTATGTGTGGGCCTTCCTTGAGAGACACAGGCTTCCTGCTCCAAGGTTTGGGGCTTTATAGCCCATCAGAGACAGACCTGGGGGTTTCTAAAGTGTGAGATGCCTCATTGGGAGGCTCACGTCACTCCCCGCAGTCTCACAGCTTCTTCCCTCTGCCTGTCTCAACGTTTCCCTGAGTCCGTGCACCCTGCCCTCTCCACACAGCAGCCCCGTTTTTGCTTGTGGTAGATTTCTGCAAGAGACTCAGGCACACTGCTTCAACACTTAGGGCTTCACAGCTCGCCCAGGACAGCCCAGGGGCTTCTGAGATGGGAGAGGAAGCCTTGGGAGGCTCCCAGCATTCCCTGCAATTTCGCTATATCAATGCTCTGCCAGTCTCAATGTCCCCCTGATTCCCTGAGACCCATCCAAGCCACCCTGAGGCCCCATTTTCACCTGTGGGGGCTTTTCCTGAGGGACACAGATGCACTGCTCCAAAGCTAGGTGCTTTACATCCGCCTGGACAACCCTGGGTGGTTGTGGGATGTGAGAGGCCATTTAGGCTGACTCTCAGCATTTCCTGTGGTGTTGCCGCATCTCCCATCTGTCTGCTACAGTGTACCCTTGAGTTCCTGCAGCTTCCCCACACCACCCTACAGCCTCATTTTCACTTGTGGGAACTTTCTGCAAGAGACACAGTCACCCTGCTCTAAAGCCTGAAGCTTTACTTCACGCCCCTGACAGACCTGAGGATATGCTCATAGCATATCCTGTGGTCTCACCACTTCTTACATCTGCCTGCTTTAACATCCCCCGAGTCCCTGTGTCCTACTACAGCAGTCTACATCCTGCTACAAAGACTGGGACATTACATCCCTACTGGGACATCCCTGGGGGTTTGTGGGGTGAGAGAGGCCTACTTGGGAGGCTCCCAGCATTTCCTGCGGTTTCACAGCTTCTCCTTTCTGCCTGCCTCAACGTTTCCCTGAGTCCTGGGATGGAAGAGGTTGCCTTGGCATACTCATAGCATTCCATGCTGTCTCACTGCTTCTCTTTTCTGCCTTACTCAACATAAACCTGAGTCTCTGCTGCCGGCCCACGCCACCTGACGGCCCGCCCACGCCACCCTGAGGCCCTGTTTTTGTTTGTTTGGGCCTTTTGTGATAAACAATGGCCTTTTGCTCCAAAGCCTGTGACTCTACAGCCCTGCCAGGATGGTCCTGTGGACTTCTAGGATGGGAAAGGCCTTTATGGGAGGCTCTCAGCATTCGCTGCAATCTCGCCACTTCCCCATCTGCCTGCCTCAATGTCACTCTGAGTCCCTGCTGCCTGCCAACACCACCCTGTGGCCAGGGTTTTGCTTGTGGGAGCCTTCCATGAGAGACACAGACACCCTGCTCCAAAGCCTGGGGCTTTATAATCCACCCAGGACAGCCTGGTTTTGGAGATGGGAGAGACCTCCAGATGAGGTTTCCAGCATTCCCTGTCGTCTTGCTGCTTCTTTTTCCTGACTGCTTCAACGTCCTCATGGGTCCTATGGCCTGCCCTAGTCACCCTGTGGCCTCGTTTTTGCTTGTGAAGGGCTTCAGCGAGAGACACAGGCAACTGGCCCCAAACCTGGTGCTTTACAGCCTGACTGGAACAGCCATGAGGGCATCTGGGATGGGAAAGCCCTTCTTAGGAGTCTGTCAGCATTCCATGCTGTCTCGCTGCTCCTCCTGTCTGCCTGCCTCAACGTCTCCCTGTGTCCCGGTGGCCCGCCCACGCCACCTAGTGACCCAGTTGTCTCTTTTAGGGGTCTTCAGTGGGAAACACAGGCACCCTACTCCAAAGTCTTGAGCATTACAACCCATTCGGGATAGCCCTGGGGGCTTCTGTGATGGAAGAGGCCTCATTGGAAGGCTCCCAGCATTCCCTGCAATCTCGCTGCTTTTCCAGTCGGCCTGTCTCGACATCCCTGTGAGTCCCTGTGACCTCCTATGCCACCCTGCGGCCCTGTTCTTGCATGTGGGGATAGTCCGTGAGAGACACGGGCTTCAAAGCCTGATGCTTTACAAACTCGCATGGGGCAGGCCTGGGGACTTCTGGAACTGGAGAGGCCTCCTTGGGAGGCTCATAGCATATCCTGTGGTCTCACCGCTTCTTACTTCTGCCTGCCTTAACATCCTCCGAGTCTCTGTGTCCTACTACAGCAGTCTGCACCCTGCTACAAAGGCTGGGACATTAGACCTCTACTGGGACAGCCCTGGGGGCTTGTGGGTTGGGAGAGGCCTACTTGGGAGGCTCCCAGCATTTCCTGCGGTTTCGTAGATTCTCCTTTCTGCTTGCCTCAACGTTTGTCTGAGTCCCTTCTGCCCTCCCACACCACCCTGCAGACTTCCAATGCCACCCTGTGTCCCCGTTTTTGCATGTGGGGGCTTTCTGTGAGAAACACAGGCTCCCTGCTCCAAAGCCTGGGGCTTTACAACTGGCACGGGACAGGCCTGGGGACTTCTGAGATGGGAGAGGCCTCTTTGGGAGGCTCCTAGCATTCCCTGCATTCTCACCGCTTCTCCCTTCTCCTGGCCTCAACGTCCCCTTGCCCACGTCACTCTGTGACTCACCTATGCCACCCTGTGACCCTGTTTTCGCTTGTGGGGGCTTTTGGCGAGAGAGTGAGGCACCCTGCTCCAAGGCATGGGGCTTCACAGCTCACCCAGAACAGCCCAGGTGGCTGTTGGGATGGGAGAGGCCTCCAGGGGATGCTCCCAGCATTCCCTGCAGTCTCACTGCTTCATTTTTCTGCCTGCCTCAACGTCCCCATGAGCCCCTATGGCCTGCCCTCGACATCTTGCAGTCCTGTTTTTGAATGTGGGGGACTTCCGCGAAAGACCCTGGCTCCCTGCTTTAAAGCATGGGGCTTTAGAGCCCACAGGGAACAGGCCAGGTAGCTTCTGGGAACGGAAAGACCTCCTTGGGAGGCTCATAACATTCCCTGCCATCTCGAAGCTTCTCCCTTCTGCCTACCTCAACGTCCCCGAGTCCCTGCATCCCTCACATGTCACCCGGCCACCCTGTTGTCTCTTTTGTGAGTCTTCCGTGAGACACAGGCACCCTGCTCCAAAGACTGAGGCATTATAGCCCAACCAGGACAGCTCTAGGGCCTTCTGGGATGGGAAAGGCCTCCTTAGGAGGCTCCAAGCATTTCCTAAGGTTTCTCAGCTTCTCCTGTTTGCCTGCCTCAACATGCCCCTGAGTCCCTGCAGCCGGCCCATGCCACCCTGTGGCGCTGTTTTCTGTTGTTTGGATATTTTCCGAGAGACACAGGCACCCTGCTCCAAAGCCTGGGGATTTACAGCCCATCAGGACATTTCTGGGGGCTTCTAAAATGGGAGCGACATCGTGGGGGACTCCGAGCATTCCCTTCAGTCTCACCGCTCTCCACTCTGCCTGCCTCAATGTCCCGCTGAGTCCTTGAGGCCCACCCACATCATCCTGCGGCCCCATTGCTTCTTTTGGGAGGTCCTCCCGAGAGACACACGTATCTTGCTCCAAAGCCTGGGGTTTTACAGCCTGTAAAAGACAGCCCTGGGGACTTCTGGGAAGAGGCCTTTTTAGGAGGTTCCCAGCATTCCCTGTAGTTTAACCGCTTCTCCCTTCTGCCTGCCTCAACGTCCCCCTGAGTCCTTGAGGCCCTTCCACTCCACCCTGTGGCCCTGGTTTGGCATGCGTGGGCCTTCTGCGAGAGACAGACTGCCTGCTCCAAAGCCTGGGACTCTACAACGCTCATGGGATGGCCCTGAGGACTTCTGGGAAGGGAGATGCTTCCTTAGGAGGCTGTCAGCATTCCCTGAGGTCTCATCAATTCTCTCCTCTGCCTGTCTCAACGTCCCCCTGATATCCTGTGGCCCACCCACGCCACTCTGCAGCCCTGGTTTTGCTTGTGAAAGCATTCCACCAGAGACATAGGCACTCTGCTCCAAAGACTGCGGCATTACTGCCCGCCTGAGACAGCTCTGGGTTCTTCTGGAATGGGAGAGGCATCTTGAAGAGACTCAGGGCATTCCCTGCGGTCTTGATGCTACTCCCCTCTGACTGCTTCAACCTCTCCCTGAATTCCTTCAGCCTTCCCACACCACCCTACGACCCTGTTTTTGAATTTGGATGCCTTACACGAGAAACACAGGCACCCTGTTCCAAAGCCTAGGGCTTTACAACCTGCATGGGACAGCACTGGGGCATTCTGGGATGGGAGATACCTCCTTGGGAGGCTCCCAGCATTCCCTACAGTCTCCCGGCTTCTCCCCTCTGTCTGTCTCAAAGACCTCTGAGTCCCTGCAGCCCGCCCATGCCATTCTGCGGCCACGGTTTTGCTTGGGAGGGCCTTCTGCAAGAAACAGGCACTTTGCTCCAAAGTTTGGGGCTTTATAGCCTTCCAAGGACAGCCTACGTCCCTGGAACGTGGCTTTTTAGATTGGGAGAGGCCACGAAGGGAGGCTGCCAGTATTCCCTGCGGTCTCGCCACTTCTTATTCCTGTCTGCCTCAACATCCCCTTGAGTCCCTATGGCCTGCCCTTGCAACCCTACGTCCCCGTTTTTGCTTGCAAAGGCCTTCTGCGAGAGATGTAAGCACCCTGTTCCAAAGCCTGGGGTTTTACAACCCAATCGGGATGCCCTGAGGGCTTCTGGGATGAAAGAGGCCTCCTTGGGAGGTTTCCAGCATTTCTTGCCGTCTTGCCGCTTCTCCCCTATGCCTGCCTCAACATTCCCCTGAGTCCCAGCGGCTTGTCCAGAAAACTCTGTGGCCCCATTTTTGCTGGTGTCCACCAGAAACGCAGGCACTCTGCTCCAAATCCTGGGGCACTACAGCCCATCAGGGACAGACCTGTGGCATTTGGAATGGGAGAGTCCTGCTTGGGAGGCTCCCAGCATTCTATGCAGTATCGCTGCTTCTCCTACCTGCCTGCCTCAACGTCTCCCTGAGACCCTGTAGCTCGCCCATGCTGCTCCACGGACTCGTTGTCACTTTTAAGGGTCTTCTGCGAGAAACACAGTCACCCTGCTTCAAAGTCTTTGGCATTACCGCTCATCTGAGGCAGCCCTGGGGGCTTCTGGGATGGGAGAGGCCTCCTCGGGAGACTCCCAGCATTCTCTGCCGTATTGGGGCTTCTCCCCTCGGCCTGCCTCAAAGTCCACCCGAGTCCTGCGAACCTCCCACGCCACCCTGCGGTCCTGGTTTTTGCATGTGGGGGCCTTGTGCGAGAGATAGGGGCTCCCTGTTCCAAAGTCTGGTGCTTTACAACCTTCATGAGGCAGACCTGGGTGCTTTTGGGATTGAAGAGGCCCGTTTGGGAGGCTTGTACCATTCCCTGCAGTCTCACCACTTCTCCCCTCTGCCTGCCTCAAAGCCCCTCTGTGTCCCTGTATCTTGCCCAGACCGCCAAGTTGCCCCATTGTCTCTTTTGGAGGTCTTCCACGAGAGACACAGGAACCGTGCTACATAGGCTGGGGCATTACAGCCCTATGGAACCAGTCCTGGGGTCTTCTGTGATGGCAGAGGCGTCATTGGGAGGCTCCCAGCATTCCCTGCAGATTCTCCTCTCTGCCTGTGTCAACGTCCCCTTGAGTCTCTGCACCCCGTCCATGCCACCTGCGGC
The DNA here is from genome assembly GCF_009764315.1 of Trachypithecus francoisi. Lineage (NCBI taxonomy): Eukaryota > Metazoa > Chordata > Mammalia > Primates > Cercopithecidae > Trachypithecus > Trachypithecus francoisi. Next base: position 144,136 of record NW_022680515.1, read on the forward strand.
CCCGTTTTTGCTTTTGGGGGAATTCTGCAAGAGACACACATAACCTTCTCCGAATCCTGGGGCTTTACAGCCCTCCTGGGACAGACTTGGGGGCTTCTGGGATAAAAGAGGTCTTCTTGGGAGGCTCCCACCATTCCCTGCAGTCTTGCCGCTTTACCCCTAGGCCTGCCTCAATGTCGCCAATGAGTCCCTGTGGCCTGCCCACCCCACAACTGCGGGACACAATGGGCCATGAAATATCCCTTTGCAGATTCTACAAAAAGAGTGTTTACAACCTGCTGAATCAAAAGACAGGTTTAACTCTGTGAGTTGAACCCAGACCTCACAAAGCAGTGTAACAGATAGTTTCATTCTAGTTTTTATAATAGGATTTTCAGTTTTTAACTATAGGCCTAGGTAGGTTAAGAAATGCTCCTTCACATATCCTACAAAAATAGTATTTCCAACATACTGAATCAAAATAAAGGTTAATTCTGTGAACTGAATGCAACAATCACAAAGTTTCACAGGTAACATCTTTCTAATTTTAATTATGAGATTTTCAGTTTTTCACTGTAGGACTCAGTTTGCTCTGAAATGTCAATACACAGATTCTACAAAAAGAGTGTTTACAACCTGCTGAATGAAAAGAATGATTTATTTCTGTTAGCTGAACCCACACATCACAAAGCAGTTTTACACATAGCTTCCTTTTAGTTTTAATTAAGGGTTCCTTTTTCACTATAGGACTCAGAGGGATCTGAATTGTCCCTTTGCATATTCTACAAAAAGAGTATTTACAACCTGCTGAATTGAAAGATAGGTTTACCTCTGTGAGTTGAACCTGCACCTCACAAAGCAGTTCCACAAATAGCTTCTTTCTAGTTTTATCACAAGAGAAATCTAACTATAGGCCTCTGTGGGCTAAGAAACAGAATCTAACTATAGGACTCTCTGGGCTAAGAAATATCCATTTGCAGATTGCACAAAAATAGTGTTTTCATCCTGCTGAATCAAAAGAAAGGTTTTACACTGTGAACTGAATTCAAACATTGCAAATGTTCACAGATAGGTTCTTTCCAGTTTTTATCAAGGGATTTTCGGTTTTTCACTATAGGACTCAGTTTGCTCCAAAACGTAAATTCGCAGATTCTACAAAAAGAGTGCTTACAACCTGCAGAATCAAAAGAAAGGTTTAACTCTGTTAAGTAAATTCACATACCGCAAAGCAGTTTTAGAGATAGCTTCATTCTAGTTTTTATTGTGATGTATTTGGTTTTTCACTACAGACTTCAGTGGGTTCCAAAATATCGCTCCTTCCCAGATTCTACAAAAATAGCTTTTACAAGCTGGTGAATCAAAACAAAGTTTTAACTCTGTGAGTTTAATCCACACCTCACAAAGCAGTTTCACAGATAGCTTCTTTCTAGTTTTGGTGTGGGATATTTGCTTTTTCACTGTACTCCTCAGTGGGATGTCCATCTCGAGATACTACAAAAAGAGCATTTCCAACATACTGAATCAAAAGAAAAGTTTAGCTCTGTGACCTGAATCCACACATCACTAAACAGTCTCATGTATAGCTTCTTTCTACTTTTTATTATTGGGTATTTTGTTTTTTACTATAGGCCTCAGTTGGCGCCAAATGTCCCTTAGGAGATTCTGCAAAAGCAGTGTTTACAATCGGCTGAGTAATAAAAAAAAAGTTTAGCTTTGTATGCACAATCTACACATCAAAAAGCAGTTTCACATATATATTCTTTCTATTTTTTATTACGACATACTCCGTTTTTCACTAACGGCCTCAGCGAGCTCTGAAATACATACTTGCAGATCCACTAAAACAGTGATTCAATCTGCTGAATAAAAAAAATTAACTCTGTGAACTGAATTTAAATATCACAAAATAGTTTAACAGATAGCTTCTGTCCAGTTATTATCATGGAATATTCTGTTTTCCACTAAAGGCATCAGTGTTGTCCAAAATGTCTATTCACAGATTCTACAAATAGAGTGTTTCAACCTGCTGAATCAAAACAAAGTTTTTACTCTGTTAAGTGAATCCACATATCACAAAGCAGTTTCATAGACAGCTTCCTTCTAGTTTATATTGCATGATATTTTGTTTTTCACTATAGGCCTCAAACGTCTCCGAAGTGTCCCCTCGCAGATTCTACCAGTAGAGCATTTCTAACCTGCTGAATCAAAAAATAGGTTTAACTCTGTTGGCTGAATGCACACATCACAAAGCAGTTTCACAAAGAACTTCCTTCTAGTTTTTATGGCAGCATATTCAGTTTTTACTACAGCCTCAGTGGGCTCTGAAATGTCTCCATGCAGTTTCTAGAAAAAAAGTGCTTCCAACCTTCTGAATCAAAGGAAAGATTTAACTCTTTGAACGCATCACAAAGTAGTTTTGCAAATAGCTTCTTTCTAGTTTATGTAGCAAGATATTCCATTTTTCACTATAGTTTCAGAAGGCTCAGAAATGTCCATTCACAGATTCTATGAAAAGAGTGTTTCCAACGTGCTGAATCTAAAGAAAAATTTATCTCTGTGAGTGGATTTTACACATCACAAAGGAGTTTCAAGATGACTTCTTTCTACTAACTATAGTGGAATATTCAGTTTTTCACTATAGGCCAAAGTGGGCTCTGAAATATGTCTTCACGGATACTGTCAGAAGAGGGTTTGGAAACCCTCATCTGAAACCCTCTGGAAGCTTACTGAACCAAAAGAAAGGTTTAACTCTGTGAGCTGAATCCACACATAACAAAGCAGTTTCACAGATAGCTTATTTCTAGTTTTTATTGCAGGATATTCAGGTTTTCAGTATAGGCCCGGTGCTCTCTGAAATGCCCCTTTGCAGATTCTACAAAAGAGTGTTTTCAACCTGCTAAATCACAAGAAAGTTTTAACACTGTCAACTGAACGTACACATCACAAAACAGTTTTAAATTAGCTTCCTTCTGTTTTTTTTTTTTTTTAATGGATATGTGATTTCTCACTATAGGCCTCAATTGGATGAAAAATGTCCCTTTGCAGATTCTACAAAAAGAGTGTTTTCAACCTGCTAAATCAAAAGAAAGTTTTAACACTGTCAACTGAATGCACACATCACAAAACAGTTTTAAATTAGCTTCCTTCTGTATTTTCTTAAAATGGATATGAGGTTTCTCACTATAGGCCTCAGTTGGATGCAAAATGTCCCTTTGCAGATTCTACAAAGAGAGTGTTTTCAAACTCCTTAATTAGAAAAAATGTTTAACTCACTGAGTTGAAAGCATACATCACAAAATAGTTTCACAAAAAGTTTTTTTATAATTTTTATAGTGGGATAATATGTTTTTCACTATAGGCCCCAGTTTACTCTGAAATGTCCATTGGTGGAGTCTACAAAAACTGTGTTTTCAATCTGCTGGATCAAAAGGAAGTTTTAACGTTGTTTGCTTAATACATACATCACATAGCAGTTTCACAGATAGTTTCTTTCTAGTTTTTATCATGGTATATTCGGTTTTTCACTATACTACTCAGCTTGCTCTGAAATTGCCCTTAGGAGATTCTACAAAAAGAGTGTTCCCTACCTGCTGTATCAAACAATGAGTTTAACTCTGTGAGCTGAATCCACACATCACTAATCAGTTTCACAAATAGCTTCTTTCTTGTTTCTATCACAGGATATTCAGTTTTTCACTATTGGTCTCAGCAGTGTCTGAAATGTCTTTTCGCAGATTTTACAAGAAGAATGTTTTCCACTTGCTGAAATGAAAGAAATTTTGACCTCTGTGAGCTGAATGCACACATCACAAAGCAGTTTCTGAGATAACTTTTTTCTAGCTTTTATCATGGGATAATCAGTTTTTCACTATAGGTCTCAGTGGGCTGTGAAATATATTTTTGCAAATTCTACCAAAAGAGTGTTCCAATCTGCTGAATCAAACAAAAGCTTTAGCACTCTGAGCTGAATCCACATATCACAGAGCAGTTTCACAGATAACGTCTTTCTAGCTTTTATCACAGAATATTCGGTTTGTCACGATAGGTGTGAGTGGACTCTGAAATGTCCCCTTGCAGACTCTACAAAAAGAGTGTTTCTAACATGATGAATCCAAAAAAAATGTTTCAATCTTTGAGATAAATCCTCACATCACAAAACAATTTCACAGATAGCTTCTTTCTCGATTTTATCATGGAATATTCAGATTTTCATTATTCATCTGAAGGGGTCTGAAATGTCCACTTGCAGATTACATAAAAAAGAGTTTTTACTATCTGCTGAATCAAAAGAAAATTTAACTTTGTGAGCTCAATGCACATATCACAAAGCAGTTTCACAGATAGCTTCTTTCTAGTTTTTATCACAGAATATTCATTTTGTCACTATTGGACTCAGTGGACTCTGAAATGTCCCTATGTAGATGCTACAAGAAGAGTTTTTTTAACCTAATAAATCAGAAGAAAGGTTTAATGTATGAACTGAATGCACACATCACAAAGCAGTTTCACAGATAGCTTCTTTCTAGTTTTTGTCATGGAATATTCATTTTTTCACTATTGGACTCAGTGGGCTCTGAAATGTCCCCGTGTAGACACTACAAAAGAGTTTTTTTAACCTAATAAATCAGAAGAAAAGTTTAATGTGTGAACCGAATGCACACATCACAAAGCAGTTTCACCAAAAGCTTCTTACTATTTTTTACCACTGCATATTCAGTTTATCTTTATAGGCCTCAATGGGTTCTGAAATATTTCTTTGTAGATTCTACAAAAAGAGTAGTTCCAGCCTTCTGAATCAAGGGAAAGTTTTAAGTCTGTGAGCTCAATTCATACGTCACAAAGCAGTTTCACCAATAGCTTCTTTCCAGTTTTTATATTATCAGATATTCAATGTTTCACTATAGGTCTCACTGGGGTCTGAAATGTCCCTTTCTAGATGCTACAAAAAGAGTGTTTCCCACCTGCTGAAACAATAGAAATATATCCAATCTGCTGAATTTAAAGAGAGGTTTAACTCTGTGAGCTGAATATACACATCACAATGCAGTTTGAAAGACAGCTTTTCTCTAGGTTTATCATGTGATACTCAATTTTTCAATATTGGTCTCTGTTTTTTTCTGAAATATCCCTTCACAATGTCTCCATAAAGAGTGTGTCCAACTTGCTAAATCAAAAGAAAGGTTTAACTCTGTTAGCTCTATCCACACATCACAAAGCAGTTTCACAGAAACCTTATTTCTAGTTTTTATTGAGGGATATTTTATCTTTTTATATTAGGCCTCAGTGGGCTTTGGAATGTGCCTTCACACTTTCTACAAAAAGAGTGTTTCCAACCTGCTGAATCAAAAGAATAGCTATGGTCTGTGAGCTAAATGCATACATCACAAAGCAGTCTCATCAATCACTACTTTCTAGTTTTTATCATGGGATGTTTTGTTTTCGCTATAAGACTCAGTAGGCTCCAAAATGTCCCTTCACGGATCCTACAAAAACAGTGTTTCCAGTCTACTAAATCAAATAAAAGGTTTTATTCTGTTACCTATTTTGTGCATCAAAAAGCAATTACACAGATAGCTTCATTATAGTTTTTATTGCAGGATGTACCTTTTTTCATTAAAGGCCTCAGTGGGCTTCAAAATGTAACTTTACAGATTCTACAAAAAGAGTGTTTCCAATCTTTGAATCAAAACAAAAATTTAACTCTGTGAGCTGAATCCACACATCACTAAACAGTTTCACAGATAGCTTCTTTCTCATTTTAATTGTGGGATATTCAGTTTTTCACTGTAGGCCTCATTGGGTTCTGAAATGTCCCTTCACAGATTCTACAGAAAGAGTGTTTCTAACCTGATGAATCAAAATAAATGTTTAACTCTGAATTGAAGAAAATTCTGAACTCTGTGAGCTGAATGCATACATCACAAAACAGTTTCACAAACAAATTATTTCTAGTTTTTATCATGGGATATTTGCATCAAAGTATAGGCATCAGAGGACTCTGAAATGTCCCTTCATATTTTCTGCAAAAAAAGGATTTCCAACATGCTTCTTTGAAAGAAATGTTTAACTCTGTGAGCTGAATCCACACACCACAAAGCAGTTTAACAGATAGTTTCTTTCTCATTTTTATTAGAGGATATTCATTTTTTCACTATACCCTCAATGAGCTCTGAAATATCCTTTTGCAGATTATATAAAAAGAGTGTTTCTAACATGCTGCATCAAAAGAAAGTTTTAATACAGTAAGCTGAATCAACACTTCACACACCAATTTCACAGATAGCTTCTTTTTAGTTTTTTGGCCAGTTATTCAGTTTTTCACTATAGATGTAATTGGGCTCTGAAATGTCCCTTCAGAGAATTTACAGAATGATTGTTTCAACCAGCTGAATCAAAAAACCAAACAACAACAACAACAAAAGTTTAACTCTGTGAGCTGAAACCACATATCACGAATCAGTTTCAGAGATAGATTAGTTCCAGTTTTCATTGAGGAATATTCTGGTTTTCATGTAAAAACTCAGTGGAGTCCAAAATGTCCTTTCACAGTTTCTACAAAAAGAGCCTTTTTATCACTGTAGGCAATATTGGGTACTGAAATGTGCTATTGTAGATTGAGCAAAAAAAGTGTTTCCAACCTGCTGAATAAAAAGAAACGTTTAACTCTGGGAGATGAATCCCCACTTTACAAAGCAGTATTACATGTAGCTTCTTTCTAGTTTTTATTGTGGGATATTCAGTTTTTCACTACAGGGCTCAATGGGCTTCGAAAGGTCTCTTCACAGATTCTACAAAAAGAGTGTTTTCAATAAATCAGCAGAATCAAAACAAAGGTTTAACTCTATGAGCTTAATACACCCATGACAAAGTAGTTTCACAGAGAGTTTCTTTTGAGTTTTAATCATGGGATATGCTGTTTTTCACTATTGGCTTCAGTGGGCTATGAAACGTCCCTTCACAGATTCTACAAAAAAGTGTTTTCACTCTGCTGAAAAAAGAAAGCTTTAAACCTGTGAACTGAGTGTACACATCATAAAGTGTTTTCACAGATATCGTCTTTCTCATTTTCATTGCAGGATATTTGATTTTTCACTATAGGCCACAGATTTTATGAAAAAAGTGTCTCTGACTAGATAAATCAAAAGATATGCTTAAATCTGTGAGCTGACTTCACACATCACAAAGCAGTTTCACAAATAGCTTCTTTTTAGTTTTTATTGTGGGATATTTGTTTTTTCACTATAGGCCTCAGAGTGGTTTGAAATGTTCCTGTGCAGATTGTACAAAAAGAGCATTTCAAACCTTCCGAATCAAGGGAATGGTTTAAGTCTGTGAGCTGAATCCAGGCATCACAAAGTAGTTTCACAGATGGCTTCATTCTAATTTTTATCATGGGATATACAGTTTTTCACTACAGGCCTCAGTGGGCTCCAAAATATCCCTTCACAGATTCTACAAAAATAGTATTTCCAACCTGTTGAATCAAAAGCAAGTTTGAACTGTGTGAGCTGAACTCACACAACAAAAGTAATTTCACAGATAGCTTCTTTATAGTTTGTATCACGGAATATTTAGTGTTTCCCAATAGGTATCAGTGGCCTCTGAAATGTCCCTTCATAGATCTCCAAAGAGTGTTTCCAAAATGCTGAATCAAAAGAAAGGTTTAAGTCTGTGAGGTCAACACAGACATCAAAAAGAAGTTTCACCTATAGATTCATTCTAGTTTTTATCTCACAATGTTAGTTTTTTTAGTAAAGTTGTCAGTGGACTCTGAAATGGCCCCTCGTATATTCCACAAAAAGAATGTTTCCAACCTGCTGAATCAAAAGAAAGCTTGAACTCAGTAAGCTAAAGTCACACATCACAAAGCAGTTTAACAGATAGCTTCTTTCAAGTTTTTATCGAAGGATATTTGGTTTTTCACTATAAGCTTCATTGAGCTCCAAAAGGGCCTTTCACTTATTATACAAAAAGAGTATTTCCAACCTGCTGAATCAAGAAAAGGTTTATATCTGTGATCTGAATGTACACATCACAAAGGAATTTCACAGATAGATTCTTTCTAGCTTTTATCAATGGAAATTATTTTTTTCAATATAGGCGTCAGTGGGTTCCAAAATGTTTCTTCATAGATTTTACAAAAAGAGTGTTCCAAATTTGCTGAAGGAAAAGAAACATTTAACTCTGAGCTGAATCCGCAGATCACAAATAAGTTTCGCAGATAGCTTCTTTCCAGTTCTGTATCACGGATACTCAATTTTTCAATAAAGGCATCATTGGGCTTCAAAATATTTCTTTGCACACTTACAAAAAGAGTGTTTCCAACTTGATGAATTGAAAGAAACATTTAGCTCTGTAAACTGAATCCACACATCAAAAAGTAGTTTCACAGATAGCTTCAGTCTAATTTTTATCTCGGGATATTCATTTTTTTACTACAGGCCTCAGCAGCCTCCCAAATGTCTATTCACAAATTTGACACAAAGTGTGTTTCCAATCTACTGTTTCAAAAAACAGGTTTAACTCTGTGAACTGAATGCACACACCACAAAGCAGTTTCACAGGGAACTTCTTTCTAGTTTTTATCTCAAGATATATGGTTTTTCACTATATGGCTAAGTGAGTTCCAAAATGTCCCGTAGTAGATTCCACAATAAGCCTGCTTCCAACTTCTTAATTAAAAGAAATCTTTAACACAGTGAGCTAAGTCTACATGCCATAAAGTAGTTTCACAGATAGTTTTTTTCTAGTTTTTATCACTGGATATTCAGGTTTTCACTATGGGATTAAGTCATCTCCAAAATATCCATTTGCAGATTCTAAAAAAAGAGTATTTCGAACCTGCTGAATCAAAAGAAGGTTTTAACTCAGTGACTTTATTCCACACATTACAAAGCAGTTTCACAGATAGCTGATTTCAAATTTTTATCCTCAGCTGGCTCTAAAATGTCCTTTGGGAGATTCTACAAAAAGATTATTTCAACTCTGCTTAATCAAAAGAAAGATTAAACTCTGTGAACTGAATGTACACATCACAAAGCAGTTTCACAGATAGCTTCTTTTTGTTTTTATTGCAGGATGTTCAGTTTTGCACCGTAGGCCTCACTTTGCTCCAAAATGACATTTCGCAGATTCTACAAATGAGTGTTTTCAACCAGCTGAATCAAAAATAAAGTTTACCTTTGTGAGCGGAGTGCACACATCAGAAACCTGTTTCACACATAGTTCTTTCTAGTTTTTATTGAGGGATATACTTTTTTTCACTTTTGTACTCAGTGGGCTCTGAAGTGATTTCTTGCAGATTCTACAAAAAGAGTGTTTCCAGCCTGCATAATCAAAAGATAGGTTTGATTCTATGAGCAGAATGTACGCATCACAATGCAGTTTCACAGATCGTTTCTGTCTAGTTTTTACTGCGCAATATTTGGTTTTTCACTTTTGGCCTCTGTTGGCACTGAAATGGCCCTTCGCAGATCCTACAAAAAAAGTATTTCCAACCTGCTGAATCAAAATAAAAGGTTAACTTGGTGAGCAGAATTCATATATCACAAAGCAGTTTCACATATATTTTATTTCTAGTTTTTTTGTGGGATATTTGGTGTTTGACCTTTGGACTCAGTGGGCTCTGAAATGTCCCTTTGCTGATTCTACAGAGTGTTTCCAATCTGCTGAATCAAGATGAAGGTTTAACGTTCTGAGCTGAATGCACACATCACAAAGCAGTTTCACATACAGCTTCTTTCTAGTTTTTATTGGAGGATATTCCGTTTTTCACTAAGGGCCTCAGTGAGGAACAAAATGACCCGCCTCAGATGCTACAAGTACAGTGTTCCCCACCTGCTGAATCAAAAACATGCTTTACTCTGTGATGTGAATCGACACATCAAAAAGTAGTCTGACTGATAGCTTCTTTACAGTTTTAGTCACGGAACATTCAATTTTTCACTATAAGCCTCAGTGGGCTCTGAAATGTCTCTTCACAGATTCTACAAAAAGAGTGTTTCCAACCTGCTGAACTAATAGAATGGTTTAACTCTGTGAGCTGAAAGTGCATATCACAAAGCAGTTTCGCAGAGAGCTTTCTTTCTAGTTTTCATGGTGGGATATTCAGTTTCAAACTATAGGCTTCAGAGGCCTTTAGAATGTCCCTTTGCAGATTCTACAAAAAGAGTCCTTCCTACCTGGAAAATCAAAAGAAAGCATTAACTCCGTGAGCTGAATCCTCACATCACAAGTGGTTTAACAGATTGTTCTTTCTAGTGTTTATCACGGGATGTTTCTCACTATAGGCCTCAGTGGGCTCCGAAATGTCCCTTTGCAGATTCTACAAAAATAGCGCTTCCTACTTGCTGAATCAAAAGAAAGGATTAACTCTGTGAGTTAAATGTACATATCACAAAGCAGTTTCACAGATAGATTCATTATAGTTTTTATCGTGGGATATTCAGTTTTTCTCAATAGGCCTCAGTGGGCTCTGACATGTCCATTCACAGATTCTACAAAAAGAGTGTTTCTAACCTGCTGAATAAAAATAAATGTTTAACTCTGTGAGTTAAATGCACGTATCATGAAGCAGTTTCACAGATAATTTTTTTCTAGTTTTTATCGTGGGATATTCAGTTTTACACTGTAGGCTTCAGTGGCCTCCAAAATGTCCCCTTGCAGATTCTACAAAAAAAATGCCTTCAACCTGCTAAATCAAAGGAATGGTTTAACTCTTTGAACTTAATCCGTGCTTCATAAGGCAGTTGCACAGACAGCTTCTTTCTAGTATTTATAATGGAATATTCAGTTTTTCACTATAGGCCTCAGTGGGCTCCAAAATGTCCCTCCACATAAGCTACAATAGGAGTGTTTCCAACTAATTGAATCAATAAAAACCTTAACTCTTTGAGCTGAATCCACACATGACAAAGCAGTTTCTCAGATAGCTTCTTTCTAGTTTTTACCATGGGATATTTGGTTTTTCTCTATAGGCCTTAGTGGGCTCTGAAATTTCCTTTTGCAGATTCTAAAAAAAACAGTTTTTCCAACTTGATGTATCAATAGAACTGTTTAAATTTGTGAGCTGAATGCACACATCACAAAACAGATTAACAGATTCTTCCTAGTTTATGTCGTGGGATTTTCTTTTTATAGTACACCTCAGTGGGATCCAAAATCTAACTTCACAGATTCTACAAAAAGAGTGTTTCCAACCTGCTGAATCAAAATAAATATTTAATTAACTGAGCTGAATGCACACAACATAAAGCAGTTCCACAGATTGCTCCTTTTCAGTTTTTATTGGGAGATATTCAGTATATGCCTCAGTGGGCTCTAAAAAGTCCCTTCACGGATTCTACAAAAAGTGGGTTTTTAAGTCGCCGAATTAAAACTAGGGATTAACTCTTTGAGCTGAATTCACACATCACAAAGCAGTTTCACAGATAGATTCTTTCTAGTTTTATTTGGGGGATATTCTGTTTTTCACTATAGGCCTCAGTGGGTACCAAAATGTCTCTTCGTAAATGTTTCAAAAAAAGTTTTTCAAACCTTCTGAGTGAAAAGAAATGTTTAAATTTGTGACCTGAATCCTCACATCTAAAAGTAGTTTCATTGATACCTTCTGTCTAGTTTTTATTGTGGTGTATTCAATTTTTCATTATAGGCTTTAGTGGGCTCTGAAATGTTTCTGCTCAGATTCTACAAAGAGAAAATTTTCAACCTGTGGAATTAAAACAAAAGTTTAACTCTGAGAGCTGAATCTACACATCACAAAGTAGGTTCACAGACAGATTCTTTCTAGTTTTGATTGGGAGATATCCAATTTTTTACTTCAGGCCTCAGTTTACTCTGAACTGTCCCTTCACTGATTGTACAAAAAGAGTGCTTCCAACCTGCCATATCAACATAAAAGCTTAATTCTGTGAGCTGAATCCACACAGCAGAAAGAAATTTCACAGATAGCTTCTTTCTAGTTTATATTGGGGGATATTCTGTTTTTCACTCTCAGCTTCATTGGGATCAGAAATGGCACTTTGCAGATTCTATAAAGAGAATGTTTGTAACCTGCTGAGTTATAAGAAAGATTTAATTTGTAAACTGAATACAAACATCACAAATCTGTTACACAGATAGCTTCTATCTAGTTTTTGTGGCAGTATATTCTGTTTCTCACTGCAGGCTTCACTGAACTGTGAAAAGTCCCTTTGCAGATTTTTTTTAAAAAAGAGTGTTTAAAACCTATTGAATAGAAAGAAAGTTTTAAGTATGGGAGCTGAATCTACATTCCACAAAGCAGTTTTGCAGGCAGCTTCCTTCTAGTGGTTATTGCAGGATATGCGGTTTTAAACTATAGGCCTCAGTGGGCTCCAAAATGCCTTTTCCCAGATTCTCTAAAAAGAGTGTTTCCAACTTGCTGAATCACAACAAGAATTTAACTTTGTGAGCAAAAGGCATACATCACAAAGAAGTTTCACAAATACTTTCTTTCTAGTTTTTAGTGCAGGATTTTCTGCTTTTCACTGTAGGCCTCAGTTTGCTCTGAAATGTTAAATTGCAGATTCTACAAAAAGAGTGTTTCCAACTTGCTAAATAAAAATAAATGTTTACCACTGTGAGCTGAATTTACAGATCACAAAGGAGTTTCACAGATAGTTTCTTTCTAGATTTTATCACGGGATATTCTCTTTCTCACTATAGGTCACATTAGGCTTCAAAATATAGCTTCGCTTCAAAAAGAGTTTTTCCAACCTGGTGAATAAAAGGAAAGGTTCAATGCAGTGAGCTGAATGTCCACATCACAAAGCAGTTTCACAGATATCTTCTTTCCAGTTTATTACAGAATATTGTGTTTGTCACTATAGGCTTCTACTTGCTCTGAAATATCCCTTTGCTGATTCTATAAAAAGAGTGATTCCAGGCTTCTAAATCAACTTAAATGTTTATCTCTGTGAGCTGAATCCACACATCACCAATTAGATGAACAGATGACTTCTTTCTATTTATTATTGTGGAATATTTGATTTTTCATTATAGGCCTCAGTGGGCTCTGAAATATCCCATTGCAGATTCTACAAAGAGAGTGTTTCCAAATTGTTGAATTGAAAGAAAGGTTTAATTCTGTGAGCTGAATACATACTTCACAAAAAAGTTTCATAGACAGCTTCTTTCTAGTTTTTATCATGGAATATTCAGTTTTTCACTATAGGACTAGTGGTTTCTGAAATATTCCTTTGCATGTTCTACAGATGTGTGTTTCCAAGGGTCTAAATCAAAACTAAGATTTAACTCTGTGAGCAGAAAGCACACATCACAAGCCATTTCACAGATAGCTTCTTTCTAGTTTTTATCACAAGATATTCTTTTATTCACAGCAGTCCTTAGTGGACTCAGTAATGTCCCTTCTCAGATTCTACAAAAAGAGTGTTTCCAACCTGTTGAATCACAAGAAAGGTTTACTTCTGTAAGTTGAATCCACGCATCACAAAGCAGTTTCACACATAGCTTCTTTCCAGTTTGTATGACGGTATATTCTGTTTCTCACTAAAGGCTTCAGTGGGCTGTGAAATGTTTCTTTGCAGATTCTAAAAAAAAGAGTGTTTCCAACTTGCTGAAACAAAAATGGTTTACATTTGCGAATTGAATGCACACATCACAAAGCAATTTCACAGATATCTTCTTGCTAGTGTTTATCACAGAATATTTTGTCACTATAGGGTTCTGTTTGTTTTTAAATGTTCCTTTGCAGATTCTACAAAAACAGTGATTCCAACCTTCTAAATCAATAGAAATATTTAACTCGGTGAGCTGAATCCACACATCACAAGTTAGATGCACAGATGATTTCTTTCTATTTGTTATTGAGGAATATTCATTTTTTCACTACAGGCCTCAGTAGGCTCCAAAATGTTCCTTCATAGATTCTACAAAAAGAATGTTTCCAACCTGCTGAATCAAAAGAAACGTTTAACTTTCTAAGCTGAATGCATACCTCACAAAAACGTTTCACAAATAGTTCTTTCTAGATTTTATCATGGGTTATCTTGTTTTTCGCTGCAGGACTAGTGGTTTTTGAAATGTCCCTTTGCAGGTTCCACAAAAAGTGTGTTTCCAACAGGCTGAATCAAAATTAAGATATAACTCTGTGAGCTGAAGGTACACATTGCAAGCTGTTTCACAGATAGCTTCTTCCTAGTTTTTATCACAGGCTATTCTGTTTTTCACGATAGGCCTTAGTGGACTCAAAAATTTCCCTTCTCAGATTCTACAGAAAGAGTATTTCCAACCTGCTAAATCACAGGAAAGGTTTCCATCTGTAAGCTAAATCCACACATCACAAAACAGTTTCACACATAGCTTCTTTCTAGTTTTTTTTATAATGCTGTATTCAGTTTCTCACTATAGGTTTCTGTGGGCTGTGTATTGTTTATTTGCAGATTCTAAAAAAGAGTGTTTCCAACCTGCTGAAACAAAAAATGGTTTAAATTTGTGAGCTGAATGCACACATCACAAAACAATTTCACAGATATCTTCTTTCTAGTGTTTATCACAGAATATTCTGTTTGCCACTATAGGATTCTATTGGCTTTGAAATGTGCCTTCGCAGATTGTACAAAAAGAGTGATTCCAATTTTCTAAATCAATATAAATATTTAACTCTGTGAGCTGAACCCACACATCATAAATTAGATGAACAGATGGCTTCTTTCTATTTGTTATTGCAGAATATTTGTTTTTTCACTATAAGTCTCAGTGGACTCTGAAATATCCCATCATAGATTCCACAAAACGAATATTTCAAACCTGCTGAATTCAACTCTGTGAGCTGAATTCATACCCCATACAGCAGTTTCACAGATAGCTTTTTTCTAGGTTTTATCAAGGGATATTTCCTTTTTACTGTGGGATTCAGTGGCCTATGAAATGTCCCTTTCTTCGCAGATTCTACAAGATAGAGGTTCCAATTTGCTGAATCAAAAGAAAAGTTTAACTCTATGAGCTGAGTGCAAACATAATAAAACAGTTTCACAGACAGCTTGTTTCTAGATTTTATCTCAGGATATTCAGTTTTTCACTTCAGGCCTCAGGGGCTCCAAAATGTCCCTTCACAGATCCTACAAGAAAAGTGTTTCCAACTTGCTGCATGAGAAGAAAGGATTACTTCTTAAATGTGAATCCACACATTGCAAAGAAGTATCACAAATAGCTTCCTTTCTAGTTTTTAATGTGGGATATTTGGTTTTTCACAATGGGACTAACTGGGCTCCAAAATGACTCTTTTCAGATTCTAAGCAAAGAGTGTTTCAAACATGCTGGATCAAAAGGAATATTGAACTCTGTAAGGTGAATCCACTATTCACAAAGCAGATTCACAGATAGCTTCTTTCTAGTATTTATCATGGGACATTCAGTTTTTCACTATTGGCCTCAGTGGGCTTCAAAATGTTCCTTTTCAAATTCTACAAAAAGAGTCTTTCCAACCTGTTGAATTAAAAGAAAGGTTTAACTATGTGAGCTGAATGCTCTCATCACAAAGCAGTTTCACAGATAGCTTCTTTCTGCTTTCTATCACAGGATATCTGGTTTTTCATTATAGACCTCAGCTGTCTCTGAAATATACTCTGTCAGATTCTACAAAATGTGTTTCCAAACTGCTAAATGTAAAAAAGGTTTAACCCTCTGAGATGAATGAAAACATCCCAAAAAATAGCTTCTTTCTAGTTTTTGTTGCAGGATATTTGGTTTTCACTATTGGCCACAGTGGGCTGTGAAATATCTTTTCATAGATTCTACAAAAAAGAATGTTTTCAACCTGTTGAATCAAAATAAATGTGGAACTCTGTGAGCTGAATTCCCACATCACAAAGCAGTTTGCCAGAAATGATCTTTCTCATTTTTGACCTGAAATATTCAGTTTCTCACTACTGTCCTCAGTGGACTTTAAAATGTTTCTTCACAGATTCTACAAAAAGAGTGCTTCCAACCTGCTGAGGCAAAAGAAAGGTTTAACTCTGTGAGCTGAATGCACACAAAATACAGCAGTTTCATAGATACATTATTTCTAGTTTTTATTGTGGGATATTCAGTTTTTCAATACAGGCCTCAGTAGGATCCAATATGATTCTTCCGAGATTCTAAGAAAATAGTGTTTCAAACCTGCTGAATCAAAAGAGAGGTTTAACTCTGTGAACTGAATCCAAATATCACAAGGAAGCTTCTCAGATAGTTTCTTTCTAGTTTATATCATGCAATATTTAGTTTTTCACTCTAGCCCTCAGTGAACTTCAAAATGACCCATTGCAGATTCTACAAAAATAGTATTTCCAATTTGATGAAACAAAAAATAAGTTTAACACTGTGGCTGAATGCACACATTATAAAGCAGTTTCACAGATATATTCTTTCTAGTTTTTATCATGAGATATTCGTTTTTTCACTGAAGGACTAGGTGTGTTCTGAAATGTCCCTTTGCAGATTCTAAAATAGAGTGTTTCCAACCTTCTGAATAAAAAGAAACGTTTAACTCTGAGCTGAATCTACACATCATAAAGCAGTTTCACAGATAGCTTCTTTTAAGTTTTTGTTTTGTTTTGTTTTTGAGGGATATGCGGTTTTTATTATAGGACTCAGTGACCTACGAAATGTCCCTTCCTTCACAGATACTACAAAAAGAGTGTTTTCAACCTGGTGAATTAAAAGAAAATTTTACTCTGTAAGCTGAATGCAAACATCATAAAACAGTTTCACAGATATCTTCTTTCCATTTTTTATCAGAGGATACTCTGTTTTGTTTTTTACTGTAAGTCTCAGTGGGCTCCTAAAGGTCTCTTTGAAGTTTCTACAATAAAAGTGTTTCCATTCTGCTGCATAAAAAGTAGTTTTTACCTCTGGGAACTGAACCCACACATCACAAAGCAGTTCCACAGATAGCTTCTTTCTAGTTTTTATAGCGGGATATTTGTTTTTTCTGTGAAATCCTCAGTGTTCTCCAAAATGTCCCTTCACAGATTCTACACAAAGAGTGCTTCCAACCTTCTAAATGAAAAGAAAGGTTTCACTGTTGTAGCTGAATTCACACGCCACAAAGCATTTTCACAGATATCTTCATTCAAGTATTGATTGTGAAATATTCCATTTTTCACTATAGGCCTCAGTAGGCTCCGAAATGTTTCCTTGAAGATCCTAGAAATACAATGTTACCAACCTGCTGAATAAAAAGAAACATTTAACTCAATGAGCTGAATCCACACGTCACAATGCAATTTCACAGATAGCTTCTTCCTAGTTTTTTTCCCAGGTAGAGTGTTTTACACCATAGACTTCAGTGGGCTCTGATATGTCCCTTTCCAGATACTACAAAAAGAGTTTTTCCAACATGCTGAATCAAAAGAAAGATTAAACTCTGAGAGCTGAATCCACACACCACAAAGCAGTTTGACAGATTTCTTTGTCCTAGTGTTTGTTTTTGCATATTCAATTTTTCAATATAGGCCTCAGTAGGCTTCAAAATATCCCTTCGCAGATTCTACAAAAAGAATATTTCCACCCTGTTGAATAAAAGAAAAGCTTAACTGTGAGATGAATGTACATGTCAAAAAGGAGTTTCACAGGTAGCTTATTTCTCATTTTCATTATGGGATATTCCGTTATTCTCTATAGGCCTCAGTGGGCTCCGAAATGTCCCTTTGCAGATTCCACAAAAAGAGTTTTTCCAACCTTCTAAATGAAAAGAAAGGTTTAACTCTGTCAGCCAAATGTATACATCACAAATAAGTTTCTTATATAGCTTCTTTCTAGTTTTTATTGTAGAATATTCGGTTTTAAACTATAGACTTCAGTGGGCTCTGAAATGACTCACGGATTCTAATAAAAGAGTGTTTCCAACCTGTTGAATCAAAAGAATGGTTAAATTCTATGAGCTGAATGCATCCCTCAAAAAAAGAGTTTCACAGATAGCTTCTTTCTAGTTTTAATTGCAAAAGTTTGGTTTTTCACTATAGGCCTAGTGGGCTCTGAAATGTCCCTTTCCAGATACTACAAAAAGAGTTTTTCCAACATGCTGAATCAAAAGAAAGATTAAACTCTGAGAGCTGAATCCACACACCACAAAGCAGTTTGACAGATATCTTTGTCCTAGTGTTTGTTTGTATGTTTTGGCATATTCAGTTTTTCACTATAGGCCTCACTAGGCTTCAAAATATCCCTTTGCAGATTCTACAAAAAGAATATTTCCACTCTGTTGAATAAAAGAAAAGCTTAACTGTGAGATGAATGTACATGTCAAAAAGGAGTTTCACCGGTAACTTATTTCTCATTTTCATTATGGGATATTCCGTTATTCTCTGTAGGCCTCAGTGGGCTCCAAAATGTCCCTTTGCAGATTCCACAAAAAGAGTTTTTCCAACCTACTAAATGAAAAGAAAGGTTTAACTCTGTCAGCCAAATGCATACATCACAAATAAGTTTCTTATATAGCTTCTTTTTTGTTTTTATTGTAGAATATTCGGTTTTTAACTATAGACTTCAGTGGGCTCTGAAATGACTCACAGATTCTAATAAAAGAGTGTTTCCAACCTGTTGAATCAAAAGAATGGTTTAATTATATGAGCTGAATGCACCCCTCAAAAAAAGAGTTTCACAGATAGCTTCTTTCTAGTTTTAATCGCAAAAGTTTGGTTTTTCACTATAGTCCTAGTGAAATGTCCTATAGGCTCTGAAATGTCCATTCACTGGTCCTACAGAAAGTGTGTTTCCAACCTGCTGAATCAAAAGAAACATTTAACTCTGTGAACTGATGGCACACATTAAAAGCAGTTTCACAAATAGCTTCTTTCAAGTTTCTATCATGAGATATTCTGTTTTTCATGTTTATCATGAGCCTTGGTGGGCTCAGAAATGTCCCTTCGTAGATTCTACAAAAAGAGTGTTTCCAACTTGCTGAATCATAAGAAAGGTTTAACTCTGTTAGCTAAATCCACACATCACAAAGGAGTTTCACAGATAGCTTCTTTCTAGTTTATAAAAGGAGATTTTTGGTTTTGCCCTATAGGTCTCAGTGGGCACTGAAATGTCTCTTCACAGATTCTAGTAAAAGAGTGTTTCCAATTTGTTTAATCAAAATAAAGGATTAAATCTGTGAGATGAATGCACACATCATGAAACTGTTTCACAGAAAGCTTTTTTCTGGTTTTTATTGTGGGATATTCGGTTTTTTACTATAGGCCACAGTAGGATTTGAAATGGACCTTCCCAGATTTACAAAAAAACTGTTTCAAACCTGTTGAATCATAAGAAAAGTTTACCTCTGTGAGCTGAATCCACACATCATAAAGTGCATTCATAGATAGCTTCTTCCTAGTTTTTGTCATAGGATACTTGGTTTTTTACTACAGGCTTCAGTGTGCTCCGAAATGTTTATTCACATATTCTACAAAATGTTCTTACAACCTGCTGAATCAAAAGAAAGGTTTAACTCTGTGAGCTGAATCCACACACCACAAAACAGTTTCACATATAGCTTCTTTCTAGTTTTTTTTGTGTGTGTGTGGGATATTCATTTTTTTTACTATACACCTCAGTAGGTTCAGAAACGTTCCTTGGCAGATTTTACAAAAACAGATTTTTCAAGTTGCTAAATCAAAAGAAAGGTTTAAATCTGTAAGGTGAATGTACACATAGAAAGCAGTTGCACAGATAGCCTCTTTCTGTTTTATCATGATATATTCCATGTTTTACTATAGGCCTCAGTGGTCTAAGAAATGCCCCTGTCCAGAATCTACAGAAGGGGTATTTCCAACCAATTAAATAAAAGGAAAAATATAACTCTGTCAGCTGAATGCACACATCACAAAAGAGTTTCACAGATGTCTTCTTTCTAGTTTTTATCACGGGATATTCTGTTTCTCATTATATGCCTCAGTGAACACCAAAATCTACCTTTGCAGATTTTTCAACAAGAGTTTCAAAACTTGCTGAATTAAACAAAAATTTAGCTCTGTGAGTTGAATGCACACCTCACAAAGCAGTTTCACAGATAGCTTCTTTCTAGTTTTTATCATGGAATATTCAGTTTTTCACTACAGGCCTCTGTGGGCTGAGAAAAGACCCTACCTAGGTACTAAGAAAAGAATGTTGAAACCTGCTGTGTCAAAAGAAAGGTTTAACTCGTTGAGCTGAATCCATACATCACAAAGGAGACTGATAGACAGTTTCTTTCTAGTTTTATCACGAGATTTTTAGTTTTTCACTATAGGCCTCAGTGGGCTCTGAAACGTCCCTTTGCAGATTATACAAAAAGAGGTTTTCCCACAGGCTTAATCAAAAGAAAAGGTGTAATTCTGTGAGCAAAATGCACACATCACAAAGTAGTTTCACATATAGCCTCTTTCTATTTTATTGTAAGTTACTTGGTTTTTCACTATAGGTCTCAGCAGGCTCTGAAATGTTTCTTCGCAGATTCTAAAAAGAGATAGTTTCAAACCTGCTGAATAAAAAAACAAAGGTTTAACTCTGTGAGCTGAATCAACACATGACAAAGGAGTTTCACACATAGCTTCTTTCTAATTTTTGTCACGGGATACTTGGTGTTTGAAGCCTCACTCATCTTCAAAATATTTCTTCCCTGATTTTACAGAAAGAGTTTTTCCAACCTGTTGAATCAGGAGAAAGGTTGAACTCTGTGAGCTGAATACACACATGACAAATCAGTTTCACTGATAGCTTCTTTCTAGTACGTATCAGGGGATATTTGGTTTTTCACTATAGGCTTCACAGGGCTCCGAAGTGTCCTTTCACAGATTCTACAGCAGATTCCTATCTGCTGTATCAAAAGAAAGGTTTAAGTCATTGAGCTGAATTCATAAAGCACACAGCAGTTTCACTGATAGCTTCTTTCTAGTTTTTATCATGGGATATTCTGTTTTTCTCTATTGGCCTCAGTGGGCTTCAAAATCTCCATTCACAGATTCTACAAAAAGTTTGTTTTTTATCTGCTGAATTAAAGGAAAGGGTTAATTCTGTTATGTGAATGCACACATCACAAATCAGTTTCACATATCAATTCTTTCTAGTTTGAATTGCAGGATGCTCTTTTTCTCACTATAGGCCTCAGTGCACTCTGAAATGTTCCTACGCAGATTCTACAAAAAGAGTGTATCCAATGTGCTGAATCAAAAGAAAAGTTCAACTCCATAAGCTGAATGCCCATATCGCAAAGCAGCCTCACAGATATCTTCTTTCTAGTTCTCATCATGAAATGTTCTGTTTCTCAATATAGGCCTCAGTAGGCTATGAAATGTCCCTTCTCAGATTCTACAAAAACATTGTTATCAACCATCTTAATCCAAAGAAAGTTTTAACTCAGTGAGTTGAATCCACACATCACAATTAGATTCACAGATAGCTTCTTTCTAGTTTTTATGGTGGGATATTTAATTTTTCACTCTAGGCTTCAGTGGGCTCAGAAATGGCCCTTCACAAATACTACAAAGAGAATGTTTCCAATCTGCTGAATCAAAAGAAAGATTTACCTCTGTGAGCTGAATACACACATTACAAAGTAGTTTCACAGATAGTTTCTTTCCAGTTCTTATCAAGGGATATTCTGTTTCTCACTATAGACTTCAGTGGGTTCCACAAGTTCCCTTTACAGCTTCGACAAAAGATTATTTCCAACCTGCTAAATCAGAAGAAAGTTTTATCTCTGTGAAGTGAACCCATATATCATAAAGCAACTTCACAGATAGCTTCTTTCTTAGTATTATCTTGGGATATTCAGTTTTTCACTATAAGTCTCAGTTTACTCCAAAATGTACCTTCGCAAGTTCTACAAAAAGAGTGTTTCCAACTAGTTGTATCAAAACCAAGGTTTAACTTTGTGGCCTGAATGCATACATTACAAAGCAATTTCACTGGTAGCTTTTTTCAGGTTTTTATGATGGGATTTTTTGTTTTTCACTGTAGACCTCAGTGAAGTCTGAAATGTCCCTTCAGAGATTAAACAAAAATAGTGCTTCCAACTTGCTGAATCAAAAGAAAGGTTTAACCTTGTGAGCTGAATTCTGTTTCTCACTATCGACCTCAGTGGGTTATGAAATATTTCTTAGCAGAATCTACAAAAAGAGTTTTTCTAGCTTGCTAAATCAAAACAAAGGTAAGCTGTGTATTCACTGTAAGCTGAATCCACACATCACAAAAACAGTTTCACAGATAGATTCTTGCTAGCTTTTATTGCAAAATATTTGGTTTTTTACTACAGGACTCTGTTGGCTTTGAAATATCCCTCAAAGATTCAACAAAAAAAGTGTTTCCAACCTATTGAATCAAAAGAAAGTTTTAACTCTGTGAGCTGAATGCACACATTACAAAGCAATTTTATAGTCTCTCTAGTTTTTATCATGGGATATTTAGTTTTTCACTATAGGTTTTAGTGAACTCCGAAATGTCTCTTTGCAGATTCTAATAAAAGAGTTTTTCCAATATACTGAGTGAATAGAAACGTTAAACTCTGTGATCTTAATCCACACATCACAATGCAGTTTCACTGATAGCTTCTTTTCTTGTTTTATCATGCGACATTCAATTTTGCATAATAGATATTTTCCAAAATGTCCTTTCGCAGACTCTAGAAAAAGAGAGTTTCCAACCTGCTGAATCAAAAGAAAGATTTACCTCTGTGAGCTGAATACACACATTACAAAGTAGTTTCACAGATAGTTTCTTTCTAGTTCTTAACATGGGATATTCTGTTTCTCACTATAGACTTCAGTGGGTTTCACAAGTTCCCTTTGCAGCTTCGACAAAAAGACTATTTCCAAACTGCTAAATCAGAAGAAAGTTTTATCTCTGTGAAGTGAATCCATATATCATAAAGCAGCTTCATAGACAGCTTCTTTCTTGATGTTATCTTGGGATATTCAGTTTTTCACTATAGGTCTCAGTTTACTCCAAAATGCACTTTCACAAGTTCTACAAAAAGAATGTTTCCAACTAGCTGCATCAAAACCAAGGTTTAACTTTGTGACCTGAATGCATACATCACAAAGCAATTTCACTGATAACTTTTTTCAGGTTTTTATGATGGGATTTTTTGTTTTTCACTGTAGACCTCAGTGAAGTCTGAAATGTCCCTTCAGAGATTAAACAAAAATAGTGCTTCCAATCTGCTGAATCAAAAGAAAGGTTTAACCTTATGAGCTGAATTCACAGATCATGAAACAGTTTCACAGATATCTTTTTTCTAGTTTTTATCATGAGATATTCTGTTTCTCACTATCAACCTCAGTGGGTTATGAAATATTTCTTAGCAGAATCTACAAAAAGAGTTTTTCTAACTTGCTGAATCAAAACAAAGGTAAGCTGTGGATTCACTGTAAGTTGAATCCACACATCACAAAAACAGTTTCACAGATAGATTCTTGCTAGTTTTTATTGTGAAATATTCAGTTTTTTACTACAGGACTCTGTTGGCTTTGAAATATCCCCTCAAAGATTCAACAAAAAAAGTGTTTCCAACCTATTGAATCAAAAGAAAGTTTTAACTCTGTGAGCTGAATGCACACATTACAAAGCAATTTTATAGCCTCTCTAGTTTTTATCATGGGATATTTAGTTTTTCACCATAGGTTTTAGTGAACTCTGAAATGTCCCTTTGCAGATTCTAATAAAAGAGTTTTTCCAACATACTGCGTCAACAGAAACGTTAAACTCTGTGACCTGAATCCACACATTACAATGCAGTTTCACTGATAGCTTCTTTTCTTATTTTATCATGGGACATTCAATTTTGCACAAGAGACCTTTTCCAAAATGTCCCTTCACAGACTCTACAAAAAGAGGGTTTTCAACCTGCTGAATCCAAAGTAAGGTTTACCTCTGTGAGCTTAGTCCACACATCACAAAGCGGTTTCACAAATAACTTTTTTCTAATTTTTATTGTGGGATACTCTATTTCTCACTAAGGCCTCAGTGGCCTCTAAAATGCCCCTTCACAGACTCTACCAAAAAAAATGTTTCCAACTTCCTGAATCAAAAGAAAGGCTTAACTCTGTGAGCTGAATCCACATATCAAAAATCAGTTTCAGAGATAGCTTCTTTCTAATTTTTATCACGGGATATTCTGTTTTTCTGTATAGGCCATAGTGAGCTCTGAAATGTCCTTTCACATACCCTAGAAAAATAGTGGTTTTAACCTGATGTATCAAAAGAAATGCTTAATTCTCTGAGCTGAATGCACACATTACAAATCAGTTTCACAGATAGCTTCTTTCCAGCTTTCATTGCCGGATTTTCAATTTTTCATATAGTCCTCAGTGGGGGTCTGAATGTCCCTTCACAGAGTCTACAAAAAAAAAAAAAAATCCAACCTGCTGAATCAAAAGAACATTTAATTTTGTTAACTAAATCCATACATCATGAAGCAGTTTCACAGATAAGTTCTTTCCAATTTTTACCACAGGATATTTGATTTTTGCCCTAGGCCTCACTGGGCTCTGAAATGTTCTAGCTCAGATTTTAAAAAAGGAGTGTTTCAAGCCTGCTGAATCCAAAGAAAGATTTAACTCTGTTAGCTGAATCCACATGTAACAAAGCAGTTTCACCGATAGCTTCTTTCTCATTTTTATTTCTGGTTCTTCCGTTTTTCACTATAGGCTTCAGTGGGCTCTGAAATGTCACTTTGCAGATTATAGAAAAATAGTGTTTCACACCTGCTTAATCTAAAGAAAGTTTTAGCACAGTGAGCTGAATGCACACATCACAAAATAGTTTCACAGATAGCTTCTTTGTGATTTTATAATGGGATATCCGGTTTTATACCAAGGCCTCAGTGGGCTGTGATACATCCCTTCACAGACTCTACAAAGAGTGTTTCCATCCTGTTGAATCAAAAAAAAAAAAAAACATAACTCTGTGAGCCGAGTGCACATATCACAAAGCAGTTTCACAGATAGCCTATTTCTAGTCTTACCACGGGATATTCTGTTTTTCACTACAAGACTCAGTGGGCTTCAAAATGTCCATTTGCAGATTCTACAAATTAAAAAATGTATTTTCAAAACTCAGACTTTGAAGAAGGGAGCCCCTCTCTCTCTCTCTGAAATCCCCCACAATCAAAAACTGGGCCACAATGTGGCATTAACGGGCTGAAGGGACTCAGGAGGATGTTGAGAAAGGCAGAGGGGAGAAGCTGCGAGACAGCAGGGAATGGTGGGTTCCTCCCAAGGGGGCTCTCCCATACCAGAATCCCCCATGGCTGTCCCATACAGGCAGTAAAGTCCCAGACTTTGGAGAAGGGTGCCTGTGTCTCTTGTGGAAGACCCCCATAAGTGAAAAGGAGGCCACAGTGTGGCATGATTGGAAAGCAGAAATTCAGGGGAAACATTGAGGCAGGCAGAGGTGAGAAGCGATGAGACTGCAGGGAATGCTGAGAGGCTCCCAAGGAGTCCTCTCCCTCCCAGAAGCTCCCAGGGCTTTCCCAGTCGGCTGTAAAACCCCAGGCTTTGGAGCAGGGTGCATGTGTCTCTCACAGTAGGCCCTTAGAAGCAAAAAGGGGAAGTCAGGGTGACATGGGAGGGCTGCAGGGACTCAGGGGGACATTAAGGAAGAAGAGGGGAGAAGTGCCGAGACTGTAGACAATGCCGGGAGCCTGTTATGGAGGCCTCTCCCATCTCAGAAGCCCCCCAGGGCTGTCAGGGGGATGTATGTAAATACCCAAGTTTTAAAGCAGGGTGACTGTATCTCTTCCGAAAGGCCCCCACAAGCTAAAACAGTGCAGAAGGCTGCCATGGGCAGGCCGCAGGGACTCAGGAGAATGTTGAGGCAGGCTGAGGGGAGAAGCAGTGAGACCACAGGGAATGCTTGGAGCCTTTCAAGAAGGCCTCTCTTATCCCACAAATCCCCGGGCTGATTCGGTTGCATGGTAAAACCCTAGGCTTTGGAGCAGGGTGTCTGTCTGTCATGGAAGGCCCTTACGAGTGAAAACGGGGCCTAGCGTGGTGTGGTTGGGCCGTAGGGTGGTAGGGGAACATTAAGGTAGGCCAAAGAAATAATTATGCAGCGAGACCGCAGGGAATGCTGGGGCTCTCCTAAGGAAACCTATTTCATCTCAGACATCTCCAGGGCTGTACCAGGCGGGTTGTAATGCCCAAGGCTTTTGAGCAGGGTGTCTGTCTCTCTCACAGAAGATACCCTCAAGCAAAAACAAGGCCTCAATGTGGCCTAGGCGGGCCACAGGAACTCAGGGAGATTTTGAGGCCAGCAGAGGAAAGAAGTGATGAGACCACAGGGAATGCTGGAAGCCTTCCTAAAAGGTCTCTCCTATCCCAGAATCTTCCAAAACTATCCTGGGGAGGGCAGAAAGCCCTAGGATTAGGAGCAGCGTGCCTGTGTATCTCGCAAAAGACCCCCACCAGTGAAAACAAGGAGCAGGGTGGCATGGGCTGACCGAAGGGTGGCATGGGAGGGCCACAGGGACTCAGGCAGAAAATGAGGCAGGCAGAGATGAGAAGCAGCCAGACCTCAGGGAATGCTGGGAGCTTCACAAGGAGGTCTCTTCCATGCCAGAAGCCTCCAGAACTGCCCCAGACAGGCTTTTATGCCCTAGTCTTTGGAGCAGGGAGCCTGTGTCTCTCACCGAAGACTTACAAAAGAGAACGAGGTGGCAGGGTGGCATGCACAGGCAGCAGAGCCTCACGGGGACATTGAGGCAGGCAGATGGGAGAAGTAGCAGGAAGGCAGGGAATGCTGGGAGCCTCCCAAGGAGGCCTATTTCATCCCAGAAGTCCCCAGGACTGTGCCAGGTGTGCTTTAATACTTAAGGTTTTGAAGCAGGGTGCCTGTATCTGTAGCAGAAGGCTCCCACAAGTAAAAATGGGGCCACAGTGTGGGGTCAACAGGCCGCAGGGACTCAGGGGGAAGTTGAGACCAGCAGAGGGGAGAATTGGTGACACAGGATGGAATATTGGGAGCCTCCAAAGGAGACCTCTCCCATCCTAGAAGCCCCCAGGTCTGTAACGGATGGGCTGTAGTGCCTCAGGCTTTGGCGTAGGGGTGCCTGTGTCTCTGGCAGTAGACCTTTCACAAGCAAAAACGGGGATGCAGGATGGCATGGGCGAGCCAAAGGGACTCAGGATGACATTGAGGCAGGCAGAAGGGAGAAGCAGCGAGCCCACAGAAAAAGCTGGGAGAAAGGGGCAGAGCAAGATGGCCGAATAGGAACAGCTCCAGTCTCCAACTTCGAGCACGAGCGACACAGAAGACCAGGGATTTCTCTATTTTCAACTGAGGTACTGGGGTCATCTTACTAGTGAGTGCTGGACAATCGGTGCTGGTCAGCTGCTGCAGCCCGACCAGCAAGAGCTGAAGCAGGGTGAGGTATCGCCTAACCTGGGAAGCGCAAGGGGGAAGGGAATCCAGTTTACTAGCCAGGGGAACTGAGACACACAACACCTGGAAAATCGGGCAACTCCCACCCCAATACTGCGCTTTAAGCAAATGGGCACACCAGGAGAATATATCCCACACCTGGCCTGCAGGGTCCCATGCCCACAGAGCCTCCCTCATTGCTACACAGCGGTCTGCGATCTAACTGCAAGGCAGCAGCGAGGCTGGGGGAGGGGCGCCCACCATTGCTGAGGCTTAAGTAGGGAAATAAAGCCACTGGGAAGCTCAAACTGGGAGGAGCTCACAGCAGCTCAAGGAAACCTGCCTGTCTCTGTAGACTCAACCTCTGGGGACAGGGCACAGATAAAAAACAACAGGGGAAGCAGCAGAGGCCTGTGCAAACGCAAACGACTCTGTCTGACAGCTTTGAAGAGAGCAGTGGATCTCCCAACACGGACGTTGAGATCTGAGAAGGGACAGACTGCCTGCTCAAGTGGGTCCCTGACCCCTGAGTAGCCTAACTGGGAGACATCCCCCACTGGGGGCAGTCTGACACCCCACACCTCACAGGGTGGAGTACACATCTGAGAGAAGCTTCCAAAGTAAGAATCAGAGAGGTACACTCGCTGTTCAGCAATATTCTATCTTCTGCAAACTCTGCTGCTGATACCCAGGCAAACAGGGTCTGGAGTGGACCTCAAGCAATCTCCAACAGACCTAGAGCTGAGGGTCCTGACTGTCAGAAGGAAAACTATCAAACAGGAAGGACACCTATACCAAAACCCCATCAGTACGTCACCATCATCAAAGACCGGAGACAGATAAAACCACAAAGATGGGGAAGAAGCAGGGCAGAAAAGCTGGAAATTCAAAAAATAAGAGCGCATCTCCCTCTGCAAAGGAGCACAGCCCATCACCAGAAACGGATCAAAGCTGGTCAGAGAATGACTTTGACGAGATGAGAGAAGAAGGCTTCAGTCCATCAAACTTCTCAGAGCTAAAGGAGGAATTAGGTACCCAGCGCAAAAAAACTAAAAATCTTGAAAAAAGAGTGGAAGAATTGACAGCTAGACTAATTAATGCAGAGAAGGTCATAAACAAAATGACAGAGATGAAAACCATGACATGAGAAATGCGCAAGCTTCAGTATCTGACTCGATCAACTGGAAGAAAGAGTATCAGCGATTGAGGATCAAATGAATGAAATGAAGCGAGAAGAGAAACCAAAAGAAAAAAGAAGAAAAAGAAATGAACAAAGCCTGCAAGCAGTATGGGATTATGTAAAAAGACCAAATCTACGTCTGATTAGGGTGCCTGAAAGTGAGGGGGAAAATGGAACCAAGTTGGAAAACACTCTTCAGGATATCATCCAGGAGAAATTCCCCAACCTAGTAGGGCAGGCCAACATTCAACTTCAGGAAATACAGACAACGCCACAAAGATACTCCTCAGAAGGGCAACTCCAAGACCTGTAATTGTCAGATTCACCAAAGTTGAAATGAAGGAAAGAATCTTAAGGGCAGCCAGAGAGAAAGGTCGGGTTACCCACAAAGGGAAGCCCATCAGACTAACAGCAGATCTCTCGGCAGAAACTCTACAAGCCAGAAGAGAGTGGGGGCCAATATTCAACGTTCTTAAAGAAAGGAATTTTAAACCCAGAATTTCATATCCAGCCAAACTAAGTTTCATAAGTGAAGGAGAAATAAAATCCTTTACAGATAAGCAAATGCTTAAAGATTTTGTCACCACCAGGCCTGCCTTACAAGAGACCCTGACGGAAGCCCTAAACATGGAAAGGAACAACCGGTACCAGCCATTGCAAAAACATGTCAAAATGTAAAGACCATCGAGGCTAGGAAGAAACTGCATCAACTAACGAGCAAAATAACCAGTTAATATCATAATGGCAGGATCAAGTTCACATATAACAATATTAACCTTAAATGTCAATGGACTAAATGCTCCAATTAAAAGACACAGACTGGCAAACTGGATAAAGAGTCAAGACCCATCAGTCTGCTGTATTCAGGAGACCCATCTCACATGCAGAGACATACATAGGCTCAAAATAAAGGGATGGAGGAAGATCTACCAAGCAAATGGAGAACACAAAAAAGCAGGGGTTGCAGTCCTAGTCTCTGATAAAACAGACTTTAAACCATTAAAGATCAAAAGAGACAAAAAAGGCCATTACATAATGGTAAAGGGATCAATTCAACAGGAAGAGCTAACTCTCCTAAATATATATGCACCCAATACAGGAGCACCCAGATTCATAAAGCAAGTCCTTACAGACTTACAAAGAGACTTAGACTCCCATACAATAATAATGGGAGACTTCAACACTCCACTGTCAACATTAGACAGATCAACGAGACAGAAAGTTAACAAGGATATCCAGGAATTGAACTCATCTC
The DNA here is from genome assembly GCF_009764315.1 of Trachypithecus francoisi. Lineage (NCBI taxonomy): Eukaryota > Metazoa > Chordata > Mammalia > Primates > Cercopithecidae > Trachypithecus > Trachypithecus francoisi. The sequence continues at coordinate 173,895 of NW_022680515.1, forward strand.
TGCACCAAGCGGACCTAATAGGCATCTATAGAACTCTCCACCCCAAATCAACAGAATACACATTCCTCTCAGCACCACCTCACACTTCCTCCAAAATTGACCACATAATTGGAAGTAAAGCACTCCTCAGCAAATGTACAAGAACAGAAATTATAACAAACTGTCTCTCAGACCACAGTGCAATCAAACTAGAACTCAGGACTAAGAAACTCAATCAAAACCGCTCAACTACATGGAAACTGAACAACTTGCTCTTGAATGACTACTGGGTACATAACGAAATGAAGGCAGAAATAAAGGTGTTCTTTGAAACCAATGAGAACAAAGATACAACATACCGGAATCTCTGGGACACATTTAAAGCAGTGCGTAGAGGGAAATTTATAGCACTAAATGCCCACAAGAGAAAGCAGGAAAGATCTAAAATTGACACTCTAACATCACAATTAAAAGAACTAGAGAGGCAAGAGCAAACACATTCAAAAGCTAGCAGAAGGCAAGCAACAACTAAGATCAGAGCAGAACTGAAGGAGATAGAGACACAAAAAACCCTCCAAAAAATCAGTGATTCCAGGAGTTGGTTTTTTGAAAAGATCAACAAAACTGACAGACCGCTAGCAAGACTAATAAAGAAGAAAAGAGAGAGGAATCAAATAGACGCAATAAAAAATGATAAAGGGGTTATCACCACCAAACCCACAGAAATACAAACTACCGTCAGAGAATACTATAAACACCTCTATGCAAATCAACTAGAAAATCTAGAAGAAATGGATAATTTCCTGGACACTTACACTCTCCCAAGACTAAACCAGGAAGAAGTTGAATCCCTGAATAGACCAATAGCAGGCTCTGAAATTGAGGCAACAATTAATAGCCTACCCACCAAAAAAAGTCCAGGACCAGATGGATTCACAGCTGAATTCTACCAGAGGTACAAGGAGGAGCTGGTACCATTCCTTCTGAAACTATTCCAATTGATTGAAAAAGAGGGAATCCTCCCTAACTCATTTTATGAGGCCAACATCATCCTGATACCAAAGCCTGGCAGAGACACACACACACACAAAAGAATTTTAGACCAATATCCCTGATGAACCTCGATGCAAAAATCCTCAATAAAATACTGGCAAACTGGATTCAGCAGCACATCAAAAAGCTTATCCACCATGATCAAGTGGGCTTCTTCCCTGGGATGCAAGGCTGGTTCAACATTCGCAAATCAATAAATGTAATCCAGCATATAAACAGAACCAAAGACAAGAGCCACATGATTATCTCAATAGATGCAGGAAAGGCTTTTGACAAAATTCAACAGCCCTTCATGCTAAAGCGCTCAATAAATTCGGTATTGATGGAACATACCTCAAAATCATAAGAGCTATTTATGACAAACCCACAGCTAATATCATACTGAATGGGCAAAAACTGGAAAAATTCCCTTTGAAAACTGGCACAAGACAGGGATGTCCTCTCTCACCACTCCTATTCAACATAGTGTTGGAAGTTCTGGCTAGGACAATCAGGCAAGAGAAAGGAAAAAAGCGTATTCAGTTAGGAAAAGAAGAAGTCAAATTGTCCCTGTTTGCAGATGACATGATTGTATATTTAGAAAACCCCATCATCTCAGCCCAAAATCTCCTTAAGCTGATAAGCAACTTCAGCAAAGTCTCAGGATACAAAATTCATGTGCAAAAATCACAAGCATTCTTATACACCAGTAACACACAAACAGAGAGCCAAATCATGAATGAACTTCCATTCACAATTGCTTCAAAGAGAATAAAATACCTAGGAATCCAACTTACAAGGGATGTAAAGGACCTCTTCAAGGAGAACTACAAACCACTGCTCAGTGAAATCAAAGAGGACACAAACAAATGGAAGAACATACCATGCTCATGGATAGGAAGAATCAATATCATGAAAATGGCCATACTGCCCAAGGTGTTTATAGATTCAATGCCATCCCCATCAAGCTACCAATGACTTTCTTCACAGAATTGGAAAAAAACGGCTTTAAAGTTCATATGGAACCAAAAAAGAGCCCGCATTGCCAAGACAATCCTAAGTCAAAAGGACAAAGCTGGAGGCGTCACGCTACCTGACTTCAAACTATACTACAAGGCTACAGTAACCAAAACAGCATGGTACTGGTACCAAAACAGAGATATAGACCAATGGAAGAGAACAGAGTCCTCAGAAATAATACCACACATCTACAACCATCTGATCTTTGACAAACCTGAGAGAAACAAGAAATGGGGAAAGGATTCCCTATTTAATAAATGGTGCTGGCAAAATTGGCTAGCCATAAGTAGAAAGCTGAAACTGGATCCTTTCCTTACTCCTTATACGAAGATTAATTCAAGATGGATTAGAGACTTAAATGTTAGACCTAATACCATAAAAACCCTAGAAGAAAATCTAGGTAGTACTATTCAGGACATAGGCCTGGGCAAGGACTTCATGTCTAAAACACCAAAAGCAACGGCAGCAAAAGCCAAAATTGACCAATGGGATCTAATTAAACTAAAGAGCTTCTGCACAGCAAAAGAAACTACCATCTGAGTGAACAGGCAACCTACAGAACGGGAGAACATTTTTGCAATCTACTCATCCGACAAAGGGCTAATATCCAGAATCTACAAAGAACTCAAACAAATATACAAGAAAAAAACAAACAACCCCATCAAAAAGTGGGCAAAGGATATGAACAGACATTTCTCAAAAGAAGACATTCATACAGCCAAAGACACATGAAAAAATGCTCATCATCACTCGCCATCAGAGAAATGCAAATCAAAAACACAATGAGATACCATCTCACATCAGTTAGAACGGCAATCATTAAAAAGTCAGGAAACAACAGGTGTTGGAGAGGATGTGGAGAAATAGGAAGACTTTTACACTGTTGGTGGGATTGTAAACTAGTTCAACCATTATGGAAAACAGTATGGCGATTCCTCAAGGATCTAGAACTAGATGTACCATATGACCCAGCCATCCCACTACTGGGTATATACCCAAAGGATTATAAATTATTCTACTACAAAGACACATACACACGTATGTTTATTGCGGCACTATTCACAATAGCAAATACTTGGAATCAACCCAAATGTCCATCTGTGACAGACTGGATTAAGAAAATGTGGCACATATACACCATGGAATACTATGCAGCCATAAAAAAGGATGAGTTTGCGTCCTTTGTAGGGACATGGATGCAGCTGGAAACCATCATTCTTAGCAAACTATCACAAGAACAGAAAACCAAACACCACATGCTCTCACTCACAGGTGGGAACTGAACAATGACATCACTTGGACTCGGGAAGGGGAACATCACACACTGGGGCCTATCATGGGGAGTGGGGAGGGGGGAGGGATTGCATTGGGGAGTTATTCATGATATAAATGACGAATTGATGGGTGCTGACGAGTTGATGGGTGCAGCACACCAACATGGCACAAGTATACATATGTAACAAACCTGCACGTTATGCACATGTACCCTAGAACTTAAAGTATAATAAAATAAATAAATAAATAAATAAATAAAAAGAAAATCCTGGGAGCCTTCCAAGGAGGCTTCTGCCATCCCAAATGCCCCCAAATCTGTCCCGAAAGTGCTGTAAAGCCCAAGGCTTTGGAGCAGGGTGACTGTCTCTCTCCCGGAATGCCCCACAAGTGAAACCGGGGCAGCAGGGTGGCATGGGTGAGCCGCAGGTACTCAGGGTGACATTGAGACAGGCAGAGGAGAGACGCAGTGAGATCGCAGGGAATGATCGGAGCCTCCCTAAAAGGCCTCTACTATACCAGAAGCCCGCAAGGCTTTCCCAGGCAGGCTGTAAAGCAACAGTCTTTGGAGCAAGGTGCCTGTGTCTCTTGAGGAAGGCTGCCACAACCAAAAATGTGGCCACATGGTGGCGTGGGCGGACTGCAGGGACTCAGGGGGATGTGGAGGCAGGCAGAAAGGTTGAGCCGCAAGACCACAGGGAACGCTTAGTGCATCCCAAAACGCCTCTCTTATCACAACCTGTCCTTAGCAGGTTGTAAAGCCCTAGTCATTACAGCAGCCTCCCTGTGTCTCTGGTGGAAGGCCCCCCAAAAAATAAAGGGACCGCAGGGTGGTTTGGGCGGGCCTCAGGGACTCAAAGGGTCATTGTGGAAAGCAGAGGATAGAAGCAGCGAGACCGGGGTGAATGCAAGGAGCCTTCATCAGAGTCCTCTCCCATCCCAGAAGCACCCAGTGTTGTCCTGGGCGGGCTGCAGAGCCCCAGGCTTCAGAGCGGGTTGCCTGGGCCTCTCTCGGAAGACCCACACAAGCAAAAACAGAACCGCAGAATTGTGTTGGTGGGCTGCAGGGACTCAAGGGGACATTGAAACTGGAAGTGGGTAGAAGCAGCAAGACCACAGGGAAGGCCGAGAGCCTCCCCAAAAGGCCTCTCCCATCTCAGAAGCCCCCAGGGCTATATTTGGCAGGCTGTAAAGCCCCACGTTTTGGAGCAGGGCGCCTGTGTCTCTTGTGGAAGGCCCCCAAAAGCAAAACTAGGGCCGAGGTGTCACGTGGGTGGGCCGCAGGGACTCACAGGTATGTTGAGGCCAACAAAGAAGGTAAGTGGTGAGACCATAGGGTATGCTGGGTGTCTCCCAAGGTGGACTTTTCCTTCAAAGAAGTCCCGAGGGCTCTGCAGGGTGGGCTGTAAGCCCTAGACTTTGGTGCAGTGTGGCTTGTCTCTCACACAAGGCCCCCAAAAGCAAAGACGGAGCGTCAGGGTGGGGTGAACGGGAAACAGGGACTCAGGGACACTTTGAGACAGTCAGAGGAAAAATGTGGCGAAAGCATAGGCAATGTTGGGAGCTTCGCAAGGACGCTTCAATGATCCCAGAAGCCCCAGGGCTACCCCTAGTGGGCTGTTAAGTTTCAGGCTTTAAAGCAGTCTGTCTATGTCTCTCCCAGAAGGCCCCCACAAGAGAAAACTGGGCCGCAGGATGGCGTGGGTGGGCCGCAGGGACTCAGTGGGACGTTGAGGCAGGCAGTGGGGAGAAGTGGTGAGATGCAGCAAATGCTGGGAGCCTCCCACGGAGCCCTCTCCCATCCCAGAAGTCCGAGTGTTGTCGCAGGTGGCCTATAAAACCCTAGGCTTTGGAGTAGGATACCTGTGCCTGTTGTGCAAGGCCCCCCAAAGTGACTTCGGGGCCGTAGGGTGACGTGGGTGAGTCACAGGGACTCAGGGAAACTATGAGGCAGACAGAGGAAAGAAGCAGCAAGACCGAAGGGAATGCTGAGAGTTTCCTGAGGAGGGGTCTCCCAATCCAGAAGCCACAAGAGCTGTCCTGGGTGTGCTGTAGAACCACTCGTTTTCAAGCAGGGTACCTGTATCTCTCAGGGAGTGCTCCCCAAGCAAAAATGGGGCTGCAGTGTGGCATGGGCGGGCAACAGGGACTCAGGGGGATGTTGAGGCAGAGGGAGGGGAGAAACAGCGAGAATGAAGGGAATGCTTGGATCCTTTTAAGAAAACCTCTCCCATCCCAGAAGCACCCAGGGCTGACCTGGGTAGGCTGTAATGCCACAGTCTTTGGAGCAAGGTGGCTGTGTCTCTCGAGGAAAACCCCTCAAGTGAAAACGGGGCTACAGTGTGGCATGGGAGGGCTGCAGGGACTCAGGGGTACATTGTGGCAAGCAGAGGTTAGAAGGGATGAGACCACAGGGAATGCTGGGTCCTCCCAAAAAGGCCTCCCCCATTACATAAGACACAAGGGCTATCCCATGTGGGCTGTGAAACCCCAGGCTTTGGAGCAGTGTGCCTGTGTCTCTCGCGGAATGCCCCCACAAGCGAAGATGGAGCTGCAGGGTGGTGTGGGTGGACCCCAGGGACTAAGGGGGACGTTGAGGCAGGCAGAAGGGAGAAGCGGCAAGACCACAGGGAGTGCTGGGATCCTCCTAAGGATGACTCCTTCATCCCAGAATCCCCCAGAGCTATTTCAGGTGGGTGGTGAAACCCCAGGCTTTGGAGCAGGGTGCAAATGTCTCTCCAGGAAGGCTTCCCCAAGCGAAAACGGGACCTCAGAGTGGCGTGGGCAGGCTGCAGGGACTCACGGGATGTTGAAACAGACATAGGGGAGAAGCGGCGAGACCGGAGCGTTCCTCTGTCTGTCACGGAAGGCTGCGACAAGAGAAAATGGCATCGTAGGGTGGCGTAGGCGGGCCACAGGTTACTCAGGGTGATGTTGAGGCATGAAAAGGGCAGAAAGGGTGAGACAACAGGGAATTCTGAAAGCCTCCCAAGAAGGCCTCTCCTATTCTAGAAGCACCCAGGGCTGTCGTTGGCAGGCTGAAAGGCCCAGGCTTTGGAGCAGCATCCCTGTGTCTCTCACGGAAGGCACCCACAAGTGAAAACGGGACAGCAGCATCGCGTGGGCGGGCTGTAGGAACTCATGGGGACGTTTAGGCAGGCAGAGGGGAGAACAGCCAGACCTCAGGGAATGCTGGGAACCTCCCTAAAAGGCCCCTCTCATCCCATAAGCCCCCAAGTCTGTCACGGTCATGCTGTTAAGCCCCAGTCTTTGGAGCTCTGTCTCTGGCTGAAGGCCCCCACAAGTGAAAGTGCAGCCGCAGAATGGCGTGGGCGGGATGCAGGGACTCAACGGGATGTTGAGGCAAGCAGAAGAGATGTGGCGAGACAGCAGGAAATCCTGGGAGCCTCTTAAGGATGTCTCTCTCATACCCAAAGCCCACAGGGCCCTCCCAGGCATGCTGTAAAGCCCCAGGCTTTGGATCAGGGTGCCTGTCTTTCTGACATAAGGCCCCCACAAGGAAAAACAGGGCTGCAGGGTGGTCTGGGCTGCTCGCAGCGACCCAGGGGGAACTTTAGGTAGGCAGAGGGGAGAAGCCAAGAGACCACAGGGAATGTTGGGAGCCCCCCAAGGACGCTTCTCCCATCCCAGTAGCCCCCAGGGCTGGGATGGGAGATGCCTTTTGGTGAGGCTCCCAGCATACCCAGCAGTCTCTCTATGTTTCTTCTGTCTGCCTCAACGTCCACCTGAGTTTCTGCGGATTCCCCATGCTACCCTATGGCCTCATTATCTCTTGTGGCGGCTTTTTGCAAAAGACACAGGCACCTTGTTCCAAAGTTTGAGGCTTTACAGCACGCCCGGGACATCCGTGAGAGCTTCTGGGAGGGAAGTGGCCTCCTTTGGATGCTCCTAGCATTCCCTGCTATCTCGCCACTTAACTCCTCTACCTGCCTCAACAACACCCCGAGTCCCTGCTGCCCGCCCACACCACCCTGTAGCCTCGGTTTTGCTCGTGGGGGCCTTCTGCTAGAGACACAGGCACGCTGCTCTAAAGCTTGGGGCTTTACTGACTGCCCAGGACAGCCTTGGGAGGCTTCCAACATTTCCTGCGATCTCACCACTTCTCAGAGAATATCTCTGAGATGCATCCACACACCACAAAGCAGTTTCACAGATAGCTTATATATTGTTATGATCTGGGAATATCTGTTTTTTCCACACAGGCTTCAATGGGCTACCAAATATTCCTTCCCAGATTATCCAAAAACATTGTATCCAACCTATTCAATCAGCAGAAAGGATTCACTCTGAAAGATGACTCCATACATCACAAAGCAATTTAACAGGTAGCTTCTTTTGAGTTTTTTTAATGTACTTAGTTAAATGTTATCTTTCCTTCATTTCTTTTTTTTTAATTAATTAATTTTTTTAAATTATACTTTAAGTTCTAGGGTACATGTGCATAACGTGCAGGTTTGTTACATATGTATACTTGTGCCATGTTGGTGTGCTGCACCCATCAACTCGTCAGCACCCATCAATTCGTCATTTATATCATGAATAACTCCCCAATGCAATCCCTCCCCCCTCCCCACTCCCCTGATAGGCCCCAGTGTGTGATGTTCCCCTTCCCGAGTCCAAGTGATGTCATTGTTCAGTTCCCACCTGTGAGTGAGAGCATGTGGTGTTTGGTTTTCTGTTCTTGTGATAGTTTGCTAAGAATGATGGTTTCCAGCTGCATCCATGTCCCTACAAAGGACGCAAACTCATCCTTTTTTATGGCTGCATAGTATTCCATGGTGTATATGTGCCACATTTTCTTAATCCAGTCTGTCACAGATGGACATTTGGGTTGATTCCAAGTATTTGCTATTGTGAATAGTGCCGCAATAAACATACTGTGTATGTGTCTTTGTAGTAGAATAATTTATAATCCTTGGTGGGTATATACCCAGTAGTGGGATGGCTGGGTCATATGGTACATCTAGTTCTAGATCCTTGAGGAATCGCTACTGTTTTCCATAATGGTTGAACTAGTTTACAATCCCACCAACAGTGTAAAAGTCTTCCTATTCTCCACATCCTCTCCAACACCTGTTGTTTCCTGACTTTTTAATGATTGCCGTTCTAACTGATGTGAGATGGTATCTCATTGTGTTTTTGATTTGCATTTCTCTGATGGCGAGTGATGATGAGCATTTATTCATGTGTCTTTGGCTGTATGAATGTCTTCTTTTGAGAAATGTCTGTTCATATCCTTTGCCCACTTTTTGATGGGGTTGTTTGTTTTTTTCTTGTATATTTGTTTGAGTTCTTTGTAGATTCTGGATATTAGCCCTTTGTCGGATGAGTAGATTGCAAAAATGTTCTCCCGTTGTGTAGGTTGCCTGTTCACTCAGATGGTAGTTTCTTTTGCTGTGCAGAAGCTCTTTAGTTTAATTAGATCCCATTTGTCAATTTTGGCTTTTGCTGCCGTTGCTTTTGGTGTTTTAGACATGAAGTCCTTGCCCAGGCCTATGTCCTGAATAGTACTACCTAGATTTTCTTCTAGGGTTTTATGGTATTAGGTCTAACATTTAAGTCTCTAATCCATCTTGAATTAATCTTCGTATAAGGAGTAAGGAAAGGATCCAGTTTCAGCTTTCTACTTATGGCTAGCCAATTTTGCCAGCACCATTTATTAAATAGGGAATCCTTTCCCCATTTCTTGTTTTCTCTCAGGTTTGTCAAAGATCAGATGGTTGTAGATGTGTGGTATTATTTCTGAGGACTCTGTTCTCTTCCATTGGTCTATATCTCTGTTTTGGTACCAGTACCATGCTGTTTTGGTTACTGTAGCCTTGTAGTATAGTTTGAAGTCAGGTAGCGTGATGCCTCCAGCTTTGTCCTTTTGACTTAGGATTGTCTTGGCAATGCGGGCTCTTTTTTGGTTCCATATGAACTTTAAAGCCGTTTTTTTCCAATTCTGTGAAGAAAGTCATTGGTAGCTTGATGGGGATGGCATTGAATCTATAAACAACCTTGGGCAGTATGGCCATTTTCATGATATTGATTCTTCCTATCCATGAGCATGGTATGTTCTTCCATTTGTTTGTGTCCTCTTTGATTTCACTGAGCAGTGGTTTGTAGTTCTCCTTGAAGAGGTCCTTTACATCCCTTGTAAGTTGGATTCCTAGGTATTTATTCTCTTTGAAGCAATTGTGAATGGAAGTTCATTCATGATTTGGCTCTCTGTTTGTGTGTTACTGGTGTATAAGAATGCTTGTGATTTTTGCACATGAATTTTGTATCCTGAGACTTTGCTGAAGTTGCTTATCAGCTTAAGGAGATTTTGGGCTGAGATGATGGGGTTTTCTAAATATACAATCATGTCATCTGCAAACAGGGACAATTTGACTTCTTCTTTTCCTAACTGAATACGCTTTTTTCCTTTCTCTTGCCTGATTGTCCTAGCCAAACTTCCAACACTATGTTGAATAGGAGTGGTGAGAGAGGACATCCCTGTCTTGTGCCAGTTTTCAAAGGGAATTTTTCCAGTTTTTGCCCATTCAGTATGATATTAGCTGTGGGTTTGTCATAAATAGCTCTTATGATTTTGAGGTATGTTCATCAATCAATACCGAATTTATTGAGCGCTTTAGCATGAAGGGCTGTTGAATTTTGTCAAAAGCCTTTCCTGCATCTATTGAGATAATCATGTGGCTCTTGTCTTTGTTCTGTTTATATGCTGGATTACATTTATTGATTTGCGAATGTTGAACCAGCCTTGCATCCCAGGGAAGAAGCCCACTTGATCATGGTGGATAAGCTTTTTGATGTGCTGCTGAATCCAGTTTGCCAGTATTTTATTGAGGATTTTTGCATCGAGGTTCATCAGGGATATTGGTCTAAAATTCTTTTGTGTGTGTGTGTGTCTCTGCCAGGCTTTGGTATCAGGATGATGTTGGCCTCATAAAATGAGTTAGGGAGGATTCCCTCTTTTTCAATCAATTGGAATAGTTTCAGAAGGAATGGTACCAGCTCCTCCTTGTACCTCTGGTAGAATTCAGCTGTGAATCCATCTGGTCCTGGACTTTTTTTGGTGGGTAGGCTATTAATTGTTGCCTCAATTTCAGAGCCTGCTATTGGTCTATTCAGGGATTCAACTTCTTCCTGGTTTAGTCTTGGGAGAGTGTAAGTGTCCAGGAAATTATCCATTTCTTCTAGATTTTCTAGTTGATTTGCATAGAGGTGTTTATAGTATTCTCTGACGGTAGTTTGTATTTCTGTGGGTGGTGGTGATAACCCCTTTATCATTTTTTATTGCGTCTATTTGATTCCTCTCTCTTTTCTTCTTTATTAGTCTTGCTAGCGGTCTGTCAGTTTTGTTGATCTTTTCAAAAAACCAACTCCTGGAATCACTGATTTTTTGGAGGGTTTTTTGTGTCTCTATCTCCTTCAGTTCTGCTCTGATCTTAGTTGTTACTTGCCTTCTGCTAGCTTTTGAATGTGTTTGCTCTTGCCTCTCTAGTTCTTTTAATTGTGATGTTAGAGTGTCATTTTAGATCTTTCCTGCTTTCTCTTGTGGGCATTTAGTGCTATAAATTTCCCTCTACGCACTGCTTTAAATGTGTCCCAGAGATTCCGGTATGTTGTATCTTTGTTCTCATTGGTTTCAAAGAACACCTTTATTTCTGCCTTCATTTCGTTATGTACCCAGTAGTCATTCAAGAGCAAGTTGTTCAGTTTCCATGTAGTTGAGCGGTTTTGATTGAGTTTCTTAGTCCTGAGTTCTAGTTTGATTGCACTGTGGTCTGAGAGACAGTTTGTTATAATTTCTGTTCTTGTACATTTGCTGAGGAGTGCTTTACTTCCAATTATGTGGTCAATTTGGAGGAAGTGTGAGGTGGTGCTGAGAGGATGTGTATTCTGTTGATTTGGGGTGGAGAGTTCTATAGATGCCTATTAGGTCCGCTTGGTGCAGAGATGAGTTCAATTCCTGGATATCCTTGTTAACTTTCTGTCTCGTTGATCTGTCTAATGTTGACAGTGGAGTGTTGAAGTCTCCCATTATTATTGTATGGGAGTCTAAGTCTCTTTGTAAGTCTCTAAGGACTTGCTTTATGAATCTGGGTGCTCCTGTATTGGGTGCATATATATTTAGGAGAGTTAGCTCTTCCTGTTGAATTGATCCTTTACCATTATGTAATGGCCTTTTTGTCTCTTTTGATCTTTAATGGTTTAAAGTCTGTTTTATCAGAGACTAGACTGCAACCCCTGCTTTTTTGTGTTCCCATTTGCTTGGTAGATCTTCCTCCATCCCTTTATTTTGAGCCTATGTATGTCTCTGCATGTGAGATGGGTCTCCTGAATACAGCAGACTGATGGGTCTTGACTCTTTATCCAGTTTGCCAGTCTGTGTCTTTTAATTGGAGCATTTAGTCCATTACATTTAAGGTTAATATTGTTATATGTGAACTTGATCCTGCCATTATGATATTAACTGGTTATTTTGCTCGTTAGTTGATGCAGTTTCTTCCTAGCCTCGATGGTCTTTACATTTTGACATGTTTTTGCAATGGCTGGTACCGGTTGTTCCTTTCCATGTTTAGGGCTTCCGTCAGGGTCTCTTGTAAGGCAGGCCTGGTGGTGACAAAATCTTTAAGCATTTGCTTATCTGTAAAGGATTTTATTTCTCCTTCACTTATGAAACTTAGTTTGGCTGGATATGAAATTCTGGGTTTAAAATTCCTTTCTTTAAGAACGTTGAATATTGGCCCCACTCTCTTCTGGCTTGTAGAGTTTCTTGCCGAGAGATCTGCTGTTAGTCTGATGGGCTTCCCTTTGTGGTAACCCGACCTTTCTCTCTTTGCCCTTAAGATTCTTTCCTTCATTTCAACTTTGGTGAATCTGACAATTACAGGTCTTGGAGTTGCCCTTCTGGAGGAGTATCTTTGTGGCGTTGTCTGTATTTCCTGAAGTTGAATGTTGGCCTGCCCTACTAGGTTGGGGAATTCTCCTGGATGATATTCTGAAGAGTGTTTTCCAACTTGGTTCCATTTTCCCCCTCACTTTCAGGCACCCTAATCAGACGTAGATTTGGTCTTTTTACATAATCCCATACTGCTTGCAGGCTTTGTTCATTTCTTTTTCTTCTTTTTTCTTTTGGTTTCTCTTCTCGCTTCATTCATTCATTTGATCCTCAATCGCTGATACTCTTTCTTCCAGTGATCGAGTCAGATACTGAAGCTTGCGCATTTCTCATGTCATGGTTTTCATCTCTGTCATTTTGTTTATGACCTTCTCTGCATTAATTAGTCTAGCTGTCAATTCTTCCACTCTTTTCAAGATTTTTAGTTTTTTTGCGCTGGGTACCTAATTCCTCCTTTAGCTCTGAGAAGTTTGATGGACTGAAGCCTTCTTCTCTCATCTCGTCAAAGTCATTCTCTGACCAGCTTTGATCCGTTTCTGGTGATGGGCTGTGCTCCTTTGCAGGGGGAGATGCGCTCTTATTTTTTGAATTTCCAGCTTTTCTGCCCTGCTTCTTCCCCATCTTTGTGGTTTTATCTGTCTCCGGTCTTTGATGATGGTGACGTACTGATGGGGTTTTGGTATAGGTGTCCTTCCTGTTTGATAGTTTTCCTTCTGACAGTCAGGACCCCAGCTCTTAGGTCTGTTGGAGATTGCTTGAGGTCCACTCCAGACCCTGTTTGCCTGGGTATCAGCAGCAGAGGTTACCGAAGATAGAATATTGCTGAACAGCGAGTGTACCTCTCTGATTCTTACTTTGGAAGCTTCTCTCAGATGTGTACTCCACCCTGTGAGGTGTGGGGTGTCAGACTGCCCCCAGTGGGGGATGTCTCCCAGTTAGGCTACTCAGGGGTCAGGGACCCACTTGAGCAGGCAGTCTGTCCCTTCTCAGATCTCAACGTCCATGTTGGGAGATCCACTGCTCTCTTCAAAGCTGTCAGACAGAGTCGTTTGCGTTTGCACAGGCCTCTGCTGCTTCCCCTGTTGTTTTTTATCTGTGCCCTGTCCCCAGAGGTTGAGTCTACAGAGACAGGCAGGTTTCCTTGAGCTGCTGTGAGCTCCTCCCAGTTCGAGCTTCCCAGTGGCTTCATTTCCCTACTTAAGCCTCAGCAATGGCGAGCGCCCCTCCCCCAGCCTCGCTGCTGCCTTGCGGTTAGATCGCCGCAGACTGCTTTGTTAGCAATGAGAGAGGCTCCGTGGGCATGGCACCCTCCTCGCCATGTGTGGGATATATTCTCCTGGTGTGCCCACTTGCTTAAAGCACAGTATTGGTGTGGGAGTTACCTGATTTTCCTGGTGTTGTGTGTCTCAGTTCCCCTGGCTAGTAAACGGGATTCCCTTCCCCCTTGTGCTTCCCAGGTGAGGTGATGCCTCGCCCTGCTTCAGCTCTCACCGGTCAGGCTGCAGCAGCTGACCAGCACCGATTGTCCGGCACTCCCTAGTGAAATGACCCCAGTACCTCAGTTGAATATGCAGGAATCCCCGGTCTTCTGTGTCTCTCGTCCTGGGATTTGGAGACTGGAGCTGTTCCTATTCGGCCATCTTGCTCCGTCCCCCTTCTTTTGAGTTTTTATCCGAAGATATTTGGTTTATACCAATAGGCCTCAATGGGCTCACAAATGACTCTTCACAGATTCTCCTAAAAGCGTGTTTTCAGCATGCTGAATGAAAAGAAAGCTTTATCTCTGTGAGATGAATCCACACATCAAAAGCACTTTCACAGATATGTTGTTTCTAATTTTTATCTGAGGATATTTCCTTTCTCCCCTTAGGCTTCAATAGAATCCTAAATATTCCTATGCAGATTCTTGAAAAACAGTGTTTCTAAACTGCTGAATGAAAAAGAAAAAAGGTTTAATTCCGTGGCATGAATCCACATATCACAGGACAGTTTCACAGATCACTTCTTTCTAGTTTTTATCTAGAGATATTCGTTTTTTTCCCATAGGGCTCAATGTGCTCCCAAATGTCTTTTCACAGATTATACAAAAATGTTTCCACCATGGTGAATCAAAAGAAACGTTTCAGGTTGTGAGATGAATTCACATATGACAAAGTCATTTCACAGGTGTCTTCTTTCTAGTTTTTATCTGGGAAATTTAATTTGTCCCCATAGGCTTTGATAGGCTCCCAAATGTCTCTTCACACATTTTCCAAAACGAGTGTTCCTAACATGCTGAATCAAAAGAAAGGTTTAAGTCTCTGAGATGAATCCACATATCACAAAGCCATTTCACAGATAGATACTTTGCAGTTTTTATCTGTGAATATTCTGCTTTTCACTGTAGGCCTCAAAGGGCTTCAAATATCCCCTCACAGATTCTTCAAAAAGAGCATTTCAACCCACTGCAGGAAAAGAAGTTTTAACTCTGTGAGAGAAATCCACACATCACATAGTGGTTTCTCAGATAGATTGTTTCTAGTTTTTATCTGGAGATATTCCAATTTTCCCCTTAGACCTCAAAAGGTGACAAAATGGTCCTTTGGAGATTCTCCAAAAAGAGTGTTTCCAACCCGCTGAATCAAAAGAAAGGTTTAACTGTGTGAGATGAATCCACACATCACAACCAGTTTCACAGATAGCTACTTTCTGCTTTTTATGTGGAAAATTCAGTTTTACCCTTAGGCCGAAGTGAGTTATGTAATGTCCCTTTGTAGATTCTCCAAAAAGAGTGTTTAAAACCTGCTGAATCAAAACAAATGTAGAGCCCTGTGAGATGAATCCACACATCACCTGGCAGTTTCTCAGATAGATTCTTTCTATTTTTTGCCTAAGAATGTTTGGCTTTTCCTCATAAAGCTCAACGGGCTTCCAAATGTCCCTTCTCAGAGTCTACAAGTTACTGGATCAAAATAAGTCTTCCAACTTACTGGATCAAAATAAAGATTTAATTCTGTAAGATGAAATTACACATCACGAAGCAGTTTTACAGATACCTTCTTTTTAGTTTTTATCTGGGGATATTGTTTTTCCAAAGAGGTTTCAATAGTCTCTCAAATATCTCTTTACAGATTCTTCAAAATCAGTGTTTTCAACCTGCTGATTCATAACAAATGTTGAACTCTGTGATATCAATCCAGAACTCATGAAGCAGTTTTGCAGACAGCTTCTTTCTACTTTTTATCTGGAAGTATTCAGTTTTTTCCTCAGCCCTCGTTAAACTTCCAAATGTCGTTTCACAGATTTTCCAAAAAACGTGTTTCAAACCTAGAGAAACAACAGAAAGTTTTAATTCTGTGAAATGAATGCATACATCATAAAGCAATTTCACAGATACCTTCTTTCTTGTTTACATCTGGGGATATTCTGTTTCTTTCTTTTGTTTTCCATTGGCCTCGATGCATCACCTAATGTCCCTTCATAGATTCTTCAAAAAGAAGAATCAAAAACCTGCTGAAATAAAAAAAAAAAAAATTAACACTCTGTGATGAAATGAAATATCACAAAACAGTTTCCAACAATTTCTTTCTAGATTTTATCTGGGGATATTTGGGTTTGTCCCATAGGCATCATTGTGCTCCAGAACATCCCTCCCAGATTTTCCAAAAACAGTGTTTCCAAACTGCTGAATCAAAAGTAAAATTTAATTCCATGAGATGAATCCACGCATCACAAAGCAGTTTCACAGACTGCTTATTTCTAGTGTTTATTTGGGGATATTCAGTTTTTCCCCATAGGCCACAATGGGTTATCAAATGTCACTTTGCAGACTCTACAAAAAAAAGGTTTTCCAAACTGCTGAGTCAAAAGAAAGGTTTAATGCAGTGAGATGAATACACACATCACAAAGCAGTTTCACAGATACCTTCTTTCTAGTTTTTATATGAGAATATTTGGTTTATTTCCATAGGTCTTAATGGGCTCTCAAATGTCCTTTTGCAGATTCTGTAAAAAGAATGTTTTCAATCTGCTGAATCAAAAGAAAGTTCAACTGTGTGATATGAATCTACACATCACAAAACAGTTTCCAAGATAACTTCCTTCTAGTTTTAATCTGGGGATGTTCGACTTTTCCCATAGACATTGAAGGGCTCCCAAATTTTCTTCAACGATTCTTTAAAAAGAATCTTCCCATCCTACTGGATTAGAAGAAAGGTTTAACTCTGTGAGATTAATTTACACAACACAAAGCAGTTTCATAGTTAGCTACTTTCTAGTTTTTGTTTGAGGATCAAAAGAAAGGTTTAACTCTGTGAGATGAATTCACACATCAGAAAGCAGTCTCACAGATAGCTTTGTTTTTGTTTTTTTCTTGCAATATTCGATTTTTCCCCATAGATTACAATGGGTTCTCAAATGTCCCTTTTAGATTCTCCAAAAAGAATGTTTCTGATCTGCTAAATGAAAAGAAACTTTTAACTCTGTGAGATGCATCCACACATCACAAGGCAGTTTCATGGATAGCTTCTTTCTAGTTTTCGTCCAGGGCTATTGGTTTTCCCATAGAACTCAATGGACTAAAGAATTTCCCTTTCCAGGTTCTCAGAAAGGGTGTTACCAACGTGCTGAATCAAAAGAAATCTTTGTGAGTTGATTCCACACGTGATGAAACAATTTCACAGATAACATTTTAATGGTCACCCCCCCCACCAGGGATACTCTTTTTTCTTTTCATATAGGCCTCAATGCAGTCCAAAATGTTCTTTTGCAGATTCTGCAAAAAGTGTCACCAAACTGCCGAAAGAAAAGAAAGTTTTATATTTTTGAAATGAAACCACACATCACAAAGCAGTTTCTCCAATAATTTCTTTTTAGTATTTATCTGAGGACAATCGGTTTTCACCATAGGCCTCTAAGGACTCACAACTCTCTTCCCAGATTCTACAAAAGACTATTTCTAACCAGCTGAATCTAAAGAAATGTGTAGTTCTGTGAGATAAATCCACACATCACAAATTGGTTTCACACATTGCTTCTTTCTAGTTTTTATCTGGGGCATTCAGGTTCTCAATCAAGGCCTCATCAGGCACCAAAATGTCCCTTCACATATTCTCCAAAAGGAGTGTTTCCAACCTCTGAATCAAAAAAAAAAAAAAAAAAAAAACAGCAATGTAACTCCGTGAGGTGCATTTGCACGTCACAAAGCTGTTTCACAGATAGCTTCTTTCTACTTTTTACCTGAGGATATTCTGTTTTTCCCATAGACCTTAATGGGCTCTGAAATGTCCCTTCACAGATTCTCCAAAAAGAATGTCTTCAATCTGCTGAAGAAAGGAAAATTTTAACTCTGTGAGATGAATCCACACATCCCAAAGCAGTTTCACAGATAGCTTCTTTCAAGGTTTTATCTTGAGATATTCGTTTTTTCCGTGTAGACCTCCTTGAGCACTTAAATGTCTCTTTGTGGATTCTCCAAAAAGAATGTTTCAATCGTGGTGAATCAAAAAGAGAAGTTTAACTCTCTGAGGTGAATCGACCCATTAAAAATCAGTTTCACAGATAACTTCTTTGTGGTTTTTATCTGGGATTATTGGGTTTTCCCTGAAAGGCCTCATGGGGTTCCCAAATGTATCTTCACAGATTTTCTGGGTACATTCTGTTTTTCTTTACAGGCATTAATAGGCTCCAAAATGTCCCTTTGCAGATACTCCAAAATGAATGTTTCCAATCTATGGAAACAAAAGAAAGGTTAACTCTAGGAGATGAATCCACACATCACAAACTAGAAAGAACTAGCTTCTTTCTAGTTTTTATCTGGGGTATTCAGGTTTTTTCCTTAGGCATCAATGGGCTCACAAATATCCCTTCGCAGATCCTTAAAAAAGAGTGTTTCCAACCTGCTGGATCAAAAGAAAGGTTTAATTATGTGAGATGAATCCAAGCAACATGAAGTAGTTTCACAGATACCCTTCTTCTAGTTTTAGTTTGCGGATTATCAGTTTTTACTTGGGGCCTTAGTAGGCCCCCAAATATCACTTTGCAGATCCTATAAAAGAGTGTTTCCAAACTGCTAGATCAATCATTTGATGTTTAACTCTGTGCAATGAATTCACACGTCACAAAGCAGTTTCACAGATAGTTTCTTTTTAGTTTTTATCTGGGGATGTTCAATTTTCCCCGTATTACTCAATGGGCTCCCAAATGTCCCATGGCAGATTCTCCAAAGAGTGTTTTTAACCTGCTGGATCAAAGGAAATATTACTTCTGTGAGATGAATCCACACATCACAAAGTAGTTTCACAGATAGCTTCTTTCTGGTGTTTATCTGGGGATATTCGATTTTTACATACAGGCTTCAATGGGCTTCCAAATGTTTCTTCTCAGCTTCTACAACAAAAGTTTTCCCATTTTTGAATCAAAAGATAGGTTTACTTCTGTAAGATGAATCCACCCATCAGAAAGCAGTTTCACAGATAGCTTCTTTCTGGTTTTTATTTGGTGATTTTCCGTTTTTCCACATAGGCCTCAATGGACATCCAAATTTCCCTTAACAGGTCCTCCAGAAAGGGTGTTTCCAACATGCTGAATCTAAAAAATGGTTTAACTGTGTGAGATGAATCCACACATCACAAAGAAGTTTCACAGATGTCTTCTTTCAAGTTCCTTTTCTATGGATATTCAGTTTTTCCTGATAGACCTCAATGGGCTTTGAAATATCTCTTCATAGATTCTCCAAAAGGAGTGTTTACAACCTGTTGAATCAAAAGAAAGGTTTGTATTCTGTGAGATAAATCCACACATCACAAAACAGTTTCACATATAACTTCTTTCTAGGTTTTATCATGGGATGTTCTGCTTTGCCACAGGCCTCAATGAGCTCCCAAGTGTCTCTTTGTGGATTATTTAAAAAGAGTGTTCCTAAACTGCTGAATCAAAAGAAAGCCTTACCACTGAGATGCATCCACACACACAAAGTAGTTTAACAGATAGCTTCTTTCTAGTTTTTATCTGGGGATATTCATTTTTTTTTCCCCCATGGGCCTAAATTGGCTCCCAAATGCCCTTCACAGATTCTTAAAGAAGAATGTTTCCAACCTGCTGGATCAAAAGAAAGCTTTAAATCTGTGATCTGGATGCAAACAACACAAAACTATTTCACAGATGGCTTCTTTATAGTTTTCATCTGGGGAGTATTTGTTTTTACTCATAGGCCTTAATTGACTCCCAAATGTCCCTCCACAGAGTCTACAAAAAGAGTGTTTCCAACATGCTGGATCAAAAGAAATTTTTAAATCTGTGAGATGAATCCACACATCACAAAGCAGTTTCACAGATAGCTTCTTTCTAGTTTTTATCTGGGAATATTCAGGTTTCTTTTCTCATAAATTAGAGACTTTCTAATGTCTCTTCACACATTCTCCAAAAAGACTGTTATCAACCTGCTTATCAATAGAAATATTTTACTCTTTGAGGTGAATCCACACATCACAAAGCAGTTTCACAGATAGCTTCTTTCTCATTTTTATCTCAGGATATTCAGTCATTCCCCGTAGACCTTATTGGGATCACAAATGTCCGTTCGCAGGTTATCCAAAAATAGTGTTTCCATCCTACTGAATCAAAAGAAAGGTTTAACTCTGTTTGATGAACACACACACCACAAAGATGTTTCACACAGAGCTTCCATAGGCCTCAGTGGGCACCAAAATATCTCTCGGGAGATTATCCAAAAAAGATGTTTCCAACCTCCTGGATCAAAAGAAATGTTCAATTCTGTGAGATTAATCCACTAATCACAAAGCAGTTTTACAGATAGATTCTTTCTAGTTTTGTTCTGGGGGTATTCGCTTTTTATGTCACAGGCCTCAATGAGCTCCCAAAGGTCCCTTTGCGGACTATCTAAAAAGAGTGTTTCCAAGGGGGGCGGAGCAAGATGGCCGAATAGGAACAGCTCCAGTCTCCAACTCCCAGCACGAGCGACACAGAAGACCGGTGATTTCTGCATTTTCAACTGAGGTACTGGGGTCATCTCTCTAGGGATGCCGGACAATCGGTGCTGGTCAGCTGCTGCAGCCTGACCAGCGTGAGCTGAAGCAGGGCGAGGCATCGCCTCACCTGGAAGCGCAAGGGGGAAGGGAATCCCTTTTCCTAGCCAGGGGAACTGAGAACACACACACCTGGAAAATCGGGTAACTCCCACCCCAATACTGCACTTTAAGGAAACAGGCACACCAGGAGAATATATCCCACACCTGGCTGGGAGGGTCCCAAGCCCACGGAGCCTCCCTCACAGCTAACACAGCCGTCTGCGGCGATCTATCCACAAGGCAGCAGCGAGGCTGGGGGAGGGGCGCCCGCCATTGCTGAGGCTTAAGTAGGTAAACAAAGCCGCTGGGAAACTCGAACTGGGTGGAGCTCACAGCAGCTCAAGGAAGCCTGCCTGTCTCTGTAGACTCTACCACTGCGGACAGCGCACAGCTGCAGTCCAACAGGGGAAAGAGCCGGGGCCCGTGCAGACGCGAACGACTCTGTCTGACAGCTTTGGGGAGAGCCGTGGATCTCCTAACGCGGAGGTTGAGATCTGAGAACGGACAGACTGCCTGCTCAGGTGGGTCCCTGACCCCTGAGTAGCCTAGATGGGAGACATCCCCCACTAGGGGCAGTCTGACACCCCACACCTCACAGGGTGGAGTCACCCCTGGGAGGAAACTTCCAAAGAAAGAATCAGACAGGTACACTCGCTGTCCAGCAATATTCTATCTTCGGCAACCTCTGCTGCTGATAGCAGGTCAAACAGGGTCTGGAGTGGACCTCAAGCAATCTCCAACAGACCAACAGACAGTCCTTCTGACTGTCAGACGGAAAACTATCAAACAGGAAGGACACCTATACCAAAACCCCATCAGTACGTCACCATCATCAAGACCAGAGACAGATAAAACCACAAAGATGGGGAAGAAGCAGGGCAGAAAAGCTGGAAATTCAAAAAATAAGAGCGCATCTCCCCCTGCAAAGGAGCGCAGCCCATCACCAGCAATGGATCAAAGCTGGTCAGAGAATGACTTTGACGAGATGAGAGAAGAAGGCTTCAGTCCATCAAACTTCTCAGAGCTAAAGAAGGAATTACGTACCCAGTGCAAAGAAACTAAAAATCTTGAAAAAAATGTGGAAGAATTGACAGCTAGACTAATTAATGCAGAGAAGATCATAAACGAAATGACAGAGATGAAAACCATGACACGAGAAATACGTGAAAAATGAACAAGCTTCAGTAACCGACTCGATCAACTGGAAGAAAGAGTATCAGCGATTGAGGATCAAATGAATGAAATGAAGCAAGAAGAGAAACCAAAAGAAAAAAGAAGAAAAGAAGAAAAAAACAAAGCCTGCAAGAAGTATGGGATTATGTAAAAAGACCAAATCTACGTCTGATTGGGGTGCCTGAAAGTGAGGGGGAAAATGGAACCAAGTTGGAACACACTCTTCAGGATATCATCCAGGAGAACTTCCCCAACCTAGTAGGGCAGGCCAACATTCAAATTCAGGAAATACAGAGAACGCCACAAAGATACTCCTCCAGAAGAGCAACTCCAAGACACATAATTGCCAGATTCACCAAAGTTGAAATGAAGGAAAAAATCTTAAGGGCAGCCAGAGAGAAAGGTCGGGTTACCCACAAAGGGAAGCCCATCAGAATAACAGCAGACCTCTCAGCAGAAACTCTACAAGCCAGAAGAGGTGGGGGCCAATATTCAACGTTCTTAAAGAAAAGAATTTTAAACCCAGAATTTCATATCCAGCCAAACTAAGCTTCATCAGTGAAGGAGAAATAAAATCCTTTAGAGATAAGCAAATGCTTAGAGATTTTGTCACCACCAGGCCTGCCTTACAAGAGACCCTGAAGGGAGCCCTAAACATGGAAAGGAGCAACCGGTACTAGCCATTGCAAAAACATGCCAAAATGTAAAGACCATCGAGGCTAGGAAGAAACTGCATCAACTAACGAGCAAAATAACCAGTTAATATCATAATGACAGGATCAAGTTCACACATAACAATATTAACCTTAAATGTAAATGGACTAAATGCTCCAATTAAAAGACACAGACTGGCAAACTGGATAAGAGTCAAGACCCATCAATCTGCTGTATTCAGGAGACCCATCTCACATGCAGAGACATATAGGCTCAAAATAAAGGGATGGAGGAAGATCTACCAAGCAAATGGAGAACACAAAAAAGCAGGGGTTGCAATCCTAGTCCTGATAAAACAGACTTTAAACCATCAAAGATCAAAAGAGACAAAGAAGGCCATTACATAATGGTAAAGGATCAATTCAACAGGAAGAGCTAACTCTCCTAAATATATATGCACCCAATACAGGAGCACCCAGATTCATAAAGCAAGTCCTTAGAGACCTACAAAGAGACTTAGACTCCCATACAATAATAATGGGAGACTTCAACAGTCCACTGTCAACATTAGACAGATCAACGAGACAGAAAGTTAACAGGATATCCAGGAATTGAACTCATCTCTGCACCAAGCGGACCTAATAGACATCTATGGAACTCTCCACCCCAAATCAACAGAATATACATTCTTCTCAGCACCACATCACATTTATTCCAAAATTGACCACATAATTGGAAGTAAAGCACTCCTCAGCAAATGTACAAGAACAGAAATTATAACAAACTGTCTCTCAGACCACAGTGCAATCAAACTAGAACTCAGGACTAAGAAACTCAATCAAAACCGCTCAACTACATGGAAACTGAACAACCTGCTCCTGAATGACTACTGGGTACATAACGAAATGAAAGCAGAAATAAAGATGTTCTTTGAAACCAATGAGAACAAAGATACAACATACCAGAATCTCTGGGACACATTTAAAGCAGTGTGTAGAGGGAAATTTATAGCACTAAATGCCCACAAGAGAAAGCAGGAAAGATCTAAAATTGACACTCTAACATCACAATTAAAAGAACTAGAGAGGCAAGAGCAAACACATTCAAAAGCTAGCAGAAGGCAAGAAATAACTAAGATCAGAGCAGAACTGAAGGAGATAGAGACACAAAAAACCCTCCAAAAAATCAATGAATCCAGGAGTTGGTTTTTTGAAAAGATCAACAAAATTGACAGACCACTACTAGACTAATAAAGAAGAAAAGAGAGAGGAATCAAAAGATGCAATAAAAAATGATAAAGGGGATATCACCCCGACCCCACAGAAATACAAACAACCATCAGAGAATACTATAAATGCCTCTATGCAAATCAACTAGAAAATCTAAAAGAAATGGATAATTTCCTGGACACTTACACTTCCCAAGACTAAACCAGGCAGAAGTTGAATCCCTGAATAGACCAATAGCAGGCTCTGAAATTGAGGCAACAATTAATAGCCTACCCACCAAAAAAAGTCCAGGACCAGATGGATTCACAGCTGAATTCTACCAGAGGTACAGGGAGGAGCTGGTACCATTCCTCCTGAAACTATTTCTATCAATAAAAAAAAAGGGAATCCTCCCTCACTCTTTTTATGAGGCCAACATCATCCTGATACCAAAGCCTGGCAGAGACACAACAAAAAATAGAATTTTAGACAATATCCCTGATGAACATCGATGCAAAAATTCTCAATAAAATACTGGCAAACCGGATTCAGCAGCACATCAAAAAGCTTATCCACCATGATCAAGTGGGCTTCATCCCTGGGATGCAAGGCTGGTTCAACATTCACAAATCAATAAACGTAATCCAGCATATAAACAGAACCAAGGACAAGAACCACATGATTATCTCAATAGATGCAGGAAAGGCTTTTGACAAAATTCAACAGCCCTTTATGCTAAAAAGGCTCAATAAATTCGGTATTGATGGAATGTACCTCAAAATAATAAGAGCTATTTATGACAAACCCACAGCTAATATCATACTGAATGGGCAAAAACTGGAAAAATTCCCTTTGAAAACTGGCACAAGACAGGGATCCCTCTCTCACCACTCTCTTCAACATAGTCTTGGAAGTTCTGGCTAGGGCAATCAGGCAAGAAAGAAATCAAGGGTATCCAGTTAGGAAAAGAAGAAGTCAAATTGTCCCTGTTTGCAGATGACATGATTGTATATTTAGAAAACCCCATTGTCTCAGCCCAAAATCTCCTTAAGCTCATAAGCAACTTCAGCAAGGTCTCAGGATACAAAATTAATGTGCAAAAATCATAAGCATTCTTATACACCAGTAACAGACAAGCAGAGAGCCAAATCAGGAATGAACTTCCATTCACAATTGCTTCAAAGAGAATAAAATACCTAGGAATCCAGCTTACAAGGGATGTCAAGGACCTCTTCAAGGAGAACTACAAACCACTGCTCAGTGAAATCAAAGAGGACACAACAAATGGAAGAACATACCATGCTCATGGATAGGAAGAATCAATATCGTGAAAATGGCCATACTGCCCAAGGTGATTTATAGATTCAATGCCATCCCCATCAAGCTACCAATGACTTTCTTCACAGAATTGGAAAAAACGGCTTTAAAGTTCATATGGAACCAAAAAAGAGCCCGCATTGCCAAGACAATCCTAAGTCAAAAGGACAAAGCTGGAGGCGTCATGCTACCTGACTTCAAACTATACTACAAGGCTACAGTAACCAAAACAGCATGGTACTGGTACCACAACAGAGATATAGACCAATGGAACAGAACAGAGTCCTCAGAAATACCACACACATCTACAGCCATCTGATCTTTGACAAACCTGAGAGAAACAAGAAATGGGGAAAGGATTCCCTATTTAATAATGGTGCTGGGAAAATTGGCTAGCCATAAGTAGAAAGCTGAAACTGGATCCTTTCCTTACCCTTTATACGAAAATTAATTCAAGATGGATTAGAGACTTTAATGTTAGACCTAATACCATAAAAACCCTAGAAGAAAATCTAGGTAGTACCATTCAGGACATAGGCCTGGGCAAGGACTTCATGTCTAAAACACCAAAAGCAACAGCAGCAAAAGCAAAAATTGACAAATGGGATCTAATTAAACTAAAGAGCTTTTGCACAGCAAAAGAAACTACCATCAGAGTGAACAGGCAACCTACAGAATGGGAGAAAATTTTTGCAACCTACTCATCTGACAAAGGGCTAATATCCAGAATCTACAAAGAACTCAAACAAATATACAAGAAAAAAAACAAACAACCCCATCAAAAGTGGGGAAAGGATATGAACAGACATTTCTCAAAAGAAGACATTCATACCGCCAACAGACACATGAATAAATGCTCATCATCACTGGCCATCAGAAATGCAAATCAAAAACACAATGAGATACCATCTCACACCAGTCAGAATGGCAATCATGAAGAAGTCAGGAAACAACAGGTGTTGGAGAGGATGTGGAGAAATAGGAAGACTTTTACACTGTTGGTGGGATTGTAAACTAGTTCAACCATTATGGAAAACAGTATGGCGATTCCTCAAGGATCTAGAACTAGATGTACCATATGACCCAGCCATCCCACTACTGGGTATATACCCAAAGGATTATAAATTACTCTACTACAAAGACACATGCACACCTATGTTTGTTGCGGCACTATTCACAATAGCAAAGACTTGGAATCAACCCAAATGTCCATCTGTGACAGACTGGATTAAGAAAATGTGGCACATATACACCATGGAATACTATGCAGCCATAAAATAGGATGAGTTTGCATCCTTTGTAGGGACATGGATGCAGCTGGAAACCATCATTCTTAGCAAACTATCACAAGAAGAGAAAACCAAACACCGCATGTTCTCACTCATAGGTGGGAACTGAACAATGAGATCACTTGGACTCGGGAAGGGGAACATCACACACTGGGGCCTATCATGGGGAGGGGAGGAGGGAGGGATTGCATTGGGGAGTTATATGATATAAACATCATGCACATGTACCCTAGAACTTAAAGTATAAAAAAAAAAAGAAAAAAAAAAAAAAGAGTGTTTCCAAACGGCTTAATCAAAAGAAAGGTTTACATCTGAGAAATGAATTAACATGTCAAAAACCTGTTTCACACATAGCTTTTCTTAGTTTTTATCTTAAGGTGTTCATTGTTTTCCCATAGGCCCCAATTGTCTCCCAAATGTTCTTTGGCAGATTCTAAAAAAGAGTGTTTCAAACTGTTGGATCAAAAAAAAGTTTAATTCTGTGAGATGAATCCACACATCACAAAGCAGTTTGTCAGGTAGCTTCTTTCTAGTGTTTTCTGGGGATATTCAGTTTTCACTTGTAGGCTTCAATAGGCTTCCAAATGTCCCTTCATTTCTTTAACAAAAGTTTTCCAACCTGATGAATCAAAGGAAAGGTTTCACTCCATTAGATGAATCCACTCATCAGAAAGTAGTTTTGGCGATAGCTACCTTCTTGTTTTTATCTGGGGATATTCAGGTTTACCCCATAGGCTTCAACAGGCTTCCAAATGTCCCTTCTCAGTTTCTCCACAAATAGTGTTTCCAACATGCTGAATTGAAAGAACAGTTCAACTGTGTGAGATGCATCCACACATCACAAAACAGTTTTACAGATAGCTTCTATCTAGTTTTTCTCTGGGGATATTATTTTTCTTCCCGTAGGCCTCAATGGGCTCCTAAATGTCCCTTTGAAGATTTTTTTAAAAGAGTGTTTGCAACCTGCTGGATCAAAAGAAAGGTTTAACTCTGAGATGAATGAAAACAACACAAAGCGTTTTCACAGATAGTTTCTGTTTATTTTTCTCTGGGGATTATCGGTTTTTACTTATAAGCCTTAATGTACTCCCAAACGTCTTTTCACAGATTCTGCAAAAAGAAGTGGGGGCCTTAATGGATTCCCAAATGTCTTTTCACAGATTCTACAAAAAGAATGTTTCTCACATGCCAGATCAAAAGAAATGTTTAGTGAAACCCCGTCTCTACTAAAAATACAAAAACTAGCCGGGCGAGGTGGCGGGCGCCTGTAGTCCCAGCTACTCGCGAGGCTGAGGCAGGAGAATGGCATAAACCCGGGAGGTGGAGCTTGCAGTGAGCTGAGATCTGGCCACTGCACTCCAGTCCGGGCGACAGAGCGAGACTCCGCCTCAAAAAAAAAAAAAAAAAAAAAGAAATGTTTAAATCTTTGAGATGAATCCGCACATCACAAAGCATTTTCACAGAAAGCTTCTTTCTAGTTTTTCTCTAGGGATTTTTGATTTATCCTAATAGGCCTCAATGGGCTCCAAAATGTACCTTCACAGATTCACCAAGAAGAGCATTTGCAACCTGCTGAATCGAAGAAAATGTTAAATTCTGTGAGATGAATCGACACATCACAAAGCAATTTCACAGATAGGTTATTTGTAGTTTTTATGTGGGGATATTCAGTTTTTCCACAAAGGCCTCAATGGACTCCCAAATGTCCCTATGCAGATACTCCAAAAAGAGTGTTTCAAACCAGTGGATCAAAAGATAGGTTTAACTCTTGGAGATGAATCCACACATCACAAAGCAGTTTCACACATACCTTCTTTCTAATTTTTATCTGGGGATGTTCTATTTTTTCCCATAGGCCTCAATGCACTCTGAAATGTCCCTTCACAGATACTCCAAAAAGAATGTTTCCAACCTGTTGAATAGAAACAAACATTCAAATCTGGGGGATGAAGCCACACATTGGAAAGAAGTTTCACAGATAGTTTCTTTCTAGTTTTTTAAAGGGGATATTTGGCTTTTCATCTTAGGCCACAATGGATTTGAAAGTGTCTTTTTGCAGATTCTTTAAAAAATGTGTTTTCAAAGGAGTGAGTCAAAGGAAATGTTAAACTCTGTGAGATGAATCCACACATTATAAAGCAGGTTCACCGATAGTTTCTTTCTAGTTTTTATCTGGGGTTTTTTTTATCCGTAGGCCTCAAAGGGCTCCCAAATGTCCCTTTGCAGATACTCCAAAAAGAGTGTTTCCAACCTGCTGAACCAAAAGAAATGTTTAGCTGAGTGAGATGAATCCACCCATCCAAAGCAGTTTCACAGATAGCTTCTTTCAAGTTTTTCTCTACAGATATTTACTGTTTCTCTGTAGACCTCAAATGGCTCTGAAATGACCCTCCACAGATTCTCCAAAAAGATTGTTTCCAACCTCCTGAATCAAATGAAAGGTTTAGTTCTGTAAGATAAATCCACACATTGCAAAGAAGTTTCACATATAGCTTCCTTCTAGTTTTTATCATGGGATATTCAATTTATTCCCATAGGCTTCAATGGACTCCCAAATGTCCCTTCACAGACTCTCCAAGAAGAGGGCTTCCAATCTGCTAAATTAAAAAAACAGTTTTTACTCTGTAAGATGAATCCACACATCACAAAGTAGTTACACAGAGAGCTTCTTTCTACTTTTTACCTGGGGATAATCAGTATAATCAGTTTTTCCCCATAGGCCTCAATATGCTTCAAAATATCTCTTCACAGGTTCTCAAAGAAGAGTTTTTCCATCCTGATGAATTAAAAGAAATGTTTAACTCTGTGAGATGCATCCACACTTCACGAAGCAGTTTCACAAAGGCTTCTTTCTAGTTTATCTCTGGGATATTCTGTTTTTCCCCATAGGTCTCAAAGGTATCCCAAATGTCCCTTTGCATGTTCTCCAAAAAGAAGGTGTCCAACCTGCTGGATTGAAAGAAATGTTTAACTCTGCGACAATCCATACAACAAAAAGCAGTTTCACAGATAGCTTCTTTCTGGTTTTTATCTGGTGATATTTGTTTTTTCCCCATATGTCTCAATCGGCTCCTGAATGACCCTGCACAGATTTTCCTAAAAGAGTATTTCCAGTCTTCTGAATGAAAAGAAATGTTTAACTCTGTGAGATGCATCCACAAATCACCAAGTAGTTTCATAGATAGCTTCTTTCTAGGTTTCCTCTGGGGATATTCTGTTTTTACTTATAGACCTCTATTGGCTCCCAAATATCCATTTGCAGATTCTACTAAATAGTGTTTTTAAATATGTGAGATGAATCCACACAACACAAAGCACTTTCATAGATAGATTCTCCATAGTTTTTCATCTGAGGATATTCGTTTTTTTGCCATAGAACTCAATGGGATTCCAAATGTAATTTTGCACATTTTCAAATTAGAGTGTTTCCACCTGCATAATCCAAAGAAAGGTTTAATTCTGTGAGGTGAAATCACAAATCACAATAAAGTTTCACAGATAGCTTCTTTCTAGTTTTTATCTGAGGATATTTGCTGTCTTTCCTTAGCCTTCAATGGTCTCCCAGATGTACCTTCACAGATTCTCCAAAAAGAGTGTTTCCAACCTGCTCAATCAAAAACAATTTTAACTCTGTAAGATGAATCCACACCTCACAAAGCAGGCACTCAGATAACTTCTTTCTAGTTTTTATTTGTGATATTCTGTTTTTTCCCATTGGCATCATTGGGCTCTGAAATGTACCTGCACAGATTCTCCAAAAAAGGGTGTTTTAACCTGCTCAATCAAAAGAAAGGTTTAATTCTAGAGATGCATCCACACATGACAAAAAAGTTTCACAGATAGCTTATTTCTAGTATTTATCTGGGGATATTATTTTTTTCCTCCCATAGGCCTCAATGGGCTCCAAAATGTTCCTTCACAGATTTTTATAAAAGAGTGTTTCCAACCTGCTGAATCAAAAGAAATGTTTAACTCTGCGAGATGAATCCACACGTCACAAAGCACTTTCACAGATAGCTTCTTTCTAGTTTTTATCTGGAATATTCAGTTTTTTCCCATAAACCTCAAAGGACTCCCAAATTTGGAGAATCTTTGCAGATTCTCCAAAAAGAGTGTTACTTACCTGCTTAATCAAAAGAAAGGTTTAACTTTTTGAGATGAAGCCACACAACACAAAGCAGTTTCACAGATAGGTTCTTTCTTGTTTATCTCTGGGGGTATTATGTTATTCCCCATAGACATCAATGGGATCCCGAATGTCCCTTGGCAGTTTCTATAAAAAGGGGGTTTTCAACCTACTGAATCAAAAGAAATGTTTAATTCTGCGAGATGAATCGACACATCACAAAGCATTTTCACAAATAGCTTCCTTCTACTTTTTATCTTGGGATATTCGGTTTTCACTTATGGGCATTAATGGGCTTCCAAATGTCCCTTTGCAGCTTCTCCAACAAAAGTGTTTCCAACCTGTTGGATCAAAGAAATTTTTAAATCTGTGACATGAATCCACACATCACACAGCAGTTTCACAGATAGCTTTTCTCTAGTTTTTCTTTATATATTCAATTAATCCCCATAGGCCTCAATGGGCTCCCAAATATCCCTTTGCAGATACTGCAAGAAGAGCATTATCAACCTGCTGTATCAAAAGAAAGGTTAACTCAGTGAGATGAATTTACTCATCACAAAGCAGGTACACAGAGAGCTTCTTTCTACTTTTATCTGGGAAAATCAGTTTTTCCTCATAGGCCCCATTGGACTCCAAAATGTCCCTTCTCAGATTTTCCTAAAAGACTTTTTCCCACCTGCTGAATGAAAAGAAATTTTTAACTCTGTGAGATGTATCCACACTTCACAAAGCAGCTTCACAGATAGCTTCTTTCTAGTTTTTATCTGGGGTATTCAATTTTTCCTCAAAGGCCTAAAAAGGCTCCCAAATGTCCCTTTGAATATTCTCCAAAAAGAGTGTGTCCAACCTGATGGATCAAAAGAGTGGTTTAACTCTGTAAGATGAATCCATACAATGAAAAGCAGTTTCTCAGATAGGTTGTTTCTATTTTTTATCTGGGGATATTCAGTTTTTCCTGGTATGCCTCAATGGGCTGCCAAATGCCCCTTTGAAGATTTTCACAAAGAGTATTATCAGCTTGATGAATGAAAGGAAATGTTTAACTCTGTGAGATCCATCCACACATCACAAAGCAGTTTCACAGATGGCTTCTTTTTGTTTTTATCTGGGGATATTCAGGTTTTCCCAATAGGCCTCAATGCATTCCCAAATGTCCCTTTGCAGATTCTACAAGAGAGGGTTTCCAATCTTCTCAAACAATAGAAATATTTATCTATGTGAGATGAATCCATACATCACAAAGCACTTTCACAGATTGCTTCTTTCTAGTTTTTATCTGGGAGTATTCATTTTCTTCCCATAAACCTCAGTGGGCTCCCGTATTACTCTTTGCAGATTCTCCAAAAAGAATGTTACCAACCCGCTTAATCAAAAGAAAAGTTTAGATCATTGAGATGAAGCCACACGTTACAAAGCAGTTTCACAGATAGCTTCTTTCTAGTTTTTCTATGGGGGTATTCTGTTATTCTCCATAGACCTCAAAGGGATTCCAAGTGTTCCTTCACAGGTTCTCTTAAAAACAGTGTTTTCAACCTAATGAATTAAAAGAAAAGTTAATATCTGTGTAATGAATCCAAACATCACAAATTGTTTCACAGAGAGCTTCTTTGTAGTTTTTATCTGGGGATATTCAGTTTTTCCCCATAGGCCACAATGGGCTTCCAAATCTCCCTCCACAGATATTTGAAAAAGAGTGTTTCCAACCTGCCAAACCAAATATCAGTTTAACTGTGTGAAATGAATCCATACATCACAAAGAGGTTTGCCAGATAGGTTTTTTCAAGTCTTTCTCTGGGGATATTCGGTTTTTCCCCATAGAGCTCAACAGGCTTGGAAATGTCCCTCTGCAGATTCTCCAAATAGAGTGTTTCCACCCTACTGAATCAAAATAAATGTTTAATTCTTTGAGATGAATCCACACATCAAACAGCAGTTTCACAGATCTCGCCTTCCTAGTTTTTATTTGGGGATATTCGATTTTTCCACATAGACCTCAATGGGTTTTTAAATGTCCCTTTGTAGATGATCCAAAAAGGTGTTTCTAACCTGCTGAATGAAAAGAAAGGTTTAACTCTGTGAGATAAATCCACCCATCACAGAGCACTTTCACAGATAGCTTCTTTATTGTTTTAATCCTGGGATATTTGGTTTTCCCCCATAGGCCTCAAGGGGCTCCCAAATTTCCCTTCACAGATACTCCAAAAAGAGTGATTTCCACCTGCTGAATCATAAGAAAGTTTTAATTCTCTGGGATGAACCCACACATCAAAAATCAGATTCACAGATATCTTCTGTCTAGTTTTTATCTGTAGATATTCAGTTTTCATTTATAGTCCTCAATCAGCTCCCAAATTTGCCTTTGCAGATTCTCCAAAAAGAGTATGTCCAATTTTCCGTACCAAAAGAGAGGTTTAACTCTGTGAGATGAATCCACACATCATAAAGCAGTTTCACAGACAGGTTCTTTCTAGATTTTATCTGGGGATATTCATTTTTTTCCCATAGGCTTCAATGGGCTCTTAAATGTCCCTTCATAGATTCTTTAAAAAGAGTGTTTCCAACCTTCTGGATAAAAGAAGGTTTAATTCTGTGAGATGAATCCAAACAACAGAAAGCAATTTTACAGATACCTTCTTGGCAGTTTTTCTTTATGGATTATTGGTTTTTACATAGAGGCCTTAATGGGCTCCCAAGTGTCCCTTCACAGATCCTACAAAAAGAGTGTTTCCAAACTGCTGGATCAAAATAAAAGTTTAACTCTGGGCAATGAATACACCTAACAATGCAGTTTCACAGATAGCTTCTTTCCAGCTTTTATCTGGGGATATTCAGTTTTTCCCCATAGGCCTCAATGGGTTCCAAAATGTTCCATGGCAGATTCTCCAAATACAGTACTTTCAACCTGCTGAGTCAAAAGAACTGTTTAATTCTGTGATATGAATCCACACATTACAAAGCAGCTTCACAGGCAGCTTCTTTCCCGTTTTTGTCTAGGGACATTCAGTTTTTCACTTATAGGCCTCAATGGGCTTCCAAATGTCCCTTCACAGCTTCTCCAACAAAAGTTTTCCATCTTGCTGAATCAAAAGAAAGGTTTAACTCTTTGAGATGAATCCACCCATCAGAGAGCTGTTTCACAGATAGTCTCTTTATACTTTTTATCTGGGGATGCTTGGTTTTTCCCCAAAGGCCTCAATAGGTTCCCAAATATCCCTTTGCTGGTTCTCCAAAAAGAGTATTTTCAACTTGTTGAATCATAAGACAGGTTTAATAATCTGAGATCAATCCACACATCACAAAGCAGTTTCACAGCTATAAACTAGCTACTTTCTAGTTATTATCTGAGGATATTCAATTTTTCTACATAGGCCCCAAAGGGCTTTTAAATGTTCCTTCGCAGATTATCCAAAAGTGATGTTTCTAACCTGCTTAATCAAAGGAAAGGTTCAACTCCATGAGACGAATCCATCCATTCACAAAGCAATTTCACAGATAGCATTTCTAATTTTTATCTGGGGATATTTGCTTTTTCCCCATAGTTCTCACAAGGTTTCACAATGTCCCTTTGCAGATACTCCAAAAAGAGTATTTCTAATCTGCTGAATCAAAAGAATGGCTTAACTGTGTGAGATGAATCCACACATCATAAAGTAGTTTTACAGATAGCTTCTTTCCAGTTTAACTCCAGGAATATTCAGTTTTTCCCCATAGACCTCCATGAGCTTCCAAATGTCCCTTCGCAGATTCTCCAAAAAGAGTGTTTTCAACCTGCTGGATCCAAAGAAACGTTTAACTTGGTGAGGTGCATCCACATATAACAAAGCAGTTTCAAAGATAGCTTCTTACTAGTTTTCATCTGGGGATATTCGGGTTTTCCCTATAGGCCACAAAAGTCTCCCAAATGTCCCTTTGCATATTCTCCAAAAAGAGTGTGTCCAACCTGCTGGATTGAAAGAGTGGGTTAACTCTGTAGCATGAACTTATACAATGAAAAGCATTTTCATAGGTAGCTTCTTTCTAGTTTTTATCTGGGGATATTCAGTTTCTCCCAGTATGACTCAATGGGCTCCCAAATGTCCCTTTGCAGAATTTCCAAAAAGAGTATTTCTAGCCTGCTGAATGAAAGGAAATGTTTAACTCTGTGATATGCATCCACAAATCACAAAGCAGTTTCACAGATAGTTTCTTTCTAGTTTTTATCTGAGGATATTCTTTTTTTTTCCCCATAGACTTCAATGGGCTCCCAAATGTCCTTTTGCAGATTATTAAAAAAGAGTGTTTCCAACTTGCTAGAACAAAAGAAAAGTTTAATTCTGTGACATGAATGCCAACAACACAAAGCAGTTTTGCAGATATCTTCTTTTTAGTTTTTGTCTGGGGATTATCAGTTTTTACTTACATGCCTTAATGGGCTCCAAAATGTCCCTTCGTGAATCCTACACAAAGAGTGTTTCAACTTCCTGAATCAAAAGATAGGTTTATCTCTGTGAGATGAATCCATACATAATGAAGCAGTTCCATCGATAGTTTCATTCCTGTTCTTGTCTGTGATACTCATTTCTCCCCCCCAAAGGCCCCAAAAGTGTTCCCAAATGTCCCTTTACAAATTGTACAAAAAGATTGTTTCCATCTGCTGAATCAAAATAAATGTTTAACACTGTAAGGTGAATCCACACATCACAAAGCAGTTTCACAGGTAGTTTCTTTCTAGTTTTTATCTTGGGGTGTTCAGTTTTTCACCACAGGCGTCAATGAGCTCCCAAATGTCCCTTTGTGGATTATCTAAAAACAATGTTTCTAAACTATGAATCAAAAGAACGTTTTCACTCTGAGAGAAGCATCCACACATCACAAAGCAGTTTCACGGATAGTTTCTTTCTATTTTTTATCTGAGGATCTTTGTTTTCTTTCCCATAGGCTTCAATGGTCTCACAAATGTCCCTTTGCAGATTATTAAAAAAGAGTGTTTCCAAACTGCTAGAACAAAAGAAGCATTTAATTCTGTGAGGTGAATGATAACAACACAAAGCAGTTTCACAGATAACATCTTTTTAGTTTTTTGTCTGGGGATTATTTGTTTTTACTTATAGGTCTTAATGGGCTCCCAAATGTCCCTTCAAGGATCCTATAAAGAGAGTATTTCCAACCTGCTGAATTGAAAGAAAGGTTTAACTCTGTGAGATGAATCCACACATCACAATGCAATTTCACAGATAGCTTCTTTCTAGTTGTTATCTGAGGAAATTTCATTTTTCCCCATAGGCCCTAGCTTCTTTCTAGTTGTTATCTGAGGAAATTTCATTTTTCCCCATAGGCCTCAAAGGGCTTCCAAATGTCGCTTCACAGATTCTACAAAAAAAAAAAAAAAGTTTTTTCAACCTGCAAAATCAAAATAAATGCTTAACTCTGTGAGATGAACCCACATATCACAAAGAAGTTTCATAGATAGCTTCTTTCTTGTTTGTATATGGAGATGTTCTGTTTTCTTCATAGGGCACAGTGTTTCTTCAACATCCCTTCACAGATTCTGCAGAGAGAGTGTTTACAACCTACTGAATGAAAACAAAGGTTTATCTCTGTGAGACGAATCTATACATCCCAAAGCAGCCTCACAGAGAGATTCTTTCTCATTTTTATCTGTGGATATTTGTCTTTTCCCGATAAGTCTCAAAGGGCTCCCAAATGTCCCCTCACTGATTGTCCAAAAAGAGTATTTCCAAACGGCTGAATCAAATGAAAGGTTTAACTCTGTGAGATGAATTCATGCATCACAAAGCAGTTTCACAAATAGCTTCTTTCTAGTTTTTATCTGTGGATATTCTGTTTTTCTCCACAGGCATCAATGGGCTTGAAAATATCCCCTTGCAGATTTTCCAAAAAGAGAGTTTCCAACCTGCTGAATCAAAGCAAAGGTTCAACTTCTTGGGATGAATCCACACATCACAAAGCAGTTTCACAGATGGCTTCTTTCGACTTTTTATCTGGAGATATTCAGTTTTGCCCTATGGGCATCATTGGACACAAAATGTCCCTTCACAGATTCTCCAAAAAGAGTGTTTTTTACCTGCTGAATCAAAAGAACGGTTTGATTCTGTGAGATGAATCCACACATCACAAAGCAGTTTCAAAGGTGGCTACTGTCTAGTTTTTATCTGGGATGTTCAGTTTTTCCCTTAGACCCCTATATGCTCCCAAAAGTTTTTCACACATTTTACAAAAAGAGTGTTTCCATTCTGCTGAATCAACAGAAAGGTTTAAATCTGTGAGACGATGCCTTCTTTCTAGTTTTTATCTGAATATATTCTGTTTTTCCCTATAGGATTCCAAGGGCTCTCAAATGTTCCTTCACAGATTCTCAACAAAGTATGTTTCCAACCTGCTGAATCAAAACAAAGGCTTAACTCTGTGAGATGAATCCACACGTCACAAAGCACTTTCACAGATAACTTCTTTGTAGTTTTTATCTGAGGATGTTCTGCTTTTCCTTATAGGCCTCAATGGGTTCCCAGTTGTCCCATCACAGAATCTACAAAAACAGTGTTTCCAACCTGCTGAATCAAAAGAAAGCCTTAACCCTGTGAGATGAATGCACACATTGCAAGGCAGTTTCACATATAGCTTCTTTCTCGTTTTTATCTAGGGATATTCTTTTTTTCCCCATAGGTCTCAACGGGCTCCAAAATATTTCCTCAAAGACTCTCCAAAAAGACTGTTTCCAAGCTGCTGAAACAAAAGAAACTTTTAACACTGTGAGATGAATTCATGCATCACAAAGATGTTTCACAGATAGCTACATTCTAGTTTTTATCTGGGGATAGATTCTTTTTCCCCACTGGCCACAAAGGCCTCCCAAGTGTTTCTTCACAGTTTCAACAATTAGTGTGTTTCCCTCCTACTGAATCATAATACAAGTTTAATTCTGTGAGATTAACTGATCCATCACAAAACAGTTTCACAGATAGGATCTTTGTAGTTTTTATCTGGGGATATTTGTTTTTCCCCATTTGCCTCAATGGGCTTTTAAATGTACCTTCACAGATTATCCAAAAAGACTTATTCCATCCTGCTGAATCAAAAGAAAGATTTAATCTGAGAGAGGAATCCACACATCTAAAAGCAGTTTCACAGATAGCTTCTTTCTAGTTTTTATCTGGGGATAATTGCTTTTTCCCCATAGGCTTCAGTGAGCCTCAAAATGTCTCTTTGCAGATTCCCCAGAAAGAGTTTTTCCAGCCTACTGCATCAAAATAAAGATTTAACTCTGTGATCTCAATTCGAACAACACAAAGGAGTATAACAGATTGCTTCTTTCTAGTTTTTATCTGGGGATATTCAGTTCTTACTCAAGTCCTCAATGGGCTCCCCAATGTCCCTTCACCGACTCTCCAAAAAGACTGTTTCCAACCTGTTGAATCAAAAAAAGGTTGAACTCTGTGAGATGAATCCACACATCACAAAGCAGTTTCCCAGACTGCCTCTTTCTGTTTTATCTGGGAATATTTCTTTTTTTGCCCATAGCGCTCAATGGGCTTTCAACTATGCAGTCACAGTTTATCCAAAAAGAGTGTTTCCAACCTGCTGAATCAAAAAAAATGTTTAACTCTATGAGACAAGTCCTCATATCACAAAGTAGTTTCACAGAGAGCTTCTTTCTACTTTTTATCTGGGTATATACGTTTTTTCCCCATTGGACTCAATGGTCTCCCAAATGTCTCTTCATAGATTCTCCAAAAAGAATGTTTCCAACCTGCTGAATAAAAAGAATGACTTATCTCTGTCAGATGAATCCAGACATCACAAAGCAGTTTCACAGATAGAATTTTTCTAGTTTTAATCGGGGAGAATTCATTTTTTTACTATAGACCTAAATGGGTTCCCAAATGTCCCTTTGCAGATTCTCCAAATACAATTTTTCCAACTGGTTTAATCAAAAGAGTGGTTTAACTCTGTGAGGTGAACCCACACATCATGAAGAAGTTTCACAAATAGCTTCTTTTGACTTTTTATCTGAAGATACTCAGCTTTTCTTCATAGGCCTCAAAGGGCTCCCAAATATCCAATCACAGACTGTGCAAAAAGAGTGTTTCCCACCTGTTCCATCAAATAAAATTTTAACTCTCTGAGATGAATTCACAATCACAAAACAGTTTCATAGATAGCTGCTTTCTATTTTTTATCTGGGGATAATCAGCCTTTCCATATAAGCCTTAATGGGCTTCCAAACATTTATTTGAAGATTCTCCCGAAAGAGTGTGTCCAATATCTTGAATCAAAAGAAACGTTTGGCTCTGTGACATACACCAACACATCACAAGGCAGTTTCTCAGAAACCTTCTTTCTAATTTTTATCTGGAGATATTCAGTTTTTCCTCATGGGCCTCAATGGGCTCCCAAATGTACTTTTACAGGTTCTTAAAAAGAGTTTTTCATGCCTGCTGAATCGAAAGACAGCTTTACCTCTCTGAGATGAATCCACTCATCACAAAGCATTTTCACAGGTAGCTTATTTATAGTTTTTATCTGGGGATATTCAATTTTTCCCCATAGGCCTCAAAGGGCTCCCAAATGTCTCTTTGCAGATATTCCAGAAAGAGTGTTTCCAACCTGCTGAATCAAAAGAAATGTTTAACTCTTTGAGAGAGCCCACACATCACAATGCAGTTGAACAGATAGTTTCTTTCTACTTTTCATCGGAAATATTTTGTTTCTTTTCATAGGCCTCATTCGTATCCCAAATGTCAGTTTGAGGATTTTCCAAAACAAGTGTTTCCAACCTGCTGTATTAAAAGAAAGGCTTACCCTTGTGAGATGAATCCAAACAACACAAAGCAATTTCACAGATAGCTTCTTTCTAGTTTTTATTTGGTGATATCCAGTTTTTAAGCAAAGGCTTCAATAGGCTCCCAAATGGCTTTTGGAGATTAAAAAAAAAAAAAAAGTGTTTCCAAACTGCTAGATTAAATGTAAGGTTTAACTCACTGAAATGAATTGACACTTTACAAAGTAGTTTCACGGATATCTTCTTTCTAGTTTTTATCTGGAAATACTAAATTTTTCACCATAGGCCTCTATGGGCATTCAAATATATCTGCTGATACTACAAAAAAAGCCTTTCCAACCTGCTGAATCAAAGGAAAGGTTTACCTCTTTGAGATGAATCCACCCGTCAAAAAGCAGTTTCACAGATAGCTTTTTTCCAGATTTTACCTGGGGATATTCACTTTTTCCCCATAAGCCTCAATGGGCTCCCAAATGTCTCTTTGCAGATTCAAATTCGAGCGTTTCCAACCAGTTCAATAAAAAGAAAGGTTTAACTCTGTGTGATGAATCCAAAAATCTCAAAGTTTCATAGATATCTTCTTTTGTGTTTTTGTATGGGGATATTAGGTTTTTGCCCCATAGGCCACATTGGGCTCCTAAATGTCCTATCACAGGCTCTCCAAAAAGAGTGTTTCCAACCTGCTGAATCAGAAGAATGTTTTAATTCTGTGAGATAAATCCATACATTACAAAGCAGTTTCACATATGGCTTCTTTCTAGTTTTTGTCTGGGGATATTCAATTATTTTTCATAGGCCTCAATGGGCTCCAAAATGTCCTTTCATAGATTCTACAAAAAGAGTGTTTCTAACCTGCTGACTCAAAAGAAAAGCTTAATTCTGTGAGATGGAGCCACACATCACAAAGCCATTTCACAGATAGTTTCTCTCTAATTTTTTTCTGGGGAAATTTTTTTCCTCCTAAGCCTTAATGGGCTCCCAAATGTCCCTTTGCAGATTCTTCAAAAAAAGGTGTTTCTAACCAGATGAATCACAAAAAAATTTTAGCTAGATGAGATGGAGCCACATGTTACAAAGCAGTTTCACAGATCGATTTTTTTCTAGTTTTTATCTGGGGATATTAAGTTTCTACCAACATATATAAATGGGCTCCCAAATGTCCCTTTGCAGATTTTCCAAAATGAGTGTTTCCAACCTACTGAATGAAAAGCAAGGTTTAGCCCTGTAAGGTGATTGACCACGACACAAAGTAGTTTCACAGATAGCTTGTTTCTAGTTTTTATCTCGGGGTATTCCCTTTTTCCACACAGGCCTCAATGGGCTCCCAAATACCCCTTCACAGATTCCCCAAAAAGAGTGGTTCCAAACTGCTGAATAAAACAAAATGTTTAAGTATGTTATATAAATCCACACATCACAAAGCACTTTCACACACATCTCTTTTCTAGTTTTTATCTGGAGATATTCAGTTTTTACATATAGGCCTCAAAGGGTTTTCAAATCTTCCCAGATTCTACAAAAAGAGTGTTTCTAACCTGCTGACTCAAAAGAAAAGCTTAATTCTGTGAGATGGAGCCACACATCACAAAGCCATTTCACAGATAGTTTCTCTCTAATTTTTTTCTGGGGAAATTTTTTTCCTCCTAAGCCTTAATGGGCTCCCAAATGTCCCTTTGCAGATTCTTCAAAAAAAGGTGTTTCTAACCAGATGAATCACAAAAAAATTTTAGCTAGATGAGATGGAGCCACATGTTACAAAGCAGTTTCACAGATCGATTTTTTTCTAGTTTTTATCTGGGGATATTAAGTTTCTACCAACATATATAAATGGGCTCCCAAATGTCCCTTTGCAGATTTTCCAAAATGAGTGTTTCCAACCTACTGAATGAAAAGCAAGGTTTAGCCCTGTAAGGTGATTGACCACGACACAAAGTAGTTTCACAGATAGCTTGTTTCTAGTTTTTATCTAGGGATATCCCCTTTTTCCCCATAGGCCTCAATGGGCTCCCAAATACCCCTTCACAGATTCCCCAAAAAGAGTGGTTCCAAACTGCTGAATGAAACAAAATGTTTAAGTATGTTATATAAATCCACACATCACAAAGCACTTTCACACACAGCTTTTTCTGGTTTTTATCTGGGGATATTTGGTTTTTACATATAGGCCTCAAAGGGATTTCAAATGTCCTTTCTCAGATTCTACAAAAAGAGTGCTTACAAGTTGCTCTATCAAGAGAAAGGTTTAACTCTGCGAGATGAATCTATACATCACAAAGGAGTTTCACAGACAGCTTCTTTGTTCTTTTTATGTAAGTATATTCAGTTTTTTCTTGTAGGCTTCAATGGGCTCCCAAACCTGCTGGATCAAAAGAATGATTTCACTTTCTGAAATGAATCCACACTTCACAAAGCAGTTTCACAGATAGCTTCTTTCTAATTTTTATCTGGTGATAGTTAGTTTTTACCCATAGGCCTCAATAAGATCTCTAATGCTTTTTTCACAGATTCTACCAAAAGAGTGTTTCCAACCTGCTGAATGGAAAGAAAGGTTTCACATTCTAAGATGGATCCACATTTCACAAAGCAGTTTCACGGATAACTTCTTTCTAGTTTTTAGCTGAGGCTATTCGGTTTTTCCCTATAGGCCTCAAAAGGCTCCCAAATGTCTCTTCACAGATTCAAATTAGTGTTTCCAACCAGATGAATAAAAGAAAGGTTTAACTCTGTGAGATGAATCCATACATCACAAAGCTGTTTCACTGATAGCTTCTTTATAGTTTTATCTGGGGATATTTAAGTTTTCCACATAGTGCTCAATGGGCTCCCAA
Source organism: Trachypithecus francoisi (assembly GCF_009764315.1). NCBI lineage: Eukaryota > Metazoa > Chordata > Mammalia > Primates > Cercopithecidae > Trachypithecus > Trachypithecus francoisi. Next base: position 215,552 of record NW_022680515.1, read on the forward strand.
ATATCTTCTCACAGATTCTATAAAAATAGTTTTTCCAACCTGATGAATCAAATTAAAGCTTAACTCTGTGAGATTAATACACACATTACAAATCACTTTCACATATAACTTCTTTGTTGTTTTTATCTGGGAATATTCTGTTTTTCTCCATAAGCCTCAATATGCTCCAAAATGTCCCTTTGCAGATTCTCTAAAAAGAGTGTTTCTGACCTGCTGAATCAAAGGAAAGGTTTCACTCTGTGGGATAAATCCACACATAACAAAACAGTTTCACACATAGCTTCATTCCACTTTATATCTGAGGATATTCCGTTTTTCCCCACAGGACTCATTTAGCTCCTAAAGGTCCCTTTATAGATCTCCAAAAAGAGTGTTTCCAACATGTTGAATCAAAAAAGCAAGCAAGCAAACAAACAAACAAACAAAAAACAAAGTTTAACTCTGTGTGGTGAATAAACGCATCCATTTCACGGATAACTTCTTTCTAGTTTTTATCTGGAAATATAGAATTTGTCCCCAAGATCTCAATAGGGTTCCAAATGTCACCTCACACATCCTTCAAAAAGAGTGTTTCCAGCCTGCTGAACAAAAACAACTATTTAACTTTGTGAGATGAATCCACACATCACAAGGCAGTTTCACAGATAGTTTCTTTCTAATTGTCATTTGGGGATATTCGGTTTTTCCCGATAGGCCTTCAGTCGGCTCCCAAATGTCCCTTTGTAGATTCTCCAGGAGAGTGTTTCCAATCTGTTGATTCAACAGAAAGGTTTAACTCTGTGAGATGAATCCACCCATGACAAAGTAGTTTCACATATATCTTCTTCCTATTTTTAATCTAGGTATATTCAGTTTTGCCCCATAGGCCTAAAAGGGCTCCCAATGTCCCTTTGCAGATTCTCCAAAAAGAGTTTTTCCAACCTGTTGAATGAAAGGAGAAGTTTAACTCTGTGAGATGAATCCACACAGGACAAAACAGTTTCACAGACAGCTTTTTTTCTACTTTTCATCTGGGGATTTTCAGTTTTTCCACATAGGTCTCAATGGGCTTCCAAACGTGCCTTTGCAGATTCTCTGAAAAGAGTGTTTCCAAGCTGCTGGATCAAAAGAAAGGTTTCACTCTGTGAGATCAAACCACACATCACAAAACAATTTCACAGATGACTTCTTTCTACTTTTTATCTGTGGATATTCAGTTTTTCCCCATAGTTCTCAAAGGGCTCCCAAATGCTCGTTCACAGATTCTCTGAAAAGAGTGTATTCAACCTCCTGAATCAAAAATAAATAAATAAATACCTCTTTGAGATGAATCCTCTCCTTGCAAAACAGTTTCACAAATAGTTTCTTAGTAGGATTTTTTCTGGGGATATTCTGTTTCCACTTAAAGGCCTCAATGGGCTCCCAAATATTCCTTGGCAGAATCTACAAAAAGAGTGTTTTCAAACAGCTAAATCAAAAGTGAGATTTATCTCTGTGAGATAAATCTACACATCACAATGCCCTTTCACACATAGGTTCTTTCTAGATTTTATCTGCAAATATTCAGTTTTTTTCAAATTGGCTTCAATGGGCTCTCAAACATTCTTTCAAAGTTTATCCAAAAAGAGGGTTTCCAACATGCTGAATCAAAAGGAATGTTTACCTCTATGAGATGAATCCACATATCATAAAGTAGTTTCACAGATAGCTTCTTTCTAGTTTTTATCTGAGGATATTCTGTTTTTCCCCATAGATGTCATTGGACCCCCAAATATCATTACTCAGATTCTCCAATTAAAGTGTCTCCCATCTGCTGAATCAAAAGAAATGTTTGCCTCTGGGAGCTGAATCCACACACCACAAGGCAGTTTCACAGATACCTTCTTTCTGGTTTTTATCTGTGGATATTCTAAATTTCCCCATATTTCTCAAACAGCTCCCAAATGTCCCTTTGCAGATTCTACCAAAAGAGTGTTTCCAACATGCACAATCAAAAGAAAGGTTTAACTCTGTGAGGTGAATCCAGACATTGCAAAGGAGTTTCACAGAGAGCTTCTTATAAGTTTTTATCTGGCAATATTCATTTTCTCCCCATAGTCCTCAATAGGCTCCCAAATGACCCTTTGCAGATTTTCCACAAAGAGTATTCCCAATCTGCTGAGTGAAAGGAAAGGTTTAATTCTGTGAGTTGAATCCACACACCAGAAAGCAGTTTCACAGATCTCGTCTTCCTAGTTTTTATTTGGTGATATTTAGTTTTTCTCCACAGTCCTCACTAAGCTTCCAAATGTCCCTTCAGAGGTCCTCCAAAAAGAGCATTTCCATCCTGATGGATCAAAAGAAATGTTTACTTCTGAGTTGAATCCACGCATCACAAGGCATTTTCACATATAGCTTCTTTCTAGTTTTTATTTGGATATATTCAGTTTTTCCCCATAGGTCTCAACGGCCTCCAAAATGACTTCTTAACAGATTCTACAAAAATAGTGTTTCCAACCTGATGAGTGAAAAGAAAGGTTTAACTCTGTGAGATGAATTGACACATCAAAAAGTTTCACAATTAACTTCTTTCTAATTTGCATCAGGGGATATTCAGTTTTTTTCCCCATAAACCACAATAGACTTTCCAGTGGACCTTGACAGATTCTCAAAAAAGGGTTTTTGCAACTTGATGGATGTAAAGAAAGGTTTACTTCTGTTGAATCAATGCACACATTACAAAGCAGTTTCACAGATAGCTTTTTTCTATTTTCTAGCCAGGGATATTCTTTTTCTTTCCTGTAGGTCTCAATAGATTCCCAAATATCCCTTCACAGATTCTTTTAAAATAGTTTTCCAACCTGCTGAATCAAAAGGAAGCCTTAACTCTGTGAGATGAATCCACACATCACAAAGTAGTTTCACAGATAGCTTCTTTATAGTTTTTATCTGACAATATTTCCTTTTGGCAAGTTGGTCTCAATGGGATCCCAAATGTTCTTTGAAGATTCTCCAAAAACAGTGTTTCCAACCTGCTGAATCAAAAGAAAGTTTTACCTCTGTGAGACGAATCCACAGATCACAAAGCAATTTCACAGATAGTTTCTTTCTAGTTTTTATTTGGGGATATTTGTTTTTTTTTTTGTTTTTTTTTTCAATAGACCCCTGTGGTCTCCAAAATGTCCTTTCACAGAATCTCCAAAAAGAGTGTTTCTCACCTGGTGAATGAAAAAAATGGTTTAACTCTGTGTGATGAATCCACACATCACAAAGGAGTTTCACAGAGATATTCTTTCTATTCCTTTGTATTGGGATATTTGATTCTTCCCCATAGTCCTCAATGTGCTCCCAAGTGTCCCTTCACATATTGTACAAAAAGAGTGTTTCCAACCTGCTGAATCAAAAGAAAGTTTTACCTCTGTGAGATGAATCCACAGATCACAAAGCAATTTCACAGATAACTTCTTTCTAGTTTTTATTTGGGAATATTTGTGTTTTTTTTATCAATAGGCCTCTGTGGTCTCCAAAATGTCCTTTCACAGAATCTCCAAAAAGAGTGTTTCTCACCTGGTGAATGAAAAAAATGGTTTAACTCTGTGTGATGAATCCACACATCACAAAGGAGTTTCACAGAGATATTCTTTCTATTCCTTTGTATTGGGATATTTGATTCTTCCCCATAGTCCTCAATGTGCTCCCAAGTGTCCCTTCACATATTGTACAAAAAGAGTGTTTCCAACCTGCCAAATCAAGTGAAAGGTTTAAATCTGTGAGATGAATCCAACCATCACAAAGCAGTTTCATACGTAGCTTCTTTTTGGTTTTTTTGGGGGGATATTCTGTTTTTTCCATAGGACTTAATGGGGTCCAGAATATGCTTTCACAGATTCTTCAAAAAGAGTGTTTTCAACCTGATGAACAACAAGAGAAAAAAAGTGAACCCTGTGTGATGAATCCACACATCACCAAGCACTTTCACAGACACCTTCTTTGTTCTTTTTATGTAGGGATGTTCAGTTTCATCCCATAGGTTACAATGGGCTCCCAAATGTCCACTCACAAATTCTACAAAAAAAGTGATTCCAAGCTACTGAACCAGCAGAAAGTCTTAACTCTTTGACATGAATCCACAATCACAATGAAGTTTCACAGACAGCTTCTTTCTAGTTTTTCTTTTTTTTCCTGGGGATATTCCGTTATTACTTATAGGCCTCAATGAGCTCCCAAATGTCCCTCTCCAGATTCTATGTAAAGAGTGTGTCCAGCCTGCTAGATCTAAGTAAAGGTTTCACTCTGTGAGGTCAATACACTCATCACAAAACAGTTTCACAGATGGCTTCTTTCTACTTTTTTATCTGGGGTTATACAGTTTTTCCCCATAGGTCTCAATGGGCTCCCAAATGTTCATTCACAGATTCTCTGAATAGAGTGTTTTCAACCTGCTGAATTAAAAAAAACTTTTAACTCTTTGAGATGAATCTTCTCCTTGGAAAACAGTTTCACAGATAGCTTCTTTGTAGTTTTTTTCTGGAGATACTCTGTTTTTACTTAAAGGCCTCAATGGGCTACAAATTGTTCCCTAACAGAATCTACAAAAAGAGTGTTTCCAACCTGCTAAATCAAGAGAAAAGTTTAAATCTGTGAGATGAATCCAACCATCACAAAGCGGTTTCATAGATAGCTTCTTTATAGTTTTTATTTGAAGATATTCTATTTTTTCCATAGGACTTAATGGGGTCCAGAATATGCTTTCAGATTCTTCAAAAAGAGTGTTTTCAACCTGATGAATAAAAAAAGAATAAAAGGTTAACTCTGTGTGGTGAATCCACACATCACCAAGTACTTTCACAGATACCTTTTTTGTTCTTTTTATGTAGGGATGTTCAGTTTCTTCCCATAGGCTTCAATGGGCTCCCAAATGTCTACTCGCAAATTCTACAAAAAAAGTGATTCCAAGTTACTGAACCAGCAGAAAGTCTTAACTCTTTGACATGAATCCACAATCACAATGAAGTTTCACAGACAGCTTCTTTCTAGTTTTTTTACTGGGAATATTCCATTATTATAGGCCTCAATGAGCTCCCAAATGTCCCTTCCCAGATTCTATGCAAAGAGCATTTCCAACCTGCTAGATCTAAGTAAAGGTTTCACTCTGTGAGATCAATCCACACATCACAAAACAGTTTCACAGATGGCTTCTTTCTACTTTTTATTTGGGGTTATTCAGTTTTTCTCCATAGGTCTCAATGGGCTCCCAAATGTTCATTCACAGATTCTCTGAAGGGAGTGTTTTCAACCTGTTGAATGTTAAAAAAAAACTTTTAACCCTTTGAGATTAATCCACTCCTTGGAAAACAGTTTCACAGATAGCTTCTTTGTAGTTTTTTTCTGGAGATACTCTGTTTTTACTTAAAGGTCTCAATGGGCTCCAAAGTGTTCCTTAACAGAACCTACAAAAAGAGTGTTTTCAAACAGCTACATCCAAAGTAAGGTTTAAATCTGTGAGATGAATCTACCCATCACAATTGAGTTTCATAGATAGCATCCTTCTAGTTTTTCTCAGGAAATATTAAGTTTTTTCAATTAGCCTCAATGGATTCTCAAACCTTCTTTCAATATTATCCAGAAAGAGTGTCTCCAATGTGATGAAACAAAACAAATATTTAACTCTGTGAGATGAGTTCACATATCAGAAAGAAGTTTCAAAGATAGCTTCTTTCTACTTTTTATTTGGGGATATTACGTTTTTTTCCATAGGTCTTAATGGGCTCTGGAGTATCCTTTCACAGATTCTACAATAATAGTGTTGCCAACATGCTGAATCAAAATAAACATTTAAATCTGTGAGATGAATCATCACATCTTAAGGCAGTTTCCTCAATAGATTCTTTCCAGTCTATATTTAGGGATATTCAGTTTTCCCACATAGGCCTAAATGGGCTCCCAAATGTCCCTTCACAGATTCTCCAAGAGAGTGTTTCCAACCTGGTGATTCAAAAGAAAGGCTTAACTCTGTGAGATCAAACCACACATCACAAAGCACTTTCACATACAGCTTCTTCTTAGTTTTAACCTGGAGATATTTGGTTTTGCCCCATAGGCCTCAAAGTGTTCTAAAATGTCCAATGGCAGATTCTCCAAAAAGAGTGTTTCCAAACATTATATTTAAAAAATAAACTTTTAATTCTTTGAGATGAATCCTCTCGCACAAAGCAGTTTCACAGATAGCTTCTTTGGGTTTCCAAACTGTTGAATCCAAAGAAATGTGTAACTGAGTGAGATGAATACAAACATCACAAAGCACTTTCTCAGAAAAATGGTTTCCAGATTTTTTTTTTTTATACTTTAAGTTCTAGGGTACATGTGCATAATGTGCAGGTTTGTTACATATGTATACTTGTGCCATGTTGGTGTGCTGCACCCATAAACTCGTCAGCAACCATCAATTCGTCACTTATATCAGGCATAACTCCCAATGCAATCCCTCCCCCCTCCCCCTCCCCATGATAGGCCCCGATGTGTCATGTTCCCCTTCCCGAGTCCAAGTGATCTCATTGTTCAGTTCCCACCTATGAGTGAGAACATGCGGTGTTTGGTTTTCTCTTCTTGTGATAGTTTGCTAAGAATGATGGATTGCAGCTGCACCCATGTCCCTACAAAGGACACAAACTCATCCTTTTTTATGGCTGCATAATATTCCATGGTGTATATGTGCCATATTTTCTTAATCCAGTCTGTCACAGATGGACATTTGGGTTGATTCCAAGTCTTTGCTATTGTGAATAGTGCCGCAATAAACATACGTGTGCATGTGTCTTTATAGCAGCATAATTTCTAATCCTTTGGGTACATACCCAGTAGTGGGATGGCTGGATCATATGGTACATCTAGTTCTAGATCCTTGAGGAATTGCCATACTGTTTTCCATAAAGGTTGAACTAGTTTACAATCCCACCAACAGTGTAAAAGTGTTCCTATTTCTCCACATCCTCTCCAACAACTGTTGTTTCCTGACTTCTTAATGATTGCCATTCTAACTGGTGTGAGATGGTATCTCATTGTGGTTTTGATTTGCATTTCTCTGATGGCGAGTGATGATGAGCATTTTTTCATGTGTCTGTTGGCTGTATGAATGTCTTCTTTTGAGAAAAGTCTGTTCATATCTTTTGCCCACTTTTTGATGGGGTTGTTTGTTTTTTTCTTATAAATTTGTTTGAGTTCTTTGTAGGTTCTGGATATTAGCCCTTTGTCAGATGAGTAGATTGCAAAAATTTTCTCCCATTCTGTAGGTTGCCTGTTCACTCTGATGGTAGTTTCTTTTGCTGTGCAGAAGGTCTTTAGCTTAATTAGATCCCATTTGTCAATTTTGGCTTTTGCTGCCGTTGCTTTTGGTGTTTTAGACATGAAGTCCTTGCCCATGCCTATGTCCTGAATGGTACTACCTAGGTTTTCTTCTAGGCTTCTTATGGTATTAGGTCTAACATTCAAGTCTCTAATCCACCTTGAATTAATTTTCGTATAAGGAGTAAGGAAAGGATGCAGTTTCACCTTTCTACTTACGGCAAGCCAATTTTCCCAGCACCATTTATTAAATAGGGAATCATTTCCCCATTTCTTGTTTCTCTCAGGTTTGTCAAAGATCAGATGGCTGTAGATGTGTGGTATTATTTCTGAGGACTCTGTTCTGTTCCATTGGTCTATATCTCTGTTGTGGTGCCAGTGCCATGCTGCTTTGGTTACTGTAGCCTTGTAGTATAGTTTGAAGTCAGGTAGCGTGATGCCTCCAGCTTTGTTCTTTTGACTTAGGATTGTCTTGGCAATGTGGGCTCTTTTTTGATTCCATATGAACTTTAAAGCCGTTTTTTTCCAATTCTGTGAAGAAATTCATTGGTAGCTTGATGGGGATGGCATTGAATCTATAAATCACCTTGGGCAGTATGGCCATTTTCATGATATGGATTCTTCCTATCCATGAGCATGGTATGTTCTTCCATTTGTTTGTGTCCTCTTTTATTTCACTGAGCAGTGGTTTGTAGTTCTCCTTGAAGAGGTCCTTTACATCTCTTGTAAGTTGGATTCATAGTTATTTTATTCTCTTTGATATAATTATGAATGGAAATTCATTCATGATTTGGATCTCTGTTTGTCTGTTACTGGTGTCTAAGAATGCTTGTGATTTTTGCACATTGATTTTGAATCCTGAGACTTTGCTGAAGTTGCTTATCAGCTTAAGGAGAATTTGGGCTGAGACGATGGGGTTTTCTAAATATACAATCATGTCATCTGCAAACAGGGACAATTTGACTTCTTCTTTTCCTAAATGGATACCCTTTACTTTCTCTTACCTGATTGCCCTAGCCAGAACTTCCAAGACTATGTTGAATAGGAGTGGTGAGAGAGGGCATCCCTGTCTTGTGCCAGTTTTCAAAGGGAATTTTTCCAGTTTTTGCCCATTCAGTATGATATTGGCTGTGGGTTTATCATAAATGGCTCTTATTATTTTGAGGTATGTTCCTTCAATACCGAATTTATGGAGCGTTTTTAGCATGAAGGGCTGTTGAATTTTGTCAATAGCCTTTTCTGCATCTATTGAGATAATCATGTGGTTTTTGTCTTTGTTTTGTTTATATGCTGGATTACGTTTATTGATTTGCGAATGTTGAACCAGCCTTGCATCCCAGGGATGAAGCCCACTTGATCATGGTGGATAAGCTTTTTGATGTGCTGCTGAATCTGGTTTATCAGTATTTTATTGAGAATTTTTGCATCGATGTTCATCAGGGATATTGGTCTAAAATTCTCTTTTTTTGTTGTGTCTCTGCCAGACTTTGGTATCAGGATGATGTTGGCCTCATAAAATGAGTTAGCAAGGATTCCCTCTTTTTCAATTCATTGGAATAGTTTCAGAAGGAATGGTACCAGCTCCTCTTTGTACCTCTGGTAGAATTCAGCTGTGAATCCATCTGGTCCTGCACTTTTTTTGGTTGGTAGGCTATTAATTATTGCCTCAATTTCAGAGCCTGCTATTGGTCTATTCAGGGATTCAATTTCTTCCTGCTTTAGTCTTGGAAGACTGTAAGTGTCCTGGAAATTATCCATTTCTTCTAGATTTTCTAGTTGATTTGCGTAGAGGTGTTTATAGTATTCTCTGATGGTAGTTTGTATTTCTGTGAGGTCCATGGTGATATCCCCTTTATCATTTTTTATTGCGTCTATTTGATTCTTCTCTCTTTTCTTCTTTATTAGTCTTGCTAGCAGTCTGTCAATTTTGTTGATTTTTTCAAAAAACCAACTCCTGGATTCATTGATTTTTTGGAGGGATTTTTGTGTCTCTGTCTCCTTCAGTTCTGCTCTGATCTTAGTTATTTCTTGCCTTCTGCTAGCTTTTGAATGTGTTTGCACTTTTTTCTCCAGTTCTTTTAATTGTGATGTTAGAGTGTCAGTTTTAGACCTTTCCATCTTTGTCTTTTTTTTTTTTTATATTCAATAATCTTCTGACAGTTTATTTTTTACAATAATAATATTAACATTTGTCTCCTTTCCCCTCACCATTATGCTACAGGCATTTTTTTTTTTTTATTATACTTTAAGTTCTAGGGTACATGTGCATGACGTTTATATCATGTATAACTCCCCAATGCAATCCCTCCCTCCTCCCCCCTCCCCATGATAGGCCCCAGTGTGTGATGTTCCCCTTCCCGAGTCCAAGTGATCTCATTGTTCAGTTCCCACCTATGAGTGAGAACATGCGGTGTTTGGTTTTCTCTTCTTGTGATAGTTTGCTAAGAATGATGGTTTCCAGCTGCATCCATGTCCCTACAAAGGACGCAAACTCATCCTTTTTGATGGCTGCATAGTATTCCATGGTGTATATGTGCCACATTTTCTTAATCCAGTCTGTCACAGATGGACATTTGGGTTGATTCCAAGTCTTTGCTATTGTGAATAGTGCCGCAATAAACATACGTGTGCATGTGTCTTTGTAGTAGAGTAATTTATAATCCTTTGGGTATATACCCAGTAGTGGGATGGCTGGGTCATATGGTACATCTAGTTCTAGATCCTTGAGGAATCGCCATACTGTTTTCCATAATGGTTGAACTAGTTTACAATCCCACCAACAGTGTAAAAGTGTTTCTATTTCTCCACATCCTCTCCAACACCTGTTGTTTCCTGACTTTTTAATGATTGCCATTCTAACTGGTGTGAGATGGTATCTCATTGTGGTTTTGATTTGCATTTCTCTGATGGCGAGTGATGATGAGCATTTTTTCATGTGTCTGTTGGCTGTATGGATGTCTTCTTTTGAGAAATGTCTGTTCATATCCTTTCCCCACTTTTTGATGGGGTTGTTTGTTTTTTTCTTGTATATTTGTTTGAGTTTTTTGTAGATTCTGGATATTAGCCCTTTGTCAGATGAGTAGGTTGCAAAAATTTTTCCCATTCTGTAGGTTGCCTGTTCACTCTGATGGTAGTTTTTTTAGCTGTGGAAAAGCTCTTTAGTTTAATTAGATCCCATTTGTCAATTTTTGCTTTTGCTGCCGTTGCTTTTGGTGTTTTAGACATGAAGTCCTTGCCCATGCCTATGTCCTGAATGGTACTACCTAGATTTTCTTCTAGGGTTTTTATGGTATTAGGTCTAACATTTAAGTCTCTAATCCATCTTGAATTAATTTTCGTATAAGGGGTAAGGAAAGGATCCAGTTTCAGCTTTCTACTTATGGCTAGCCAATTTTCCCAGCACCATTTATTAAATAGGGAATCCTTTCCCCATTTCTTGTTTCTCTCAGGTTTGTCAAAGATCAGATGGCTGTAGATGTGTGGTATTATTTCTGAGGACTCTGTTCTGTTCCATTGGTCTATATCTCTGTTGTGGTACCAGTACCATGCTGTTTTGGTTACTGTAGCCTTGTAGTATAGTTTGAAGTCAGGTAGCGTGACGCCTCCAGCTTTGTCCTTTTGACTTAGGATTGCCTTGGCAATGCGGGCCCTTTTTTGGTTCCATATGAACTTTAAAGCAGTTTTTTCCAATTCTGTGAAGAAAGTCATTGGTAGCTTGATGGGGATGGCATTGAATCTGTAAATCACCTTGGGCAGTATGGCCATTTTCACGATATTGATTCTTCCTATCCATGAGCATGGTATGTTCTTCCATTTGTTTGTGTCCTCTTTGATTTCACTGAGCAGTGGTTTGTAGTTCTCCTTGAAGAGGTCCTTTACATCCCTTGTAAGCTGGATTCCTAGCTATTTTATTCTCTTTGAAGCAACTGTGAATGGAAGTTCATTCCTGATTTGGCTCTCTGCTTGTCTGTTACTGGTGTATAAGAATGCTTGTGATTTTTGCACATTAATTTTGTATCCTGAGACTTTGCTGAAGTTGCTTATCAGCTTAAGGAGATTTTGGGCTGAGACGATGGGGTTTTCTAAATATACAATCATGTCATCTGCAAACAGGGACAATTTGACTTCTTCTTTTCCTAACTGGATACCCTTGATTTCTTTCTCTTGCCTGATTGCCCTAGCCAGAACTTCCAACACTATGTTGAATAGGAGTGGTGAGAGAGGGCATTCCTGTCTTGTGCCAGTTTTCAAAGGGAATTTTTCCAGTTTTTGCCCATTCAGTATGATATTAGCTGTGGGTTTGTCATAAATAGCTCTTATTATTTTGAGGTACGTTCCATCAATACCAAATTTATTGAGCGTTTTTAGCATAAAGGGCTGTTGAATTTTGTCAAAAGCCTTTTCTGCATCTATTGAGATAATTATGTGGTTCTTGTCTTTGGTTCTGTTTATATGCTGGATTACGTTTATTGATTTGCGAATATTGAACCAGCCTTGCATCCCAGGGATGAAGCCCACTTGATCATGGTGGATAAGCTTTTTGATGTGCTGCTGAATCCGGTTTGCCAGTATTTTATTGAGGATTTTTGCATCGATGTTCATCAGGGATATTGGTCTAAAATTCTCTTTTTTTGTTGTGTCTCTGCCAGGCTTTGGTATCAGGATGATGTTGGCCTCATAAAAAGAGTTAGGGAGGATTCCCTCTTTTTCTATTGATTGAAATAGTTTCAGAAGGAATGGTACCAGCTCCTCCTTGTACCTCTGGTAGAATTCAGCTGTGAATCCATCTGGTCCTGGACTTTTTTTGGTGGGTAGGCTATTAATTGTTGCCTCAATTTCAGAGCCTGCTATTGGTCTATTCAGGGATTCAACTTCTTCCTGGTTTAGTCTTGGGAGAGTGTAAGTGTCCAGGAAATTATCCATTTCTTGTAGATTTTCTAGTTGATTTGCGTAGAGGCATTTATAGTATTCTCTGATGGTTGTTTGTATTTTTGTGGGGTCGGTGGTGATATCCCCTTTATCATTTTTTATTGCGTCTATTTGATTCTTCTCTCTATTCTTCTTTATTAGTCTAGCTAGCGGTCTGTCAATTTTGTTGATCTTTTCAAAAAACCAACTCCTGGATTCATTGATTTTTTGGAGGTTTTTTGTGTCTCTATCTCCTTCAGTTCTGCTCTGATCTTAGTTATTTCTTGCCTTCTGCTAGCTTTTGAATGTGTTTGCTCTTGCCTCTCTAGTTCTTTTAATTGTGATGTTAGAGTGTCAATTTTAGATCTCTCCTGCTTTCTCTTGTGGGCATTTAGTGCTATAAATTTCTTGTGGGCATTTAGTGCCATAAATTTCCCTCTACACACTGCTTTAAATGTGTCCCAGAGATTCTGGTATGTTGTATCTTTGTTCTCATTGCTTTCAAAGAACATCTTTATGTCTGCCTTCATTTCGTTATGTACCCAGTAGTCATTCAGGAGCAGGTTGTTCAGTTTCCATGTAGTTGAGCGGTTTTGATTGAGTTTCTTAGTCCTGAGTTCTAGTTTGATTGCACTGTGGTCTGAGAGACACTTTGTTATAATTTCTGTTCTTTTACATTTGCTAAGGAGTGCTTTACTTCCAATTATGTGGTCAATTTTGGAATAAGTGCGATGTGGTGCTGAGAAGAATGTATATTCTGTTGATTTGGGGTGGAGAGTTCTATAGATGTCTATTAGGTCTGCTTTGTGCAGAGATGAATTCAATTCCTGGATATCCTTGTTAACTTTCTGTCTCATTGATCTGTCTAATGTTGACAGTGGAGTGTTGAAGTCTCCCATTATTATTGTATGGGAGTCTAAGTCTCTTTGTAAGTCTCTAAGGACTTGCTTTATGAATTTGTGTGCTCCTGTATTGGGTGCATATATATTTAGGATAGTTAGCTCTTCCTGTTGAACTGATCCCTTTACTATTATGTAATGGCCTTCTGTGTCTCTTTTCATCTTTGATGGTTTCAAGTCTATTTTATCAGAGACTAGGATTGCAACCCCTGCTTTTTTTTGTTCTCCATTTGCTTGGTAGATCTTCCTCCATCCCTTTATTTTGAGCCTATGTATGTCTCTGCATGTGAGATGAGACTCCTGAATACAGCAGACTGATGGGTCTTGACTCCTTACCAAGTTTGCCAGTCTGTGTCTCTTAATTGGAGCATTTAGTCCATTAACATTTAAGGTTAATATTGTTATGTGTGAACTTGATCCTGCCATTATGATATTAACTGGTTATTTTCCTCGTTAGTTGATGCAGTTTCTTCCTAGCCTCGATGGTCTTTACATTTTGGCATGTTTTTGCAATGGCTGGTACCGGTTGTTCCTTTCCATGTTTAGTGCTTCCTTCAGGGTCTCTTGTAAGGCAGGCCTGGTGGTGACAAAATCTCTAAGCATTTGCTTATCTGTAAAGGATTTTATTTCTCCTTCACTGATGAAACTTAGTTTGGCTGGATATGAAATTCTGGGTTTAAAATTCTTTTCTTTAAGAACATTGAATATTGGCCCCCACTCTCTTCTGGCTTGTAGAGTTTTGCTGAGAGATCTCCTGTTAGTCTGATGGGCTTCCCTTTGTGGGTAACTCGACTTTTCTCTCTGGCTGACCTTAAGATTTTTTCCTTCATTTCAACTTTGGTGAATCTGGCAATTATGTGTCTTGGAGTTGCTCTTCTTGAGGAATATCTTTGTGGCATTCTCTGTATTTCCTGAATTTGAATGTTGGCCTGCCCTACTAGGTTGGGGAAGTTCTCCTGGATGATATCCTGAAGAGTGTTTTCCAACTTGGTTCCATTTTCCCCCTCACTTTCAGGTACCCCAATCAGACGTAGATTTTGTCTTTTTACATAATCCCATGCTTCTTGCAGGCTTTGTTCATTTCTTTTTCTTCATTTTTCTTTTGGTTTCTCTTCTCGCTTCATTTCATTCATTTGATCCTCAATCGCTGATACTCTTTCCTCCAGTTGATTGAGTCGGTTACTGAAGCTTGTGCATTTGTCATGTATTTCTCGTGTCATGGATTTCATCTCTGTCATTTCGTTTATCACCTTCTCTTCATTGATTATCCTAGCTATCAATTCTTCCACTCTTTTTTCGAGATTTTTAGTTTCTTTGCGCTGGGTACATAATTCCTCCTTTAGCTCTCAGAAGTTTGATGGACTGAAGCCTTCCTCTCTCATCTCGTCAAAGTCATTCTCTGACCAGCTTTGATCCGCTGCTGGCGATGAGCTGCGCTCCTTTGCAGGGGGAGATGTGCTCTTTTAGTTTGAGTTTCCAGCTTTTCTGCCCTGCTTCTTCAACATCTTTGTGGTTTTATCTGCCTCTGATCTTTGATAATGGTGACGTACTGATGGGGTTTTGGTATAGGTGTTCTTCCTCTTTGATATTTTTCCTTCTAATAGTCAGGACCCTCAGCTGTAGGTCTGTTGGAGATTGCTTGAATTCCACTCCAGACCCTGTTTGCCTGGGTATCAGCAGCAGAATTTGCAGAAGATCGAATATTGCTGAACAGCGAGTGTACCTGTCTGATTCTTCCTTTGGAAGCTTCCTGTCAGGGGTGTACTCCACCCTGTGAGGTGTGGGATGTCAGACTGCCCTTAGTGGGGGATGTCTCCCAGTTAGGCCAGTCAGGGGTCAGGGACCCACTTGAGCATGCAGTGTGTCCCTTCTCAGATCTCAACCTCCGTGTTGGGAGATCCACTGCTCTCTTCAAAGCTGTCAGACAGAGTCGTTTGCATCTGCACAGGTTTCTCCTGCTTTTGTTGTTGTTGTTGTTTATCTGTGTCCTGTCCCCAGAGGTGGAGTGTACAGAGACAGGCAGGTTTCCTTGGGCTGCTGTGAGCTCCACCCAGTTCGAGCTTCCCAGCAGCTTTGTTTACCTACTTAAGCCTCAGCAATGGTGGACGCCCCTCCCCCAGCCTCGCTGCTGCCTTGCATTGAGATTGCAGGCTGCTGTGCTAGCAATGAGGGAGGCTCCGTTGCCATGGAACCCTCCCGGCCAGGTGTGGGTATAATCTCCTGGTGTGCCCATTTGCTTAAAACGCAGTATTGGGGTGGGAGGTAACTGATTTTCCAGATGTTGTGTGTCTCAGTTCCCCTGGCTAGGAAAAGGCATTCCCTTCCCCCTTGCACCTCCCAGGTGAGGCGATGCCTTGCCCTACTTCAGCTCTCGCTGTTCGGACTGCAGCAGCTGATCAGCACCAATTGTCCGCCACTCCCTAGTGAGATGACCCCAGTACCTCAGTTGAAAATGCAGAAATCACCGGTCTTCTGTGTCGCTCACACTGGGAGTTGGAGACTGGAGCTGTTCCTATTTGGCCATCTTGGTTTCCAGTTTTTATCTGAAGATATTTACTTTTTCATCATAGGGCTCAATGCACTCCTAAATATCCCTTTGCAGATCCTACAAAAACAATGTTTCTAAACTGCTGAATGAAAAGAAAGGCTTAATTCTGAGAGATGTATGCACACATCAAAATGCAGTTTCTCAGATAGCTTTCCTCTAGCTTTTATCCTGGGATATTCACTTTACCAACTTTGGCCTCAATGAGACCCCAAATATCCATTCACAGAGTGGACAAAACAGTGTTTCCTATCTGCTGAATCCAAAGAAAGTTTTCTCTGTGAGATGAATGCACACATCATAAAGCAGTTTCTCAGAAAGCTTCTTTCTAGTTTTTACATGAATATATTTCCTTTTTCACCATAGGACTCAATGTGCTCCCAATCATCAATTCAAAGATTCTACAAAAACATTTTTTCCAAACTGCTGAATTGTAAAAAAGTTTTAACTCTGTGAGATGAATGCACACATTACAAAGCAGTTTCTCAATAGCTTCCTTCTAGTTTTTATCCTGGGATATTCGCGTCTGCCTCTTTGGCCACAATGAGCTCACATGACAGCTCACACAATGTAAAAAATGAGTGTTTCCAAACTGATGAATCAAAAGAAATGCTTAAATCTGTGAGTTGAATGCACACATCACAAAGCAGTTTCACAGATAGCTTCTTTCAAGTTTTTATCTGAAGATATTTCCTTTTTCACCACAGACCAGAATGTGCTATCAAATATCCCTGTGCACATTCTACGAAAATAGTGTTTCCAAACGGCTGAATGAAAAGAAAGGTTTAATTCTATGAGATTAATGGGAACACTCAAAAATAGTTTCTCAGATAGCTTCCTTGTAGTTTTTAGGTAACATATTTGCTTTTTCACCTTGGACTCAGTGAGCTCCTAAATGTCCTTTCACAGAATGGACAAAACAGTGTTTCCAAACTGCTGAATCCAAAGAAGGGTTTAACTCTGTATGATGAATGCACCCATCACAAAGCAGTTTCTCAGAAAGTTTCTTTCTAGCTTTTATCTATAGATATTTCTTATTTCACTGTAGGCCTCAATGTGCTCCCAAATATCCCTGCGTAGATTCTATGAAAACAGTATTTCCAAACTGCTGAATGAAAACAAAGGTCTATCTGTGAGATGAATGCACACATAACAAAGCAGTTTCTCAGATAGATTCCTTCTAGTTTTTATCCTGGTATGTTCCTTTTTTGCCAGTGGTTTCAATGTGTGCCCAAATATCCATTCACAGAATGCACAAAAACAGTGTTTCCAAACTGTTGAATACAAAGAAATATTAAACTCTGTGGGTTGAATGCAGCCATAAAAAAGCAATTTCTCAGCAAGCTTCTTTCTAGTTTTTATTTGAAGATATATTCTTTTTCACCACAGGCCTCAATGCGTTCCCAAATATCCCTTGGCAGACACCACAAAAGCTGTGTTTCTAAACTGCTGAATGAGAAAAGTTTAGCTCTGTGAGATGAAAGCTCACATCACAAATGGGTTTCTCAGATAGCTTCCTTCTTCTTTTCATCCTGGGATGTTCACTTTTTTGCTATTGGACTCAATGAGTTCCCAAATGTCCATTTTCTCATTCTACAAAAACAGTGTTTCCAAACTGCTGGTTGAAAAGAAAAGTTTAACTCTGTGAGATGAAGGCACACATCAAAAAGTGGACTCCTGGGATATTCCCCTTTTCACCACTGGCCTCAATGAGCTTCCAAATGTCCATTTACAGAAATGACAGAAACAGTTTTTATAAACTGCTGAATCCAAAGAAATATTTAACTCTACGAGATGAAGGCACAGATAACAAAGCAGATTCTCCAATAATTCCTTCTACTTTTTAACCTGGGATATACGCTTTTTCACCATTGGCCTCAATGAGCCCTCAAATATCCCTTCTCAGATTCTATAGAACAATGTTTCCAAACTGCTGAAAGAAAATGAAGGTTTACCTCTGTGCGATGAATGTACGCATCACAGAACAGTTTCTCAGGGAGCTCCTTTCTCATTTTTATCTGAAGATAGTTCCTTTTTCACCCTAGGCTCAATGCACTCCCAAATATCCCTTCATAGACTTTACAAGAACAGTGTTTCCAAACTGCTGAATGAAAAGAAAGGTTTGTCTCTGTGAGATGAATACACACAAAACAAAGCCGTTTCTCAGACAGCTTCCTTCTGGATTTTATCCTGGGATATTCCCTTTTTTGACATTGGCCTCAATGAGCTCCCAAATATCCATTCACAGAATGGATAAAAAGAGTGTTTCCAAACTGCTGAATCCAAAGAAATGTTTCACATTTAACTGTTAGATCAATGCACACATCACAAAGAGTTTCTCAGAAAGCTTCTTTCTATTTTTTAACTGAAGATATTTCCTTTTTAACCATAGGCCTCAATTAGTTCCCTAGTACCCCTTCACAGATTCTACAAAAACAGTTTCCAAACTGCTAAAGAAAAGTTTAACTCTTGGAGATGAATGCACACAGTACAAAGCAGCTTCTCAAATAGCTTCCTTCTAGTTTTTGTCCTGTGATATTCACTTTTTCACCATCGGCCTCAATGAGCTCCCAAATGTCCATTCACAGAAGTGACAAAAACAGTGTTTCCAAGCTGCCAAATCCAAAGAAAAGTTCAACTCTGTGAGGTGAATGCACACATCACTAAGCAATTTCTCTGAAAGCTTCTTTGTATTTTTTATGTAGGATACTTCTTTTTTCACCATAGGCATAAATACACTCCCAAATATCCCTTCACAGATATTACAGAAACAGTGTTTTCAAACTGTTGAATGAAAATAAAAGTTTAACTCTGTGAGATGAATGCACACATCACAAAGCAGATTCTCAGATAGCTTTCTTCTACTTTATAACCTGGGGTGTATGCTTTTTCACCATTGACCTCAAAGAGCTCCTAAATGTCCATTCTCAGATTATAAAAAACAGTGTTTCCAAACTGCTTAATGAAAATAAAGGTTTACCTCTGAGAGACAAATGTACACATCACAAAGCAGATATACAGAAAATTTCTTTCTAGTTTTTATATGAAGATATTTCCTTTTTCACCAAATCACTCCCAAATATCCCTTCCCAGATTCTACAAAAACAGTGTTTCCAAACTGTTGAATGAAAAGAAAGGTTTAACTCGGGGAGATGAATGCACATATCACAATGCAGTTTCTAAGATAGCTTCGTTCTAGTCTTTGTCCTGGGATATTTGCTTTTTTGCCATTGGCCTCAATGAGCTCCCAAATGTCAATTCAAAGAATTGACAAATAAAGGGTTTCCACAGTGCTGAATCCAAAGAAGGTTTTGACTCTGTGAGTTGAATGCACACATCAGAAAGCGTGTTCTCAAAAAGCTTATTTCCACTTTTTATCTGAAGATATTGCTTTTTTACCTTAGGCCTCAATGTACTACCAAACATTCCTTCACAGAGTCTACAAAAAACAGTGTTTCCAAACTGCTGAATGAAAAGAAAATTTTAACTCTGTGAGATGAATGCACATATCACAAAGTAGTTTCTCAGATAATTTCCTTTTACTTGTTATACAGGGATATTCACTTTTTCACCATTGGCCTCAATGAGCTCCCAAATGTCCATTTGCAGATTCTGCAAATGCAGTGTTTCCAAACTGCTGAATGAAAAGAAACGTTTCAGTTTGTGAGATGAATGCACACCTCACAAAGCGGTTTGTCAGATAGTTTCCTTCTACTTTTTATCCTTGGACATTTGCTTTTTCATCATTGGACACAATGAGCTCCCAAATGTCCATTGGCAGAATGGACAAACAGAGTGTTTTCAAACTGCTGAATCCAAAGAAATGTTCAGCTCTGTGAGACGAATATTCACAGTGCAAAGCAATTTTTCGGAAAGCCTCTCCATTTTTTATCTGAAGATATATTCTTTTTCACCACAGGCCCCAATGCACTCCAAAATATCCCTTTGCAGATCCTACAAAAACAGTGTTTGCAAACTGCTGAATGAAAAGAAAGGTTTAACTCTGTGAGATGAAGGCACACATCACAAAGCGGTTTCTCAGATAGCTTCCTTCTAATTTTTATACTGTGATATTCCCTTTTTCACCATTGTCCTCAATGAGCTCCAAAATGTCCATTCACAGAATAGACAAAAACAGTGTTTCCAAACTGTTGAACTCAAAGAAAGTTTTAACTCTCTGAGATGGAAGCACACATCACAAAGAAGTTTCTCAGAAAGCTTCTCTACTTTTTATCAGAAGGTATTTTCTTTTTCAACACAGTCCTCATTGCACTCCCAAATATCCCTTCACAGCTTCTACAAAAGCAGTGTTTCACAGTTGCTGAATGAAAAGAAAAGTTTAAATTACAGAGATGAATGCATACATCACAAAGTAGTTTCTCAGAAAGTTTCCTAGTTTTTATTTGAAGATATATTCTTTTTTCACCATAGGCCTCAATATATCCCAAATATCTCTTCACAGATTCTACAAAAACTGTTTCCAAATGCTGAATGGAAAGAAAATTTTAACTCTACTAGACGGATGCACACATCAAAAAGTGGTTTTGCCAATAGCTTCCTTCTACTTTTTATCCTGGAATATTTGCTTTGTCCCCATTCGTCTCAATGAGCTTTCAAATGGCCATATTCAGATTCTACAAAAGCAGTGTCTCCAAACTTCTGAATGAAAAGAAAGATTTAACTGTGTGAGATGAATGCACTCATCATAAAGTGGTTTGACAGATAGCGTCCTTGTAGTTTTCATCCTTGGATATTTGCTTTTTCATCATTGGCCTCAGTGAACTCCCCAAATGTCCATTGGCAGAATGGACAAAAACTGTGTTTCCAAACTTCTGAATCCAAAGAAATGTTTATCTCCGTGAGATGACTGCACAAAGCATTTAGTACTTTGTCAGAAAGCTTCTTTCAACTTCTTATTTGAATATATTTTCTTTTTCACCATAATCCTCAATGCACTCCCAAATATTCCTTTGCAGATTCTACAATAAAACGATGTTTCCAAATTGCTGGATGAAAATAAATATTTAACTATGCAAGATCAAAAAGCAGTTTCACAGATACTGTCCTTCTACTTTTTTAACTTGGATATTAACTTTTTCACAATTGGCCTCAATGAGCTCCCAAATGTGCATTCTCAGATCCTACAAAAACAGTGTTTCCAAAATGCTGAAGGAAAGAAAGTTTTAACTCTGTGAGACAAATGCACACATCACAAAGTGGATTCTCAGATAGCGTCCTTCTAGTTTTTAACCTGAGATACTCGCTTCTTCACCATTGGCCTCAATGAACTCCTAAATGTCTACTCACAGAATGGACAAAAACAGTGTTTCCAAACTGTTGAATCCAAAGAAAGATTTAAATCTGTGAGATGAACACCCACATCATAAAGCAGTTTCTCAGAAAGCTTCTTTCTAGTTTTTATTTGAAGCTATTTCCTTTTTCACCATAGGCCTCAACGTGATCCCAAATATACCTTTGCACATCCACAAAAACTGTTTTCAAATTGATGAAAGAAAAGAAATGTTTAAATATGGAAGATGCAAGCACACACCACAAAGCAGTTTTTCACAGAGCTTCCTTCAAGTTTTTCCAGAGATACTCATATTTCCCCACTGGCCTCAATGAGCTCCCAAATGTCCATTTGCAGATGGACAAAAACAGTGTTTGCAAACTGCTGAATCCAAAGAAAGGTTAAACTCTGTGAGATGAATGCACACATCACAAACCATTTTCTTAGAAGGCTTCTTTTCAGTTCGGATCTGAAATATTTCCATTTTTACCATAGACCTCAATATGCTACAAAATATCCCTTCACTGATTCTGTGAAAAAAGTGTTTCCAAACTGCTGAATGAAAAGAAAGGTTTAACTTTGTGAGATGAATGCACACATTACAAAGTGGTTTCACAGTAAGTTTCTTTCTGGTTTTTATATGAAGATATTTCCTTTTTTGCCATAGGCTTCAAAGTACTCCTAATATCCTTTCGCAGATTCCACAAAAACAGTGTTTCCAAACTGCTGAATGAAAGGTTTAACTCTGCAAGATAAATTCACACATAACAAAGTGGTTTCTCAGATAGATTCCTTCTAGTTTTTATCCTGAGATATTCATTTTTTTCGCCATTGACCTCAAATAGCTCCCAAATGTCCATTCGTAGAATGGACAAAAACAGTGTTTCCAAACTTCTGACTCCAAAGAAATATTTCACTCTGTGAGATGAATGCACACATCACAAAGCAGATTCTTTGAAAGGTTCTTTCTGGTTTTTATCTGATGATATTTTCTTTTTCACCTTAGACTTCAAAATGTTCCCAAATATCCTTTTGCAGATTCTACAAAAACGGTGTTTCCAAACTGCTGAAAGAATAAAAAATGTTTAACTTTGGGAGATGAATGCAAACATCACAAAGAGGTTTCTCACAAAGATTCCTTCTCGTTTTTATCCTGTTCCATTCGTTTATTGCCATTGGCCTCAATGAGCTCCAAATGTACATTCACAGAATGGAAAAAAACAGTGTTTCCAGACTGAAGAATCCAAAGAGAAGTTTAACTCTGTGAGATGAATGCATACATCACAAAGCAGTTTCCCAGAAAGCTTTTTTCTAGTTTTTATATGAAGATATTTCCTTTTTCACCAAAGACCTCAATATGCTCTCAAATATCCCTTTGCAGATTTTACAAAAACAGTGTTTCCTAACTGCTTAATTAAAAGAAAAGTTTAATTCTGTGAGATGAATGCACACACCACAAAGCAATTTCTGTGACAGCTTCCTTCTACATTTTATCCTGGGATATTCACTTCTTTGCCTTTGACCCCAATTTGCACCCAAATACCCCTATGCAGATTCTAAAAAAAAGTGTTTCCAAACTGCTCAATGAAAAGAAAAGTTTAACTCTGTGAGATGAATGCACATATCACAGAGGAGTTTACCAGAAAGCTTTCTATTATTTATCTGAATTTATTTCCTTTTTCACCATAGGCTTCAATGTGCTCTGAAATATCCCTTTGCAGATTCTGGAAAAAACACTGTTTCCAAACAACTGAATGAAAAAGAAAGGTTTCACTCCACAAAGTGAATGCTCACGTCAAGAACAGTTTCTCAGATAGCTTCCTTCAAGTTTTTATCCTGGGATATTCGCTTTTTCCCCTTTAGCCTTAACGAGCTACCAAATGTCCATTCACAGAAAGGGCAAAAACAGTGTTTCCAAACTGCTGAATACGAAGAAAGGTTTAACTCCATGAGATGAATGAACACATCTCAAAACAGTTTCTCAGAAAGCTTCTTTCTAGTTATTATCTTAAGATATTTCCTTTTTCACCATAGACCTCAATGCACTCCCAAATATCCCTTCACAGTTCACACAAAAACAGTGTTTCCAAACTGCTGAATGAAAAGAAAGGTTGACCTTCTTCCCGGACCCTGGTCACGGCCGCAGCAACCTTGCAAGAGGAGCTGAGAGGTGACCAGCACAGAGAAAAGAGTATTGGCAGAAGACCCTGTGTGGGTAGCCTGTCACGATCAGGAGCATGGAGGACGCTGGCAGCGGCAAGGAGACCCCAGCCCCGGAGGCCCCGCACACCCCCCAGCTCGCGCCCCTGGAGGAGCAGGGGTCGCTCTTCCACGAGGAAACCATCGATCTTGGTGGAGATGAGTTTGGATCCGAAGAGAATGAGACTGCGTCGGAAGGCTCGAGTCCTCTCGCGGACAAGCTGAACAAGCACATGATGGAGAGAGTCCTCATCTCCGACTCCCCCAACAACAGCGAGGGCGACGTGGGCGACCTGGGCCGAGCACGGGAAGAAGCTGAGCCCGGAGGGGAAGGTGACCCAGGCCCGGAACCCGCGGGCACCCTGAGTCCCACTGGCGAGGTCGACAGTAACTGTGCACCCGAGGATGCGGCCCCCAGTAGCGGAGGGGCCCCGAGGCAGGATGCGGCCCGCGAGGCGCCCGGCAGCGCCACCGCGCGCCCGGAGCAGGAGCCTCCCGTGGCGGAGCCGGTCCTGGTGTGCACCATCTTCAGCCAGCGCGCGCCCGTGGCCCCCAGGGACGGCTTCGAGCCGCAGATGGTGAAGTCGCCCAGCTTTGGCGGCGCCAGCAAGGCCCCGGCCAGGACGCCACCCCAGGTGATGCAGCCCAGCCCCAGCCTCAGCACTTTCTTCGGAGACACGGCCGCCAGCCACTTCTTGGCCTCGGACTTCTTCGACTCCTTCACGACCTCCACCTTCGTTTCCATCAGCAACCCCGGCACGGGCTCCCCAGCTCCCACCAGCCCGACTCCCCTGTCTGTGCCTGGGACCGAGGGGCGCCCTGAACCCGTGGCCGTGCGAGGGCCCCAGGCAGCTGTGCCCCCGGCATCCCCAGAGCCGTTCGTGCACATCCAAGCAGTGTTTGCGGGGAGTGACGACCCCTTCGCCACCGCCCTGAGCATGAGCGAGATGGACCGGAGGAACGACGCCTGGCTCCCTGGCAAGGCCACACGTGGAGTCCTGCAGGCCGTGGCCGCCCAGCAGCATGGCGCCGTGTTTGTGGACAAGGAGAACCTTACCATGCCGGGCCTCAGGTTCGACAACATCCAGGGAGATGCAGTTAAAGACTTGATGCTTCGCTTTCCGGGTGAAAAAGCTGCAGCAAAGAGACAAGTCGTCAATGCCGACTCAGTGAAACAATCTTTTGTTGGATTGAAACAGCTAATCAGCTGCAGAAACTGGAGGGCAGCAGTGGACCTGTGCGGACGTCTCCTCACAGCCCATGGCCAGGGCTACGGCAAGAGCGGGCTGCCCACCAGCCACACGACAGATTCACTGCAGCTCTGGTTTGTGAGGCTGGCACTACTAGTGAAGTTGGGCCTTTTCCAGAATGCTGAGATGGAATTTGAACCCTTTGGAAATCTTGATCAGCCAGATCTTTATTACGAGTACTACCCACACGTGTACCCTGGGCGCAGGGGCTCCATGGTTCCCTTCTCGATGCGCATCTTGCACGCGGAGCTTCAGCAGTACCTGGGGAACCCACAGGAGTCGCTGGATAGACTGCACAGGGTGAAGACCGTCTGCAGCAAGATCCTGGCCAATTTGGAGCAAGGCTTCACAGAAGATGGGGCCATGAGCGGCATGACTCAGGAGGGCAGACAAGCCTCTGTCCGGCTGTGGAGGTCACGTCTGAGCTGGGTGATGTACTCTATGGCAAACTGTCTGCTCCTGATGAAGGATTATGTGCTTGCTGTGGGGGCATACCATTCGGTTATCAAGTATTACCCAGAGCAAGAGCCCCAGCTGCTGGGTGGTATCGGCCAGATTTCCCTGCAGATTGGAGACATAAAAACAGCTGAAAAGTATTTTCAAGATGTTGAGAAAGTAACACAGAAATTAGATGGACTACAGGGTAAAATCATGGTCTTAATGAACAGAGCATTCCTTCACCTCCGGCAGATTAACTTTGCAGAAGCCCACAGGTTCTTCACAGAGATCTTAAGGATGGATCCAACAAACGCAGTGGCCAACAACAACGCTGCCATGTGTCTGCTCTACCTGGGCAAGCTCAAGGACTCCCTGCGGCAGCTGGAGGCCATGGTCCAGTAGGACCACAGGCACTACCTGCATGAGAGTGTGCTCTTCAACCTTACCACCATGTATGAGCTGGAGTCCTCACGGAGCATGCAGAAGAAACAGGCCCTGCTGGAGGCTGTCGCCGGCAAGGAGGGGGACAGCTTCAACATGCAGTGCCTCAAGCTGGCCTAGCTGCCTCCAGCATACTGTGTCAGAATGACCCGGGTCTTTGAAACTGTGTCCATGAAGTTAATGTATTAATGTGACACAGACTCAATAAAACTGCTGCTTCAAAAAAAAAAGAAAAGAAAAGAAAGGTTTAACTCTACAAGATGAATACATACATCACAAAACGGATTCTCAGATAGATTCCTACTATGTTTTATCCTGGGATATTGCTTTTTTGCCTTTGGCCTCAAAGAGCTCCCAAATATTCATTCACAGAATGGACAAAAACAGTGTTTTCATACTGCTGAATCCAAAGAAATGTTTTTCTCTGTGAGGTGAATGCCCATATAACAAAGCAGTTTCTTAGAAAGATTCTTTCTGGCATTTATATGAATATATTTCCTTTTTCACCATAGGCCTCAATATGCCCCCAAATATCCCTTTGGAGATTCTACAGTACACTGTTTCCAAACTGCAGAATGAAAAGAAAGGTTTAACTCTGCGAGATGAATGCACACATCACAAAGGTGTTCTCAGATAGTTTCCTTTTAGTTTTTATTCTGGGATAATTGCTTTTTTTTGCTATTGGCATCAATGAGCTCCCAAATATGCATTTGCAGAATGGAGAAAAACAGTGTTTCCAAACTGCTGATTGTAAGGAAAGTTTAAATCTGTGAGATGAATATGCACATTACAAAGTAATTTTTCATAAAGAGTGTTTCCAAACTGCTGAATTGAAAGAAAGCTTTAACTCTCTGAGTTGGATGCAAACATCACAAAGCAGTTTCTCAGAAAGTTTTTTCTACTTATTATCTGAAGATATTAACTTTTCCATCTCAGGACACAATGCCCTTTCAATGATCCCTTTGCATATTCTGCCAAAACAGTTTTCCCAAACTGCTAAATGAAACGAAAGTTTTAACTCTGTGAGATGAATGAACACACCCACAAAGAAGTTTCTCACATGGCTTCCTCCTAGTTTTTATCCTGGGATATTGACTTTTTTGCCATTGCCTTCAATAAACTCCTAAACTCCCATTAGCAGAATGGCCAAAAAAGTGTTTCCAAGCTGCTGATTCCAAAGAAAGGTTTAACTCTGTGAGATGAATGCACACATTACAAAGCAATTTCTCAGAAAGTTTCTTTCTAGTTTTTATCTGAAGATATATTCTTTTTCACCTTAGGCCTCAATGTGCTCCCAAATATTCCTTTGCAGATTCTACAAAAACAGTGTTTCCCAACTGGTGAATGAAAAGTAAGGTTTAACTCTGCAAGATGAATGCACACATCACAAAGCGGTTTGTCAGATAGTCCCTTCTAGTTTTTATGATGAGTTACTAGCTTTTTCACAACTGGCCTCTATGACCTCACGAATGTCCTTTCATAGAATGAACAAAAACAGTGTTTCCAAACTGCTGAATCTACAGAAGGTTTAACTCTGTGAGGTGAATGCACACATCACAGAACAGTTTCTTGAAAGCTTCTTTCTAGTTTTTATCTGAAGATATTTCCTTATCCACCATAGGCCTCAATGCACTACAAAATATCCCTTTGCAGATTCTAGAAAAAAAAGTGTTTCCAAACTGCTGAATGAAAAAAAGTTTTAACTCTGCAAGATGAATGTACACATCACAGAGCGATTTCTCAGATAGCTTCCTTCTAGTTTTTATCTTGGGATATTCACTTTTTTGCCTTTGGCCTCAATGAGCTCCGAAATGTCCGTTTGCAGAATGGACAAAAACAGTATTTCCAAGCTGTTGAATCCAAATAAAGTTTTAACTCTGTGAGGAGAATGCACACATCACAAAACAGTTTCTCAAAAAGGTTCTTTCTGTTTTTATCTGAAGATATTTCCTTTTTTCATGATAGGCCTCAAATCAATCCCAACTATCCCTTCACAGATTTTATGAAAACAGTTATTCTAAACTGTTGAATGAGAAGAAATGTCTAACTCTGTGAGATGAATGCACACATCACAAAGTGGTTTCTCAGATAGCTTCTTTCCAGTTTGCATACTAGAGTACTCCCTTTTTTGGAATTGGCCTAAATGAGTTGCCAATTCTCCTTAGGCCTCAATACACTCCCAAATAACCTTTTGCAGATTCTACAAAAACTTGTTTCCAAGCTGCTAAATGAAAGGAAAATTTTAACTCTGCAAGATGAATGGGCATGTCATAAAGCATACTCTCCTATAGTTTCCTTCTAGTTTTTCTCCTGATATTTTGGGCTTTTTGCCACTGACCTAAATGAGCTCCCAAATGTCCATTTGCAGAATGGACATAAACAGTATTTCCAAACTGCTGAATCCAAAGAAAGGTTTAACTCCATAAGATGAATGCACACATCAGAAAGCAGTTTCTCAGAAAGCTACTTTCTAGATTTTATCTGAAGATATTTTCTTTTTCACCATAGGCCTCAATGTGCTCCAAAACGTCCCTTCACAGCTTCTACAAAAACATAATTTCCAAACTGTTGAACATAAATAAATTTTACTTCAAGGAGATGAATGCACACTTCACAAGGCAGTTTCTCAGGTACTTTTCTTATACTTTTTATCCTGGTGTATTCCATTTTTCACCATCAACCTCAATGAGCTCCCAGTTGTTCATTTGCACAATGGACAGAAACAGTGTTTCCAAACGGCCGATTCCAAAGAAAGGTTTAACTCTGTCAGACAAATGTCAACATCACAAAGCAGTTTCTCTGATAGTTTCCTTCTAGTTTTTATCCTACGATATTCATTTTTTCTCCATAGCCCTTATGAACTGCCAATTCACCTAAGGCCTCAATGCACCCCTAATTATCCTTTCACAGATTCTACTAAAACAGTGTTTCCAAACTGCTGAATGAAAAGAAAGGTTTAACTCTGAGCATTGAATGTGCACATCACAAAGCAGTTTCTCAGACAGTTTCTTTCTAAGTTTTATCCTGGGATATTTGCTTTTTTGCCATTAGACCCACTGAGCTCCCAAATGTCCATTCGCAGAATGGACAAAAACAGTGTTTCCAAACTGCTGAAATGAAAGAAAGATTTAACCCTGTGAGATGAATGCACACACAAATCACAAAGCAGTTTCTCAGAAAGCTTCTTTGTAGTTTTTAAATGAAGATATTTCATTTTTCCTGATAGACCTCAATGTGCAAACAAAATGTCCTTTCTCAGATTCTACAAAACCAGTGTTTCAAAACTTCTGCATGAAAAGAAATGTTTCACTCTGTGAGATGAATGCACACATCACACAGCAGTTTCTCAGCTATCTTCCTTCAAGTTTTTATCTTGTGATATAAGGTTTTTCACCTTTGGCCTCAATGAGCTCCCAAATATCCATTCACTTAATGGATAAAAACAGTGTTTCCAAACCGGTGACTCATGAGCAAATGGACAAAAACAGAGTTTTCAAACCACTGATTCAAAAGAAATGTTTAACTCTTTGAGATGAATGCACACATCACAAAGCAGTTTCTCAGAACGCTTCTTTCTGTTTTTTATCTGAATATATTTTCTTTTTCATCATAGTCATCAATGTGCTCCCTACATCCCTTTGCATGTTCTTCAAAACTGTTTAATACAATTTAAGTTTTACCTATGTGAGGTGAATGTGCACATCACAAACAAGTTTCTCAGAAAGCTTCGTTCTCATTTTTATCAGGGGATATTTTCTTTTTCACCATAGGCTTCTCTACACTCCAGAATGCCCATTCGAATAAGGTACAGAAATAGAGTTTCCAAACTGCTGAATCAAAAGAAAGGTTTCACTTTGCAAAATGAATGCACATATCACAAAGCAGAGTCTCAGATAGCTTCCTTCTAGCTTTTATCTTGCGATATTCACTTTTTTGGCTTTGGCTTTAAGGAGCCCCTGAACGTCCATTTGCAGAATGAACAAATACTGAGTTTCCAAACTGCTGAATCAAAAGAAAGATTTAACTCCCAATGCACTCACAAATATCACTTCACTGATTCCACAAAAAGTGTTTCCAAACTGCTGAATGAAAAGAAGCTGAGAAATCACTTTGTGATGCATGCATTCATCTCACAGAGTTAACCTTTCTTTTCATTCAGCAATTTGAAAACACTATGTTTTTAGAATCAGCAAAGTGATATTTAGGAGTGCTTTGAGTTCTGTGTTGAAAAAGAAAATATCTTCTCATAAAAACTAGAAAGAAGCCTTCTGAGAAATTGCTTTGTGATGTTTGCCTTCAACTCGCACAGTTAATCCTTTCTTTTCATTTAGCAGTTTGGAAGCACTGTCTTTGTAGAATTTGTGAAGGGATATTTGGGAGTGCATGGACGCTATGGGCAAAAAAGTGAATATCGTAGGATAAACACTAGAAGAAAGCTATCTGAGAAACCACTTTGTGATGCATGCAATCATCTCATAGAGCTAAAACTTTCTTTTCAATCAGCAGCTAAGAAACACACTTTTTGTAGAATCTGTGAAGGGATATTTGGGAGCACATTGAGGTCTATCATGAAAAAACAAAATAACTTAAGATATAAACTAGAAATAAATTTTCTGAGAAACAGATTTTTGATGTTTGCATTCACCTCACCTTTCTTTTCATTCAGCAGTTTGGAAACACTGTTTTTGAAGAATCTGCAAAGTGATATTTGGGAGTGCATTATGGCTATGACAGAAAAGAAAATATCTTAAGATAAAGTAGAAAGAAGCTTTCTGAGAAATTACTTTGTGATGGGTGCATTCATCTCACACATATAAACCTTCCTTTGTATCCAGGAGTTTGAAAACACTGTTTTTGTCCATTCTGTGAATGGACATTTGGGAGTGCATTGAGGCCAATGATGAAAAAGTGATGATCCCACGTAAAAAGTAGAAGGAAGCTATCTGTAAAACCACTTTGTGATGTGTGCATTCATGCCACAGAGTTAAAACTTTCTTTGGATTAACTTCAGAAATACTGTTTTTTATCCATTCTGTGAATGGACATTTTGGAGCTCATTGAGGCCAATGGTGAAAAAATGAATATCCCGTGATAAGATCTAGAAGGAAGCTATCTGGACAACTCTTTTGTGATGTGTGCATTCATCTCCCAGAGTTAAACAAGCCTTTTCATTCAGTAGCTTGGAAATGCTCTTTTTGTAGAATCTGAGAAGGGATATTTGGGAGCACATTGAGGCCTATGGTGAAAAAGGAAATATCTTCATACAAAAATTAGAAAGAAGCTTTCTGGGAGACTGCTTTGTGATATGTGCATTCATCTCACAGAGTTAAACATGTCTTTGGATTCAGCAGTTTGGAAACATCGATTTTGTCCATTCTTTGAATGGACATTTGGGAGCTCATTGAGGCAAATGGTGAAAAGGGAATCTCCCAGGATAAAAGCTAGAAGAAAGTTATCTGAGAAACTGCTTTGTGATGTGTACATTCATCTCACAGAGTTCAACCTTTCTTTTCTTTCAGCAGTTTGAAAACTCTCGTTTTTCAAAATCTGCAAAGAAATACTTGGGAGCACATTGAGGAATAGGGTGAAAAAGGAAATATATTCAGATAAAACCTGGAAAGAAGCTTCTGGAGAAACTGCTTTATGATATGTGCATTCATCTTGCATAGTTAAAACTTTCTCTTCATTCAGCAGTTTGGAAACTGTGTTTTGGTAGAATCTGTGAAAGAATATTTGAAAGCACATTGAGTCCCATGGTGAAAAAGGAAATCTCTTCAGATAAAAAGTACAAAGTAGCTTTCTGAGAAACTGCTTAGTGATGTGTGCATTCGTCTCACAGACTTAAACCGTGCTTTTGATTCAGCAGTTTGGAAACACTGTTTTTGTAGAATCTGCAAAGGGATATTTGGGAGCACATTGAGGTCTATGGTGTAAAATGTATTATCTTCAAATAAAAACCAGGAAGAATTTTTCTGAGAAACTGCTTTGTGAGGTGTGCATTTATCTCATTGATTTAAAAGTTTCTTTTAATTCAGTGGTTTGCAAAAACCACTTTTTCTGGTCCATTCTTCAAACGCACATTTGAGACTTCATTGAGGTCAACAGCAGAAAGGCGAATATCCCAGGATAAAAACCAGAAGATAGCTATCTGAGAAACCAATTTGTGATGAGTGTATTCATGTCACATAGTGAAGACTTTCTTTTCATTCAGCAGTTTGGAAATGCTGTTATTGTAGACCCTGTGAAGGAATATTTGGGAGCACATTTAAGACTATGGTGAAAAATTAAATATCTTCAGATAAAAACCAGAACGAAGTTTTGTGAGAAATTGCTTTGTGATGTGTGCATTCATCTCACAGAGGTAAACTTTTCTTTTGATTCAGCAGTTTGGAAACACTGTGCTTTTTCTATTCTGTGAATGGACATTTGGGAGCTCACTGAGGCCAATGGAATAAAAGCAAATATCCCAGGATAAAAACAAGAAGGAAGCTACCTGTGAGACCACTTTGTGATGTGTGCATTCATCTGGCAGAGTTGCATCTTTTTTAAATTTTAGCTGTTTGTAAACACTGTTTTTGTAGAATCTGCAAAGGGATATTTGGGAGCACATTGAGGCCTATGGTGAAAAACGAAATGTCCTCAGATTAAAAGAAGAAAGAAGTTTTCTGAGAAACTGCTTTGTGAAGTATGCAATCATCTCACAGAGTGTAACCTTTCCTTGGATTAGGCAGTTGGAAACACTGTTTTTCTCCATTCTGTGAATGGATATTTGCTAGCTCATTGAGGCCAACATTGAAAAAGTGAATATTCCAGGATAAAACTAGAAAGAAGCTATATGAGAAACCGTTTTGTGATGTATGCATTTATCTTGCAGAGTTAAACCTCTCTGCATCAGCAGCTAGGAAACACTGTTTTTTTGCATTCTGCTATGGACATTAGGGAACTCTTTGAGGCCAATGTCAAAATATTCCATGATAAAAACCAGAAGGAAACTAGCTGAGAAACCGTTTTGTGATGTGTGTATGTACCTCATAGACTTAAACCTTTCTTTTCATTCAGCAGTTTGGAAACACTGTTTTTGTAGAATCTGCAAAGGAATATTTGGGAGTGAATTGAGGCCTATGGTGAAAAAAGAAACATCTTCCAATGAAAACCCTAAAGAATCTTTCTGAGAAACTGCTTTGTGATGTGTACATTCATCTAGCAGATGTAAACCTTTCCTTTTATTCAGCAGTTTGGAAAAACTGTTTTTGTCAATTATGTGAAAGGACATTAGGAATTTCATTGAGGCCAATGGCAAAAAATGTGAATATCCCAGGATAAAAATAGAAGGAAGCTATCTGGGAAACTGCTTTGTGATGTGTGTATTTATCTCACAGAGTTAATTTTTTCTTTTCATTCAGTAGTTTGGAAACCCTGTTTTGGTAGAATCTGTGATGGTATAATTTGTAGTGCTTTGATGCCTTTGGTGAAAAAGGAAATATCTTCAGATTAAAAATAGAAAGAAACTTTCTGAGAAACTGCATTGTGATGTGTGCATTCATCTCACAGTGTTAAACCTTTCTTTCAAATCAGCAGTTTGGAAACACTGTTTTCGTCCATTCTGTGAATGGACATTTGAGAGCTTATGGAGGCCAAAGGCAAAAATGCGAGTATCCCAGGATCAAAACTAGAAGGATGCTTTCTGAGAAACTGTTTCATGATCTGTTCATCCACCTCACAGAGTTTAAGCTTTCTTTTCATTCTGCAGTTTAGAAACACTGTTTTGTTAGAATCTGTGAAAGGATATTTTGTAGGACATTGAGGCCTATGGTGAAAGAGGAAATATTTTCAGATAAAAACTAGAAATAATCTTTCTGAGAAACTGCTTTGTGATGCATGCATTCATCTCACAGAGTTAAACTTTTCTTTGGATTCAGCAGTTTGGAAACAATTTTTGTCCATTCTGTGAATGGACATTTGGGAGCTCATTGTGGCCAATGGTGAAAAAGCAAATATCCCAGAATAAAAACTAGAAGGAAGTTATTGGGAGCAGATCCCACAATATCTAGTCATAAAGTGGCCCCAAAACTGGCCATAAACAAAGTCTCTGCAGCACGGTGACAGGTTCATGATTACCATGATGGAAGGCTGTGGGTTTACTGGACTGATTACAAAGAACACCTGGCCTGCCCAGGACATAAAACCGCTTAAAGGCATTCTTAAGCCACAAACAATAACATGAGTGATCTCTGTGTTAAGGACATACTCCTCCTGCATTTGACCAGCGCAACTTACTCCTTTCATTTGGCCTATCAATTGGTTTCCCATAGGGGATACTTGTAGCTAATTTACTCTCTATAGAAACAATGTTAATATCTGGCTTGCTATTAATAAATGCGTGCATAAATCTCTGTTCAGGGCTCTCAGCTCTGAAGGCTGTGAGACCCCTGATTTCCCACTTCACACTTCTATATTTCTGTGTGTATGTCTTTAATTCCTCTAGAAACACTAGGTTAGGGTCTCCCTGACAGAGCTGTTCTCAGCAAGTGGTGCCTAACATGGGGCTCGAATCCAGGTTGAAGGGAGCGATGATTGGAACAGAAAACTAGCTGAAGTACTCTTAAAGGAATCCCCATGGTGAGTAAGAAGGGTAGCTCAGAATCATCAGGGTAACAATGGGACAAGTTTGGGGTCTGGTTCATTTCACCTTTAAACTTTTTCACGCTGACAATGAGGAGGAAGGAGAGTATAGTTAAGTAACAGAAGAGATTACAGAGCAGGTTTGTTTACCAGCTAAATCTAAAGTGATAAAGGAGGGAGAGGTTCATCCCTACCCTTCTGCACCCTCATTATTATTTTGAAGAAAAGGACCTTCCACATCTTCCTTTTCTGGAGGACACTGGGTGAACGTAGTTGCCCAGTGACTGTTTCAGCAGCACCTCTTGCGACCTCTCTTAGTTCTATTCTGGCACGATTTCAGAAAGCTAGACAAGAAGGTGATTTAGAGGCTTGGCAGTTCCTGCTCAGAATATAACCCCGAGATCAACACAGAAATATTACAGCTACATTTGAGCCTTTTCCTTTTAAATTACCTAAAAAATTTAAACAAGCTGTAAATCAGTAAGGACCAGTTTCTCCTTTTGTATTAGGACTGTTAAAGAATGTTGCTGTTTCCAGTCAGATGATTCCTACTGACTGGTACACTCTTACTTGAGTTTGTCTAACTCTTGCTCAGTTCTTACAATTTAAAACTTGGTGGGCACATGATGATTCCATTCAGGCTGCTCACAATGCCCAGGCCCAACCTCAAATTCATGTAACTGCAGACCAACTTGTGGTGGTTGGCAACTGAGTTGGTTTAGATACACAACTGGTCGTGCAGGATGATGCCATAGAACAGCTTAGAGGAATGAGAATTAGAGCTTTGGAAAAATCACCTCAGGTGGGGAACAATACCATTCCTTTAGTGCTATAAAACAGGGACCCAAAGAATCATACGTTGATTTTATAGCCCTGTTACAGAAGTCTCTTAGAAAGATAATTGCAGATTCAGCTGCTCAGGTTGTAGTGTTGCAGTTATTAGTTTTTGACAATGCTAATCCTGATTGCCTGGCTGCTCTCTGACCTATCAGAGGGAAAACACATTTAGTTGATTATATCAAGGCCTGTGATGGTATCGGAGGTAATCTGCTTAAATAGTGGATAAAGGAAATACTCGGTTTCCTGGAGCTTGTCTAAACTGTGAGAATCATGGTCATATTAAAATGAATGTAGAAAAAATCGGTGAGTCAGGCTGCCAGATAGGCGAAAAAGGAAAACTGCTGATCCTGAAACATGTCCAAAATGTAAAAAGGAAATCATTGGGCTAATCAGTGTCACTGTAAGTTTAATAAAGAAGGGAACCTGGTTTGGGGAAACACCTTGAGGTGCCCGTCCCAGTCCCCATTTTAAACTGGGGCATTTCCAGCTCAGGCCATATCCTCACGTTTCTACATTGTCTGTCTCCCACCACAGCTGGTAGTGCTGCAGTGGATTTATGCTGTACAAAAGCTGTGAGCCTTCTGACTGGGGAACCCCCACAAAAGGTCCCAACAGGAGACTGTGGACCCTTGCCAGCAGGGGTAATAGGAGATCACTTTTAAGAAGGCCCAGTTTAAGTTTAAAAGTGGTACTAATACATAGAGGTGTCATTGATTCACAGTACAGTGGGGAATTTCGAGTTGTTATATCTACTGCTGTTCCCTGGAAAGCAGAGCCAGGAGAGTGCATAGCACAGCTCCTGATTGCGTCATATGTAGGAATAGGAAAAACTGAAACTAAATGAACAGGAGGATTTGGAAGTACAAATAAACAAGGCAAAGCAGCTCATTTATTAAGTCAAATTACTGATAAACTTCCTACCTGTGAAATAAAAATTCAAGAAAAGAAATTTAAAGGTTTGGTAGATATAGGAGCAGACATTTCAATCATTTCTCTACAGCACATGCCATTCACGTGGTCAATTCAACCCACTCAATTTAACACAATTGGAGTTGGCAAAGCCCCTGAAATATATCAAAGTGGTTATATTTTGCATTGTTAAGGGCCTGCTGGACAATCTGAGACTATTCAAACAATTATAACTTCTGTACCTATAAATTCATGGGGAAGAGATCTATTAAAACAATGCTGAGCCCAAATTCTCATTCCACAATAATTATATAGCTCTCAAAGTCAACATACAATGCATAAAAAGGGGCATGTCCCTGTTATGGGACTAGAAAAAAATGCAAGTTTTGAAAGAATTGCTTCAAGCAGAAAGACAAAATTCCCTCCAAAGTTTAGGATATCATTTTTGATGGCAGTCATTGATAAGCCTCCAGAACCTATACCTTTAAAATGCTTAACAGATAAGCCAATTTGGATAGAACAATGGCTGCTAAGTAAAGAGAAACTGGAGGCTTTAAAAAAATTAGTTATTGAACAATTAGAAAATGGGCACCTAGCTCCAATATTTTCCCCTTGGAATTCTGCAGTTTTTGTAATTAAGAAAAAATCAAGTAAATGTAGAATATTAACTGACTTAAGAGCAATCAATTCAGTTATACAACTTATGGGAGCACTACAGCCAGGATTGCCTTCTCCTGCTATAATTTCAAAAAATTGGCCATTAATAGACATAGATTTAAAAGACCGTTTCTTTACTATCCCTCTAGCTGAGGAAGACTGTGAAAGGTTTGCATTTACGATTCCTGCAGTAAACCACCTGCAATGTGCTAAGCATTATCATTGGAAAGTGTTGCCACAGGACATGTCAAAGAGTTCCACAATTTGCCAGACATATATGGGGCAAGCAATTGAACCTACTCATAAAAAGATTTTCACAGTGCTATTCATGTATGACATAATTTGTGCTGCCCCCACTCAAGAAACATTACTCCAATGTTATGATCTTGCAAAATTCAATTTCTCATACTGGTTTAATTACAGCTTCTGACAAAATTCAGACTACTACTCCTTACTCTTACTTCAGGACTTTAGTAAATGACACTACCATTGTGCCACAGAAAGTAACCATGCTTAGGAATCAATTAAAAACATTAAATGACTTTCAAAAATTACTGGGGGACATTAATTGGATACGACTTTCTTGAGGCAATCCTACCTATGCCATGATTAACTGTTTTCTACCCTTAGAGGAAATCCTAGTCATACTGGTCTTTGGCAATTAACAAAGAAGGCTGAGATCGAGTTACAGCTGATTGAAAAGCAAGTTCATAAGGCTCAAGTAAATACAATAGATCCAGAGAAGATCCTAGATTTGCTATTTTTTTTCAACACAGCCTTCACGTACTGGTGTTATCATCCAAGACCAGGACTTAGTAGAGTGACTTTTTCTTCCATATACTAATTCGTGGGCTCTAACACCTTATTTAGATCAAATCGCTACTATGATAGGGATTGGGATAACTCGGAATGTTAAATTACATGGATATGATCCTGGAAAAATTATTGTACCTCTCACGAAGGCACTAATACAGCAAGCTTGTATAAATAGTCTTACTTGGCAAACCCATTTAGCTGACTTTGTGGGTATTCTCAATAATGATTTTCCTAAAACAAAGTTGTTTCATTTTTTGAAATTAGGTAGTTGGATTCTCCCCAAAATAACTAAATTTTAACCAATTGAAGGTGCAGAGAATGTTTTTAAAGATGGGTCTAATAATGGTAAAGCTTCTTATTTTGGCTCAAAAGGTGAAGTTTTCCCGATGCCCTGTACTTCAGCTCAAAAAGTGGAGCTTGTAGCTGTAATTGAGCTAATTGACTGCTTTTGATATGCCTATTCATGTGATTGATGATTCTTCATACATGGTTCATTCCACACAGTTATTTGAAAATGTTCCTATTATCTGAAACCATGGCAATATAGTGGCACCTCAACCTCAAATGATAAGGCCCACTCTAGGAGCTAAACTCAAGGATTTATGGAAACTATTAATAGCTCTTAATAAGATCAAAATTTGGGAAAGAATAACTTGTCTTTGGATATTGCAAAATTAAAGAACAAATATTTAAGGTATCCCAGGCACACCTGACCTTAATGCCAGGAATTGGAGTGCTTGAAAGAGCAGCAAATTAGTAGCTAGTAACACATGAAAATGGATTTGTAAAACACTTGGGGGGGCGGAGCAAGATGGTCGAATAGGAACAGCTCCAGTCTCCAACTCCCAGCGTGAGCGACACAGAAGACCGGTGATTTCTGCATTTTCAACTGAGGTACTGGGGTCATCTCTCTAGGGAGTGCCGGACAATTGGTGCTGGTCAGCTGCTGCAGCCTGACCAGCGTGAGCTGAAGCAGGGCGAGGCATCGCCTCACCTGGAAGCGCAAGGGAGAAGGGAATCCCTTTTCCTAGCCAGGGGAACTGAGACACACAACACCTGGAAAATCGGGTAACTCCCACCCCAATACTGCACTTTAAGGAAACAGGCACACCAGGAGAATATATCCCATACCTGGCCGGGAGGGTCCCACGCCCAAGGAGCCTCCCTCACTGCTAACACAGCCGTCTGCGGCGATCTATCCGCAAGGCAGCAGCGAGGCTGGGGGAGGGGCGCCCGCCATTGCTGAGGCTTAAGTAGGTAAACAAAGCCGCTGGGAAGCTCGAACTGGGTGGAGCTCACAGCAGCTCAAGGAAGCCGGCCTGTCTCTGTAGACTTTACCTCTGCGGACAGCGCACAGCTGCAGTCCAATAGGGGAAAGAGCGGGGCCGTTGCAGACGCGAATGACTCTGTCTGATAGCTTTGGGGAGAGCCGTGGATCTCCTAATGCGGAGGTTGAGATCTGAGAACGGACAGACTGCCTGCTCAGGTGGGTCCCTGACCCCTGAGTAGCCTAGCTGGGAGACATCCCCCACTAGGGGCAGTCTGACACCCCACACCTCACAGGGTGGAGTCACCTCTGAGAGGAAACTTCCAAAGAAAGAATCAGACAGGTACACTCGCTGTTCAGCAATATTCTATATTCTGCAACCTCTGCTGCTGACACCCAGGAAAACAGGGTCTGGAGTGGACGTCAAGCAATCTCCAACAGACCAACAGACAGTCCTTCTGACTGTCAGACGGAAAACTATCAAACAGGAAGGACACCGATACCAAAACCCCATCAGTACGTCACCATCATCAAAGACCAGAGACAGATAAAACCACAAAGATGGGGAAGAAGCAGGGCAGAAAAGCTGGAAATTCAAAAAATAAGAGCGCATCTCCCCTGCACAGGAGAGCAGCCCATCGCCAGCAACGGATCAAAGTTGGTCAGAGAATGACTTTGACGAGATGAGAGAAGAAGGCTTCAGTCCATCAAACTTCTCAGAGCTAAAGGAGGAATTACGTACCCAGCGCAAAGAAACTAAAAATCTTGAAAAAAAAGTGGAAGAATTGACAGCTAGACTAATTAATGCAGAGAAGATCATAAATGAAATGACAGAGATGAAAACCATGACACGAGAAATACGTGACAAATGCACAAGCTTCAGTAATCAACTCGATCAACTGGAAGAAAGAGTATCAGCGATTGAGGATCAAATGAATGAAATGAAGCGAGAAGAGAAACCAAAAGAAAAAAGAAGAAAAAGAAATGAACAAAGCCTGCAAGAAGTATGGGATTATGTAAAAAGACCAAATCTATGTCTGATTGGGGTGCCTGAAAGTGATGGGGAAAATGGAACCAAGTTGGAAAACACTCTTCAGGATATCATCCATGAGAACTTCCCCAACCTAGTAGGGCAGGCCAACATTCAAATTCAGGAAATACAGAGAATGCCACAAAGATACTCCAGGAGAAGAGCAACTCCAAGACACATAATTGCCAGATTCACCAAAGTTGAAATGAAGGAAAAAATCTTAAGGGCAGCCAGAGAGAAAAGTCGGGTTACCCACAAAGGGAAGCCCATCAGAATAACAGCAGACCTCTCGTCAGAAACTCTACAAGCCAGAAGAGAGAGGGGGCCAATATTCAACGTTCTTAAAGAAAAGAATTTTCACCCCAGAATTTCATATCCAGCCAAACTAAGCTTCATCAGTGAAGGAGAAATAAAATCCTTTACAGATAAGCAAATGCTTAGAGATTTTGTCACCACCAGGCCTGCCTTACAAGAGACCCTGAAGGAAGCCCTAAACATGGAAAGGAACAACCGGTACCAGCCATTGCAAAAACATGCCAAAATGTAAAGAACATCGAGGCTAGGAAGAAACTGCATCAACTAACGAGCAAAATAACCAGTTAATATCATAATGACAGGATCAAGTTCACACATAACAATATTAACCTTAAATGTCAATGGACTAAATGCTCCAATTAAAAGACACAGACTGGCAAACTGGATAAAGAGTCAAGACCCATCAGTCTGCTGTATTCAGGAGACCCATCTCACATGCAGAGACATACATAGGCTCAAAATAAAGGGATGGAGGAAGATCTACCAAGCAAATGGAGAACAAAAAAAAGCAAGGGTTGCAATCCTAGTCTCTGATAAAACAGACTTTAAACCATCAAAGATCAAAAGAGACAAAGAAGGCCATTACATAATGGTAAAGGGATCAGTTCAACAGGAAGAGCTAACTCTCCTAAATATATATGCACCCAATACAGGAGCACCCAGATTCATAAAGCAAGTCCTTAGAGACCTACAAAGAGACTTAGACTCCCATACAATAATAATGGGAGACTTCAACACTCCACTGTCAACATTAGACAGATCAACGAGATAGAAAGTTAACAAGGATATCCAGGAATTGAACTCATCTCTGCACCAAGCGGACCTAATAGACATCTATAGAACTCTCCACCCCAAATCAACAGAATATACATTCTTCTCAGCACCACATCGCACTTATTCCAAAATTGACCACATAATTGGAAGTAAAGCACTCCTCAGCAAATGTAAAAGAACAGAAATTATAACAAACTGTCTCTCAGACCACAGTGCAATCAAACTAGAACTCAGGACTAAGAAACTCAATCCAAACCGCTCAACTACATGGAAACTGAACAACCTGCTCCTGAATGACTACTGGGTACATAACGAAATGAAAGCAGAAATAAAGATGTTCTTTGAAACCAATGAGAACAAAGACACAACATACCAGAATCTCTGGGACACATTTAAAGCAGTGTGTAGAGGGAAATTTATAGCACTAAATGCCCACAAGAGAAAGCAGGAGAGATCTAAAATTGACACTCTAACATCACAATTAAAAGAACTAGAGAGGCAAGAGCAAACACATTCAAAAGCTAGCAGAAGGCAAGAAATAACTAAGATCAGAGAAGAACTGAAGGAGATAGAGACACAAAAACCCTCCAAAAAATCAATGAATCCAGGAGTTGGTTTTTTGAAAAGATCAACAAAATTGACAGACCGCTAGCAAGACTAATAAAGAAGAAAAGAGAGAGGAATCAAATAGTCGCAATAAAAAATGATAAAGGGGATATCACCATGGACCTCACAGAAATACAAACTACCATCAGAGAATACTATAAATGCCTCTACACAAATCAACTAGAAAATCTAGAAGAAATGGATAATTTCCTGGACACTTACACTCTCCCAAGACTAAACCAGGAAGAAGTTGCATCCCTGAATAGACCAATAGCAGGCTCTGAAATTGAGGCAACAATTAATAACCTACCCACCAAAGAAAGTCCAGGACCAGATGGAT
Source organism: Trachypithecus francoisi (assembly GCF_009764315.1). Lineage (NCBI taxonomy): Eukaryota > Metazoa > Chordata > Mammalia > Primates > Cercopithecidae > Trachypithecus > Trachypithecus francoisi. The sequence continues at coordinate 256,997 of NW_022680515.1, forward strand.
TCACAGCTGAATTCTACCAGAGGTACAAGGAGGAGCTGGTACCATTCCTTCTGAAACTATTTCAATCAATAGAAAAAGAGGGAATCCTCCCTAACTCTTTTTATGAGGCCAACATCATCCTGATACCAAAGCCTGGCAGAGACACAACAAAAAAAGAGAATTTTAGACCAATATCCCTGATGAACATCGATGCAAAAATCCTCAATAAAATACTGGCAAACCGGATTCAGCAGCACATCAAAAAGCTTATCCACCATGATCAAGTGGGCTTCATCCCTGGGATGCAAGGCTGGTTCAACATTCGCAAATCAATAAACGTAATCCAGCATATAAACAGAACCAAAGACAAGAACCACATGATTATCTCAATAGATGCAGAAAAGGCTTTTGACAAAATTCAACAGCCCTTCATGCAAAAAACGCTGAATAAATTCGGTATTGATGGAACGTACCTCAAAATAATAAGAGCAATTTACGACAAACCCACAGCTAATATCATACTGAATGGGCAAAAACTGGAAAAATTCCCTGTGAAAACTGGCACAAGACAGGGATGCCCTCTCTCACCACTCCTATTCAACATAGTCTTGGAAGTTCTGGCTAGGGCAATCAGGCAAGAGAAAGAAATCAAGGGTATCCAGTTAGGAAAAGAAGAGGTCAAATTGTCCCTGTTTGCAGATGACATGATTGTATATTTAGAAAACCCCATTGTCTCAGCCCAAAATCTCCTTAAGCTGATAAGCAACTTCAGCAAAGTCTCAGGATACAAAATTAATGTGCAAAAATCACAAGCATTCTTATACACCAGTAACAGACAAGCAGAGAGCCAAATCAGGAATGAACTTCCATTCACAATTGCTTCAAAGAGAATAAAATACCTAGGAATCCAGCTTACAAGGGATGTAAAGGACCTCTTCAAGGAGAACTACAAACCACTGCTCAGTGAAATCAAAGAGGACACAAACAAATGGAAGAACATACCATGCTCATGGATAGGAAGAATCAATATCGTGAAAATGGCCATACTGCCCAAAGTTATTTATAGATTCAATGCCATCCCCATCAAGCTACCAATGACTTTCTTCACAGAATTGGAAAAAACGGCTTTAAAGTTCATATGGAACCAAAAAGAGCCCGCATTGCCAAGACAATCCTAGGTCAAAAGGACAAAGCTGGAGGCGTCACGCTACCTGACTTCAAACTATACTACAAGGCTACAGTAACCAAAACAGCATGGTACTGGTACCACAACAGAGATATAGACCAATGGAACAGAACAGAGTCCTCAGAAATAATACCACACATCTACAGCCATCTAATCTTTGACAAACCTGAGAGAAACAAGAAATGGGGAAAGGGGCCGGGCGCGGTGGCTCAAGCCTGTAATCCCAGCACTTTGGGAGGCCAAGACGGGCGGATCACGAGGTCAGGAGATCGAGACCATCCTGGCTAACATGGTGAAACCCCGTCTCTACTAAAAAATACAAAAAAACTAGCCGGGCGATGTGGCGGGCGCCTGTAGTCCCAGCTACTCCGGAGGCTGAGGGAGGAGAATGGCGTAAACCCGGGAGGCAGAGCTTGCAGTGAGCTGAGATCCGGCCACTGCACTCCAGCCCGGGCAAGAGCGAGACTCCGTCTCAAAAAAAAAAAAAAAAAAAAGAAATGGGGAAAGGATTCCCTATTTAATAAATGGTGCTGGGAAAATTGGCTAGCCATAAGTAGAAAGCTGAAACTGGATCCTTTCCTTACCCCTTATACAAAAATTAATTCAAGATGGATTAGAGACTTAAATGTTAGACCTAATACCATAAAAACCCTAGAAGAAAATCTAGGTAGTACCATTCAGGACAAAGGCCTGGGCAAGGACTTCATGTCTAAAACACCAAAAGCAACGGCAGCAAAAGCAAAAATTGGCAAATGGGATCTAATTAAACTAAAGAGCTTTTGCACAGCCAAAGAAACTACCATCAGAGTGAACAGGCAACCTACAGAATGGGAGAACATTTTTGCAACCTACTCATCTGACAAAGGGCTAATATCCAGAATCTACAAAGAACTCAAACAAATATACAAGAAAAAAACAAACAACCCTATCAAAAAGTGGGGAAAGGATATGAGCAGACATTTCTCAAAAGAAGACATCCATACAGCCAACAGACACATGAAAAAATGCTCATCATCACTCGCCATCAGAGAAATGCAAATCAAAACCACAATGAGATACCATCTCACACCAGTTAGAATGGCAATCATTAAGAAGTCAGGAAACAATAGGTGTTGGAGGGGATGTGGAGAAATAGAAACACTTTTACACTGTTGGTGGGATTGTAAACTAGTTCAACCATTATGGAAAACAGTATGGCGATTCCTCAAGGATCTAGAACTAGATGTACCATATGACCCAGCCATCCCACTACTCGGTATATACCCAAAGGATTATAAATTACTCTACTACAAAGACACATGCACACGTATGTTTATTGCGGCACTATTCACAGTAGCAAAGACCTGGAATCAACCCAAATGTCCATCTGTGACAGACTGGATTAAGAAAATGTGGCACATATACACCATGGAATACTATGCAGCCATCAAAAAGGATGAGTTTGCGTCCTTTGTAGGGACATGGATGCAGCTGGAAACCATCATTCTTAGCAAACTATCACAAGAAGAGAAAACCAAATACCGCATGTTCTCACTCATAGGTGGGAACTGAACAATGAGATCACTTGGACTCGGGAAGGGGAACATCACACACTGGGGCCTATCATGGGGAGGGGGGAGGAGGGAGGAATTGCATTGGGGAGTTATACATGATATAAACGTCATGCACATGTACCCTAGAACTTAAAGTATAATAAATAAATAAATAAATAAATAAATAAATAAACAAACACTTGGAACGTCTTTAATTTCAATGATGATTGTGCTTTTAATCTGTGTTGTTTGTCTTTGTATAGTTTGTAGATGTGGATCCTAACTCCTGTGAGAAGTAGCTCACCATGACAAAGCTTCCCTTGCTTTTACCAATTTGCAAATCAAAGAAGGAGGACATGTTGGGAGCAAACCCAAAATCTGTCCATAAACTGGCCCCAAAACCCTCCATAAACAAAATCTCTGCAGCACTGTGACATGTTCATGATGACCATTACGCCCAGGCTGGAAGGTTGTGGGTTTACCAGAATGAGGGCAAGGAACACCTGGCCTGCCCAAGGTGGAAAACTGCTTAAAGGCATTCTTAAGCCACAAACAATAGGATGAGTGATCTGTGACTTAAAGACATGCTCCTTCTGCAGTTAACTAGCCCAACCTATTACTTTAATTCACCCATCCATTCGTTTCTCGCAAGGGATACTTTTAGTTAATTTACTCTCTATACAAACAATGTTAATGATTGGCTTGCTGTTAATAAATACTTCGATAAATCTCTGTTCAGGGCTCTCAGCTCTGAAGGCTGTGAGACCCCTGATTTCTATCTTCACTCCTCTATATTTCTGTGTGTGTGTCATCAATTCATCTAGCATTGCTGGGTTATGGTCTCCCTGACAGTGTTGTTCTCAACAGAAGGTATGTTAGAAATTTCTTTGTGATATGTGCATTCATCTCCCTGACTTAAACCTTTCTTTTCAATCAGTAAGTTGGAAACACTGCTTTTGTATAATTAGTGAAGGGATATTTGGGAGGGAATTAAGGCCTTGGTGAAAAAGGAAATATCTTCAGATTAAAACTAGACAGAAGCTTTCTGAAAAACTGTTTTGTGATGTTTGCATTTATCTCACAGAGATAAACAATTCTGTTGATTCAGCAGCTTGGAAACATTGTATTTGTCCATTCTGTGGACAGACATTTGGGAGCTCATTGACACCAGTGCTGAAAAAGTGGATATCCCAGGATAAAAAGTAGAAGGAAGTTATCAGAGAAACTGCTTTGTGACCTATGCATTCATTTCACAGAGTTAAACCTTTGTTTTCATTCAGCAGTTTGGAAACACTGTTTTTGTAGAATCCGCAAAGGGATATTTGGGAGCACACTGAGGCCTATGGTGTAAAGGAAATATGTTCAGATTAAACTGGAAAGAAGTTTCTGACAACCTGCTTTGTGATATGTGCATTTATCTCACAGAGTTAAATCTTTCTTTGGATTCAGCAGTTTGAAAGCACTGTTTTTGTTCATTCATTTGGTAACACTGTTTTGGTATAATCTGAGAGGAAATATTTGAAAGCGGATTGAGTCCTATGGTGAAATAGAAAATCTCTTCATATAAAAAGTAGAAAGAAACTCTGAGAAGTTTATTTTTGCTATTTGCATTTATCTCACAGAGTTAAGCCTTTCTATCAATTCCATAGTTTGGAAACACTGTTTTTTTTTTCATTCACAAAATGGACATTTGGGAGCTTATTGAAGACAGTGGCAAAAAAAGGGAACATGCCAGGAAAGCATCCAGAAAGAAGGTATCTGATAAGTCACTTTGTGATGTGTGCATTCGTCTTGCAGTGTTACAACTTTCTTTTCATTCAGCATTTAGGAAACACTTTTTCTAGAATATGCCAAGGGATATTTGGAAGCACATTGAGTGCTATAGTGAAAAAGGAAATATCATCATATAAAAACTAGAAAGAAGCTTTCTGAGAAACTGTTTTCTGATAGGTGCATTCATCTCATTGAGTTAAACCTACCTTTCAATTCAGCAGTTTTGAAACACTGTTTTTTTCCATTTTTGTGATGTGTTAATTTATCTCAAGAGGTAAACCTTTCTTTTCATTCAGCAATTTGGAAATGCTGTTTTGGTACAATTTGCATAGGGATATTTGAAAGCGCATTGAGTCCTATGGTGAAATAGATAATATCTTCAGATAAAAAATAGATAGAAGTTTATTGAGAAACTGCTTTGTGATGTTTGCATTCATGTCACAGAGAAAAACCTTCTTTTGATCAGTAGTTTCAAAACACTGTTTTTGTCCCCTCTGCAAATGGACATTAATGAGCTCATTGAAACCAATAGCAAAAAAGCGAATATGAAAGGATAACAACTAGAAGGAAGCTATCTGAGCAATCACTTTGTGATGTGTGCATTTATCTTGCAGAGTTAAACCTTTCTTTTCATTCAGCAGTTTGGAAACACTGTTTTCCTAGAATACATGAAGGGGCATTTAGAAAGCACATTGAGACCTACGGTGAAAAGAGAAGTATCTTCAGATAAAAACTAGATAGCAACTTTCTGAGAAACTGCTTTGTGACGTGTGCATTCATCTCACTGAATTAAAACTTTCTTTGCACTCAGCAGTTTGTAAACACTGTTTTTGTTCATTCTGCAAATGGATATTTGGGATCTCATTGAGGCCTGGGGAAAAAGTGAATATCCCAGAATAAAAACTAGAAGGAAGGTATCCAAGAAAACAATTTTTGATGTGTGCATTCATCTCCAGGAATTAAACCTTTCCTTTCATTCAGCAGTTGGAAACATTGTTATTGTAGAATCTGAAAATGTACATTTGGGAGCTCATTGAGGTCAATGGTGAAGAAGCCAATATCCCAGGATAAAATGTGGAAGGAAGCTATCTGAGAAATGGCTTTTTGATGTGGGCTTTAATCTCACAGAGCTAAACTTTTCTTTTCATTTAACAGTTTGGAAACACTGTTTTTGTAGAATCTGTGAAGGGATAATTTAGAGTGCATTGAGGCCTATGGTGAAAAAGAAATTATCTTCAGATAAAATTAGAAAGAAACGTTCCTAAAACTTGCTTTGTGAGGTGTGCATTCATCTCACTGAGTTAAACCTTTCTTTGGATTCACAAGTTTAGAAACACTGTTTTTGTTCATTCTGCAAATGGACATTCTGTGAATGGACAAAAACAGTGTTTCCAAACTGCCGAATCGAAGAAGTGTTTAACTCTATGAGGTGAGTGCACACTTTATAAAGTGGTTTCTCAGAAAGCTTCTTCCTAGTTTTTATATGAACATATTTTCCTTTTCACAAAATGCCTCAGTGTGCTCCCAAATATCACTTTCACACATCACAAAGCAATTTCTCAGAAAGCTTCCTTTTAGTTTTTATATGAATATATTTCCTTTTTCACCATAGACCTCTATGTGCTCGCAATGATCTCTTTGCAGAGTCCAGAAAAACAGTTTTTTGTAAACTGCTGAACGAAAAGAAAGGTTTAACTCTGTGAAATGAATGCACACATCACAATATGATGTCTCTGATAGCTTCCTTCTAGTTTTCATACAGAGACATTCTCTTTTTCGCCATTGGCCTCAATGAGCTCCCAAATGTCTTTTTGCAGTATGGAAAACAAGTATTTCCAACTTGCTGAATCCAAAGGTAGATTTATCTCTGTGAAATGAATGTACACATCAGGAATGGGTTTCTCAGAAAGCTTCTTTCTAGTTTTTATGTTAAGATTTTTTCACCTTTGGCCTCAGTGCTCTCCCAAATATCCCTTTGCAGATTCTACAAAAACAGTGTTTACAAACTGCTGAATGAAAAGAAAGTTTTAACTCTGCGAGATGAATTAACACATCACAAAGCAGTTTCTCAGAAAACTTCCTTCTAGTTTATATTCTGGGATATGTGCCTTTTTATCATTGACCTCAAAGAGCTCTCAAATGTGCATTTGCAGAATAGACAAAAACAGTGTTATAAAACTGCTAAATCCAAAGAAAGGTTTAACTCTGTGAGATGAATGACACTTAAAAAGCAGTTTCTCAGAAAGCTTCCTACTAGTTTTTATCTGAAGATATTTCTTTTTTCACCATACACCTCAATGCAATCCTAAATATCCCTTTGCAGATTCTACAAAAACAATTTTTCCAAACTGCTGAATGAAAAGAAGGTTTAAATCTAAGAGATGAATGCATACATCACAAAACAGTTTCTCAGATAGCTTCCTTCTAGTTTTATCCTGGGATGTTCACTTTTTCATCTTTGGCCTCAATGAGCTCCCAAACGTCCATTTGCAGAACGGACAAAGCAGTGTTTCCAAACTGCTGAATCTAAAGAAAAGTTTAACTCTGTGAGATGAATGCACACATCACAAAGCAGTTTCTTAGATAGCTTCCTTCTAGATTTTATCCTGGGATATTCACTTTTTCTCCTTTGACCTCAAGGAGCTTCCAAATATCCATTCTAAGATTCTACAAAAACAGTGTTTCCAAAATGCTGAATGAAAGGAAATGTTTAACTCTATTAGATGAATGCACATATCACAAAGCAGTTTCTCAAGAGCTTCTTCCTAGTTTTATCTGAAGATATTTCCTTTGGCTCGACTCCCAAATGTCCATTTACAGAATGGACAAAAACAGCATTTCTAAACTTTTGAATCCAAAGAAAGTTTTAACTCTTTGAGGCAAATGCCCACATCACAAAGCAGTTTCTCAGAAAGCTTGTTTCTAGATTTTATCTGTGGATATTTCTTTTTTCACTATAGGTCTCTATGTGCTACCAAATATCCCTTTGCAGATTCTCCAAAAACAGTGTTTCTAAACTGCTGAAAGGAAAGAAAGGTTCAACTCTGAGAGATGAATGCACCATCACAAAACGGTTTCTCAGGTATCTTCCTTCTAGTTTTTATCCTGGGATATTCGCTTTTTTGTCATTGACCTTAATGAGCTCCTAAATGTCCATTCGCAGAATGGAAGAAAACAGTATTTTCAAACTGCTGAATCAAAGGAAAGTTTTAACTCTGTGAGATGCATGCACACATCACCAAGCAGTTTCTCAAGAAACTTCTTTCTACTATTTTTCTGAAAATATTTTCCTTTTGACCGTCAGCTGTGAGTGCTCCCAAATATCCCTTCACACATTCTATGAAAGCAGTGTTTCCAAACTGCTGAATGAAAGGACATGTTTAACTCTGTGAAGTGAATGCACACATTACAAAGCAGTTTCTCATATAGCTTTCTTCTACTTTTATCCTGGGATATTCACATTTTCACCATTGGCCATAATGAGTTCCAAATGTTCATTCTCAGATTCCAGAAAAACAGTGTTTCCAAACAGCTGAATTAAAGGAAATGTTTACCTCTGTTAAGTTAATGTACACATCACAAAGCACTTTCTCAGACAGCTTCTTTCTAGTTTTTATCTGAAGATATTTCCTTTTTCACCATAGACCTCAATTTGTTCTTAAGTATCCCTTTGCAGATATTAAAAAACACCGTATTTCCAAACTGCTGAATGAAAAGAAAGGTTTAAGTCTGGGAGACGAATGCATACCTCACAAAGCAGTTTCTCAGATAGATTTCTTTTACTTTTTATATTGGGATATTCACTTTTTTTTGCCATAGACCTCAATGAGCTCCCAAATGTTCGTTCACTGAAGGGACACTACAGTGTTTCCAAACTGCTGAATCCAAAGAAAGGTTTAACTCAGTGAGATGAATGCACACATCACAAAATGGTTTCTCAGATAGCTTCCTTGTACTTTTTATCCTGGGATATTCACTTTTTGCCATTGGCCTCCAGCCACTCCCAAATGTCCATTCTCAGATTCTGCAAAGGTAGAGTTTCAAAACTACAAAATGAAATATGAGGTTTAACTCTGTGAGTTGAATGGAAACATCACAAAGCAGTTTCTGAGCAAGATTCTATCTAGTTTTAATCTGAAGAGATTTCCTTTTTCACCACAGGCCTCAATGCACTCCCAAATATCCCTTTACAGATTTTACAGAAACAATGTTTCCAAACTACTGAATGAAAAGAAAGTTTTAACTCTGTTAGATGAATGCACACATCACAAAACGTTTCTCAGATAGCTTCCTTGGACTTGATATACTGGGATATTTGCTTTTTTTGCCATTGGCCTCAATGAGATCCTAAATATCCATTTATAGAATGGACAAAAACACTTTTTCCAAACTACTGAATTGAAAGAAAGATTCAACTCTATGAGATGAAAGCACACATCACAAAGCAGTGTATCAGTTTCTCAGAAAGCTTGTTTCTATGTTTTGTCAGAAGATATTTTCTTTTTCAACTTTGTCCTCATTTCACTCCCAAATATCCTTTTGCAGATTCTACAAAAACATTGTTTCCAAACTTCTGAATGAATACAAAATTTTAACTCTGCGAGAGGAATGCAAACATCACAAAGCAGATTCTCAGAGAACTTCCTTCTTTTTATCCTGGGATGTTTGCTTTTTTGCCATTGGTCTCAATGAACCCTCAAATGTCCATTCATTGAATGGACAAGCAAAGTGTTTACAAACTGCCAAATCCAAAGAGAGGTTTAACTCTGTAAGATGAATGAACATATCACAAAGCAGGTTATCAAAAAGCTTCTTTCTAGCTTTTATCTGAAGGTATTTCCCTTTTCACCATAGGCCTCAATGCACTCCCAAATATCCCTTCACAGATATTACAAAAACAGCATTTCAAACTGCTGAATGAAAAGAAAAGTATACATCTGCAAGAGGAATGCACACATAACAAAACCATTTCTCAGACTGCTTCCTTACAGTTTTTATCCTGGAATATTAGTTTTTCACCATTGGCCTCAATGAGCTCCAAAACATCCATTCACAGAATGTACAAAAACAGTGATTCCAAACTGCCAAATCCAAAGAAAGTTTTCAGGTTTGACTCTGTGAGATGAAGGCACACATCAGAAAGAAGTTTCTCAGAAAGTTTATTTCTACTTTTTATCTGAAGATATTTCCTCTTTTACCATTGGCCTCAAATCATTCACAAATATTTGTTCACAGATTCTGCAAAAACTGTGTTTCCCAAACTTCTGAATGAAAAGAAAAGTTTAACTCTGTGAGATGAATGCACACAGCACAAAGCAGATTCTCAGATAGCTTCCTTCTACCTTTTAAACTGAGATATATGCTTTTTCCCCATTGGCCTCAATGCACTAGCAAATATTCCTTTACATATTCTATGAAAACAGTGTTTCCAAACTGCTGAATGAAAAGAAAGGTTCAACTCTGTGAGATGAATGCACATATCACAAAGTGGTTTCTCAGATAGCTTCCTTCCAGTATTTATCCTGGGATATACTATTTTTTTGCCATTGGTCTCAATGAGCTCCCAAATGTCCATTCACAGAAAGAACAAAAACAGTGTTTCCAAAATCCTGAATACAAAGACAGGTTTTCCTCTGTGACAAGAACACCCACATCACAAGGCAGTTTCTCAGAAACCTTCTTTCTAGTTTTGTCTGAAGTTAATTCAGTTTTAACCATAGGCCTCAATGTGCTCCCAAATATCCCTTCACAAATTCTTCAAAAACAGTGCTTCCATACTGCTGAATGAAAGGAAAGTTTTAACACTGTGAGATAAATGCACACATCACAAAGCAGTTTGTCAGATAGCTTCCTTCTCCTTTTTATCCTGGGACATTCACTTTTTCACCATTGGCATCAATGTGCTCCCAAATTTCCATTCACAGTTCTACAAAAGCAGTGTTTCCAAACTGCTGAATGAAAAGAATGGTTTCATCTGCAAGATGAATGTGCACATCAAAAAGTGGTTTTTCAGATAGCTTCTACTTTTTATCCTGGGACATTTGCTTTTTCACTGTTGGCCTCAATGAGCTCCTAAATATCCATTTACAGAATGTTCAAAAACAGTATTTCCTATCTGTTGAATCCAAAGAAATATTTAGCTCTGTGAGATATATACTCACATCACAAAGCAGTTTCTCAGAAAGCTTGTTTCTAGTTTTTATCTGAAGATATATCCTTTTTCACCACAGTCCTCAATGTGTTCCAAAATATCCCTTCACAGATTTTACAAAAACAGGGTTCCCAAACTGCTGAATGAGAAGAAATGTTTTACTCCATGAGAGGAATGCACACATCACAAAGTGGTTTCTCAGAAAGCTTCCTACTAGTTTTTAACCTGGGATATTCACTTTTCTGTTATTGGCCTCAATGAGTTCCCAAATGTCCATTCTCAGAATCTACAAAAAGAGTACTCCCAAGTGCTGAATGCAAAGTAAGATTTAACTCTATAAGATGAATGCACACTTCACAAAGCAGTTTCTCAGAAAGTTTCTTTCCAGTTTTCATCTGAAGATATTTCCTTCCTCACCATAGGCCTCAATGTGCTCTCAAATATCCCTTCACAGATGCCACCAAAACAGTGTTCCAAATTGCTGAATAAAAAGAAACATTTAACTCTGTGACATGAGTGCACACATCACAAAGCACTTTCTCAGATAGCTTCCTTCTGGTTTCTAACGTGGGATATTTTCTTCTTTGACATTGGCACCAATGAGCTCCCAAGTGTCCAATTACAGAATGGAGAAAGAAAATGTTTCCAAACTGCTGAATGCAAAAAAAAGCTTTAAATCAGTGAGAGCAATACTCACATCACAAAGCAGTTTTTTAGAAAGCACCTTTTTAGTTTTTATCTTAAGATATCTCCTTCTTCACAATAGGCCTCAATTTGCTCCCAAGAATCCCTTCGTGGATTCTACAAACAGTGGCTGTAAACTGCTGAAAGAAAAGAAAAGTTTTGACTCTGGGTGATGATTGCACACATCACAAAGCTGTTTCTCAGATAGCTTCCTTTTAGTTTTTATCCTGGGGTATTCGTTGTTTTGCAATTGGCCTCAATGAATTCCCAATTGTCCATTCTCTGATTCTACAAAAACGGTATTTCCAAACTGCTGAATCCAAAGAATAGTTTACATCTGTGAGATGAATGCACACATCACAAAGTGGTTTCTCAGGTAGCTTCCTTTTACTTTTTATCCTGGGATATTGGTTTTTCACCATTGTCTTCAATGAACTCCTAAATGTCCATTTTCAGAGTGGACAAAAACAGTGTTTCCAAACTGCTGAACCCAAAGAAATGTTTAGCTCTGTAAGTTGAATGCAAACATCACAAAGCAGTTTCTCAGAAAGCTTCTTTCTAGTTCTTATCTGAAGATATATTGTTTTTCACAATAGGACTCAATGCGCTCCCCAATATTGCTTCGTAGATTCTTCAAAAATGGAATATTCCTTCCCAGATTCTATGAAAACAGTGCTTCCCAACTGCTGAATGAAAAGACAAGTTTAACTCTGTGAGATGAATGCACACATCACAAAGTGGTTTCTCAGAAAGCTTCCTTCTAGTTTTTATCCTGGGATATTCACTTTTTCATCATAGGCCTCAACGAGCTGTCAAATATCCGTTAACAGAATGGACAGAGTGTATCCAAACTGCTGAATCCAAAGAAAAGTTTAAATCTGTGAGATAAATACCCACCTCACAAAGTTGTTTTTCAAAATGCTTCTTTCTATTTTTTATCTGAATATATATCCTTTTTCACCATAGGCCTTAATTGACTCCCTAATATCCCTTCACAGTTTCTACAAAAACAGTGTTTCCAAACTCCTGAATGCAAAGAAAGGTTTATCTCTGGGAGATGAATGCACACATCACAAAGTGGTTTCTCAGATAGCTTCCTTCTAGTTTTTATCCTGGGATATTCACTTTTTCATCATAGGCCTCAACGAGCTGTCAAATATCCGTTAACAGAATGGACAGAGTGTATCCAAACTGCTGAATCCAAAGAAAAGTTTAAATCTGTGAGATAAATACCCACCTCACAAAGTTGTTTTTCAAAATGCTTCTTTCTATTTTTTATCTGAATATATAACCTTTTTCACCATAGGCCTTAATTGACTCCCTAATATCCCTTCACAGTTTCTACAAAAACAGTGTTTCCAAACTCCTGAATGCAAAGAAAGGTTTATCTCTGGGAGATGAATGCACACATCACAAAGTGGTTTCTCAGATAGCTTCCTTCTAGTTTTTATCCTGGGATATTCACTTTTTCACCATTGTTCTCAATGAACTCCCAAATGGCCTTTCCCAGAATGGACAAATAAAGTGTTTCCAAACTGCTGAATGCAAAGGAAAGTTTAACTCAGTGAGATGAATGCACACATCACAAAGCAATTTCTCGAAAAGCATCTTTCTAGTGTGTATCTGATTATTTTCTTTTTCACCATATATGTCGAACTACTCCCAAATATCCCTTTGTAGATTCTACAAAAAGTTTTTCCAAACTGCTGAATGAAAAGAAAATTTTAAATTTGCTAGGTGTACACACACATCACAATGTGGTTTCTCAGATAACTTCTCTCTACTTTTTATCCTGGAATATTTGCTTTTTCCCATTGGTCTCAATGAGCTTGTGAATGGCCATACTCAGATTCTACAAAAACAGTGTTTCCAAGCTGGTGAATGAAAAGAAAGGTTTAACTCATTGAGATGAATGCACTCATCATAAAGCAGTTTCTGAGATTACTTCCTTCTAGTTTTCATCCTTGGATATTTACTTTTTGGCCATTGGCCTCAATGAGCTTCCAAATGTCCACTGACAAAAAGGACAAAAACTGTTTCCAAACTGCTGAATCCAAATAAATGTTTATCTCTGTGAGATGAATGTGCACAGCAAAAAGCACTTTCTTGGAAAGCTTCTTTCTACTTCTTATCTGAACATATTTTCTCTTCCACCGTAGACATCAATGCACTACAAATAGCCCTTCACCATTTCTACAATAAAGCAGTGTTTCTGAACTGCTGAATGAAAAGAAATATTTAACTCTGTGAGGTGAATGAGCACATCACAAAGCAGTTTCACAGATAGCATCCCTCTACTTTTTATCCTGGGATATTTGCTTTTACACCATTGGCCTCAATGAGCTCCCAAATGTCCATTCACAGAATGGACAAAGACAGTGTTTCCAAACTGCTGAATCCAAATAAATATTTAACTCTGTGAGGTGAATGCACACATCACAAAGCAACTACCCAGAAAAAGCTTCTTTCTAGTTTTTATCTGAAGATATTTTCTTTTTCACCATAGGGTCAATGCATCCCCAAAAATACCTTCACAGATTCTACAAAAACAGTGTTTCCAAGTTGTTGAATCAAAAGAAAAGTTTAACTGTGTGAGGTGAGTGCACACATCACATAGCGGTTTCTCAGCTAGCTTCCTTCTAGTTTTTCCTGGGATGTTCACTTTTTCACACTTGGCTTCAATGTGCTCCCAAATATCCATTCTCAGAATGGAGAAATGCTGAATCCAAAGAAAGGTTTAAATCTGTGAGATTAATACCCACATCACAAAGCAGTCACTCAGAAATCTTATTTCTAATTTCTGTCTGAAGATATTTCCTTTTTCAGCATAGGCCTCAATTCTCTCCCTAATATCCTTTTGCAGATCATACAAAACCAGTGATTCCAAACTGCTGAATGAAAAGAAAAGTTTAACTCTGAGAGACAAATGCAAACAACACGAACTGGTTTGTAAGATAGTTTCCTTCATTTTTTATCCTGGGATGTTTGCTTTTTTGCCATTGGCCTCAATGACCTCTCCCATGTCCATTCACAAAATGGACAAAAACAGTGTATCCAAACTGCTGAATCCAAAGAAATATTTAAGTCTGTGATATGAATGCACAGATCACAAAGCACTTTCTCAGAAAACTTCCTTCTAGTTTTTATCTGAAGATGTATTGTTTTCACCATAGTCCTCAATGTGCTCCCAAATGTCCCTCTGCAGATTCTACAAAAGCAGTTGTTCCAAACTGCTAAATCAAAAGAAAGATTTACCTCTGTGACATGAAAGACACATCAGAAAGCAGTTTCTCAGAAGGCTTCTTTCTAGTTGTAATCTGAAGATGTTTCCTTTTTCATCATTGGCCTCAATTCGCTCCTAAATATCCCTTCACAGATCCTACAAAAACAGTTTGTTTCCAAACTGCTGAATGAAAAGAAAGGCTTAACTCAGTGACATGTATGCATATATCACAAAGTGGTTTCTCAGATCGTTTCCTTCTAATTTTTATCCTGGTTCATTTGCTTTTTTGCCATTGGCCTTCATAAGCTCCCAAATGTATATTCACAGAATGGAAAAAAACAGTTTTTCCAAACTGCTGACTGTAAACAAAAGTTTAACTCAGTGAGATGAATGCACACATCACAAATCGGTTTCTCAGAAAGTTTCTTTCTACTTTTAATCTGAATAAATTTTCTTTTTCACCGTAGGTCTCAACAAGCTCCCAAATATCCCTTCACAGATTCTACAATAAAACAGTGTTTCCAAACTCCTGAATGAAAAGGAATCTTTAACCCTGTGAGATGAATGAGTACATCATTAAGCTGTTTCACAGATAACTTCCTTCTAATTTTTATCATGGGATATGCACTTTTTCACTTTTGGCCTCAATGAGCTCCCAAATGTGCATTCTCAGATTCTACAAAAACAGAGTTTCGAAACTGCTGAATGAAAAGAAAGTTTTAACTCAGCAAGATGAATACACACATCACAAAGCGGTTTCTCGAATAAATTCTTTCTAGTTTTTATCTGAATATATTTCCTTTTTCATCATAGGCCTCAATGTATAACCAAATATCTCTTTGTTGATTCTACAAAAACAGTGTTTGCAAACTAAAGAATCCAAGAAAAGTTTTAAATCTGTAAGATGAATGCACACATGACAAAGCAGTTTCTCAGAAAGATTCTTTCTACTTCTAATCTGAATAAATTTTCTTTTTCACCATAGGCCTCAACATGCTCCCAAATGTCCCTTCACAGATTCTACAATAAAACAGTGTTTCCAAACTCCTGAATGAAAAGAAATCTTTAACCCTGTGAGATGAATGAATACATCACTAAGCGGTTTCACAGATAACTTCCTTCTAATTTTTATCCTGGGATATATGCTTTTTCACTTTTGGCCTCAGTGAGCTCCCAAATATGCATTCTCAGATTCTACAAAAACAGAGTTTCCAAACTGCTGAATGAAAAGAAAGTTTTAACTCAGCAAGATGAATACACACATCACAAAGCTGTTTCTCGGATAACTTCTTTCTAGTTTTTGTCTGAATATATTTCCTTTTTCACCATAGACCTCAATGTGTTCCCAAATATCTCTTTGTTGATTCTACAAAAACAGTATTTGCAAACTGATGAATCCAAGAAAAGTTTTAAATCTGTAAGATGAATGCACACATGGCAAAGCAGTTTCTCAAAAGCTTCTTTCTAGTTTATATCTGAAGATATTTTCCTTTTCTCTATAGGCCTCAATTTGCTCACAAGTATCCCTTAAAAGATTCTACAAAAACAGTGTCTCCAAACTGCTGAAAGAAAATAAAGGTTTCACTCTGTGAGATGAATGCACACATCACAAACCAGTTTCTCAGATAACTTACTTCTAGTTGTTTTCTTGGGATATCCTCTTTTTCTCCATGGGCCACAATGAGCTCTCAAATATCCATTCACTGAATGGACCAAAACAATATTTTCAAAATGCTGAATCCAAATAAAGGCTTAACACCACGAGATGAACACCCAGATCACAAGCACTTTCTCAGACAGTTTCTTTCTAGTTTTTATATGAAAATTTTCCTTTTTCCTATAGGCCTTAATGCACCCCCAAATATTCCTTCACAGATCCCAGAAAACGGTGTTTCTAAACTGCTGAATGAAAAGAAAGTTTAAATTATGGGAGGTGAATGCACACATCAAAAAGCAGTTTCTCTGATAGCTACGTTCTAGTTTTTATCCTGGGATATTGACTTTTTCACAGTTGGTCTCAATGAACTCCCAAATGTCTATTCACCAAATGGACAAAAACTGTGTTTCCAAATTGCAGAATCAAAAGAAAGTTTTAACTCTGTGAGATAAATCCAGACACCAGAAAGTAGTTTCTCAGAAAGCTTCGTTCTACTTTTTATTTGAAGGTATTTTCTTTTTCACCATAGGATACAATGTGCTTTCCAATATCCCTTTGCAGTTTCTACCAAAACAGTGATTCCAACTTGCTCAATGAAAATAAAGGTTTACCTCTGCAAGATGGATTCACACATCAAAAAGCGGTTTCTCAGATAGCTTCCTTCTAGTTTTTATCCTGGGATATTCACTTTTTCGCCATTGGCCTCAAATTCACAGAATGGACCAATAAAGTGTTTCCAAACTGCTGAATCCAAAGAAAAGTTTAACGCAGTGAGATGAACACACACATCACAAATCAGTTTCTCAGGAAGCTTCTTTCTGGTTTTTATATGAAGATATTTCCTTTTCCACCATAGGCTTCAGTGTGCTCCCAAACATCCATTTGCAGATCCTACAAAACCAGTATTTCCAAACTGCTGTAAGAAAAGAAAGGTTTAATACTGGGAGATGAATGCATACATCACAAAGCAATTTCTCAGATAGCTTCCTTCTAGTTTTATCATGGGATATTCACTTTTTCACCACGGGCCATTTCACAGAATGGACATAAGCAGTGTTTCCAAACTGCTGAATCCAAAGAAAAGTTTAACTCTGTGAGATGAAAGCACAAATCACAAAACAGTTTCTCTGAAAGCTTCTTTCTAGGTTTTATCTGAAGATACTTTCTTTTTCACCACAGGCCTCAATACCCTCTGAAATATCGCTTTTCAGATTCTACGAAAACAGTGTTTCCAAACTGCTGGATGAAAGAAAAGTTTAACTCTGTGAGATGAATTCACACATCACAAAGCAGTTTGACAGACAGCTTCCTTCCAGTTTTTATCCTGGAATATTCGCTTTTTCACCATTGGCCTCAATGAGCTCCCAAATGTCCATTCATAGAATGGAGAAAAATATTGTTTCCCAATTGCTGAATGCAAAGACAGTTTTAACTTTGAGAGATGAATGCACTCACTACAAAGTGGTTTCTCAGAAAGTTTCTTTGTAGCTTTTATTGGTAGAGATTTCCTTTTTAACCATAGACCTCAATGTGCTGCAAAATATCCCCACACAGATTCTACAAAAACAGTGTTTCCCAGTGGGTGAATGAAAAGACAGTTTTACCTCTGTGAAATGAATGTACACATCACAAAGTGGTTTCTCAGGTAGCTTCCTTCTAGTTGTTATCCTGGGATATTCACTTTTTTTTTGTCATAGGTCTCAATGAGCTCTCAAATGTCCATTCAGAGAACTGACAAAAACAGTGCTTCCAAACCATTGAATCCAAAGAATGTTTTACTCTAAGAGATGCATGCACATATCACAAAGCAGTTTCTCAGAAAAAGAATGTTTTACTCTAAGAGATGCATGCACATATCACAAAGCAGTTTCTCAGAAATCTTCTTTCTAGTTTTTATCTGAAGATATTTCCTTTTTCACCATAAGTCAATGCACTCCAAACTATCCCTTCTCAGATTCTACCAAAATAGTGTTTACAAATTGCTGAATGGAAAGAAAAGTTTAATTCTGTGAGATGAATGCACACATAGCAAAGTGGTTTGTCAGGTAGCTTCCTTCTACTTTTTACCCTGGGATATTCTTTTTTTCACCATTGGCCCCAGTGAACTACCAAATGTCCATTCTCAGAATGGGCAAAAACAGTGTTTCCAAACTGCTGAATTGAAACAATGTTTTAACTTTGTGAGTTGAATGCAAACATCACAAAGCAGTTTCTCAGAAAGCTTCTTTCTACTTTTTACCTAAAGATATTTTGTTTTTCACCACAGGACTCAATGAGCTCCCATATATCCCTTCACAGATTCTACAAAACCAGTGTCTTCAAACTGTTGAATGAAAAGGAAGCTTTAGCTGGGCACGGTGGCTCAAGCCTGTAATCCCAGCACTTTGGGAGGCCGAGATGGGCGGATCACGAGGTCAGGAGATCGAGACCATCATGGCTAATACTGTGAAACCCCGTCTCTACTAAAAAATACAAAAAACTAGCCGGGCGAGGTGATGGGCACCTGTAGTCCCAGCTACTCAGGAGGCTGAGGCAGGAGAATGGCGTAAACCTGGGAGGCGGAGCTTGCAGTGAGCTGAGATCCGGCCACTGCACTCCAGCCCGGGCGACAGAGCGAGACTCCGTCTCAAAAAAAAAAAAAAGAAAAGGAAGCTTTAATTCTGAGAGATGAATGCACACATAAGACAGCCATTTCTCAGATAGCTTCCTTCTAGTTTTTATCATTGGATATTCACTTTTTTGTTATTGGCCTAATGAGCTCTCAAATATTCATTCACAGAATTAACCAAAACAGTGTTTCCAAAATGCTGAATAAAAAGAAAGGTTTATCAATGTGAGATGAATGTGCACATCACAAAGCCATTTTTCAGAAAGCTTCTATTTAGTTTTTATCTGAAAATATTTCCTTTCTCACCATAGTACAATGCACTCCCAAATATGCCTTCACAGATTCTACAAAAACAGGGTTTCCAAACTGGTGAATGAAAAAAAAGGTTTAAATTTGTGAGATGAATGCACACAACAAAAAGCAGTTTCTCAAATAGATTCCTTATAGATTTTATCTTGGAATATTTGCTTTTTCGGAATTTGCCACAATGGGCTCCCAGAAAAACTGTGTTTCCAAACTGTTGAATGCAAAGAAAAGTTTAAATCTGTGAGATGAATGGACACATCATAAAGCAGTTTCTCAGAAAAATTCTTGCCATTGGCCTCAATGAATTCTCAGGAGCCCTTTCACAGAATGGACAAAAAATGATGTTTCCAAACTGCTGAATCCAAAGAAAGGTTTAACGTCTAACTCTGAGAAACTAAGGTACACTTTACAAAGCAGATTCTCAGAAAGCTTCTTTCTACTTTTTGTTTGAAGATATTTCCTTTTTCACCATAGGCCACAATACTCTATTAAATATCCCTTTGCAGATTCATGAAAACAGTATTTACAAACTGCTGAATGAAAAGAAAGGTTTAACACTGTGAGATTAATGCACACATAACAAAGCAGTTTCTCAAATAGCATCCTTCTAGCTTTTATCATGGGATATTCACTTTTTCAAACCTTTGGCCTCAATGAGCTCTCAAATGTCCATTCACCAAATGGACAAATACAGGGATTCCAAATTGCAGAATCCAGACAAAGTTAACTCTATGAGACGAATACCCACATCACAAAGCAGTTTCTCAGAAAGCTTCCTTCTACTTTGTATCTGAGAATAACTTTTTATTCACTATAGACATCAATGCCCTCCTAAATATTCCTTTACAGATTCCACAAAAACAGCGTTTCCTAACTGCTGAATAAAAAAAAAGTTTACATCTATGAGATGAATGCACACACAAAACAAAGTGATTTCTCAGATCACTTCCTTCTACTTTTTATCCTAAGATATTTGTTTTTTCACCTTAGGCCTCAATGAGCTCCCAAATGTCCATTTGCAGAATGGATAAAAACAGTGTGTCCAAACTGCTGAATCCACATAAAGGTTCAGCTATGTGAGAGGAATGCACATATCACAATGCAATGGCTCAGAAAGCACCTTTCTAATTTTAATTGGAAGATATTTTGTTTTTAACCATGTTCTTCAATGAGCTCCCAAATATCCCTTCACGGATTCCACAAAAACAATGTTTGAAATCTGATGAATGAAAAGACTTATTTATCTCTGTGAAATGAATGCACACATCACAAAGCAGTTTCTCAGATTGCTTCCTTCAAGTTTTTATCCTGGGATCTTCGCTTTTTTGCCATTGACCACAATGAGCTACCAAATACCCTTTCACAGAATGGACAAAAACTGTGTTTTCAAACGGATGAATACAAGGAAAGTTTTATGTCTTTGAAACGAATGCACACATCACAAAGCAGTTCCTCAGTAACCCCTTTCTAATTTCTAACTGCAGGTATTTATTTTTCACCATAGGTCTCAATGGGCTACCAATTATCTCTTTGAACATTATTCAAAATCAGCGTTTCCCAATTGCTGAATGAAAGGAAACGCTTAACTCTCCACGATGAATGCACACATCTCAATGTGGTTTCTCAGAGAGCTTCCTTCTGGTTTTTATCCTGGGATATTCAATTTTTCAAAATTGACCTCAAGGAGCTCCCAAATATCCATGTACTGAGTGGACAAAAACAGTGTTTTCAAACTGCTGAATGAAAAGAAAAGTTTAAATCTGCAAGTTGAATGCACATATCACAAAGTTTTTTCTCAGACAGCTTCCTTCTACTTTTCATCCTTTTGTGCCATTCACCTCAATTAACTCTCAACAGCGTTTCCAAGGGCAGAATCAGCATAAAGTTTTAACTTTGTGAGATGAATGCACACATCAGAGTAGTTTCTCGGAAAGCTTCTTTCTAGTTTTTATTTGAAGATATTTCCTTTCTCACCATAGGCTTCAATGTACTCCCATATATTCCTTTGCAGATTCTACAAAAACAGTGTTTCCAAACTTCTAAATGAAAGGAAAGGTTTAACTTTGTGAGATGAATGTACACCTCACAAAACAGTTTCTCAGATAGTTTCCTTCTGGTTTTTATTTTGGATATTCACTTTTTGACCTTTGGCCTCAATGAGTACCCAAATATCCATTCACAGATCGGACAAAAACTGTGTTGTCAAACTTCTGAATGCATAGAAAGGATGAACTCTGTGAGATGAACACACATATCACAAAGCAGTTTCTCAGAAAACTTCTTTCTAGTTTTTATCTGAAGATATTTCCTTTTTCTCCATAGGTCTGAATGCACTCCCAATTATCCATTCACAGATTCTACAATTCAATGTTTCCAAACTGAAAGGAAAGGTTGAACTCTGGGAGACGAAGGCACATATCATAAATTGGTTTCTCAGATAGCTTCCTTCTGGTTTTTATCCTGGAATATTCGCTTTTTCACCATTGGCCTCAATGAACTACAAAATGCCCTTTTGTAGACTGGACAAAAACAGTGTTTCCAAACTTTTGAATGCATAGAAAAGATGAACTCTGTGGGATAAATGCACACATCACAAGGCAGGTTATCAGAAAGATTCTTTCTAGTTTTTATCTGAGAGTATTTCATTTTTCACCACGGGCCTCAATGTGCTCCCAAATATCCCATCGCAGATCCTACCAACACAGTGTTTCCAATTTGCTAAAAGAAAAGAGAGGTTTAACTCGGTTAGATGAATGTGCATATCACAAAGTGGCTTCTCAGATAGCTTCCTCCTAGTAGTTATCCTGGAATATTCAGTTTTTTCGCCTTTGGCCACAAGGAGCTCCCAAATACTCATTCAGAGAATGGACAAAAAATGTGTTTCCAAACTACTGAATCCAAAGAAAGGCTTAACTCTTTGTGATTAAAACACACATTGCAAAACAGTTTCTCAGGAAGCTTCTTTCTAGTTTTTATCTGAAGATATTTTCTTTTTCACCATAGGTCTCAATGCACTCCCAGATATCCCTTCAAAGATTCCACAAAAACAGTCTCCAAACTGCTGAAATAAAGGAAAGGTTTAAATCTATGAGATGAATGCATACATCACAAAGTGGTTTATCAAATAGCTTCTTTCTAGTTTTTATACTGGGATATTCACTTTTTCACTTTTAGCCTCAAAGAGCTCCCAAATGTCCATTTGCAGCATGGACAAAAACAGTGATTCCAAAGTGCTGAATTCAAAAAAACGTTTAAGGTTTAACTCTGTGAGATGAATGTACACATCACAAAGCAGTTTCTCAGAAAGCTTCTTTCCAGTTATTATCTGAAGATATATCCTTTTTCACCATAGGCCTCAATGTTCTTCCTAATATCCTTCCACAGATACTACAAAATCAGAGTTTCAAAACTGCCAAATGAAGGGAATATTTAATTCTGTGAGATGAATGTGCACATCATAATGTGATGTCACAGCTTCCTTCTAGTTTTGAACCTGGGATATTCGCTTTTTTGCTGTTGACCTCAATGAGCTCCCAAATGTCCATTCTGTGAATGGACAAAAAGAGTGTTTCCAAACTGATGAATAAAAAGAAAGGCTTAACTCTGTGAGATGAATGCACACATCACAAAGCAGTTGCTCAGAAAGCATCTTTCTAGTTTTTAATCAGAAGATATTTTGTTTTTCACCATATTCCTCAATGCACTTCCAATTATCCCTTCACCGATTCTACAAAAACAGTGTCTGAAATCTGCTGAATGAAAAGAGCTGTTTAACCCTTCGAAATGAATGCACACAACACAAAGCAGTTTCTCAGAAAGCTTCTTTCTAATTTTTGTCTGGATATTTTCTTTTTCACCACAGGCCTCACTGCACTTGCCAATATCCCTTAGCAGATCCTACAAAAACAGTGATTCCAAACTACTGAATGAAAAGAAAGGTTTAACTCTGCAAGATCAATACACACATCATAAAGTGGTTTCTCAGATAGCTTCCTTCTAGTTTTTATCTGAAGATATTTTCTTTTTCACCATAGGTCTCAATGCACTCCCAGATATCCCTTCAAAGATTCCACAAAAACAGTCTCCAAACTGCTGAAATAAAGGAAAGGTTTAAATCTATGAGATGAATGCATACATCACAAAGTGGTTTATCAAATAGCTTCTTTCTAGTTTTTATACTGGGATATTTGCTTTTTCACTTTTAGCCTCAAAGAGCTCCCAAATGTCCATTTGCAGCATGGACAAAAACAGTGATTCTAAAGTGCTGAATTCAAAGACACGTTTAAAGTTTAACTCGTGAGATGAATGCACACACCACAAAGCAGTTTCTCGGAAAGCTTCTTTCCAGTTATTATCTGAAGATAATTCATTTTTCACCATAGGCCTCAATGTGCTTCCTAATATCCTTTCACAGGTACTACAAAATCAGAGTTTCAAAACTGTCAAATGAAAGGGAATGTTTAATTCTATGAGATGAATGTGATGTCACATATAGCTTCCTTCTAGTTTTGAACCTGGGATACTCGCTTTTCCATTGTTGACCTCAATGAGCTCCCAAATGTCCATTCTGTGAATGGACAAAAACAGTGTTTCCAAACTGATGAATAAAAAGAAAGGTTTAACTGTGTGAGAGGAATGCACACATCACAAAGTAGTTGCTCAGAAAGCGTCTTTCTAGTTTTTAATCAGAAGATATTTTGTTTTTCACCATATTCCTCAATGCACTCCCAATTATCCCTTCACCGATTCTACAAAAGCAGTGTCTGAAATCTGCTGAATGAAAAGAGCTGTTTAACCCTTCGAAATGAATGCACACAACACTAAGCAGTTTCTCAGAAAGCTTCTTTCTAATTTTTGTCTGGATATTTTCTTTTTCACCACAGGCCTCACTGCACTTGCCAATATCCCTTAGCAGATCCTACAAAAACAGTGATTCCAAACTACTGAATGAAAAGAAAGGTTTAACTCTGCAAGATCAATACACACATCATAAAGTGGTTTCTCAGATAGCTTCCTTCTAGTTTTTATCCTGGGATATTGCCTTTGTCACCATTACCCTCAGAGCACTCCCAAATTTCCATTTGCAGAAGTGACAAAAACAGTGTTTCCAGACTGTTGAATAAAAGAAAGGTTTAATTTTGTGAGATGAATGTGCACATCACAAAGCCGTTTATCACAAAGCTTCTTTCTTGCTTTTATCTGAAGATATTTTCTTTCTCTCCATAGGTTTCAAAGTGCTCCCAAATATTCCTTTGAGGTTTCTACCAAAACAGTGTTTCCAAACTGCTGAATGAAAAGAAAGTTTTAAATCAGCGAGGTGAATGCATACATCACAAAGTGGTTTATCAGATAACTTCCTGCTGGTTTTTATGTTGGGACATTTACTTTTTCCACTTTGCCTCAAGGAGTTCCCAAATGTCCATTTGCAGAATGAACAAAAACAGTGTATCCAAACTGCAGAATCCAAAGAAAGTTTTAACTCTGAGATAAATACACACAACACACAGCAGTTTCTCAGTAAGATTCTTTCTAATTTTTATCTGAAGATATTTTCTCTTTCACTATAGGCCTCACTGCACTCTCAAATATCCCTTAGCAGATCCTACAAAAACAGTGATTCCAAGCTGCTGAATGAAAAGAAAGTTTTACCTCTGTGAGATGAATGCACTCATTTTAAAAGCGGTTTCTCAGATATCTTTCTTCTAGTTTTTATTCTGGGATATTCACTTTGTCACCATTGCCCTAAATGAGCTCCCAAATTTCCATTCACAGAAAGGTCAATAAACAGTGTTTCCAAACTGCTGAATCATGTGAAAGTATTAAGTACGTGAGAGAAATGAATACATCACAATGCAGTTTCTCAGAAAGCTTCTTTCTAGTTTTATCTGAAGTTATTATCTTTTTCATCATAGTAATCAATGCGCTTCAAAATATCCCTTCACAGATTTCACAAAAACCTTGTTTCCAAATTGCTGAATGAAAGCAAAGGTTTAACTCTGTGAGATGAAAGCACACATCACAAAACCGTTTCTCAGATAGGTTCTTCCTAGTTTTTATTCTGGCATATTTGCTCTTTCGCCATTGGCCTCAACATGCTCCCAAATGTTCATTTGAAGAATGGAGAAACACAGTGTTTCCACTGCTGAATGCAAAGAAAAGTTTAACTCTGTGAGACAAATGCACACATCACAAAGCTGTTTCTGAGAAAGTTTCTTTCTATTTTTATCTCAAGGTTTTTCCTTTTTCACCATCAGCCTCATTGTGCTCCCAAATATCCCTTTGCAGATTTTATATAAACAGTGTTTCCAATCTGCTGAATGAAAAGAAAGTTTTAAATCTATGAGCTGAATGCACACATCACAAACTGGTTTCTCAGGTAGCTTCTGTGTAGTTTTTATCCTGGGATATTGGCTTTTTTGCCATTGGGCTCAATGAGCTCCCAAACGTCCATTCACAGAATGGACAAAAACAGTGTTTCCAAACTGCTGAATCAGAAGAAAGTTTTTACTCTGTGAGATGAATGTACACAACACAAAGCAGTTTCTCAGAAGGTTGCTTTCTAGTTTTTATCTGAAGATAATTTCTTTTTCACCATAGGCCTCACTGCACTCTCAAATATCCCTTAGCAGATCCTACAAAAACAGTGATTCCAAACTACTGAATGAAAAGAAAGGTTTACCTCTGTGAGATAAATACACTCATCATAAAGTGGTTTCTCAGATAGCTTCCTTCTAGTTTTTATCCTGGGATATTCCCTTTGTTGCCATTACCCTCAGTGAGCTCCCAAATTTCCATTTGCAGAAGGGATGAAAACAGTGTATCCAAACTGCTGAATAAAAGAAAGGTTTAACTCTATGAAGTGAATGTGCACATCACAAAGCAGCTTATCAGAAAGCTTCTTTCTAGTTTTTATCTGGAGATATTTTCTTTTTCTCCATAGGCTTCAAAGGGCTCACAAATATTCCTTTGCAGTTTCTACCAAAACAGTGTTTGCAAACTGCTGAATGAAAAGAAAGTTTTAAATCAGTGAGATGAATGCATACATCAGAAAGTAGTTTATCAGATAGCTTACTGCTAGTTTTTATACTGGAATATTCACTTTTTCAACTTTGCCTTAAGGAGCTCCGTAATGTCCATTCACAGAATAGACAAAACAATGTATCCAAACTGCTGAATCCTAAGAAAGGTTTAACTCTGTGAGATGAATGCACACAACACAAAGCAGTTTCTCAGTAAGACTCTTTCTAGTTTTTATCTGAAGATATTTTTGTTTTCGCCATAGACATCTATGTCTTCCCAAATATCCCTTCGCAGGTCCTACAAAAAGAGTGATTCCAAACTGCTGAATGAAAATAAAGTTTTAACTTTGTGAGATGGATGCTCACATCATGAAGCAGTTTCTCAGCTTCCTTCTATTTTTTTATCTTGGGATATTTTCTTTTTTAACCATAGGCCTCAAAGTACCCAACTATCCCTTTCCACATTCTACAAAAACAGTGTCTCCAAACTGCTGAAGGCAAAGAAAGGTTTATCTCTGTGAGATGAATGTTTTATGCAAAGATATTTCCTTTTTTCACTGTAGACCTCAATGCACTCCAAATATCCCATTGCAGCTTCTAAAAAAAAGTGTTTCCAAAACTGCTGGATGAAAAGAAAGGCTTAACTCTGAGTGATATATGCACACATCACAAAGCAGTTTCTCAGATAGCCCCCTCCTAATTTTTCTCCAGGGATATTTGCTTTTTCACCATTGGCCTCAATGAACTCCTAAATGTCCATTCCCAGAACGGACAAAAACAGTATTTCCAAACTGCTAAATCCAAAGAAACTTTTCACTCTGTGAGTGAATGCACACATCACAAAGCAGTTTCTCAGAAAGCTTCTTTCTAGCTTTTATCTCAAGATAAAAGATATCTCAAGATATTTACGTTTTCACCATAGATCTCAATGCGTTCCCAAATATCCTTTCACAGATTCTACAACTACAATTTTTGTTAACTGCTTAATGAAAGGAAAGTTTTAACTCTGCAAGGGGAATGTAGACATCACAGAGCAGTTTCTCAAATAGGTTCCTTCTAGTTTTTATCCTGGGATATTTGTTTTTCACTGTTGGCCTCAGTTAACTCCCAAATGTCCATTCACAAAATGGACAAAAAAAGTGTTCCCAAACTGCAGAATCCAAAGAATTGTTTCTCTCAGAGAAATTATTGCACACATTACAAAGCAGTTTCTCAGAAAGTTTCTTTCTTGTTTTTATCTGAAGATATTTCCTGTTTCACAATAGGCCTAAACGTGCTCTCATATATCCATTCACAGACTCTACAGAAACAGTGTTTCCAAATTGCTGAATGAAAGGAACGTTTTAACTCTGTGAGGTGAATACAGACATCATAAAGCAGTTTCCCAGATAGTTTCCTTCTAGCTATTATCTGAAGATATTTCTTTTTTATCCGTAGGACTCAATGCACTTCCAAGTATCCCTTCACGTATTTTACAAAAGCAGTGTTTCCAAATTGATGTATAAAAAGAAAGGTTTAACTCTGTGAGATGAATGCACACATCCAATGCTGTTTCTCCAAGAGCTTCCTTTAATTTTTATGCTGGGATATTCACCTTTTCATCATTGGTCACATGAGCTCCCAAATGTCCATTCACAGAATGGACAGAAACAGTGTTTCCAAACTGCTGATTCCAAAGGAAGATTCACCTCTGTGTGATGAATGCACACATCTCAAAACACTTTCTCAGAAAGATTTTTCTACTTTTTATCTGAAGATATTTCCTTTTTCACCAGAGGAATCATTGTGCTCCAAAATATCCTACAAAATATTGTGCTCCAAAATATTGTGCTCCAAAATCATTGTGCTCCAAAATATCCTACAAAATATCCTACACAGATTCTACAAAACCAGTGTTTCCATCTGCTGAATGAAAAGAAATGTTGAACTCTGCAACATGAATGCACAGATCACAAACGTCTCAGATAGCTTCTATCTAGTTTTTATCCTGGGTTATTCACTTTTTTGTGATTGGTCTCAATGAGCTCCCAAATGTCCATTTGCAGATTGGACAAAAACAGTGTTTCCAAATTCGTGAATCAAAAGAGTGGTTTAACTCTGTGAGATGGATGTACACATCACAAGGCAGTTTCTCAGAAAGTTTCTTTCTAGTTTTTAGCTGAATATATTTCTTTCTTCACTGTAGGCCTCAATGCACTCCCAAATATCCCTTTGCAGATTCAACAAAAACAGTGTTTCCATACTGCTGAATGAAAACAAAGTTTTACCTCAGTGACATGAATGCAAACATCACAAATCTTTTTCTCAGATAGCTTCCTTCTAGTTTTTGTCCTGGATAATTGCTTTTTCACCATTGGTCTCAATGATCTCCCAAATGTTCATTCACTGAATGGACAAAAACAGTGTATCCAAACTGTGGAATGCAAAGAAAAGTTTAACCTCCTGAGTCGAATGCACACATCACAAAACAGTTTCTCAGAAAGCTTCTTTCTAATTTTTACCTGAAGATGTTCTCTTTTTCACTATAGGCCCCCATGCACTCCCAAATATACCTTTCCAGATTCTAGAAAAACAGTTTTTTCAAACTGCTGAATGAAAAAATGTTTTAACTCTGTGATGTGGGTGCACAGATCAGAAAGTCGTTTATCAGATAGCCTCCATGTAGTTTTTAACCAGGGATATTCACTTTTTTGCCATTGGCCTAAATGATCTCCCAAATGTCCATTCACAGAATGGACAAAAACAGTGTTTCCAAACAATTGAATACAAAGAAAGGCTTATATCTCTGAGATGAATGTACACATCACAAAGAAGTTTCTCAGAAAGCTTCATTTTAGTATTATCTGAGGAAATTTTCTTTTTCACAATAGGCCTCAATAGGTTCCCAAACATCCTTTCGAACATTCTATGAAAACAGTGTTTCTAAGCTGCTTAATGAAAAGAAAGGTTTAACTCTGCGAGATGAATGCACACATCACAAAGCAGTTTGTCAGGTAGCATCTTTCTAATCTTTGTCAGAAGATGTTTCCTTTTTCTCCATAGGCCTTGATGCACTGCCAAATGTCTCTTTTCAGATTTTATAAAAACAGTGTTACCAAACTGCCAAATAAAAAAAAAAAAAAAAACTTTTAACTCTGTGAGCTGAAAGCACACATCGACAATTGGTTTCTCAGACAGCTTCCTTCTGTTTTTTTTTTTTTTTATCCTGGTTTACTCACTTTTTTGCCATTGGCCTCAATGAGCTCCCAAATGTTCATTTGCAGAATTGACAAAAAGTGTGTATCCAAACTGCTGAATCAAAAAAAGGCTTGAGTCTGTGAGATGAATGCACGCGTCACAAAGCAGTTTCTCAGAAAGCTTCTTTCTAGTTTTTATCTGAAGATATTTCCTTTTTCACAATAGGCCTCAATGCACTCTCAATTATCCCTTTACGAATTCTACAAAAAC
The DNA here is from genome assembly GCF_009764315.1 of Trachypithecus francoisi. NCBI lineage: Eukaryota > Metazoa > Chordata > Mammalia > Primates > Cercopithecidae > Trachypithecus > Trachypithecus francoisi. The sequence continues at coordinate 286,562 of NW_022680515.1, forward strand.
AGGGTTTCCAAACTGCTGAATGAAAAGAAAGGTTAAACTCTGAGAGATTAATGCACACATCACAAATCAGTTGCTCAGAGAGCATCCCTCTAGTTTTTAACATGGGATATTCACTTTTTCACCATTTGCCTCAAAGAGATCCAAATTCTCCAATTGCAGAACGGACAAACAGTGTTTCCAAACTGCCTAATCCAAGGAAAGGTTTAACTCTGTGACATCAATGCACACAGCACAAAGCAGTTTCTCAGAAAGCTTCTTTCTAGTTTTTGTCTGAAGATATTCTCTTTTTCACTATAGGTCCCTATGAGCTCCCAAATATGCCTTCCATGATTGCAGAAAAACAGTGTTTCCAAACTGCTGAATGAAAAACAGGTTTAACTATGTGACGTGGATGCACACATCACAAAGTGGTTCTCAGAGACCTTCTTTCTGGTTTTTATAGTAGGATATTTGCTTTTTCGACATTGGCCTCAAAGAGCTCCCAAATGTCCATTTGAAGAATGGGAAAAAATAGTGTTTCCAAACTGCTGAATCCAAAGAAATGTTTAATTCTGTGAGATGAATGCACATATCTCAAAGCAGTTCCTCAGCAAGGTTCTTTTTAGTTTTTATTTGAAGATATTTCCTTTTTCACCATAGGTCTCAATGCAGTCTGAAATACCCCTTCACAGATGCTCTGAAAACAGTGGTTTCTGAAATGACGAATGAAAAGAAAAGTTTAACACTGTGAGATGAATGCACACATCACAAAGTGGTTTATCAGATAGCTTCCTTGTTGTTTTCAACCATGGATATTCACTTTTTGCCAATGGCCTCAATGGGCTCTGGAATGTCCATTTGCAGAATGGACAAAAACAGTGTTTCCAAACTACTGAAGACAAAGAATGGCTTTTTTTCCATGAGATGAATGTACACATCACAAAGCAGTTTCACAGAAAGCTTCTTTCTAGTATTATCTGAAGATAATTTCATTTTACCATAGGCCTCAATGCATTCCCAAATATCCTTTTGAAGATTCTACAAAAACAGTGTTTACAAACTGCTGAATCAAAAGAAAGGTTTAATTTTGTGAGATGAATGCACACATCACAAAGCAGTTTCTCAGATAGCTTCCTTCTTGTTCTTATCCTGGGATATTCACTTTTTCACCATTGACCACAATGAGTTCCCAAGTGTACAGGCACAGTATGGATAAAAACAGTGTTTCCTAACTGCTGACTTAAAAGAAAGGTTTAACTCTGTGAGATGAATGCATACATAACAAAGCAATTTCTCAGAAATCTTCTCTCTACTTTTTGTCTAAAGATATTTCCTTTTTCACCACAGGTCTTAATGCGCTCCCAGATATCCCTTTGCAGATTCTCCAAAAACAGTGTTTCCAAGCGATAGAATGAGAAGAAATGTTTAACTATATGACATGAATGCACACCTCACCAAGTGGTATCTCAGATAGCTTCCATCCAGTTTTTATCCTGGGATAGTCGCATTTTTTTTTTTTTGCAATTGGCCTAAATGAGTTCCCAAATGTCCACTCAGAGAATGGACAAAAACAGTGTTTCCAAACTCGTCAATAAAAAGAAACTTTTAACTCTGTGAGATGAATGCACACATCACAAAGTAGTTTCTCAGAAAGATTCTTTATAGCTTTTATCTGAAAATATTTCCTTTTCCATCAAAAGCCTCAATGAGATCTCAAATATCCCTTCACAGATTCTACAAAAACAGTGTTTCCAAACTGCTGAATGAAAAGAATGTTTTAACTCTTCGAGTTGAATGTACAGATCACAAAGCAGCTTCTCAGATAGCTTCCTTCTAGTTTATATACTATGATACTCATGATACTCATTTTTCGCCATTGGCCTCAATGCACTTCCAAATGTCCATTCTAAGAATAGACAAAAGCAGTGTTTCCAAATTGCTAAATCCAAAGAAAGTTTTAATTCTGTGGGATGAATGCTCTCATCACAAAGCGGTTTCTCAGATATATTCCTTCTAGGTTTATCCTGGGATATTCATTTTTTAGCCATTGGACTCAATGAGCTCCCAAACGTCCATTCACAGAATGGACAAAAACAGTGTTATCAAACTGCTGAATCCAAAAAAAAGTTTTAACTTTGTGAGATGAATGCTCACATCACAAGGCAGTTTCTCTGATAGCTTCCATCTATCCTGGGATATTAACTTTTTCACCATTGTATCCAAACTACTGAATCAAAAGAAAAGTTTATCTCTGTGAGATGAATGCATACATCACAAAGCAGTTTCTCAGAAGGTTTATTTCTAGTTTTTAGCTAAAGATATTTCCCTTTTACCATAGACCTCATTGCTCTCCAAATATCCCTTCACACATACTACAAAAACAGGGTTTCCAATCTGCCAAATGCAAAGAAAAGTTTAACTCTGTGAGATGAATGCACATATCACAAAGCAGTTTCTCAGATAGCTTCCTTCTAGATTTTATACTTTGATATTCTGCTTATTTGCCATATATAAGAGCTATTTGGCCCCACGGAGCTCCCAAAGATACATTTGCAGAATGGACAAAAACAGTGTTTCCAAATTTTGGAATCAAAAGAAAAGTTTAACTCTGTGATATTAATGCACACATCTCAAAGCAGTTTCTCTGAAAACTTCTTTCTAGTATTTGTCTCAATATGTTTCCTTTTTCACCATAGGCCTCAAAGCGCTCCCAAATATCCCTTTGCAGATTCTACAAAAACAGGGTGTCCAAACTGCTGAAAGAAAAGCAAGATTTACTTCTGTGAGATGAATGCACACATCACAAAGCAATTTCTCAAATAACTTCTTTTTTTATCTGAAGATACTTCCTTTTTCACCATAGAAGTTAATGCACTCCCAAATATTCCTTCATAGTTTCTGAAAAAACAGTGTTTCCAAACTGCTGAATGAAAAGAAATGTTTAACTCTGCAAGATGAAAGTCCATATCACAAAGCACTTTCTTAGATAGCTTCTTTCTGGTTTTTAATCCTGGGATTTTCACTTATTTGCCATTGGCCTCAATGAGCTCCCAAATGTCCATTCACAGAATGGACAAAATCAGTTTTTCCAAACTGCTGAATCCAAACACAGTTTAAGTCTGTGAGATGAATGCATACATCACAAAGCAGTTTCTCAGGAAGTTACTTTCTAGTTTTTATGTGAAAATATTTTCTTTTTCACCACACACCTCAATGCACTCCCAAATATACCTTTGCAGATTCTAGAAAAACAGTTTTTTCGAAGTGATGAATGAAAAATAGGTTTACCTCTGTGAGATGTATGCACACATCAGAAAGTGGTTTCTCAGGTGGCTTCCATCTATTTTAAACCTTGGATATTCACTTTTTTGCCATTGACCTCAATAAGCTCCCAAATGTTCATTCACAGAATGGACAAAAACAGTGTTTCTAAATTGCTGAATCCAAAGAAATGTTTAACTTTGAGAAAAGAATGCACACATCACTAAGCAGTTTCACAGAAAGCTTCTTTCTAGTTTTTATCTGAAGATATTTCCTTTTTAACCATAGGTCTTGATACACTCCCAAATATCCCTTCGCAGATTGTACAAAAGCACTGTTTCCAAACTGCTGAAGGAAAAGTAAGTTTCAGCTCCTTGAGATGAATGCACACATCACAAACCAGTTTCTCAGATATCTTCCTTCTAGTTTTCATCCTGGGGTATTCCCTTTTTCACCAACAACCTCAAAAAACTCCCAAAGTCTATTCACAGAAGGGACAAAAAGAGTGTCTCCAAACTTCTGAATTCAAAGAAAGGTTTAACTCAGTGAGATGAATGCACACATCACAAAGCAGTTTCTCAGAAAGCTTCTTTCTAGTTTTTATCTGAAGATATTTCCATTTTCACCATAGGTCTTGATGTGCTCCCAAATATCCCTTCGCAGATTGTACAAAAACACTGTTTCCAAACTGCTGAAAGAAAAGTAAATTTTAACTCCTCGAGATGAACGCACACAACACAAAGCAGTTTCTCAGATAGCTTCCTTCTAGTTTGTATCCTGGGATATTCTCTTTTTCACCAAAAACCCCAAGAGCTCCCAAAATCCATTAGCAGAATGGACAAAAACAGTTTCTCCAACTTCTGAATCCAAACAAAGGTTTAACATCGTGTGATGAATGCATACATCACAAAGTAGTTTCTCAGAAAGCTTCTTTCTAGTTTTTAACTGAAGATATTTTCTTTTTAACCATAGCCCTCAATATGCTCCCAAATATTCCTTCACAGATTCTAGGAAAACAGTTTTTCCAAGCTGCTGAATGAAAAGAAAGGTTTATCTCTGGGAGATGAATGCACACATCACAAAGAATTTTCGCAGATAGCCTCCTTCTGGTTTTTATGCTGGGATGTTTTCTTTTTCACCATAGGCCTCAATGAGCTCCTAAAGGTCCATTTGCAGAGTTTACAAAAACACTGTTTCCAAACTGCTGAATTGAAAGAAAGGTTTAACTCTGTGAGATGATTGCACACATCACAAAGCGGTTTCTCAGAAAATGTCTTTGTGGTTTTATCAGAAGATATTTCCTTTTTCACCATACACCTCCATGCACTCCCAGATATCTCTTCCCAGATTCTACAAACACAGTGTTTCCAAACTGATGAATGAACAGAAAGCTTTGACTCTGCGAGATGAATGCCACCATCAAAAAGTGGTTTCCCATATAGCTTCCTGCTAGTTTTTATGCAGGAGTATTGGGTTTTTCACCATGGGCCTCAATGAGCTCCCAATATCCTTTTGGAGAATGGACAAAAACAATGTTTCCAAATAGCAGAATCCAAAGAAAGTTTTAATTCTGTGAGATGAATGCACACATCACAAAACAGTTTCTCAGAAAGTTTATTTCTAATTATTATCTGAAGACATTTCCTTTTTTACCATAGGACTCAATACACTCCCAAATATCACTTTGCAGGTTCTAGGAAAATGCTGTTTCCAAATGGCAGAATGAAAAGAAAGGTTTATCTCAGTGAGATGAATGCACACATCACAAAGCAATTTCTCAGAATGTTTCCATCAAGATTTAATCATTTGATATTCACTTATTCACCATTGGCCTGAAAGAGCTCTCAAATGTCCATTTGCAGAATGGACAAAAACAGTGTTTCCAATGTCCTGAATCTAAAGAAATGTTTAACTCTCTGAGATCAAAGCACACACCACAAAGCAGTTTCTCAGAAAGCTTCTTTCTAGGTTTTGTCATATTTCATTTTTCACCATAGGCCTCAAAGGACTCTCAAATATCCCTTCACAGATTCTAAGAAAAGTGTGTTTCCAAATTGTTGAAACAAACAAAAAAAAGATTTAACTCTGTGTGATGATTGCACGCATCACAAATAGGTTTTTCAGATAGTTTTCTACGAGTTTCTATGCTCTGATAGTTGCTTTTTCACTATTGGCCTCAATGAGCTCCCAAATATCAATTCACAGAATGAAAAAAAATCAGTGTTTCCAAATTACTGAATCCAAAGAAAGATTTAACTATGTGAGATGAATGTACATATCACAAATGGTTTCTCAGAAAGCTTCTTTCTAGTTGTTATATGAGATGTTTTCTTTTCACCATAATCCTCAATGCACTCCAAAATATCCCTTTGCAGATTCTACAAAAACAGTGTTTCCAAACTGCTGAATAAAAAGGAAGTTTTAAAACTGTGAGGTGAATGCACTCATCACAATGCAGTTTCTCAGATGGCTTCTTTCTAGTTTTTTTCATGGGATATTCACTTTTTCATCACTGGCCCTTTCACAGAATGGACGAAACTGTTTCCATTCTGCCGAATCAAAGGAAAAGTTTAACTCTGTGAAATGAATGCACACATCACAAAGCAGTTTCTGAGAAAGCTTCTATTTTTTATCTGAAGATATTTCCTTTTGTCAACATAGGCAAAAAATTGCTCCTAAATGTCCCTTCAAAGATTGTACAAAAATAATGTTTCCAAAATTATAAATGAAAAGGATGGTTTAATTCTTTGACATGAATATACAGATCACAAGGCAGTTTATCAATTACCTTCCTTCTAGTTTTTAATGCTGGGATGTTGGCATTTTTGTCATTAACCTGAAAGAGCTCCCAAATGTACATTTGCAGAATGGACAAAGACAGTGTTTCCAAACTGCTGAATCCAAATGAAGTTTTAACTCTCTGTGATGAGTGCTCACACCACAAAGCAGTTTCTCAGAAAGCTTCTTTCTAGTTTTTATCTGAAGATACTTTATTTTTCACCATAGGCCTTAATGCTCACCCAAATATCCCATCGGAGATTCTATGAAAACAGTGTTCCCAGAATGCTGAATTAAAAGAAAGTTTTAGTTCTTCGAGATGAATGCACCCATCACAAAGCAGTTTCTCAGATAGCTTTCTTCTAGTTTTTATCCTGGGATATTCCCTTTGTTGCCATTGGCCTGAATGAGTTCTAAAATGTTCACTTGCAGAATGCACAAAACCAGTGTTCCAAACTGCTGAACAAAAATAAAATTTAAAGTCTGTGAGATGAATGCACACATCAAAAATCGTTTTTTCAGACAGCTTCCCTGTAGTTTTTATCCTGTAATTGCTTTTTTTCCATTGGCCTCAATGAGCTCCCAAATATCAATTCACAGAATGAAAAAAAATCAGTGTTTCCAAATTACTGAATCCAAAGAAAGATTTAACTATGTGAGATGAATGTACATATCACAATGGTTTCTCAGAAGCTTCTTTCTAGTTGTTATATGAGATGTTTTCTTTTCACCATAATCCTCAATGCACTCCAAAATATCCCTTTGCAGATTCTACAAAAACAGTGTTTCCAAACTGCTGAATAAAAAGGAAGTTTTAAAACTGTGAGGTGAATGCACTCATCACAATGCAGTTTCTCAGATGGCTTCTTTCTAGTTTTTTTCATGGGATATTCACTTTTTCATCACTGGCCCTTTCACAGAATGGACGAAACTGTTTCCATTCTGCCGAATCAAAGGAAAAGTTTAACTCTGTGAAATGAATGCACACATCACAAAGCAGTTTCTGAGAAAGCTTCTATTTTTTATCTGAAGATATTTCCTTTTGTCAACATAGGCAAAAAATTGCTCCTAAATGTCCCTTCAAAGATTGTACAAAAATAATGTTTCCAAAATTATAAATGAAAAGGATGGTTTAATTCTTTGACATGAATATACAGATCACAAGGCAGTTTATCAATTACCTTCCTTCTAGTTTTTAATGCTGGGATGTTGGCATTTTTGTCATTAACCTGAAAGAGCTCCCAAATGTACATTTGCAGAATGGACAAAGACAGTGTTTCCAAACTGCTGAATCCAAATGAAGTTTTAACTCTCTGTGATGAGTGCTCACACCACAAAGCAGTTTCTCAGAAAGCTTCTTTCTAGTTTTTATCTGAAGATACTTTATTTTTCACCATAGGCCTTAATGCTCACCCAAATATCCCATCGGAGATTCTATGAAAACAGTGTTCCCAGAATGCTGAATTAAAAGAAAGTTTTAGTTCTTCGAGATGAATGCACCCATCACAAAGCAGTTTCTCAGATAGCTTTCTTCTAGTTTTTATCCTGGGATATTCCCTTGTTGCCATTGGCCTGAATGAGTTCTAAAATGTTCACTTGCAGAATGCACAAAACCAGTGTTCCAAACTGCTGAACAAAAATAAAATTTAAAGTCTGTGAGATGAATGCACACATCAAAAATCGTTTTTTCAGACAGCTTCCCTGTAGTTTTTATCCTGTAATTGCTTTTTTTCCATTGGCCTCAATGAGCTCCCAAATGTCCGTTTGCAGAATGGACAAAAACATTGTTTCCAAACTGCTAAATCCAAACAAATGTTTAACTCTGTGAGATGAATGCACACATCACAAAGCAGTGTCTCATATAGATTCTAGTATTTATCTGAAAATATTTTATTTTTTTACCATAGGAGTCAATGCTCTTTAAAATATCCCTTCACAGTTTCTACCACAAGAGTGAATTCTGAATGCTGAATGAAAATAAAACTTTACCTCTGTGAGATGAATGCACACATCACAAGGCAGTTTCTCAGCTAAATTCCTTCTAGTTTTTCTCCTGGGATATTAGCTTTTTTTCCTGGTGTTCAATGAGCTCCCAAATGTCCATTCACAGAATGGTCAAAAACTTTTTTTCCCAAAATGTTGAATCGTAAGAAAGATTTAATTCTGTGAGATGAATGCACACAACACAAAGCCATTTCTCAGAAAGCTTCTTTGTAGATTTATCTGAATATATTTTCTTTTTCACCATAGGCCTCAATGCACTCCCAAGTATCCCTTTGCAGATTCAACAAAAACAGTATTTCCAAACTGCTGATTGAAAAGAAAGGTTTTTTTTTTTAGGTGAATGTGCAGATCACCAATCAGTTTCTCAGATAGCTTCCTCCTATTTTTTATCTTGGGATGTTCACTTTTTCACCATTGGGCTAATTGATATCCTAAAAGGACAAAAACAGTGTTTCAAACCTGCTGAATCCAAAGAAAGGTTTAGCTCCATGAGGTGAATGCACACATCACAAAGCAGTTTCTCAAAAAGCTTCTTTCTAGTTTTTGTCTGAAGATATGTTCTTTTTCACCATAGGCCTCTATGCACTCCCAAAATCCTTCACAGATTCTACAGAAGCTGTGTTTCCAACCTGATGAATGAAAAGAAAGGTTTTTCTCCGTGAGATGAATGCACACATCACAAAGTGGTTTCTCAGATAACTTCCTTCTAGTTTTTATCATGGGATATTCACTTTCTCAATTTTGGCCTCAATGAGCTCCCAACTGTCTATTCGCAGAATGGACAAAAACAGTTTTCCAAAACTGCTAAATCCAAAAAATGTTTTAACTCTGGGAGATGAATTCACACATCACCAAGCAGTTTCCCAAAAGCTTCTTTCTAGTTTGGATACGAATATATTTTCTTTTTATCCATAGGCTTCAATGCGCTCCCAAATATCCCTTCGCAGATGCTACAAAAACAATGTTTCAAATATCTGAATGAGAAGAAAGTTTTAACTCTGCGAAATGAATGGACACATCACCAAGCAGTTTCTCAGATCGGTTCCTTCTAGCTTTTATCTGAGATATTTACTTTTTCGCTCTTGGCCTCAATGAGCTCCCAAATAGCCATTCGCCGAATAGACAAAAAGAGTGTTTCCAAATTGCTAAATCAAAATAAAGGTTTAATGCCATGAGATGATTGCACACGTTGGAAAGCAGTTTCTCAGAAAGATTCTTTCTAGTTTTTATCTGAAGGTATTTTCGTTTACACCATAGGTTTCACTGCACTCCAAAATATCCCTTTTCAGATACTACAAAAACAGTGTTTCCAAACTGCTGAATGAAAAGAAAGTTTTAACTCTGTGACGTGAATACACACATCACAAACTGGTTTCCCATATATTTTCCTTCTAGTTTTTATCCTGGGATATTCACCTTTTTGTCATTGGCCACAATGAGACCTCAAGTGTCCATTCGCAGAAAGGACAAAAACAGTTTTTCTAAACTGCTGAATCAAAAGAAAGGTTTACCTCTGAGATGTGATTATACATATCACAAAGCAGTTTCTCAGAAAGCTTCTTTGTAGTGTTTATTTGAAGATATTTTCTTTTTCGCCATAGGCCTCAATGCACTCCCAAATATCCCTTCACAGATTCTACAAAAACAGTGTTTCCAAACTGCTGAATGAAAATAAAGGTTTAATTGTGCACAGTGAATGCACACATCACAATGCCGTTTCACAGCTAGCTTCCTTCTATTTTTTTATGCTGATATATTCACTTTTTCACCATTGGTCTCGAAGAGCTCCCAAATGTCCATTCACAGAATGGACAAAAACAGTGTTTCCAAACTGATGAATAAAAAGAAAGGTTTAATTCTGAGATGAATGCACACATCAAAAAGCAGTTTCTCAGAAAGCTTCTTTCTAGTTTTTAACTGAAAATATTTACTTGTTCACTGTAAGCCTCAATTTGCACCCAATAACCTTTCACAGATTCTACACAAACAGTGTTTCCAAACTGTTGAATGAAAAGAAAGGTTTATCTCTGTGAGATGAATGCACACATCACAAATCTGTTTCTCAGGTAGCTTTCAAGTTTTTATCCTGAGATATTCACTTTTTTGCCATTGGCAAAAATGAGCTCCCATATGTCCATTTGCAGAATGGACAAAAATAGTGTTTCCAAACTGGCGAATTAAAAGAAAGGTCTTTTCTGTGAGATTAATGCACACATCACAAAGTGGTTTCCCAGATAGCTTCCTTCTAGTTTTTATCATGGGTTGTTCATTTTGTCACCATTGGCCTCAATGAGTTCCCAAATGTCCATTCACAGAGTGTACAAAATCAGTGTTTCCAAACTGCTGAATCAAAAGAAAGGTTTAACTCTGTTAGAAGAATGCTCACCTCACAAAGCAGTTTCTGAGAAAGCTTCTTATTAATTTTTATCTGAAGATTTTTTCAACCTAGACTTCAACGTGCTCCTGAATCTCCCTTCACAGATTCTACAAAACCTGTTTTTCCAAACTGCTGAATGAAAAGAAAGATTTGCCAATTAAACTTAATGCACACATTGCAAGGCAGTTTCTCACAAAGCTTCTTTCTAGATTTTATCAGAAATTATTTTCTTTTTCACCATAGGCCTCATTGTGGTCAAAAATGTCCCTTTGCAGAATGGACAAAATCAGTGTTTAAAAACTGCCGAATGAAAAGAAATTTTTGACTGTGCAAGGTGAATGTGCACATCATTAAGTGGTTTCTCAGAAAGCTTCCTACTAGTTTTGATCTCAGCATATTCCATTTTTCGTCTTTGGTCACAATGGGCTCCCAAATGTCCATCCACAGAATGGACAAAAACAGTGTTTCCAAACTTCTGAGTCAAAAGAAAGGTTTAACTCTGTGAGATGAATGGACACATCAAAAAGCAGTTTCTCAGAAAGCTTCTTTCTAGTTTTAAATGTGAAGGTATTTTCTTTTTCACTATAGGCATCAATGTCTTCCCAAATATCCCTTGCAGATTCTCCAAAAATAGTGTTTCCAAACTGCTGACTGAATAGAAAGGATTAATTCTGCAAGATGAATGTACATATCACAAAGTGGTTTCACAGATAGCTTCCTTCTTGTTTCTATTCTGGGATATTCACATTTTCGTCATTGGCCTCAGTGATCTCCCAAATGTCCATTCCTCCAATGGAGAAAAATCATGTTGCCAAACTGTTGAATCAAAAGAAAGGTTTACCACTGTGAGAAGCATGCACACATCACAAAGGTGTTTCTCAGAATGATTATTTCTAGTTTTTATCTGAATATATTTTCATTTTCACCATAGGCCCCAATGCACTCCCATATATTCCTTTGCAGATTCTACAAAAATAGTGCTTCCAAACTACGAATGAAAAGTGCATTCATCTGTGAGAAGAATGCATACATTACAAGGTGATTTCTAAGAGAGCTGACTACTAGTTTTTATCCTGGGATATTCACTTTTTTGCCTTTGGCCTCGATCTCCCAGATGTCCATTCACAAAATGGACAAAAACAGTGATTCCAAACTGCTGAATGAAAAGAAAGTATACTTCTGAGACAAGAATGCACACATCACAAAGTGTTTTCCCAGATAGCTTCTTTCTAGTTTGTATCCTGGGATATTCACTTTTTCACCATTGATCTCAATGTACTACTAAATGTCCATTCACCTATTGGACAAAAGCAGTGTTTCCAAACTTCTGAATGAAAAGAATGGTCTAACCCTGTGAGATAAATGCACAGATCACAAAGCAATTTCCCAGATAACTTCCTTCTACATTTTATCCTGGGATATTTGCTTTTTCACCTTGACTTCAACGAGCTTCCAAATGTCCATTTGCAGAATGGAAAAAAACAGATTTTCCAAAATGCCAAATCAAAGGAAAGGTTTAACTCTGTGAGATGAATGCATGCATCACAAAGCAGTTTCTCAGATAGCTTCCTTCTAGTTTTTATTTTGTGATATTCGCTTTTTTGACAGTGGCCTCAATGAGCTCCCAAAAGTCCATTCACAGAATGGACAAAAACAGTTTCCAAACTGCTGAGTCAAAAGAAAGGTTTAACTTGGTGAGATAAGTGCACACATCACAAAGTAGTTTCTCAAAAGCTTCTTTCTCATAGTTATCTGAAGATTTTTTTTTCTTTTTTTTTTTTTTTTTTAATGTTCTACAGTTTTTTATTAACAATTGGAGTTACATCAGTTCTTATGGTTACATCCAATGCTGAGGTGAACCTTTTCCTCCATTCTGGCAAATGCTTGTCAGCATCTCTGGTGGTCTCTTTAAATAGAGTTCTAAAAGTTGAATTATTTGGTAACAGACATTGGAAAATAGCTTTTCTAAGGCTAATGATAGAAGTAGCCCCAAAAGGACATACACATTTATACTCATGCTAATAAGATGTTCTCTTGAGATCACTTTTCTTATTACTATTCTCACTAGCATTGTTTTGCTTTAAGTCTTAAATTAGTAAATGATAAATGGATAACATATTCCTTTCAAAAAATTAGTCTCAAAAATATCTGGATTCATTATGAAGGTAGTTTAATCAACTCTCGGGCAATTCAAGCAGACTTGAAAGTGATCTGTTAGTTTCACCATAAGGAAGATTTTAAATTAATATTTGATATTTAGAAGAATAAAAGGCTACATTAGAGTTAGCATTAAAATTGTATGGAATATAATTTTTTCTATGTGATGTAAAATGTCTTCCCATGGAGGACTATACAGAATCGTTATAGAAGTGTGTCTGTGGGCTGTGGAAATAGCTCACCCTCCCCATGCCTAGGAAAGAATTGCCAGTTGCTCACCATCTTAATACATCCAATACTGTTTGGAATTTCAGGATCCCTGCATAATCCATAAATTATTCAATTTGTTGGGGTTTCAGATTTTAAATTAAAAATGGCTTCCTTCCTGTAGACTTACTAATGGAACACATACAGGAAATTCGAACTTTGAGAAAGCGTTTAGAAGAATCTATTAAAACAATGATAAGCTACGGAAACAGTTGGAACGGCAAGGATCTGAATTTGATCAAGGTAAGGAAAGACCTTCCCAAAGGCTGTACGTGTCTATGAGTGCTTCACTGTGACGCATTTGCCTGAGTAAGCATCTGTGTACAAAGCAGGTGCTTGATAAATGTTCATTTCTCTATCTTAGAGCAGTCTGCCAGCCTCTGGTATCCTGAATTGTGACTGGCACCTCATTTGACTTTGGAAGCTGGAGAGAAATAGATAGGAATTTTAAGATAAAACAAAGCATATATTGTCTTTTCATCTATAACAGATTATTGCATTTTAGCAATCTGGTAATTTCACATGCCAGGCTAAGATCACACATATTCCTGCATAAACACAGTTAGCTCCGCGTAGAATGATCACCCATGAAAAACTTAAAAATATTTCCAACCCCCACATAGGTAAGACATTCATGTGCTTCAAAATTAAAAACCTCCATTCTTTACCCATTAACCCTGTTTTCCCTTCCCTCTTCTCCACTTTTTTCCTTGTTTTTCTTCTGTATCCTTTTTTTTTTTTTTTTTTTTTTTATTTATTTTTATTTATTTATTTATTTATTTATTTATTTTTATTATACTTTAAGTTCTAGGGTACATGTGCATAACGTTTATATCATGTATAACTCCCCAATGCAATCCCTCCCTCCTCCCCCCTCCCCATGATAGGCCCCAGTGTGTGATGTTCCCCTTCCCGAGTCCAAGTGATCTCATTGTTCAGTTCCCACCTATGAGTGAGAACATGCGGTGTTTGGTTTTCTCTTCTTGTGATAGTTTGCTAAGAATGATGGTTTCCAGCTGCATCCATGTCCCTACAAAGGACGCAAACTCATCCTTTTTGATGGCTGCATAGTATTCCATGGTGTATATGTGCCACATTTTCTGAATCCAGTCTGTCACAGATGGACATTTGGGTTGATTCCAAGTCTTTGCTATTGTGAATAGTGCCGCAATAAACATACGTGTGCATGTGTCTTTGTAGTAGAGTAATTTATAATCCTTTGGGTATATACCCAGTAGTGGGATGGCTGGGTCATATGGTACATCTAGTTCTAGATCCTTGAGGAATCGCCATACTGTTTTCCATAATGGTTGAACTAGTTTACAATCCCACCAACAGTGTAAAAGTGTTCCTATTTCTCCACATCCTCTCCAACATCTATTGTTTCCTGACTTCTTAATGATTGCCATTCTAACTGGTGTGAGATGGTATCTCATTGTGGTTTTGATTTGCATTTCTCTGATGGCGAGTGATGACGAGCATTTTTTCATGTGTCTGTTGGCTGTATGGATGTCTTCTTTTGAGAAATGTCTGTTCATATCCTTTCCCCACTTTTTGATGGGGTTGTTTGTTTTTTTCTTGTATATTTGTTTGAGTTCTTTGTAGATTCTGGATATTAGCCCTTTGTCAGATGAGTAGGTTGCAAAAATTTTCTCCCATTCTGTAGGTTGCCTGTTCACTCTGATGGTAGTTTCTTTTGCTGTGCAAAAGCTCTTTAGTTTAATGAGATCCCATTTGTCAATTTTGGCTTTTGCTGCCATTGCTTTTGGTGTTTTAGACATGAAGTCCTTGCCCATGCCTATGTCCTGAATGGTACTACCTAGATTTTCTTCTAGGGTTTTTATGGTATTAGGTCTAACATTTAAGTCTCTAATCCATCTTGAATTAATTTTCGTATAAGGGGTAAGGAAAGGATCCAGTTTCAGCTTTCTACTTGTGGCTAGCCATTTTCCCAGCACCATTTATTAAATAGGGAATCCTTTCCCCATTTCTTGTTTTTGTCAGGTTTGTCAAAGATCAGATGGCTGTAGATGTGTGGTATTATTTCTGAGGACTCTGTTCTGTTCCACTGGTCTATTTCTCTGTTGTGGTACCAGTACCATGCTGTTTTGGTTACTGTAGCCTTGTAGTATAGTTTGAAGTCAGGTAGCGTGACGCCTCTAGCTTTGTCCTTTTGACCTAGGATTGTCTTGGCAATGTGGGCTCCTTTTTGGTTCCATATGAACTTTAAAGCAGTTTTTTCCAATTCTGTGAAGAAACTCATTGGTAGCTTGATGGGGATGGCATTGAATCTATAAATAACCTTGGGCAGTATGGCCATTTTCACGATATTGATTCTTCCTATCCATGAGCATGGTATGTTCTTCCATTTGTTTGTGTCCTCTTTGATTTCACTGAGCAGTGGTTTGTAGTTCTCCTTGAAGAGGTCCTTTACATCCCTTGTAAGCTGGATTCCTAGGTATTTTATTCTCTTTGAAGCAATTGTGAATGGAAGTTCATTCCTGACTTGGCTCTCTGCTTGTCTGTTACTGGTGTATAAGAATGCTTGTGATTTTTGCACATTAATTTTGTATCCTGAGACTTTGCTGAAGTTGCTTATCAGCTTAAGGAGATTTTGGGCTGAGACGATGGGTTTTTCTAAATATACAATCATGTCATCTGCAAACAGGGACAATTTGACTTCTTCTTTTCCTAACTGGATACCCTTGATTTCTTTCTCTTGCCTGATTGCCCTAGCCAGAACTTCCAACACGATGTTGAATAGGAGTGGTGAGAGAGGGCATCCCTGTCTTGTGCCAGTTTTCAAAGGGGATTTTTCAAGTTTTTGCCCATTCAGTATGATATTAGCTGTGGGTTTGTCGTAAATAGCTCTTATTATTTTGAGGTACGTTCCATCAATACCGAATTTATGGAGCGTTTTTAGCATAAAGGGCTGTTGAATTTTGTCAAAAGCCTTTTCTGCATCTATTGAGATAATCATGTGGTTCTTGTCTTTGGTTCTGTTTATATGCTGGATTACGTTTATTGATTTGCGAATGTTGAACCAGCCTTGCATCCCAGGGATGAAGCCCACTTGATCATGGTGGATAAGCTTTTTGATGTGCTGCTGAATCCGGTTTGCCAGTATTTTATTGAGAATTTTTGCATCGATGTTCATCAGGGATATTGGTCTAAAATTCTCTTTTTTTGTTGTGTCTCTGCCAGGCTTTGGTATCAGGATGATGTTGGCCTCATAAAATGAGTTAGGGAGGATTCCCTCTTTTTCTATTGATTGGAATAGTTTCAGAAGGAATGGTACCAGCTCCTCCTTGTACCTCTGGTAGAATTCAGCTGTGAATCCGTCTGGTCCTGGACTTTTTTTCGTGGGTAGGCTATTAATTGTTGCCTCAATTTCAGAGCCTGTTATTGGTCTATTCAGGGATTCATCTTCTTCCTGGTTCAGTCTTGGGAGAGTGTAAGTGTCCAGGAAATTATCCATTTCTTCTAGATTTTCTAGTCGATTTGCGTAGAGGCATTTATAGTATTCTCTGATGGTTGTTTGTATTTCTGTGGGGTCAGTGGTGATATCCCCTTTATCATTTTTTATTGCGTCTATTTGATTCCTCTCTCTTTTCTTCTTTATTAGTCTTGCTAGCGGTCTGTCAATTTTGTTGATCTTTTCAAAAAACCAACTCCTGGATTCATTGATTTTTTGGAGGGTTTTTGTGACTCTATCTCCTTCAGTTCTGCTCTGATCTTAGTTATTTCTTGCCTTCTGCTAGCTTTTGAATGTGTTTGCTCTTGCCTCTCTAGTTCTTTTAATTGTGATGTTAAAGTGTCAATTTTAGATCTTTCTGCTTTCTCTTGTGGGCATTTAGTGCTCTAAATTTCCCTCTACACACTGCTTTAAATGTGTCCCAGAGATTCTGGTATGTTGTATCTTTGTTCTCATTGGTTTCAAAGAACATCTTTATTTCTGCTTTCATTTCGTTATGTACCCAGTAGTCATTCAGGAGCAGGTTATTCAGTTTCCATGTAGTTGAGCGGTTTTGATTGAGTTTCTTAGTCCTGAGTTCTAGTTTGATTGCACTGTGGTCTGAGAGACAGTTTGTTATAATTTCTGTTCTTGTACATTTGCTGAGGAGTGCTTTACTTCCAATTATGTGGTCAATTTTGGAATAAGTGCGATGTGGTGCTGAGAAGAATGTATATTCTGTTGATTTGGGGTGGAGAGTTCTATAGATGTCTATTAGGTCCGCTTGGTGCAGAGATGAGTTCAATTCCTGGATATCCTTGTGAACTTTCTGTCTCGTTGATCTGTCTAATGTTGACAGTGGAGTGTTGAAATCTCCCATTATTATTGTATGGGAGTCTAAGTCTCTTTGTAGGTCTCTAAGGACTTGCTTTATGAATCTGGGTGCTCCTGTATTGGGTGCATATATATTTAGGAGAGTTAGCTCTTCCTGTTGAATTGATCCCTTTACCATTATGTAATGGCCTTCCTTGTCTCTTTTGATCTTTGATGGTTTAAAGTCTGTTTTATCAGAGACTAGGATTGCAACCCCTGCTTTTTTTTGTTCTCTACCATTTGCTTGGTAGATCTTCCTCCATCCCTTTATTTTGAGCCTATGTATGTCTCTGCATGTGAGATGGTCTCCTGAATACAGCAGACTGATGGGTCTTGACTCTTTATCCAGTTTGCCAGTCTGTGTCTTTTAATTGGAGCATTTAGTCCATTTACATTTAGGGTTAATATTGTTATGTGTGAACTTGATCCTGTCATTATGATATTAACTGGTTATTTTGCTCATTAGTTGATGCAGTTTCTTCCTAGCCTCGATGGTCTTTACATTTTGGCATGTTTTT
The DNA here is from genome assembly GCF_009764315.1 of Trachypithecus francoisi. Taxonomy (NCBI): domain Eukaryota; kingdom Metazoa; phylum Chordata; class Mammalia; order Primates; family Cercopithecidae; genus Trachypithecus; species Trachypithecus francoisi. The sequence continues at coordinate 304,230 of NW_022680515.1, forward strand.
GCAATGGCTGGTACCGGTTGTTCCTTTCCATGTTTAGGGCTTCCTTCAGGGTCTCTTGTAAGGCAGGCCTGGTGGTGACAAAATCTCTAAGCATTTGCTTATCTGTAAAGGATTTTATTTCTCCTTCACTGATGAAACTTAGTTTGGCTGGATATGAAATTCTGGGTTGAAAATTCTTTTCTTTAAGAACGTTGAATATTGGCCCCCACTCTCTTCTGGCTTGTAGAGTTTCTGCTGAGAGATCTGCTGTTAGTCTGATGGGCTTCCCTTTGTGGGTAACCCGACCTTTCTCTCTGGCTGCCCTTAAGATTTTTTCCTTCATTTCAACTTTGGTGAATCTGGCAATTATGTGTCTTGGAGTTGCTCTTCTGGAGGAGTATCTTTGTGGCGTTCTCTGTATTTCCTGAATTTGAATGTTGGCCTGCCCTACTAGGTTGGGGAAGTTCTCCTGGATGATATCCTGAAGAGTGTTTTCCAACTTGGTTCCATTTTCCCCCTCACTTTCAGGCACCCCAATCAGACGTAGATTTGGTCTTTTTACATAATCCCATACTTCTTGCAGGCTTTGTTCATTTCTTTTTCTTCTTTTTTCTTTTGTTTCTCTTCTCGCTTCATTTCATTCATTTGATCCTCAATCGCTGATACTCTTTCTTCCAGTTGATCGAGTCGGTTACTGAAGCTTGTGCATTTGTCACGTATTTCTCGTGTCATGGTTTTCATCTCTGTCATTTCGTTTATGATCTTCTCTGAATTAATTAGTCTAGCTGTCAATTCTTCCACTTTTTTTCAAGATTTTTAGTTTCTTTGCGCTGGGTACGTAATTCCTCCTTTAGCTCTGAGAAGTTTGATGGACTGAAGCCTTCTTCTCTCATCTCGTCAAAGTCATTCTCTGACCAGCTTTGATCCGTTGCTGGCGATGGGCTGCGCTCCTTTGCAGGGGGAGATGCGCTCTTATTTTTTGAATTTCCAGCTTTTCTGCCCTGCTTTTTCCCCATCTTTGTGGTTTTATCTGTCTCTGGTCTTTGATGATGGTGACTTACTGATGGGGTTTTGGTATAGGTGTCCTTCCTGTTTGATAGTTTTCCGTCTGACAGTCAGAAGGACTGTCTGTTGGTCTGTTGGAGATTGCTTGAGGTCCACTCCAGACCCTGTTTGCCTGGGTATCAGCAGCAGATGTTGCCAAAGATAGAATATTGCTGAGCAGCGAGTGTACCTGTCTGATTCTTCCTTTGGAAGTTTCCTCTCAGGGATGACTCCACCCTGTGAGGTGTGGGGTGTCAGACTGCCCCTAGTGGGGGATGTCTCCCAGCTAGGCTACTCAGGGGTCAGGGACCCACCTGAGCAGGCAGTCTGTCCGTTCTCGGATCTCAACCTCCGCGTTGGGAGATCCACGGCTCTCCCCAAAGCTGTCAGACAGAGTCGTTCGCCTCTGCACCGCCCCCGCTGCTTTCCCTATTGGACCTCAGCTGTGGGCTGTCCCCAGAGGTGGAGTCTACAGAGACAGGCAGGTTTCCTTGAGCTGCTGTGAGCTCCACCCAGTTCGAGCTTCCCAGCGGCTTTGTTTACCTACTTAAGCCTCAGCAATGGCGGGCGCCCCTCCCCCAGCCTCGCTGTTGCCTTGCGGATAGATCCCCGCAGACGGCTGTGTTAGCAGTGAGGGAGGCTCCGTGGGCGTGGGACCCTCCCGGCCAGGTGTGGGATATATTCTCCTGGTGTGCCTGTTTCCTTAAAGCGCAGTATTGGGGTGGGAGTTACCCGATTTTCCAGGTGTTATGTGTCTCAGTTCCCCTGGCTAGGAAAACGGATTTCCTTCCCCCTTGCGCTTCCAGGTGAGGCGATGCCTCGCCCTGCTTCAGCTCACGCTGGTCAGGCTGCAGCAGCTGACCAGCACCGATTGTCCGGCACTCCCTAGAGAGATGACCCCAGTACCTCAGTTGAAAATGCAGAAATCACCGGTCTTCTGTGTTACTCGCGCTGGGAGTTGGAGACTGGAGCTGTTCCTATTCGGCCATCTTGCTCCGCCCCCCAAGATTTTTTTTTCACTATAGGCTTCTATACACTCCAAATATCCATTCACAAATTCTACAAAAACAGCATTTCCAAACTGCTGAATGAAAAGAAAGGTTTAACTCTGTAAGATGAATGCACTTGTCACAAGACAGTCTCTCAGATAGTTTTCTTCTAGTTTTTATCCTGGGATATAAGCTTTTTCACCATTGGCCTCAAAGGGTTCCCTTAAGCAGAAAGGATGAAAAAAGTGTATCCATACTGGTGAATCAAAGAACGATTTAACTCTGTGAGATGAATGCACACATCACAAAGCAATTTCTCAGAAAGCTTCTTTCTAGCTTTTATCTGAAGATATTTTCTTTTTCTCCATAGCCCTCAATGCTTTCCCAGATAGATATCCCTTCACAGATTCTACGTAAACAATGTTTCAAAACTGCTGAATGAAAATAAACTTTTAACTTTGTGAGATGAATGCACACATCGCAAATAGGTTTCTCAGATAGCTTCCTTCTAGTCTTTAATCTGGGGATATTCATTTTTTTGACATTGGTCTCAATGAGTCCCAAATGTCCATTCACAGAATAAACTAAAACAGTGTTTCCAAACTGGTGAATCAAAGGAAAATTTTAACTGTGTGAGATGAATGCACACATCACCAAGCAAAATCTCAGAAAACTTCTTACTACTTTTTATCTGAAGATATTTTCTTTTAACCATAGGCCTCAAAATGCTCCCAAATATCCATTCACAGATTATACAAAAACAGTGTTTCCAAACTGCTAAATGGAAAGAAAGTTTTATCTCTGTGAGATGAATGCACACATCACAAAGGCTTTTCTCAGATAGAGCCCCTCTAGTATTTTTCCTGGGATATTTGCTTTCTCGTCATTGGCATCAACAAGCTCCCAAGTGTCCATTCCCAAAATGGACAAAAACAATGTTTCCAAACTGCAGAATCAAAAGAAAGGTTTAACTGTGTGAGATGAATGCACACATCACAAAGAAGTTTCTCAGAAAGCTTCTTTCTAGTTTTTATCTGAAGATATTTTGTGTTTAACCACAGGCCTTGATGTGCTCCCAAGTAACCCTTTGCAGATTTCTCAAAAACAGTGTTTCCAAACTGCTGAATGAAAAGAAAGATTTAACTCTGTGAGGTGTATTCACACATCACAAAATGGTTTCCAAGATAGCTTTCTTCGAGTTTTTATCCTGGGATATTCACTTTTTCCAAATTATCCTTAATGAGCTCCCAAATGTCTATTTGCCGAACAACAGTAACTGGGTTTCCAAAATACTGAATCAATAGAAATATGTAAATCTTTGAGATGAACCCACACATCACAAAGGGTTTCTTAGAAGGCTTCTTTATAGTTTTATCTGAAGATATTTTCTTTTTCACCATAGACCCCGATGTGCTCTCAAATATCCCTTCATAGATTCTACAAAACCAGTGTTTCCAAACTGATGAATGAAAATAAACATTTAACACTATGAGATGAAGGTACACATCACAAAGCCGTTCCTCAGATAACTTCCTTCTGAAGATATTTTATTTGTCATTTTAGGCCTCAATGTGCTCCCAAAATCGCTTCATAGATTCTACAAAAACAATGTATCCAAAGTGTTGAATGAAAAGAAATTTTTAACTCTGTGAGATGAATGCACACACCATAGATCAGCTTCTCAGACAGCTACCTTCTAATTTTTATCCTGCGATATTCACTTTTTCACCATTAGTCTCAATGAGCTCTTAAATGTCCATTCACAGAATGGACAAAAACAGTGTTTTCAAACTGCTGAATCCACGGAAATGTTTATCTCTGTGAGATAAATGCACACGTCACAAAGCAGTTGCTCAGAAAGCTTCCTTCTAGTTGTTATATGAAGATATTTTCTTTCCACAATAGGCCTCAATGCGCTCCCAAATAACCCTTTGCAGATTCTACAAAACAGTTTCCAAACTGCTGAATATAAAGAAAGGTTTAACTCTATGAGATGAATGTGTACATCACCAAAAGGTTACTCAGATAGCTTCCCTTCTCGTTTTCAACCTAGTACATTTGCTTTGTCACAATTGGCCTCAATGACCTCTCAAATGTCCATTCACAGAATGGACAAAAACAGTGTTCACAAACTGCTGAATCCAAAGAAAGGTTTATCTCTGTGAGATGAATGCACACATCACAAAGCATTTGCTCAGAAAGCTTCCTTCTAGTTTTTATGTGAAGATATTTTCTTTTTCACCATAGGCCACAATGCGCTCCCAAATACCCCTTTGCAGGTTCTATAAAACAGTTTCCAAACTTCTGAATATAAAGAAAGGTTTAACTCTGCTAGACAAATGCACATGTCAGTAAGCCCTTTCTCAGATAGCTTCCTTCTAATATTTATCCTGGGATATTCTCTTTTTTACCATTGGCTTCAGTGAGTTCCCAAATGTCCATTTCCAGAATGGAAAAAAATAGTATTTCGAAACTGCTGAATGAAAATAAATATTTAACTCTGTTAAAAGAATGCACACATCACAAAGCAGTTTCTGATAAAGCTTGTTTCTATTTTTATGTGAAGATATTTTCTTTTCCACCATAGGCTTGAAGGCTTTCCCAAATGTCCCTTCTCAAAGTCTGCATAAACAGTACTACCAACTGCTGAATGAAAAGAAAGGTTTAACTCTGTGAGATGAGTGCACACATCACGAAGCAGTTTCTCAGATAGATTCCTTCCAGTTTTTATCCGGGGACATTCAACTTTTTGCCTTTGGATTAAATGAACTCTCAAATGTCATCCCCAGAATGGACAAAAACAGAGTTTCCCACTGCTGAATCAAAAGAAAAGTTTAACTCTGTGAGGTGAATGCACACATCACAGAGCAGTTTCTCAGAAAGATTCCTTCTCGTTTTTATCTGAAGATTTTTTTTTTTCACCATAGGACTCAATGCACTCCAAAATATCCCTTTGCAGATTCTACAAAAATAGTTTCCAAACTCCTGAATGAAATGAAAGGTTGATTCCTGCGGGATGAATGTGCACATCATCACATGGTTTCTCAGATAGCTTCCTTCTAGTTTTATCCTGGGATATTCACTATATCACCATTGGCCTCAATAACCTCTCAAACGTCCTTTGGCAAAATGGACAAAAACAGTGTTTCCATACTGTTGAATCAAAAGAAATGTTTAACTCTGCAATTTGAATCCATGCATCACAAAGCAGTTTCTCAGAAAGCTTCTCACTAGTCTTTGTGTAAAGATACTTTCTTTTTTACCATAGGTCTCAATGAGCTCCCAAATATCCTTTGCAGATTATGTAAAAGCAGTGTTTCCAAACTGCTGACTAAAATGAAAGGATTAACTCTGTGAGATAAATGCACATTTCACATAGTGGTTTCTCAGATAGCTTTCTTCTAGGTTTTTCCCTGACATATTCACTTTTTCCCCATTGGCCTCGAAAAACTCCCATAGGTCCATTTGCAGAATGGATAAAATCTGTTTCCACACTGCTGAATCAAAAGAAAGTTTTACCTCTGTTAGATGAATGCACGCATCACAGTTTCTCAGAAAGTTTCTAGTGTTTTACTGAAAATGTTTTCTTTTTTTTACCTTAGGCCTCAGTGGGCTCCCAAACATCCATTCACAGAACTGAAAAAAACAGTGCTTCCAAACTGAATCTAAAGAAAGTTTGAACTCTGTGAGATGAATGCACATATCACAAAGCAGTTTCTCAGATAACTTCCTTCTAGTTTTGATCCTGGGATATTCACTTTTTTGCCATTGCCCTCAATGAGATCCCAAATGTTCATTCACAGTTAGACAAAAACAGTGTTTCCAAACTGCTGAATTAAAAGAAAGGTTTATTTCTGTAAGATGAATGCACACATCACAGAGCAGTTTCTCAGAAAACTTCTTTATAGTTTTTCTCTGAAGATATTCTCTTTTTCTCCACAGGCCTGAATGGGTCCCAAATATACATTCACAGTTTCTACAAAAACAGCATTTCAAAACTGCTGCATGAAAAGAAAGGTTTAACACTGTGAGATGAATGCACACATCACAAAGTGGTTTCTCAGATAGCTTCCTTCCAGTTTTACCCCGGGATATACACTTTTTTGCCATTGGACTCAAAGAGCCCTCAAATGTCCATTCACAGAATGGATAAAAACAGTGTTTCCAGATTGCTGAATAAAAAGAAGGTTTGAACTCTGGGAGGGTGAATGAACACATCACAAAGCAGTTTCTAAGAAAGCTTCTTCCTAGTTTTTATCTGAAGATATTTTCTTTTTCAACATTGATCTCAATGCACTCCCAAATATCCCCTCACAGATTCTACAGAAACAATGTTTCCAAACGACCAAATGAATGGAATGATTTAACTCTGTGAGATGAATGCACAAATCACAAAGCTGTTACTCAGACAGCTTTCTTATCCTTCCTTCTCTTAGGATATTCGCTTTTTCGATGTTGACCTCAACGAACTCCTAAATGTCTATTTGCAGAATGGACAAAAACAGTGTTTCCAAACTGCTGAATCAAAAGGAAATTTTACCTCCAGGAGATGAATGCACACATTGCACAGCAGTTTCTCAGAAAGCATGTTTCTAGTTTTTATCTGAAGATATATTATTTTCACTTTAGGCCTTAATGCACTCCCCAATATCCCTTTGCAGATTCTACAGAAACAGTGTTTCTAAGCTGTTGAATGAAAAGAAAGGTTTAACTCTGTGAGATGAACGCACACATCACAAAGCAGTTTCTCATGTATCTTCCTTCTAGTTTTCATCCTGTGCTATGCTTTACTACACCTTTGGCCTCAATGAGCTCCCAAATATCCTTTCACAGAGTGGACCAAAACAGTGTTTCCAAACTGCTGCATCAAAAAGAAAGTTTATTTCTGTGAGATGAATGCGAACATCAAAAAGCAGTTTCTCTGAAAGCTTCTTTCTGGTTTTTATTTGAAGATATGTTTTGACCATAGGCCTCAAAGTGTCAAAAACATCCCTTCATAGATGCTACAAAAACAGTATTCCAAACATCCAAATGAAAAGAAATGTTTCACTCTGTCAAATGAATGGACACATCACCAAGCAGTTTCTCAGATCGGTTCCTTCTAGCTTTTAACTGGGATATTTGCTTTTTTGCTCTTGGCCTCAATGAGCTCCCAAATGGCCATTCGCCGAATAGACAAAAAGAGTGTTTCCAAATTGCTAAATCAAAATAAAGGTTTAACGCTATGAGATGATTGCACACATTGGAAAGCAGTTTCTCAGAAAGCTTCTTTCTAGTTTTTATCTGAAGGTATTTTCATTTACACCATAGGTTTCACTGCGCTCCAAAATATCCCTTTTCAGATATTACAAAAACAGTGTTTCCAAACCGCTGAATGAAAAGCAAGTTTTGACTCTGAATGAAAAGAAAGTTTTGATTCTGTGACGTGAATACACACATCACAAATTGGTTTCCCATATATTTTCCTTCTACTTTTTATCCTGGGATATTCACCTTTTTGTCATTGGCCACAAGGAGACCCCAAGTGTCCATTTGCAGAAAGGACAAAAACAGTGTTTCCAAACTACTGAATCAAAAGAAAGGTTTGTGTCTGAGATGTGACTGCACACATCACAAAGCAATTTCTCAGAAAGCTTCTTTGTAGTGCTTATTTGAAAATATTTTCTTTTTCAACATAGGCCTCAATGTCCTCTCAAATATCCCTTCACAGATTCTACAAAAACAGTGTTTCCAAACTGCTGAATGAAAAGAAAGGATTAACTCTACAAGATGAATGCACACATCACAATGCCGTTTCACAGCTAGCTTCCTTCTATTTTTTTATGCTGATATATTCATTTTTCAGCATATTTGGGACAATTTGGGACATGTGGGACAATTTAGGACATTGGGACTATTTGAGGCCTACATGGAAAAAGAAAATATCTTCAGAGAAATTACAGAAAGAAGCTTTCTGAGAAACTACTTTGTAATGTTTACATTCATCTCACAAAGTTAAAAATTTCTTTTGCTTCAGCAGTTTGGAAGCACTGTTTTTGTCCATTCTGACATTTAGGAGATCATTGAGTCCAAGGGCAAAAAAGCAAATATCCCTGGAAGAACACTAAAAGGAAGATACCTGAGAAACAGTTTTGTGATGTCTGCATTCATCTCGCAGAGTTAAACTTTTCTTTTCATTCACCAGTTTGGAAACTGTCTTTGTAGAACCTGTGAAGGAATATTGGTGAGTGCATTGAGGCCTATAGTAAAAAGTAAATATCTTCAGATAAAAATTAGAAAGATGCTCTCTGAGAAACTACTTTTTTATGTATGCATTCATCTGCCTGAGTTAAACTATTCTTTGGATTCAGCAGTTTGGAAAAACTGTTTTTGTCCTATCTGATAAGGGATATTTGGGAACTCATTGAGGCCAATGGCAAAAAAAGCCAGTATCCCAGGATAAAAACTAGAAGCAAGTTATCTGAGAAACTGCTTTGTTGTGTGTGCATTCATCTCACAGATTCTACAAAACCAGTGTTTCCAAACTGCTGAAAGAAAAGAAAGGTTTAACTCTGAGAGTTGAAAGCACACATGATAAAGCAGTTTCTCAGATAGTTCCTTCTAGTTTTTATCTTGGGATATTCACTTTTTCAAAATTGGCTTTAATGAGCTCCTAAGTGTCCATTAGTAGAATGGACAAACCCAGTGTTTCCAAGCTGCTGAATCAAAATAAAGGTTTATCTCTGTACTATGATAGCACACATCACAAAGCAGTTTCTCAGAAAGCTTCTGTCTAGTTTTTATCTGAAGATATTTTCTTTTTCTGCATAAGCCTCAAAGCGTCCCAAATATAAATTCGCAGATTCTACAAAAACAGATTCTAAACTGCTGAATGAAAAGAAAGGTTTAACTCTGCGAGAAGAATGCACACATGACAAAGCAATTTCTCAGATAGCTTCCTTCTACTTTTTATGCTAGAATATTCAATTTTTCGCTGCTGAGCTCATATTTTAGTGTTTAGTGTTTCTCTTGGTATATTTTCCACCTTGGTGCCAATGAGCTCTCAAAAGCCCATTTGCAGAATGAACAAAAACAGTGTCTCCAAACTGCTGACACAGCAGAAAGGTTTAACTCTGTGAGATGAGTGAACACTTCACAAAGCCATTTCTCAGAAAACTTGTTTCTAGTTTTTATCTGAAGATAATTTTTTTTCACCATAGTCCTCAATGTGCTCCCAAATATCCCTTCCCAGATTCTACAAAAACAGCATCTCCAAACTGCTGAATGACAAGAAAGTTTAACTCTGCAATATGAAAGCACATATCACAAAGCGGCCTCTCAGATAGTTTCTGTCTTGTTATTATCCCAGGATATTTGCTTTTTCACCATTGACCTCAATAATCTCCCAAATGTTCATTCGCTGAATGGACAAAACAGTGTGACCAAACTGCTGAATAAAAAGAAAGGTTTACCTCTGTGAGATGAATGCACACATCACAAAGCAGTTTCTCAGGAAGCTTCCTTCTAGCTTTTTTTTTTCTTTTTTTGAAGACATTTTCTTTTACTCCATAGGCCTCAATGTGCTCACAAGTATGTCTTCACAGATTCTACAAAAATAGTGTTTCCAAACTGCTGAATGAAAAGAAAAGTTTAACTCTGCGAAATGCATGCACACATGACAGTGCAATTTCTCAGATAGCTTTCTTCTAGTTTTTATCCTGAGATATATGCTTTTTTGCCATTGGCCTCAATGAGTTCCCATATGTCCATTCCCAGAATGGACAAAAACAGTGTTTCCAAACTGCTGAATCATAAGAAAGTTTTTTCTCCATGAGATGAATGTACACATCACAAAGCAGTTTCCAAGAAAGCTTCTTTCTAGTGTTCATCTGAAGATATTCTTTTTCACCATTGGCCTCAAAGCACTCCCAAATATCCCTTCGCATATTCTACAAAAAGAGTGTTTCCAAAGACCTGAGTGAAAAGAAAGGTCCACCTTTGTGAGATGAATGCACACATCACAAAATGGTTTCCCAGATAGCTTCCTTCTAAGTTTTCAACCTGGAATATTCTCTTTTTCACCATTGACCTCAATGAGCTCCCAAATGTCCATTCTCCATATGGACAAAAACAGTGTTTCCAAACTGCTGAATGAAAAGAATGATTCAATTCCGTGAGATCAATACACACACAAATATCATAAAGCAGTTTTTCAGTCAGCTTTCTTCTGGTTTTTATCCTGGGATATATGCTTTTTCGCCATTGTTCTCAATGAGCTCCCAAATGTCCATTCGCAGAATGGACAAAAACAGTGTTTCAAAAGTGCTGAATCAAAAGAAAGGTTTATCTCTGTCAGATGAATCCACATATCACCAAGCAGTTTCTCAGAAATTTCTTTCTAGGTTTTATTGGAAGATTTTTTTTCACTATAGGCCTCAAAGTACTCCCAAATATCCCTTCGAAGATTCTATAAATACAGTATTTCCAAACTCCTGAGTGAAGAGAAAAGTTTACTTTGGTTAGATGAATACATACATCAGAAAACGATTTCCCAGATAGCTTCTTTCTGGTTTTTATCCTGCGATATTCACTTTTTCACCATTGACCAAAAAGTGCTAGTAAATGTCTAATGGAAAAATTGACAAACAAGGTTTCCAAACTGATGAATCAAAAGAAAGGTTTAACTCTGGGATATCAAGGCACACATCACATAGCAGTTTTTCAGAAAGCTTCTTTTTAGTTTTTATTCGAAGATTATTTCCTTTTCACCATAGGCCTCAATGTGCTCCCAAGTACCCCTTACCAGATTCTACAAAAACAGTGTTTCCAAACTGCCAAATGAAATGAAAGGTTTAAATCTGTGAGATGAATGCCTGCATCACCAAGAGATCTCTCAGATAGCTTCCTTCTAGTATTTATCCTTGGATAATCTCTTTATCACCATTGGTGTCAATTATCTGTCATATGTGCATTCACAGAATAGATAAAAAGAGTGTTTCCAAATTCCTAAATCAAAAGAGAGGTTTTGACGAAAAGTGAAAAGTGAAATATCCTCAAATAAAAGCTAGAAAGAAGTGTTCCAAGAAACTGCTCTCTAATATGTGCATTCATCTCAGACAGGTAAAGCTTTCCTTATACTACCCAGTTTGATAACTCTGTCTTTGAGGAATCTGCGAAAGGACATTAGGTGGCGCCTGGAGACCTATGCTGAGCAAGGAAATATCTTCACATGAAAACCACAGAGAAGCTTTCTGAGCAATTGTTTCATGATGTGTGTATTCATCTCATAGAGTTAAACCATTCTTTGAATTGACCAGTTTGAAATCACTGTTTATGTGTAATCTGAGAAAGGACATTTGGGAATGCTATGAAGAATATGGTGAAAAAGAAATACCCTCAGATATAAACCAGAAGGAAGCTTTCTGTGAAATTGCTATGTGTCATATGAATTCCACTCGCACAGCTAAGCTTCTCTTTTCACTGAGCAGTTTTCTAACACTGTTTTTGTTTAGTCTATGAACGGATATTTGGGAGCGCTTTGAGGCTTATGGTGAAAAAGGAAATATCTTGAGATGGAAACTGGAAAGAAACTTTCAGAGGAACTGCTTTGTGACCTGTGAATTCCACTCACAGAGTTATACCTCTCTTCTCATAGAGCACTGGGGAAACACTTTTGGAGAAAAAGCTACCAAGGGTTATCTGGAACATATTGATGACTATGGTGAAAAAGGAAATATCCTCAGAAAAAAACTGGAAAGAAACATTCTGTGAAACTGCTTTTTGATATGTGTGTTCATCTCACATAGATAAAGCTTTCATTACATTAACCAGCTTGGAAACTCTGTCATGGACAGATCCGCGAAGTCACATTTGGGAGCACATTCAGGCCTATGGTGAAAAAGGAAATATCTTCAGATAAACACTGGAGAGAAGCTTTCTGAGAAACTCATTTGTGATGTGTACATTCCATTCAAGGAGTTTTACCTCTTCTATTATAGGGCAGTATTTGAACACTGTTCGTGTAAAACCTAAAATGTGATATTTCAGAGTGCATTGAAGACTATGGTGAAAAGTGAAATATCCTCCAATAAAAGCTAGAAAGAAGCATTCCAAGAAACTGCTTTCTGATATGTGCATTCATCTCACCGAGGTAAAGCTTGCCTTAAATCGTCCATTTTGGTAACTCTGTACTTGAGGAATCTGCAAAGGGACATTAGGTGGTGTCTGGAGGCCTATGATGAGCAAGGAAATATCATCAGATGAAAACTGGCGAGAAGCTTTCTGAGCAACTGCTTTCTGATGTGTGTATTCATCTCATAGAGTTAAGCTGTTCTTTGGATTGAGCAGTTTGAAATCACTGTTTCTGTGGAATCTGAGAAAGGACATTTGGGAACACTATTTAGAAGATGCTGAAAAAGAACTATCCTCAGATAAAAACCAGAAGGAAGCTTTCTGTGAAACTGATTTGTGTCATGTGAATTTCTCTCGCATAGTTAAGCTTTTCTTTTCATTCAGCGGTTTTCTAACACTGTTTTTGTCAGTCTGCAAAGGGATATTTGATAGCGCTTTGAGGCTTATGGTGAAAAGGGAATTTCTTCCAATGGAAAATGGAGAGAAGCTTTCCAAGGAACTGCTTTGTGACCTGTGAATTCCACTCACATATTTATACATCTCTTCTCATAGAGCATTGGGGAAACACTTTTGGAGAAAAAGCTACCAAGTGATATTAAGGAGCATACAGACGCCTATGGTGATAAAGGAAACATTCTCAGACAAAAACTGGAAAGAAGCTTTCTCTGAAACTGCTTTGTGATATGTGTATTCATCTCACACAGATAAAGCTTTCTATATATTACACATCTTGGAAACTCTACCATGGACGGATCCGCGAAGGGACATTCCGGAGCACATTCCGGCCTATAGTTAAAAAAGAAATATCTTCAGATAAAAACTGGAGAGAAGCTTTCTGAGAAACTCCTTTCTGATGTGTGCATTCCACTCAGGGAGTTATACCTCTTTTCTCTTAGGGAAGTGTTTGAACACTGATCGTGTAAACCTAAAAATGGTATTTTTGAGCACAATGAAGACAATGGTGAAAAGGGAAAAATCCTCAAATAAAACCTAGAAAGAAGCATTCTGAGAAACTGCTTCCTGATATGTGTATTCATGTCACAGAAGTAAAGGTTTCCTTACGTTGCCCAGTTTGGAAACTCTGTCTTTGAGGAATCTGCAAAGGGACATTAGGTGGCGCCCGGAGGAATATGTTGAGTAAGGAAATATCTTCCAAAGAAACCTTTAGAAACACTTTCTGAGCAACTACTTTTGGATGCATGTGTTCACCTCATAGAGTTAAGCCATTCTTTGGATTGGGCAGTTTGAAATAATTGTTTCTGTGGAATCTGAGAAAGGACTTTTGGGAACGCTATGAAGAATAAGGTGAAAAAGAAATATCCTCAGATTGAAACTGGAAGGAAGATTTCTGTGAAACTGCTATGTGTCGTGTGAATTTCATTCACACAGATAAGCTTTTCTTTTCATTGAGCAGTTTTCTAACACTCTTTTAGTTTATTCTGCGAAGGGATATTCAGGAGTGCTTTGAGGCTTATGGTGAAAAACGAAATATCCTCAGAAAAAAAATGGAAAGAAGCTTTCTGTGAAACTGCTTTCTGATATGTGTATTCATCTCATGTAGATAAAGCTGTCTTTCCATTACACAGCTTGGAAACTCCATCATGGATGGATTCGCAAAGAGACATTCAGGAGGACATTCAGGCCGGGAGTTATACCTCTTTTCTCATAAGGCAGTGTTTGAACACTGTTCCTGTAAAACCTAAAAAGTGATACTTTAGAGCACATTGAAGACTATGGTGAGAAGCGAAATATCCTCAAATAAAACCCAGAAAGAAGTGTTCCATTTGGTGGCACCCCAAGGCCTGTGGTGAGCAAGGAAATGTCTTCCGATGAAAACTGGAGAGAAGCTTTCTGAGCAACTGCTTTGTGATGTGTGTATTCATCTCATAGACTTAAACGATGCTTTGGATTGGGCAGTTTGAAATCACTGTTTCTGTGGAATCTGAGGAAGGACATTTGGGAACATTCTTTAGAATATGGAGAAAGAAATATCCTCAGATAAAAACCAGAAGGAAGTTTTCTGTGAAACTGATATATGTCCTGTGAATTCCTCACGTGTAGTTAAGCTTCTCTTATCATTGAGCAGTTTTCTATCACTGTTTATGTTTAGCATGCAAAGGGATATTCGGGAGCACTTTGAGGATTATCGTGAGAAAGGAAATATGTTTAGATAGAAACTGGAGAGAAGCTTTCCCAGGAGCTGCTTTATGACGTGTGCATTCCACTCACAGAGTTATAGCTCACTTCTCATAGAGCATTGGGGAAACACTTTTGAAGATAAAGCTACCCATGGGTATTTGAGAGCATATTGATGCCTATGGTGAAAAAGGAAATATCCTCAGACAAAAATTGGAAGGAAGCTTTCTGTGAAAGTGCTTTGTGTTACGTGTATTCATCTCATGTATATAAAGCTTTCTTTACATTACACAGCTTGGAAATTCTGTCATGGTTGGATCCCCGAGGGTACATTCGGGAGAACATGCATACCTAAGGTGAAAAAGGAAACATCTTCAGATATAAACTGGAGAGAAGCATTCTGAGAAACTCCTTTGTGATATGTGATTTCCACTAAGGGAGTTATATCTCTTTTATCATAGGGCAATATTTGAACACTGTTGGTATAAAATATAAAAAGTGATATTTCAGAGCACATTGAAGACTATGGTGTAAATTGAAATAACCTCAAATAAAGCCAGAAAGAAGCATTCCAAGAAACTGCCCTCGGATATGTGCATTCATTTCACAAAGGTGACGCTTACTCTACATTGCCAAGTTTGGACACTCTGTCTTTGAGGAATCTGTGAAGGGATATTAGGTGGCGCCCAGAGGCCTCTGGTGAGAAAGGAAATGTCTTCCATTGAACACTGGAGAGAAGCTTTCTGGTAACTGCTTTATGATGTGTGTATTCATCTCTTAGAGTTAAACCATTCTTTGGATGAGCAGTTTGAAATCACTGTTTCTTTGGAACCTGAGAAAGGACATTTGAGAACACTCTTTAGAATATGCTGAAAAGGAAATATCCTCAGACAAAAATTGGAAGGAAGCTTTCTGTGAAAGTGCTTTGTGTTACGTGTATTCATCTCATGTATATAAAGCTTTCTTTACATTACACAGCTTGGAAATTCTGTCATGGTTGGATCCCCGAGGGTACATTCGGGAGAACATGCATACCTAAGGTGAAAAAGGAAACATCTTCAGATATAAACTGGAGAGAAGCATTCTGAGAAACTCCTTTGTGATATGTGATTTCCACTAAGGGAGTTATATCTCTTTTATCATAGGGCAATATTTGAACACTGTTGGTATAAAATATAAAAAGTGATATTTCAGAGCACATTGAAGACTATGGTGTAAATTGAAATAACCTCAAATAAAGCCAGAAAGAAGCATTCCAAGAAACTGCCCTCGGATATGTGCATTCATTTCACAAAGGTGACGCTTACTCTACATTGCCAAGTTTGGACACTCTGTCTTTGAGGAATCTGTGAAGGGATATTAGGTGGCGCCCAGAGGCCTCTGGTGAGAAAGGAAATGTCTTCCATTGAACACTGGAGAGAAGCTTTCTGGTAACTGCTTTATGATGTGTGTATTCATCTCTTAGAGTTAAACCATTCTTTGGATTGAGCAGTTTGAAATCACTGTTTCTTTGGAACCTGAGAAAGGACATTTGAGAACACTCTTTAGAATATGCTGAAAAGGAAATATCCTCAGATAAAAACCAGAAGGAATTCTTCTGTGAAACTACTCGGTGTCATGTGAATTCCACTCACACAGTTAAGCTTCTCTTTTCATTGAACAGTATTCTAACACTGTTTTTGTGTAGTCTGTGAAGGGATATTCGGGAACGCTTTGACGCTTATAGTGAAAACTGAAATATCTTCTATAGAAACTGGAGAGAAGCTTTCTGAGTAGTTATTTTGTGATGTATGTATTCCACTCACAGTGTTATACCTCTATTGTCATATGGCATCGGGGAAACCCTTTTGGAGAAAAAGGTACCAAGGGATATTCGGGAGTATATTGACACCTTTGGTGTAAACGGAAATAGCCTCAGACAAACACTGGAAGGAAGCTTTCTATGAGACTACTATGTGCCATGTGTATTCACCTAATATATATAAAGCATTATGCAGCTTGGAAACTCTGTCATGGACGGATTGGCAAGGGACATTCAGGAGCACATTCAGGCCTATGGTGTAAAAGAAAATATCTTCAGATAAAAACTGGAGAGAAGCTTTCTGAGAAACTGCTTTGTGATTGTCCATTCCAATCAGGGAGTTATACTTCTTTTCTTTTTTTTTTTTTTTTTTATTATACTTTAAGTTCTAGGGTACATGTGCATGACGTTTATATCATGTATAACTCCCCAATGCAATCCCTCCCTCCTCCCCCCTCCCCATGATAGGCCCCAGTGTGTGATGTTCCCCTTCCCGAGTCCAAGTGATCTCATTGTTCAGTTCCCACCTATGAGTGAGAACATGCGGTGTTTGGTTTTCTCTTCTTGTGATAGTTTGCTAAGAATGATGGATTCCAGCTGCATCCATGTCCCTACAAAGGACGCAAACTCATCCTTTTTGATGGCTGCATAGTATTCCATGGTGTATATGTGCCACATTTTCTGAATCCAGTCTGTCACAGATGGACATTTGGGTTGATTCCAAGTCTTTGCTATTGTGAATAGTGCCGCAATAAACATACGTGTGCATGTGTCTTTGTAGTAGAGTAATTTATAATCCTTTGGGTATATACCCAGTAGTGGGATGGCTGGGTCATATGGTACATCTAGTTCTAGATCCTTGAGGAATCGCCATACTGTTTTCCATAATGGTTGAATTAGTTTACAATCCCACCAACAGTGTAAAAGTGTTCCTATTTCTCCACATCCTCTCCAACACCTGTTGTTTCCTGACTTCTTAATGATTGCCATTCTAACTGGTGTGAGATGGTATCTCATTGTGGTTTTGATTTGCATTTCTCTGATGGCGAGTGATGATGAGCATTTTTTCATGTGTCTGTTGGCTGTATGAATGTCTTCTTTTGAGAAATGTCTGTTCATATCCTTTCCCCACTTTTTGATGGGGTTGTTTGTTTTTTTCTTGTATATTTGTTTGAGTTCTTTGTAGATTCTGGATATTAGCCCTTTGTCAGATGAGTAGGTTGCAAAAATTTTCTCCCATTCTGTAGGTTGCCTGTTCACTCTGATGGTAGTTTCTTTTGCTGTGCAAAAGCTCTTTAATTTAATTAGATCCCATGTGTCAATTTTTGCTTTTGCTGCCGTTGCTTTTGGTGTTTTAGACATGAAGTCCTTGCCCATGCCTATGTCCTGAATGGTACTACCTAGATTTTCTTCTAGGGTTTTTATGGTATTAGGTCTAACATTTAAGTCTCTGATCCATCTTGAATTATTTTCGTATAAGGGGTAAGGAAAGGATCCAGTTTCAGCTTTCTACTTATGGCTAGCCAATTTTCCCAGCACCATTTATTAAATAGGGAATCCTTTCCCCATTTCTTGTTTTTGTCAGGTTTGTCAAAGATCAGATGGCTGTAGATGTGTGGTATTATTTCTGAGGACTCTGTTCTGTTCCATTGGTCTATATCTCTGTTGTGGTACCAGTACCATGCTGTTTTGGTTACTGTAGCCTTGTAGTATAGTTTGAAGTCAGGTAGCGTGACGCCTCCAGCTTTGTCCTTTTGACTTAGGATTGTCTTGGCAATGCGGGCTCTTTTTTGGTTCCATATGAACTTTAAAGCCGTTTTTTCCAATTCTGTGAAGAAAGTCATTGGTAGCTTGATGGGGATGGCATTGAATCTATAAATAACCTTGGGCAGTATGGCCATTTTCACGATATTGATTCTTCCTATCCATGAGCATGGTATGTTCTTCCATTTGTTTGTGTCCTCTTTGATTTCACTGAGCAGTGGTTTGTAGTTCTCCTTGAAGAGGTCCTTTACATCCCTTGTAAGCTGGATTCCTAGGTATTTTATTCTCTTTGAAGCAATTGTGAATGGAAGTTCATTCCTGATTTGGCTCTCTGCTTGTCTGTTACTGGTGTATAAGAATGCTTGTGATTTTTGCACATTAATTTTGTATCCTGAGACTTTGCTGAAGTTGCTTATCAGCTTAAGGAGATTTTGGGCTGAGACAATGGGGTTTTCTAAATATACAATCATGTCATCTGCAAACAGGGACAATTTGACTTCTTCTTTTCCTAACTGGATACCCTTGATTTCTTTCTCTTGCCTGATTGCCCTAGCCAGAACTTCCAACACGATGTTGAATAGGAGTGGTGAGAGAGGGCATCCCTGTCTTGTGCCAGTTTTCAAAGGGGATTTTTCCAGTTTTTGCCCATTCAGTATGATATTAGCTGTGGGTTTGTCATAAATAGCTCTTATTATTTTGAGGTACGTTCCATCAATACCGAATTTATTGAGCGTTTTTAGCATAAAGGGCTGTTGAATTTTGTCAAAAGCCTTTTCTGCATCTATTGAGATAATCATGTGGTTCTTGTCTTTGGTTCTGTTTATATGCTGGATTACGTTTATTGATTTGCGAATGTTGAACCAGCCTTGCATCCCAGGGATGAAGCCCACTTGATCATGGTGGATAAGCTTTTTGATGTGCTGCTGAATCCGGTTTGCCAGTATTTTATTGAGAATTTTTGCATCGATGTTCATCAGGGATATTGGTCTAAAATTCTCTTTTTTTGTTGTGTCTCTGCCAGGCTTTGGTATCAGGATGATGTTGGCCTCATAAAAAGAGTTGGGGAGGATTCCCTCTTTTTCTATTGATTGAAATAGTTTCAGAAGGAATGGTACCAGCTCCTCCTTGTACCTCTGGTAGAATTCAGCTGTGAATCCATCTGGTCCTGGACTTTTTTTGGTGGGTAGGCTATTAATTGTTGCCTCAATTTCAGAGCCTGCTATTGGTCTATTCAGGGATTCAAATTCTTCCTGGTTTAGTCTTGGGAGACTGTAAGTGTCCAGGAAATTATCCATTTCTTCTAGATTTTCTAGTTGATTTGCGTAGAGGCATTTATAGTATTCTCTGATGGTTGTTTGTATTTCTGTGGGGTCGGTGGTGATATCCCCTTTATCATTTTTTATTGCGACTATTTGATTCCTCTCTCTTTTCTTCTTATTAGTCTTGCTAGCGGTCTGTCAATTTTGTTGATCTTTTCAAAAAACCAACTCCTGGATTCATTGATTTTTTGGAGGGTTTTTTGTGTCTCTATCTCCTTCAGCTCTGCTCTGAGCTTAGTTATTTCTTGCCTTCTGCTAGCTTTGGAATGTGTTTGCTCTTGCCTCTCTAGTTCTTTTAATTGTGATGTTAGAGTGTCCATTTTAGATCTCTCCTGCTTTCTCTTGTGGGCATTTAGTGCTATAAATTTCCCTCTACACACTGCTTTAAATGTGTCCCAGAGATTCTGGTATGTTGTATCTTTGTTCTCATTGGTTTCGAAGAACATCTTTATTTCTGCTTTCATTTCGTTATGTACCCAGTAGTCATTCAGGAGCAGGTTGTTCAGTTTCCATGTAGTTGAGCGGTTTTGATTGAGTTTCTTGGTCCTGAGTTCTAGTTTGATTGCACTGTGGTCTGAGAGAGAGTTTGTTATAATTTCTGTTCTTTTACATTTGCTGAGGAGTGCTTTACTT
Organism: Trachypithecus francoisi; assembly: GCF_009764315.1. NCBI lineage: Eukaryota > Metazoa > Chordata > Mammalia > Primates > Cercopithecidae > Trachypithecus > Trachypithecus francoisi. Next base: position 324,005 of record NW_022680515.1, read on the forward strand.
CCAATTATGTGGTCAATTTTGGAATAAGTGCGATGTGGTGCTGAGAAGAATGTATATTCTGTTGATTTGGGGTGGAGAGTTCTATAGATGTCTATTAGGTCCGCTTGGTGCAGAGATGAGTTCAATTCCTGGATATCCTTGTTAACTTTCTGTCTCGTTGATCTGTCTAATATTGACAGTGGAGTGTTGAAGTCTCCCATTATTATTGTATGGGAGTCTAAGTCTCTTTGTAGGTCTCTAAGGACTTGCTTTATGAATCTGGGTGCTCCTGTATTGGGTGCATAGATATTTAGGAGAGTTAGCTCTTCCTGTTCCAAAGAAAGAATCAGACAGGTACAATCGCTGTTCAGCAATATTCTATCTTTGGCAACCTCTGCTGCTGACACCCAGGCAAACAGGGTCTGGAGTGGACCTCAAGCAATCTCCAACAGACCAACAGACAGTCCTTCTGACTGTCAGAAGGAAAACTATCAAACAGGAAGGACACCTATACCAAAACCCCATCAGTACGTCACCATCATCAAAGACCAGAGACAGATAAAACCACAAAGATGGGGAAGAAGCAGGGCAGAAAAGCTGGAAATTCAAAAAATAAGAGCGCATCTCCTCCTGCAAAGGAGCGCAGCCCATCGCCAGCAACGGATCAAAGCTGGTCAGAGAATGACTTTGACGAGATGAGAGAAGAAGGCTTCAGTCCATCAAACCTCTCAGAACTAAAGGAGGAATTACGTACCCAGCGCAAAGAAACTAAAAATCTTGAAAAAAAAGTGGAAGAATTGACAGCTAGACTAATTAATGCAGAGAAGATCATAAACGAAATGACAGAGATGAAAACCATGACACGAGAAATACGTGACAAATGCACAAGCTTCAGTAACCGACTCGATCAACTGGAAGAAAGAGTATCAGCGATTGAGGATCAAATGAATGAAATGAATCGAGAAGAGAAACCAAAAGAAAAAAGAAGAAAAAGAAATGAACAAAGCCTGCAAGAAGTATGGGATTATGTAAAAAGACCAAATCTACGTCTGATTGGGGTGCCTGAAAATGAGGGGGAAAATGGAACCAAGTTGGAAAACACTCTTCAGGATATTATCCAGGAGAACTTCCCCAACCTAGTAGGGCAGGACAACATTCAAATTCAGGAAATACAGAGAACGCCACAAAGATACTCCTCCAGAAGAGCAACTCCAAGACACATAATTGCCAGATTCACCAAAGTTGAAATGAAGGAAAAAATCTTAAGGGCAGCCAGAGAGAAAGGTCGGTTACCCACAAAGGGAAGCCCATCAGAATAACAGCAGACCTCTCGGCAGAAACTCTACAAGCCAGAAGAGAGTGGGGGCCAATATTCAACGTTCTTAAAGAAAAGAATTTTAAACCCAGAATTTCATATCCAGCCAAACTAAGCTTCATCAGTGAAGGAGAAATAAAATCCTTTACAGATAAGCAAATGCTTAGAGATTTTGTCACCACCAGGCCTGCCTTACAAGAGACCCTGAAGGAAGCCCTAAACATGGAAAGGAACAACCGATACCAGCCATTGCAAAAACATGCCAAAATGTAAAGAACATCGAGGCTAGGAAGAAATTGCATCAACTAACGAGCAAAATAACCAGTTAATATCATAATGACAGGATCAAGTTCACACATAACAATATTAACCTTAATGTCAATGGACTAAATGCTCCAATTAAAAGACACAGACTGGCAAACTGGATAAAGAGTCAAGACCCATCAGTCTGCTGTATTCAGGAGACCCATCTCACATGCAGAGACATACATAGGCTCAAAATAAAGGGATGGAGGAAGATCTACCAAGCAAATGGAGAACAAAAAAAAGCAGGGGTTGCAATCCTAGTCTCTGATAAAACAGACTTTATACTTCTTTTCTAATAAGGCAGTGTTTCAACACCGTTCCTATAAAACCGAAAAAGTGATATTTCGGATCACGTTGAAGACTATGGCGAATAATGAAATATCCTAAAATAAAACTTAGAAACATGCATTCCAAGAAACTGTTCTCTGATGTGTTCATTCATTTCACAAAGTTAAAACTTACTCTACATTGTCCAGTTTGGAAACTCTGTCTTTGAGGAATCTGTGAAGGGATATTAAGTGGCACCCAGAGGCCGGTGGTGAGCAAGGAAATGTCTTCTGATGAAAACTTGAGACAATCTTTCTGAGGAACTGCTTTGTGATGTGTGTATTCATCTCATAGAGTTAGACCATTCTTTGGATTGAGCAGTATGCAATCACAGCTTCTGAGGAATCTGAGGAAGTGTGTTTGGGAACGCTCTTTAGAATATGGAGAAAGAAATATCCTCACATAAAAACCAGAAGGAAGCTTTCTGTGAAATCGCTCTGTGTCGTGTGAATTCCACTCACACATTTAAGCTTCTGTTTTCATTGAGCAGTATTCTAACACTGTTTCTGTTTAGTCTGCAAAGGGATAATCGGGAGCACTTTGAGGCTTATGGTGAAAACGGAAATATCTTCAGATAGAAACTGGAGAGAAACTTTCTGAGAAGCCACTTTGTGACGTGTGTATGCCACTCACAGTGTTATACCTTTCTTCTCATAGAGGATTGGGGCATCCCTTTTGGAGAAAATGCTACCAAGGGAAAATCGGGAGTATGTAGATGGCTACAGTGAAAAAGAAAATATCCTCAGACAAAAACCGGATAGAAGCTTTCTGTGAAACTGTTTTATGATAGATATGTTTATTCATGTCACATAGATAAAACTGTTGTTATATTTTGCAGTTTGGAAACTCCGTCATGGACAGATCTGTGAAGAGACATTCGGGAGCACTTTCAGGGTGATGACGAAAAAGGAAATCTTGCAGATGAAAACTGGAGAGATGCTTTCTGAGACACTGGTTAGTGATGTGCATTCCACTCATGGAGTTATACCTCTTTTCTCATAAGGCAGTGTTTGAACACTGTTCCTGTAAAACCAAAAATGTGATATTTTGGAACACATTGAAGACTATGGCAAAAAGTGAAATATCCTCAAATAAAACCCAGAAAGAAACGTTCCAAGAAACTACTCTTTGATGTGTGCATTCGTTTGACAGATTAAAGCTTACTCTACGTTGTCGAGTTTGGAAATTCTGTTTTTGAGGAAACTGCGAAGAGATATTAAGTGGCATCCAGAAGCCTGTGGTGAGCAAGGAAATATCTTCAGATGATAACTGGAGAGAAGCTTTCTGAGCAAGTGCTTTGTGATGTGTGTATTCGTCTCATAGAGTTAAACCATTCTTTGGATTGAGCAGTTTGAAATCACTGTTTCTGTGGAATCTGAGGAAGGACATTTGGGAACGCTCTTTAGAATATGGAGAAAGAAATATCCTCAGACAAAAACCAGAAGGATGCTTTCTCTGAAACTGCTATGTGTTGAGTGAATTCCTCTCACTCAGTTAAGCTTCTCTTTTCATTGAGCAGTTTTCTAACACTGTTTATGTTCAGTGTGTGAAGGGATATTAGGGAATACTTTGAGGCTTACGGTGAAAAAGGAAATATATTCAGATAGAAAGTGGAGAGAAGCTTTCCGAGGAACTGCTTTGTGAGTGTGCATTCTAGTCACAGTGTTATACCTCCCTTCTCATACAGCATCGGGAAACCCCTTTTGGAGAAAAAGGACACAATTGCTATTCAGGCACATATTGACACCTTTGGTGAAAAGGGAAATAGCCTCAGACAAAAACTGGAAAGAAGCTTTCTGTGAAACTGCTCTGTACTATGTGTATTGCTCTCACATAGGTAAAGCTTTCTTTACATTATGCATCTTGGAAACTCTGTCACGGATGGATCCGTGAAGGGACATTCAGGAGCACACTCAGGACTATGATGAAAAAAGAAATATCTTCAGATAAAAACTGGAAAGAAGCTTTCTGTGAATCTGCTTTTTCTCTGTTTATTCATCTCACACAGATAAAGCTTTATTTACATTACACAGCTTGGAAAAACTGTCATGGACGGATCCACGAAGGGACATTTGGGAGCACATTCATGACTATGGTGAAAAAGGAAATATTTTCAGAAAAATACAGCAGAGAATCTCTCTGAGAAACTGCTTTGTGATGTGTGCATTCCACTCAGTGAGTTTTACCTCTTTTCTCATAAGGCAGTGTTTGAACACCGTTCCTGTAAAACCGAAAAAGTGATAATGCGGAGCACATTGAAGAGTATGGTGAAAAGTGAAATATCCTCAAATAAAATCCAGAAAGAAGTGTTCCAAGAAACTGCTCTCTGATATGTGCATTGATTTCACAGAGTTAAAGCTTACTCTACATTGCCCAGTTTGGGAACTCTGTACTTGTGGAATCTGCGAAGGGATATTAAGTGGCACCCGGAGGCCTGTGGTGAGCAAGGAAATGTCTTCCGTTGATATTGGAGAGAAGCTTTCTGAGCAACTGCTTTGTGATGTGTGTATTCATCTCATAGAGTTAAACCACTCTTTGGATTGAGCAGTTTGAAATCACTGCTTCTGTGGAATCTGAGGAAGGAGATTTGGGAATTCAATTTAGAATATGGAGAAAGAAATATCCTCAGATAAAAACCAGAGGGAAGCTTTCTGTGAAATGGCTATGTGTTGTGTGAATTCCTCTTGCTCAGTTAAGCTTCTCTTTTCATTGAGCAGTTTTCTAACACTGTTTATGTTTAGTGTACGAAGGAATATTCGGGAGTGCTTCGTGGTTTACAGTGAGAAAGGAAATATGTTCAGATAGAAAATGGAGAGAAGCTTTAAGAGGAACTGCTTTGTGACGTGTGCATTGCACTCACAGTGTTATACCTCTCTTCTCATACAGCATTGGGAAACCCTTTTGGAGAAAACCTTAGCAAGGGATATTAGGGAGCATATTGACGCCTATGGTGAAAAAGGAAATAGCTTCAGGCAAAAACTGGAAAGAAGCTTTCTGCAAAACTGCTCTGTGATATGTGTATTCGTCTCACATAGATAAAGCTTTCTTTAAATTACGGGGCTTGAAAACTCTGTCATGGACGGATCCACCAAGGGACATTAGTGGTGTCCACATTCAGTCCTAAGGTGAAAAAGGAAATATCATCAGTTAAAATCCGGAGAGAAGCTTTCTGAGAAACTTCTTTGTGATGTGTGCATTCCATTCAGGGAGTTATACCTCTTTTCTCATAAGACAATGTTTGAATACTGTTCCTGTAAAACCGAAAAAGTGATATTTTGGAACGCATTGATGACTATGGCGAAAAGCGAAATATCCTCAAAGAAAACCCAGAAAGAAGCATTCCAAAAAACTGCTCTCTGATATGTGCATTCATTTCACAGAGTTAAAGCTTACTCTACATTGCCCAGTTTGGAAACTCTGTCTTTGAGGAATCTGAGAAGGGATATTAAGTGGCTCCCGGAGGCCTGTGGTGAGCAAGGAAATGTCTTCCGTTGAAAACTGGAGAGAAGATTTATGAGCAACTGCTTTATGAAGTGTGTATTCATCTCATAGAGTTAAATTATTCTTTGGATTGAGCAGTTAGATATCATTCTTTCTGTGGAATCTGATGAAGGACATTTGGGAACACTCTTTGGAATATGGAGAAAGAAATATCCTCATATAAAAACCAGAAGAAAGCATTCTGTGAAACAGTCATGTGTCGTGTGAATTCCTCTTGCTCAGTTAACCTTCTCTTTTCATAGAGCAGTTTTCTAACATTGTTTATGTTTAGTGTCTGAAAGGATATTCGGGAGTGCTTTGAGGCTTATGGTGAAAAAGGAAATATGTTCAGATTGATATCTGAGAGAAGCTTTCCGAGGAACTGCTTTGTGTTGTGTGCATTCCACTCACAGTGTTATACCTCTCTTCTCATACAGGATTAGGGAAACCCTTTTGGAGAAAAAGGTACCAAGGGATATCCAGGAGCATATTGACGCCTATGGTGAAAAGGGAAATAGCCTCAGACAAACACTGGAAAGAAGTTTTCTATGAAACTGCAATGTGCTATGTGTATTCATCTAACATAGATAAAGGTTTCTTCATATTATGCAGCTTGGAAACTCTGTCATGGACGGATCTGCGAAGGAACATTCAGAAGCACATTCAGGACTATGGTGAAATAGGAAATATCTTCAGACAAAAACTGGAAAGAAGCTTTCTGTGAAACCGCTCTGTGAAATGTGTATTCATCTCACATAGATAAAACTTTCTTTGCATTATGCAGCTTGGAACTCTGTCATGGATGGATCCACGAAGGGACATGCAGGAGCACATTCAGGACTATGGTGAAAAAGGCAATAACTTCAGATAAAAACCGTGGAGAAGCTTTATGAGAAACTGCTTTGTGATGTGTGCATTCCACTCAGGGAGTTATGCTTCTTTTCTCATAAGGCACTGTTTGAATACTGTTCCTGTAATACTGAAAAAGTGATTATTCAGAGCGCTTTGAAGACCATGATGAAAAGTGAACTATCCTCAAATAAAACCCAGAGAGAAGCATTCAAAGAAACAGCAGTCTGATATGTGCATTCACTTCGCAGAGTTAAAGCTTACTCTACATTGCCCAGTTTGGAAACTCCGTCTCTGAGAAATCTGCGAAGGGATATTAAGTGGTGCCCAGAGGCCTGTGGTGAGCAAGGAAATGTCTTCTGATGAAAACTGGAGAGAAGCTTTATGAACAACTGATTTGTAATGTGTGTATTCATCTCAAAGAGTTAAATCATTCTTTGGATTGAGCAGTGTGAATTCACTGTCTCTGTGGAACCTGAGAAAGGATATTTGGGAACGCTCTTTAGAAAATGCTGAAAAAGAAATACCCTCAGATAAAAACCTGAAGGAAGCTTTCTGTGAAACTGCTCTGTGTCGTTTGAATTCCACTTGCACAGTTAAGCTTCTCTTTTTATTGAGAAGTATTCTAACACTGTTTTTGTTTAGTCTGCAAAGGGATATTTGGGACCACTTTGAGGTTTACCTTGAAAATAGAAATATTTTCAGATATAAACTGGAAAGAAGCTTTCCGAGGAGCTGCTTTGTGACATGTGCATTCCACTCACAGAGTTATATCTTTCTTCTCATAGTGGATTGGGGAATACCTTTTGGAGAAAAAGCTACAAAGGGACATTCGGGAGTATTTGGAAGGCTATAGTGAAAAAGGAAATATCCTTTGACAAAAACTGGAAAGAAGCTTTCGATGAAACTGCTTTGAGACAGATATGTTTATTCATATCACATAGATAATGCTTCCTTTATTACGCAGTTTGGAAACTCTGTCATGGACGGATCCACGAAGGGACATCTGGGAGCACATTCAGACCTATGGTGAAAAAGGAAAAATCTTCAGACAGAAACTGGACAGAAGCCTTTTGAGGAACTTCTTTAAGACGTGTGCATTCTACTCACAGTGTTATAAATCTCTTCTTATACAGCATCGGGGAAACCCTTTTGGAGAAAAAGGTACAAGGGATAATCTGGAGCATATTGATGCCTATGGTGTAAAGGGAAATAGCCTGAGACAAAAATTGGAAAGAAGCTTTCTGTGAAACTGCTCTGTGATATGTGTATTCATTTCAATAGATAACGCATACTTTATATTATGCAGCTTGGAAACTCTGTCATGGATGGATCCGCAAAAGGACATTCGGGTGCACATCTAGGACTATGATGAAAAAGGAAATATTTTCAGATAAAAACTGCAAAGAAGCTTTCTGTGAATCTGCTTTTTGCTATGTTTATTTGTCTCACACACATAAAGCTTTCTTTACATTACACAGCTTGGAAACTCTATTATGGACGGGTCTGTGCAGGGATATTTGGGAGCACATTAAGGACTATGGTGAAAAAGGAAATATCTTTAGATAAAAACAGGAGAGAAGCTTTCTAAGAAACTGCTTTGTGATGTGCGCATTCCACTCAGGGAGTTATACCTCTTTTCTCATAAGACAGTGTTTGAACACTGTTCCTGTAAAACCGAAAAAGTGATATTTCAGAACGCATTGAAGACTATGACGAAAAGTGAAATATCATCAAATAAAACCCAGAAAGAAGAGTTCCAAGAAACTGCTCTCTGATATGTGCATTCATTTCACAGAGTTAAAGCTAACTCTGCATTGCCCAGTGTGGAAACTCGGTCTTTGAGAAATCAGCATAGGGATATTAAGTGGCACCGGGGGCCTGTGGTGAGCAAGGAAATGTCTTCCGATGAACACTGGAGAGAAGCTTTCTGAGCAACGCTTTGTGATGTGTGTATTCATCTCATAGAGTTAAACCATTCCTTGGATTCAACAGTCTGAAATCACTGTTTCTGTGGAAACTGAGGAAGGACATTTGGGAAGGCTCCTGAGAATATGGAGAAAGAAATATCCTCAGATAAAAACCAGAAGGAAGCTTTAAGTGAAACTGCTATGTGTCATGTGAATTCCTCTTGCTCAGTTAAGCTTCTCTTTTCATTGAGCTGTTTTCTAACACTGTTTATGTTTAGGGTTTAAAGGGATATTCAGGAGCGCTTTGAGGCTTATGGTGAAAAAAAAATATGTTCAGATAGAAACAGGAGAGAAGTTTTCCGAGGAACTGCTTTGTGATGTGCGCATTCCACTCACAGTGTTATACCTCTCCTCTCATACAGCATTTGGGAAACTCTTTTGGAAAAAAAGGTTTCAGGGGATATTCGGGAGCACATTCAGGACTATGATGAAAAGGGAAATCACCTCAGACAAAACTGGAAAGAGGCTTTTTGTGAACCCATTCTCTGATATGAGTATTCATCTCACATAGACAAAGCATTCTTTATATTACACAGCTAGCAAACTCTGTCATGGACGGATCCATGAAGGGACATTTGGGAGCACATTCACAACTATGGTGAAAAAGGAAATATCTTCTGATAAAAACTGGAGAGAAGCTTTCTATGAAACTGCTTCTTGCTATGTTTATTAATCTCACATAGATAAAGCTTTCTTTACATTACGCAGTTTGGAAACTCCATCATAGACGGATCCGCAATGCGATATTTGGGATGACAGTCAGTCCTATGGTGAAAAAGGAAATATCTTCAGAAAAAGGTGGAGAGAAGCTTTCTGAGAAACTGCTTTGTGATGTGTGCATTCCATCCAGGGAGTTATACCTCTTTTCTTATAAGGCAGTGCTTGAACACTGTTCCTGTAAAACCGAAAAAGTGATATTTTGGAGCGCATTGATGACTATGGCGAAAATCGAAATATCCTCAAATAAAACCCAGAAAGAAGCATTCCAAGAAGCTGCTCTCTGATGTGCATTCATTTCACAGAGTTAAAGCTTACTCTACATTGCCCATTTCGGAAGCTCTGTCTTTGAGGAATCTGCGAGGGAATATTAAGTGGCGCCTGGAGTCCTGTGATGAGCAAGGAAATGTCTTCCATTGAAAACTGGAGAGAAGCTTTCTGAGAAACTGCATTTTGATGTGTGTATTCATCTCATGGAGTTAAATTATTCTTTGGATTGAGCAGTATGAAATCACTGTTTTTGGAACCTGAGAAAGGACATTTGGGAACACTCTTTAGAGTATGCTAAAAAAGAAATACCCTCTGATAGAAACCAGAAGGAAGCTTTCTGTGAAACTGCTCTGTGTCGTGTGAATTCCACTCACACAGTTCAGCTTCTCTTTTCATTGAGCAGTATTGTAACACTGTTTATATTTAGCATGCGAAGGGATATTCGGAAGTGTTTTGAGACTTACAATGAAAACGGAAATATCATCAGATAAAAACTGGAGATATGCTTTCCATGGAACTGCTTTGTGACGTGCTCATTCCACTCACAGAGTTATACATTTCTTTTCATAGAGTACTGGGGAATCCCTTTTAGAGAAAAAGCTATGAAAGGACATTCAGGAGTATATGGATGGCTATGGTGAAAAAGGAAATATCCTTCGAGAAAAGTTTGAAAGAAGCTTTCTTCGAAACAGCTTTGTGAAAGACATATTTATTCATCTCACATAGATAAAACTTCTTTATATTACGCAGTTTGAAAACTGCGTCATGGATGGATCTGCAAAGGGACATTCTGGAGCACATTCAGGCCTATGGTGAAAAAGGAAATATCTCGAGGTAAAAATTGAAGAGAAGCTTTCTGAGAAACTGCTTTTTGATGTGTGCATTCCACTCAGGGAGTTGTACTTCTTTTCTCATAAGGCAGTGTTGGAACACAGTTCCTGTAAAATCGAAAAAGTGATACGTCAGAGCGCATTGAGGACTATAGCAAAAAGTGAAATATTCTCAAATATAACCCAGAAAGAAGCTTTCCAAGAAACTGCTCCCTATATGTGCATTCATTTCACAGAGTTACGTTTTCTCTATGTTGTCCAGTGTGGAAACTCTGTCTCTGAGGAATCTGCGAAGGGATATTAAGTGATGCCCAGAGGCCTGTGGTGAGCAAGGAAATGTCTTCTGATGAAAACTGGAGAGAAACTTTCTGAGCAACTGCTTTGTGATATTTGTATTCATCTCATAGAGTTAAAGCACTTTTTGGATTGAACAGATTGAAATCACTGTTTCTGTGGAATCTGAGGAAGGACATTTGGGAACGTTCTTTAGAATATGGAGAAAGAAATATCCTCAGATAAAAACCAGAAGGAAGCTTTCTGAGAAACTGCTTTGTGATGTGTGCATCCCACTCAGGGAGTTATACCTCTTTTCTTATAAGGCAGTGTTTGAACACTGTTCCTGTAAAACCGAAAAAATGATATTTCGGAGCACTTTGCAGACTATGGTGAAAAGTGAACTATCCTCAAATAAAACCCAGAAAGATGTGTTGCAAGAAACTGCTGTCTGATATGTGCATTCACTTCACAGAGTTAAAGCTTACTCTACATTTCCCAGTTTTGGAAATGCTGTCTCTGACGAATCTGCGAAGGGATATTAAGTGGCTCCTGGAGGTCTGTGGTGAGCAAGGAAATGTCCCCGAGGCAAACTGGAGAGAATCTTTCTGAACAACTTCTTTGTGATGTGTATATTCATCTTCTAGAGTTAAAACATATTTTGGATTGAGCAGTTTGAAATCACTGTTTCTATGGAACCTGAGAAAGGACACTTGGGAACGCTCTTTAGAAAATGCTGAGAAAGAAATACCCTGAGATAAAAATCAGAAGGAAGCTTTCTGTGAAACTTTTCTGTATCACGTGAATTCTACTTGCACAGTTAAGCTTCTCTTTTCATTGAGAAGTAGTCTAATACTGTTTTTGTTTAGTCTGAGAAGGGATATTCGGGAGCACTTAGAGGCTGATGGTGAAAACAGCAATATCTTCTCATAGAAACTGGGCAGAAGGTATCAGGGGACTGTTTTGTGATGTGTGCATTCCACTCACAGAGTTATACTTTCCTTTTCATAGAGGATTGGGGAATCCCTTTTGGAGAAAAAGCTAAAAAGAGATATTCCGGAGTATATGGATGGCTATGGTGAAAAAGGAAATATCCTCAGACAAAAACTGAAAAGGAACTTTCTGTGAAACTGCTTTGTGAGAGATATCTTTATTCATCTCACATAGATAAAACTTTCTTTATATTACACAGTTTGGAAACTCCACCTTGGACGGATTCACGAAGGGACATTCGGGAGCACAGTTAGTACTACGGTGAAAAAGAAAATATCTACAGATAAAAATTGGAGAGAAGCTTTCTGAGAAACTACTTTGTGATGTGTGCATTCCACTCAGGGAGTTATACTTTTTTTCTCATAAGGCAGTGTTTGAATACCGTTCCTGTAAAACCAAAAGAGTGATATTTCAGAGCGCTTTGAAGACTATGGCAAAAAGTCAAATATCCTCAAATAAAACCCAGAAAGAAGCGTTCCAAGAAACTGCACTCTGATATGTGCTTTCATTTCACAGAATTAAAGATCACTCTACGTTGCCCAGTTTAGAAACTCTGTCTTTGAGAAACCAGTGAAGGGATATTAAGTGTCTCCTGGAGGCCTTTGGTGAGCAAGGAAATGTCTTTCATTGAAAACTGGAGAAAAGCTTTCTGAGCAAGTGCTTTGTGATGTTTGTATTCACCTCATAGAGTTAAATCATTCTTTGGATTGAGCAGTTTGAAATCACCGTTTCTGTGGAATCTGAGAAAGGACATTTGGGAACGCTCTTTAGAATATGCTGAAAAAGAAATTCCCTCAGAAAAAAACCAGAAGAAAGCTCTCTGTGAAACTGCTCTATGTCGTGTGAATTCAACTCACACAGTAAAACTTCTCTTTTCATTGAGCAGTATTCTAACACTCTTTTTGTTTAGTCTGTGAAGGGATATTCGGGAGCGCTTTGAGGCTTATGGTGAAAACAGAAATACCTTCAAATGGACACTGGAGAGAAGCTTTCTGAGGAGTTGTTTTGTGACGTGTGCATTCCACTCACAGAATTATACCTTTTTTCTCATAGAAGATTAGGGAATCCCTCTTGGAGAAAAAGCTACCAAGGGACATTTGGGAGTATATGGACGGCTACGGTGAAAAAGGAAATATCCACAGACAAAAACTGGAAAAAAGATTTCTGTGATACTGCTTTGTGATAGATCGTTTGTTCATCTCACATAGGTGAAACTTTCATTATATTACACAGTTTGGAAACTCTCATGGACGGATTCATGAAGGGACATTTTGGAGCACCTTCAGGCCTATGTTGAAAAAGGAAGTATCTTCAGATAAAAACTGGAGAGAAGCTTTCTGAGAAACTGCTTCATGATATGTGCATTCCACTCAGGCAGTTATACCTCTTTTCTCATAAGGCAGTGTTTGAACACCGTTCCTGTAAAACCGAAAATGTCATATTTCGGAGCACATTGAAGACTATGGCGAAAAGAGAAATATCCTCAAATAAAATTCAGAAAGAAGCGCTCCAAGAAACAGCTCTCTGTTTTGGGCATTCGTTTCACAGAGTTAAAACTTACTCTACATTAGCCAGTTTGGAAACTCTGTCTTTGAGGAATCTTCGATTGGATATTAAGTGACGCCTAGAGGCCTGTGTTGAGCAAGGAAACGTGTTCTGATGGAAATTGGAGAGTTTTCTGAGCAACTGCCTGTGATGTGTGTATTCATTTCATAGAGTTAAATCATTCTTTGGATTGAGCAGTTTGATGTCACTGTGTCTGTGGAACCTGGCAAAGGACATTTGGGAGTGCTCTTTAGAATATGCTGAAAAAGAAATACCCTCAGATAAAAACCACAAGGAAGTTTTCTGTGAAGCTTCTCTGTGTCATGTGAGTTTCACTCTCACAGCTAAGCTTCTCTTTTCATTGAGCAGTATTCTAACACTGTTTTTGTGTAGTCTTTGAGGGGATTTTCGGGATCGCTTCAAGGCTTATGTTGAAAACGGAATACCTTCAGATAGAAACTGGAGAGAAGCTTTCCGAGGAGCTGCCTTGTGACGTGTGCATTCCACTCACAGAGTTATTCTTTTTTCTCATAGAGGATTAGGGAATCCCTTTTGGAGAAAAACCTACCAGGAGATATTCAGTATTATATGGATGGCTATGGGGAAAAAGGAAATATGCTCAGACAAAAACTGGAAAGAGCTTTCTGTGAAACTGCTTTCTGATAGGTATGTTTATTCATCTCACATAGATAAAATTTTCTTTATATTGGCCTGGAGTGGTGGCTCAAGCCTGTAATCCCAGCACTTTGGGAGACCAAGACGGGCAAATCATGAGGTCAGGAGATCGAGACCATCCTGGCTAACATGGTGAAACCCCGTCTCTACTAAAAAATACAAAAATCTAGCGGGGCAAGGTGGCGGGCACCTGTAGTCCCAGCTACTTGGGAGGCTGAAGCAGGAGAATGGTGTGAACCCGGGAGGCGGAGCTTGCAGTGACCTGAGATCCGGCCACTGCACTCCAGCCTGGGCGACAGAGCTAGACTCCGTCTCAAAAAAAAAAAAAAAATTTCTTTATATAACGCAGTTTGGAATCCCTGTCATGGACGGATCCATGAAGGGACATTCGGGAACACCTTCAGGACTATGGTGAAAAAGAAAATGTCTTCAGATAAAAACTGGAGAGAAGCTTTCTGAGAAACTGCTTTTTGAAGTGTGCCTTCCATTCAGGGAGTTATATCTCTTTTCTCATAAAGCAGTGTTTGAACACTCTTCTTGTAAAACCGAAACAGTGATTTTTCGGAGCGCATTGAAGACTATGGCGAAAAGTGAAATATCCTGAAATAAAACCCAGAAAGAAGAGTTCCAAGAAACTGCTCTCTGATATGTGCTTTCTTTTCACAGAGTTAAAGCTTACTCTACGTTGCCCAGTTTGGAAACTCTGTCTTGATTAATCTGCGAAGGGATATTAAGTGGCTCCCGGAGGCCTGAGGTGAGCAAGGAAATGCCTTCCATTGAAAACTGGAGAGAAGTCTTCTGAGCAAGTGCTTTGTGATGTGTGTATTCATCTCATAGAGTTAAATCATTCTTTGGATTGAGCAGTTTGAAATCACCCTTTCTGTGGAAACTGAGAAAGGACACTTGGGAATGCTCTTTAGAATATGCTGAAAAAGAAATACCCTCAGATAAAAACCGGAAGGAAGCTTTCTGTGAAACTGTTCTATGTCGTGTGAATTTCACCTGCATAATTAATGTTCTCTTTTCATTGAGAAGTATTCTAACATGGCTCTTGTTTAGTCTGAGAAGTGTTATTCGGGAGGACTTTGAGGCTTATGGTGAAAACACAAATATCTTCAGATAGAAACTGGAGAGAAGCTTTCGGAGGAGTTGCTTTGTGATGTGTGCATTCCACTCACAGTGATGACATTCTTTTCATAGAGGATTGGTGAATCCCTCTTGGAGAAAAAGCTACCAAGGGACATTCGGGAGTATATGGATGGCTAGGGTGAAAAAGGAAAGATCCTCAGACAAAAACTGGAAAGAAGCTTTCTGTGAAACTGCTTTGTGATAGATATGTTTATTAAATTCACATAGGTAAAACTTTTTTTGTGTTACGCAATTTGGGAACTCCATCATGGACGGATCCGTGAAGGGACATTCAGGAGCACCTTCAGGCCTATGGTGAAAAAGGAAATATCTTCAGAAAGAAACTGGAGAGAAGCTTTCTGAGTAACTGCTTTGTGATATTTGCATTCCACTCAGGGAGTTATACTTCTTATCTCATAAGGCGGTGTTTGAACACAGTTCCTGTAAAATCAAAAAAGTGATATTTTGGAGTGCATTACAGACAATGGCGAAAGTGAAATATCCTCAAATAAAACGCAGAAAGAAGCGCTCCAAGAAATTGCTCTCTGTTATGTGCATTATTTTCACAGAGTTAAAGTTTACAATTCGCAGTTTGGAAATTCTGTCTTTGAGGAATATGCGAAGGGATATTAAGTGGTGTCCGGAGGCCTCTGGCGAGCAAGGAAATGTCTTCTGATGATAACTGGACAGAAGCTTTCTGAGCAACTGCTTTGTGATGTGTGTATTCATTTCATAGAGTTAAAGCATTCTCTGGATTGAGCAGTTTGAAATCACTGTGTATGTGGAACCTGAGAAAGGACGTTTTGGAACGCTCTTTAGATTATGCTGAAAAAGAAATACCCTCAGATAAACAGCAGATGGAAGCTATCTGTGAAACTGCTCTGTGTCATGTGAATTTCACTTGCACACTTCAGCTTCCCCTTTCATTGAGCAGTATTCTAACACTGTTTTTGTCTAGTCTGCACAGGGATATTCGTTAGCATTTTGAGGCTTATGGTGAAAACGGAAATATCTTCAGATAGAAACTGGAGAGAAGCTTTCTGACTAGCTGCTTTCTGAAGTGTGCATTCCACTCACAGAGTTATACCTTTCTTCACTTAGAGGATTGGGGAATCCCTTTTTGTGAAAAAGCTACCAACGGACATTCAGGAGTATATGAACGGCCATGGTGAAAATGGAAATATCCCCTGACAAAAACTGGAAAGAAGCTTTCTGTGAAACCGCTTTGTGATAGATATGTTTACTCATCTCACATAGATAAAAATTTCTTTATATTACACAATTTGGAAACTCTGTCATGGATGGATCCGCAAAGAGATATTTGGGAGCACATGCAGCCCTATGGTGAACAAGGAAATATCTTCAGTTAAAAACTGGAGAGAAGGTTTCTGAGAAAGTGTTTTGTGATGTGTGCATTCCACTCAGGGAGTTATACCTCTTTTCTCATAAGGCAGTGTTTGAACACTGTTCCTGTAAAACCGAAAAAGTGATATTTTGGAGCGCCTTAAGACTATGGTGAAAAGTGAAATATCCTGAAATAAAAGCCAGAAAGAAGCCTACTAAGAAAGAATTCTCTGATATATGCATTTATTTCACAGAGTTAAAACTTACTCTATGTAGCTCGGTTTGGAAACTCTGTCTTTGAGGAATCTGTGAAGGGATATTAAGTGACACTTGGAGGCCTGTGGTGAGCAAGGAAATGTCTTCAGCTGAAAATTGGAGAGAAGCTTTCTGAGAAATTGATTTGTGATGTGTGTATTCACCTCATAGAGTTAAATCATCCTTTGGATTAAGCAGTTTGAAATCACTGCTTTTGTAGAATCTGAGGAAATACATTTGGGAACAATCTTTAAAATACGGAGAAAGAAATATCCTCCGATAAAAACCAGAAGGAAGCTTTTTGTGAAACTGGTATGCATCGTGTTAGTCTCACTACGTTTAGCTTCTCTTTTCATTTAGAAGTTTTCTAACACTGTTTATGTTTAGCGTGCAAAGGGATATTCAGGAGAGCTTTGAGGCTTATGGTGAAAAAGAAAATATGTTCAGATAGAAACTGGAGAGATGCTTTCCAAAGAACTGCTTTGTGACGTTTGCATTCCACTCACAGTGTTTTACCTCTCTTCTTATACAGCATCGGTGAAACCATTTTGGAGAAAAAGATACCAAGGGATATTCAGGGACATACTGACATGTATGGTGAAAAGCGAAATAGCCTCAGACAAAAACTGGAAGGAAGCTTTCTGTGAAACTACTCTATGATATGTGTATTCATCTCACAGAGAAAAAGCTTTCTTTACATTACACAGCTTGGAAACTCTGTCATGGATGGACCCGCGAAGGGATATTCAGGAGCACATTCAGGTCTATGGTGAAAAAGGAAATATCTTCAGATAAAAACTGGAAAGAAGCTTTCTGTGAATCCGATTTTTGCTATGTTTATTCATCTCACAAGGATAAAGCTTTCTTTACATTTCAGGTTGGAAACTCTGTCATGGATGTATCTGGGAAAGGACATTTGGGAGCACATTCAGGACTATGGTGAGAAAGGAAATATCTTCAGATAAAAACTGGAGAGAATTTTCCTGAGAAACTGCTTTGTGATGTGTGCATTCCACTCACGGAGCTATACCTCTTTTCTCATAAGGCAGTTTTTGAACACTGTTCCTGTAAAATAGAAAAAGTTATATTTCAGAGCACTTTGAAGACTATGGCGAAAAGTGAACTATCCTCAAATAAAACCAAGAAAGATGCGTTCCAAGAAACTGCTCTCTGTTATATGCATTCATTTCACAGAGCTAAAGCTTACTCTACAATTCGCAGTTTGGAAATTATATCTTTGAGGAATATGCAAATGCATATTAAGTGGTGCCCAGACCCTGTGGTGAGCAAGGAAATGTCTTCCGTTGAAAACTGGAGAGAAACTTTCTGAGCAACTGCTCTGTGACATGTGTGTTCATCTCATAGAGTTAAATCATTTTTTGGATTGAGCAGTTTGAAATCACTGTTTTTGTGGAAACTATGAAAGGACATTTGGGAACGCTCTTTAGAAAATGCTGAAAAATATATACCCTGAGATAAAAACCAGAAGGAGGCTTTCTGTGAAACTGCTCTATGCTGTGTGAATTCCACTCCCACAGTTAAGCTGTTTTCATTGAGCAGTATTCTAACACTATTATTGTGTAGTGTGCGAATGGACATTTGGAGGCCCTTTGAGACTTATGTTGAAAACGGAAATACCTTCAGATAGAAACTGGAGAGATGCTTTCTGAGGAGCTGCTTTGTGACCTGTGCATTCCACTCACAGAGTTATAGCTTTCTTCTCATAGAGGATTGTGGAATCCCTTTTGGAGGAAAAGATACCAAGGGACATTCGGGAGTATATTGACGACTATGGTGAAAAAGGGAATATCCTCAGACAAAAACTGGAAAGAAGATTTATGTGGCAGTGCTTTGTGATAGATATGTTTATTCATCTCACATAGATAAAACTTTCTTTATATTATGCAGTTTGGAAACTCTGTAATAGATTAATCTGGGAAGGGACATTAGGCAGCACATTCAGGTCTATGGTGAAAAAGAAAATATCTTCAGATAAAAACTGGAAAGAATCTTTCTGAGAAACTCCTTTGTGATGTATGCATTCCACTCAGGAAGTTTTACCTCTTTTCTCATAAGGCAGTGTTTGAACACTGTTCCTGTAAAACCAAAAATATGGTATTTTGGAGCGCTTTGAGAATTATGGCAAAAAGTGAAATATTCTCAAATAAAACACAGAAAGAAGCATTCCATGAAACTGCTTTCTGATATGTGCATTCATTTCCCAGAGTTAAAGCTTACCCTACATTGCCCAGTTTGGAAACTCTGTCTTTCAGGAATCTGCAAAGGGATATTAAGTGGCGCCCAGAGGCCTGTGGTGAGCAAGGAAATATCATCCAATGAAAACCGGACAGAAGATATCTGAACAACTGCTTTGTGATGGTTGTATTCATCTCATAGAGTTAAATCGTTCTTTGGATTGAGCAGTCTGAAATCACTGTTTCGTGGAATCTGAGGAAGGACATTTGGGAAGGCTCTTTAGAATATGAAGAAAGAAATATCCTCAGATAAAAACCAAAAGGAAGCTTTCTGTGAAACTGTTATGTGTCATGTGAATTCCCCTCTCTCAGTTTAGCCTCTCTTTCCATTGAGTAGTTTTCTAACACTGTTTATGTTTAGCATGCGAAGAGATATTCGGGAGCACTTTGAGGCTTATGGTGAAAAATTAAATATGTTGAGATAGAAACTGGAGAGAAGCTTTCTGATGAACTGCTTTGTGATGTGTGCATTCCACTCACAGTTTTATACCTCTCTTCTCATACAACATCGGAGAAACCCTTTTGGAGAAAAAGGTACCAAGGGGTATTCCAGAGCATATTGACACCTATGGTGAAAAGGGAAATAGCCTCAGACAAAAACTGGAAAGAAGCTTTCTGTGAAACTATTCTGTGATATGTGTATTCATCTCACATAGATAAAGTTTCTTTAAATTACGCAGCTTGGAAACTCTGTTATGGACGAATCTGAGAAGGGACATTTGGGAGCACATTCACGTCTATGATGAAAAAGGAAAAATCTTCAGATAAAAACTGGAAAGTAGCTTTCTGAGAATCTTCTTTTGGCTATGTTTATTCATCGCACATAGATAAAGCCTTCTTTACATCACGCAGCTTTGAAACTCCGTCATGGACTGATCCACTAAGGGATATTCGGATCACATTCAGGCCTGTGGTGAAAAAGGAAATATCTTCAGATAAAACCTGGAGAGAAGCTTTCTGAGACACTGCTTTCTGATTTGTGCATTCCACTCAGAGAGTTATACCTCTTTTCTCCTAAAGCAGTGTTTGAACATGGTTCCTGAAAAACTGAAAAGTGATATATTAGAGAGCCTTAAAGACTATGGTGAAAAGTGAAACATAATCAAATAAAACCCAGAAAGAAGTGTTCCAAGAAACTGCTCTCTGATATGTGCATTCATTTCACAGATTTAAAGCTTACAATATGCTGCCCAGTATGGAAACTGTCTTTGAGGAATCTGCGAAGGGATATTAATTGGCGCCCAAAGGCCTGTGGTGAGCAAGGAAATGTCTTTCAATGAAAACTGGTGAGAAGCTTTCTGACCAACAGTTTGTGATGTGTGTATTCATCTCAGAGTTAAATCATTCATTGGATTGAGCAGTTTGAAGTCACTGTTTCTGTGAAATCTGAGGAAGGACATTTGGGAAGGCTCTTTAGAATATGGAAGAAGAAATATCCTCAGATAAAAACCAGAAGGAAAATTTCTGTGAAACTGCTATGCGTCGTGTGAACTCCGCTCTCTGTTAAGCTGCTCTTTTCATTGAGTAGTTTTCTAACGCTGTTTATGTTTAGCGTACAAAGGAATATTCGAAAGCGCTTTGAGGCTCACAGTGAAAAAGGGAATATGTTCAGACAGAAACTGGAGAGAAGCTTTCTGAAGAACTGCTTTGTGACACGTGCATTCCACTCATAGAGTTATACATTTCTTCTCATAGAGGTTGGGGACTCCCTTTTTGAGAAATACTACCAAAGGACATTCAGGAGTATATGGACAGCTATATTAAAACAGGAAATATCCTCAGACAAAAACTGGAAAGAAGCTTTCTGTGAAACTGCTTTGTGATAGACTTGTTTATTCATATCATATAGATAAAACTCTCTGTATATTATGCAGTTTGAAGAACTACGTCATGGACGGATCCACGAAGGGACATACGGGAGCACATTCATGCCTATGGTGAAAAAGGAAATATTTTCAGATAATAAGTGGAAAGAAGCTTTCTGAGAAACTGCTTTGTGATCTGCGTATTCCACTCAGTGAGTTATACCTCTTTTCTCATAAGGCAGTGTCAAAACACTGTTCCTGTAAAACCGAAAAAGTGATTTTTCAGAGCGCATTGAAGACTATGGAAAAAAGTAAAATATCCTCAAATAAAACCCAGAAAGAAGGGTTCCAAGAAACTGTTCTCTGATATGTACATTCATTTCACAGAGTTAAAGCTTACACTATGTTGCCCAGTTTGGAAACTCTGTCTTTCAGCAATCTGCGAAGGGATAGTAAGTGGCACTCGGAGGCCTGTCATGAGCAAGGAAATATCTTTCACTGAAAACAGGAGAGAAGCTTTCTGAGCAACTGCTTTGTGATGTGTGTATTCATCTCATAGAGCTAAATCATTCTGTTAGTTGAGCAGTTTGAAATCACTGTTTCTGTGGAACCTGAGAAAGGACATTTGGGAACGCTCTTTAGAATATGGAGAAAGAAATATCTTCAGATAAAAACAACAAGGAAGCTTTCTGTGAAACTGCTGTAAGCCCTGTGAACTCCTCTCGCTCAGCTAAGCTTCTCTTCTCATTGAACAGTTTTCTAACACTGTTTATTTTTAGCCTACAAAGGGATATTCGGGAGTGCTTTGAGGCTTATGGTGAAGAAGGTAATATGTTCAGATAAATACTGGAGAGAAGCATTCCGAGGAACTGTTTTGTGACGTGTGCATTCCACTCACAGAGTTTTACCTTTCTTCTCATAGAGGATTGTGGAATCCCTTTTGGACAAAAAGCTACCAAGGGACATTCGAGAGAATATGGGTGGCTATATTGAAAGAGGAAATATCTCCAGACAAAAACTGGAAAGAAGCTTTCTGTGAAACTGCTTTGTGATAGACTTGTTTATTCATCTCATATAGATAAAACTTTATGTATATTATGCAGTTTGTAACGCCGTTGTGGTCGGATCCTCGAAGGGACATTCAGGAGCACATTCAGGCCTATGGTGAAAAAGGAAATACCTTCAGATAAAAACTTAAGAGAAGCTTTCTGAGAAACTGCTTTGGGATGTGTCTATTCCGATCAGGAAGTTTTACTGCTTTTCTCATAAGGCAGTGATTAAACACTGTTCCTGTAAATCTGAAAAAGTGATATTTCAGAGCTCATTGAAGACTATTTTGAAAAGCAAAATATCCTTAAATAAAACCCAGAAAGAAGCGTTCCAAGAAACCGCTCTCTGATATGTGCATTCATTTCACAGAGTTAAAGCTTACTCTACATTGCCCAGTTTGGAAACTCTGTCTTTGAGGAATCTGCTAAGGGATATTAAGTGGCATCCGGATGCCTGGGGTGAGCAAGGAAATGTTTTCCGATGAAAACTGGAGATAAACTTTCTGAGTAACTGCTTTGTGATGAGTGTATTCACGTCATAGAGGTAAACCATTCTTTGGATTCAGCAATTTGAGATCACTGTTTCTGTGGAATCTGAGGAAGGACATTTGGGAACGCTCTTTAGAATATGGAGAAGGAAATATCCTCAGATAGAAAATAGAAGGAAGCTTTCTGTGAAACTGCTATGTGTCATGTGAATTCCTCTCACTCAGTTAAGCTGTTCTTTTCATTGAGTAGTTTTCTAACACTGTTTGTGTTTAGTGTGCAAGGGGATATTCAGGAGTGCTTTGAAGCTTATGGCGAAAAAGGAAATATGTTCAGATAGAAACTGGAGAGAAGCTTTCTGAGGAACTGCTTTGTGATGTGTGCATTCCACTCACAGTGTTATACCTCTCTTCTCATGCAGAAAGGGGGAAACCCTTTTGGGAGGAAAAGGTACCAAGGGATATTCAGGGCCATATTGATGCCTATGGTGAAAAGGGAAATAGCGTCAGAGAAAAAATTGGAAAAAAGCCTTCTGTGAAAATGCTCTGTGCTATGTGTACTCATTTCACATTGATAAAGTTCTCTTTACATTTCATAGCTTGGAAATGTAAATCTGTCCCTGTCATGGACAGATCCGTGAAGGGACATTTGGGAGCACATTCAGGACTATGGTGAAATAGGAAATATCTTCAGATAAAAACTGGAAAGAAGTTTCTATGAATCTGCTTTTTGTTATGTTTATTCATCTCACATAAGTAAAGCTTTCTTTATATTACACAGCTTGGTAACTTTGTCAGGAAGGATCCGTGAAGGGATATTCGGGATCACATTCAGGCCTATGGTGAAAAAAAATACCTTCAGATAAAAACTGGAGAGAAATTTTCTGAGAAATTGCTTTGTGATGTGTGCATTCCACCCAAGGAGTTATACCTCTTTTCTCATAAGGCAGTGTTTGAACACTGTTCCTGTAAAACCGAAAAAGAGATATTTCGGAGCGCATTGAAGACAATAGGGAAAAGTCAAGTATCCTCAAATAAATCCCAGAAAGAAACATTCCAAGGAACTGCTCTCTGATATGTGCATGCGTTTCACAGAGTTAAAGCTTACTCTACATTGCCCAGTTTGAAAACTCTGTCTTTGAGGAATCTGCGAAGGGAAAGTAAGTTGCTCCCAGAGGCCTGTGGTAAGCATGGAAATGTCTTCCAATGAAAACTGGAGAGAAGCTTTCTGAGCAACTGCTTTGTGACGTGTGTATTTATCTCATAGGTTTAAATCATATTTTATATTGAGCAGTTTGAAATCACTGTTTCTGTGGAACCTGAGAAAGAACATTTGTGAATGCTCATTAGAATATGCTGAAAAAGTAATACCCTCAGATAAAAACCAGAAGGAAGCTTTCTGTGAAACTGCTCTGTGTCATGTAAATTTCACTCACACAGTTCAGCTTTTCTTTCCATTGAGCTGTTTTCTAATATTGTTTTTGTTTAGTCTCCGAAGGGATATTCGGGAGTCCTTTGAGGCTCATGGTGAAAACGAAAATATCTTCAGTTATAAAATGGAGAGAAGCATTCCGAGGAGCTGCTTTGTGACGTGTGCATTCCACTCACAGTGTTATCCCTTTCTTCTAATAGAGGATTGGGGAATCACTTTTGGAGAAAAAGCTACCAAAGGACATTCGGAAGTATATGCGCGGGTATGGTGAAAAAGAAAATGTCCTCAGACAGAAACTTTAAAGAAGCTTTCTGTGAAACTGGTTTGTGATAGATACGTTTATTCATCTCACATAGATAAAACTTTCTTCATATTACTTAGTTTGGAAACTCTGTCATGGATGGATCCGCGAAGGGAATTTTGGGGTCACATTCAGGCCTATGGTGAGAAAGGAAATATCTTCAGATAAAAACTGGAGAGAAGCTTTCTGAGAAACTGCTTTGTAATGTGTGCATTCCACTCAGGGAATTATACCTCTTCTCTCATAAGGCATTGTTTCAACACAGTTCCTGTAAAACCGAAAAAGTGATATTTCGGAGCACATTGAAGACTATGGTGAAAAGTGATACATCCTCAAATAAAACCAAGAAAGAAGCATTCCAGGAAACTGCTCTCTGATATGTGCATTCATTTCACAGAGTTAAAGCTTACTCTACGTTGCCCAGTTTGGAAACTCTGTCTTTGCGGAATCTGTGAAGGGAAAGTAGGTGGTGCCCAGAGGCCTCTGGTTAGCAGGGAAATGTCTTCTGATGAAAACCGAAGAGAAGCTTTCTGAGCAACTGCTTTGTGACTTATTCATCTCATAGAGTTAAATCGTTCTTTATATTGAGCAGTTTGAAATCACTGTTTCTGTGGAACCTGAGAAAGAACATTTGGGAACACTCATTAGAATATGCTGAAAAAGCAATACCCTCAGATAAAAACCAGAAGGAAGCTTTCTGTGAAACTACTCTGTGTGATGTGAATTCTACTTGCACAGTTCAGCTTCTCTTTTCATTGAACAATATTCCAAACTTGTTTTTGTTTAATCTGTGAAGGGATATTCGGGAGCACTTTGAGGCTTATTGAGAAAACGGAAATAACTTCATATAGAAACTGGAGAGAAGCTTTCCGCAGAGCTGCTTTGTGACGTGTGCATTCCACTCAGAGAGTTATACCTTTCTTCTCATACAGTATCGGGGAAACCATTTTGGTCAAAAAGCTACCAAGGGACATTCAGGAGAATATGGATGGCTATATTGAAAGAGGAAATATCCTCAGACAAAAACTGGAAAGAAGCTTTCTGTGAAACTGCTCTGTGATATGTGTATTCATCTTACATAGATAAAGCTTCCTTTACATTACGCAGCTTGGAAACTCTGTCATGGATGAATTGGTGAAGGGACATTCAGGAGCACATTCAGGACTATTTTGAAAAAGGAAACGTCTTCAGATGAAAACTGGAAAGAAGCTTTCTGTGAATCTGCTTTTTGCTATGTTTATTCATCTCACATAGATAAAGCTTTCTTTACATGAGCAGATTGGAAACTAAGTCATAGACGGATCCATGAAGGGATATTCGGGAGTACATTCAGGACTATGGTGATAAAGGAAATATCTTCGGACAAAAACTGGAGAGAAGCTTTCTGAGAAACTGCTTTGTGGTGTGTGCATTCCACTCAGTGAGTTATACCTCTTTTCTCATAAGGCAGTGTTTGAACATTGTTCCTGTAAAACTGAAAAAGTGATATTTCGGAGAACATTGAAGACTATGGCGAAAAGTGAAATATCCTCAAATAAATCCCAGAAAGCAGCATTCCACGAAACTGCTCTCTGATATGTGCATTCACTTCACAGAGCTAAAGCTTACTCTACATTGCCCAGTTTGGAAACTTTGTCTTTGAGGAATCTGCGAAGGAATATTAAGTGGCACCAGGAGACCTGTGATGAGCAAGGAAACGTCTTCCATTGAAAACTGGAGAGAAACTTTCTGAGCAACTGCTTTGTGACGTGTATATTATTCTCATAGAGTTAAACCATTCTTTGGTTTGAGGATTTTGAAATCACTGATTCTGTGGAATCTGAGGAAGGACATTGGGGAATGCTCTTTAGAATATGGAGAAAGAAATATCGTCAGATAAAAACTAAGAGGAAGTTTTCTGTGAAACTGCTATGTGTTGTGTGATTTCCTGTCACTCAGTTAAGCTTCTCTTTTCATTGAGCTGTTATCTAACACTGTTTATGTTTAGCATGCGAAGGGAGATTCGGAAGCACTTTGAGGCTTATGGTGAAAACGAAAATATATTCAGAAATAAACTGGAGAGAAGCTTTTCAAGGAACTGCTTTGTGACGTGTGCATTCCACTCACAATGTTTTACCTCTCTTCTCATAAAGCATCGGGAAAACCCTTTTGGAGAAAAAGGTACCAAGGGATATTCAGAGGCATATTGATGCCTATGGTGGAAAGGGAAATAGCCTCAGACAAAAACTGGAAGGAAGATTTCTGTGAAACTGCTCTGTGATATGTGTATTCATCTCACATAGATCAAGCTTTCTTTACATTACACAGCTTGGAAACTCTGTCATGGAGGGACCCGCGAAGGGAAATTGAGGAGCACATTCAGGATTATGGTGATAAAGGAAATATCTTCAGCTAAAAACTGGAAAGAAACTTTCTGTGAATCTGCTTTTTGCTATGTTTATTCATCTCGCATAGATAAAGTTTTCTTTATATTACGTAACTTGGAAAATCCGTCATGGATGGATCCATGAAAGGACATTCAGGAGCACATTCAGGAATGTGGTGAAAAAGGAAATATCTTCAGACAAAAACTGGAGAGAAACTTTCTGAGAAACTGCTTTCTGATGTGTTTATTCATCTCATAGAGATAAAACATTCTTTGGATTAAGCAATTTGAAATCACTCTTTCTGTGGAACCTGAGAAAGCACATTTGGGAACACTCTTTAGAATATGCTAAAAAAGAAATACCTTCTGATTAAAACCAGAAGGAAGCGTTCTGTGAAACTGTTCTGTGTCGTGTCAATTCCACTCACACACTTCAGCTTCTCTTTTGATTGAGCAGTATTCTAACACTGTGTTTCGTCTGTGAAGGGATATTCGGGAGAGTTTTGAGGCATAGGGTGAAAAAAGAAATATGTTGAGATAGAAACTGGAGAGAATCTTTTCCAGGAACAGCTTTGTGACATGTGCATTCCACTCACAGAGTGATCCCTTTCTTCATATAGATTATTGGGGAATCCCTTTTGGAGAAAAAGCTACCAAGGGACATTCGGAAGTATATGGACTGCTATGGTGAAAAAGGAAATATCCTCAGACAAAAATTGGAAAGAAGCTTTCTTAGAAACGGCTTTGTGATAGATATATTTATTCATCTCACGTAGATAAAACTTTCTTTATATTATACAGTTTGGAAACTCTGTCATGGACGGATCGGCGAAGGGACATTCGGGAGCACATTCAGGCCTATGGTGAAAGAGAAATATCTTCTGATAAAAACAGGAGAGAAGCTTTCTGAGAAAATGCTTTGTGATGTGTGCATTCCACTTAGGGAGTTATACCTCTTTTCTCATAAGGCAGTGTTTGAACACTGTTCCTGTAAAACCGAAAAGAGGATATTTCGGAATGCATTGAAGACTATGGCGAAAAGTGAAATATCCTCAAATAAAACGAAAAGGAAGTGCTCCAAGAAACTGCTCTTTGATTTGTGCATTCATTTTACAATGTTAAAGATTACTCTACATTGAGCAGTTTGGAGGCCTGTGGTGAGCAACAAAATGTCTTCTGATGAAAACTGGAGAGAAACTTTCTGAGCAACTGTTTTGTGATGTGTGTATTCATCTCATAGAGTTAAACCATTCTTTGGATTGAGCGAATTGAAACCACTGTTTCTGTGGAATCAGAGGAGGGACATTTGGGAATGATCTTTAAAATATGGAGAAAGAAATATCCTCAGATAAAAACGAGAAAGAAGCTTTCTGTGAAACTGCTATGTGTCGTGTGAATTTCTCTCACTCAGTTAAGCTGCTCTTTTCATTAAGCAGTTTTCTAACACTGTTTATGTTTAGCATTCAAAGGGATATTCGGGAGCACTTTGAGGCTTATGGTGAAAAAAAAATATGTTCAGGTAGAAACTGGAGAGAAGCCTTCCAAGGAAGTGTTTTGTGACATGTGAATTCCACTCACAGTGTTATACCTTTCTTCTCATACAGCATCAGGGAAACCCTTCCAGTGAAACTGTTCTGTGATATGTGTATTTATTTCACATAAGGAAAGCTTTCTCTACTTTACACAACTTGGAAACTCTCTCATGGACGGATCCGTGAAGGGATATTCGGGAGCACATTCAGGACTAAGGTGAAAAAGAATATATGTTCAGAAGAACACTGGAAAGAAGCTTTCTGTGAATCTGTTTTTGCTATGTTTATTTATCTCACATAGATAAAACTTTCTTTATAATATGCAGTATGGAACCTCCATCATGGAAGGATCCGCGAAGGGACGCTCGGGAGCACATTCATGCCTATGGTGAAAAAGGAAATATCTTCAGATAAAAACTGGAAAATATCTTTCTGTGAATCTGCTTTTTGCTATGTTTATTCATCTCACATAGATAAAGCTTTCTTTACATTACACAGCTTGGAAACTCCGTCATGTATGAATCAGCAAAGGAATATTCGGGAGCACATTCAAGACTATGGTGAAAAAGGAAATATTTTCAGATAAAAACTGGAGAAAAGCTTTCTGAGAAACTGTTTTGTGATGTGTGCATTCAACTCACAGACTTATACCTCTTTTCTCATAAGGCAGTGTTTGAACACTGTTACTGTAAAACCGAAAAAGTGATATTTCGGAGCGCATTGAAGACTACGGTGAAAAGTGAACTATCTCAAATAAAACACAGAAAGAAGCATTCCAAGGAACTGCTCTCTGACATTTGCATTCATTTCCCAGAGTTAAAGCTTACTCTAAATTGCCCAGTTTGGAAACTCTGTCTTTGAGGAATCTGCGAAGGGATATTAAGGGAGGCCCAGAGGCCTGTGGTGAGCAAGGAAATGTCTTCCATTGAAAACTGCAGAGAAGCTTTCTGACCAACTGCCTGTGATGTGTGTATTCATCTCATAGAGTTAAATCATTCTTTGTATTGAGCAGTTTGAAATCACTGTTTCTGTGGAACCTGAGAAAGGACATTTTGGAATGCTCTTTAGAATATGCTGAAAAAGAAATACCCTCAGATAAAAACCAGAAGGAAGCTTTCTGTAAAACTGCTCTGTGTCGTGTGAATTCCACTCGCACAGTTTAGCTTCTGTTTTCATTGAGCAGTTTTCTAACACTGTTTATGTGTAGTGTACGAAGGGATATTAGGGAGCCCTTTGAGGCTTATGTTAAAAACGAAAATACCTTCAGATAGAAAATGGAGAGAAGCTTTGTGAGGAGCTGCTTTGTGACGTGTGCATTCCACTCACAGAGTTATAGCTTTCTTCTCATAGAGGATTGGCGAATTCCTTTTGGAGAAAAAGCTACCAAGGGACATTCGGGAGCATATGGATGACTATGGTGAAAAAGGGAATATCCTCAGACAAAAACTGGAGAGAAGCTTTCTGTGAAAGTGCTTTGTGATAAATATGTTTTTTCATCTCACATAGATAAAACTTTCTTTATATCATGCAGGTTGGAAACTTTGTCATCTAAAGATCCGCGAACGGATATTCGGGAGCACATTCAAGACTATGGTGCAAAAGAAAATACCTTCAGATACAAACTGGAGAGAAGCTTTCTGAGAAACTGCTTTCTTATGTGTGTTTTCATCTCACTGAGTTAACCTATTCTTTGGATTAAGCAGTTTGAAATCACTGTTTCTGTGGAACCTGAGAAAGGACATTTGGGAACGGTCTTTAGAATATGCTAAAAAAGAAATACCCTCTGATTCAAACCAGAAGGAAGCTTTCTGTGAAACTGCTTTGTGTCATGTGAATTCCACTCACACAGTTCAGCTTCTCTTTTCATTGAGAAGTAGTCTAACACTGCGTTTAATCTGTGAATGGATATTTGGGAGACCTTTGAGGCTTAGGGTGAAAAAGGAAATATGTTCAGATAGAAACTGGAGAGAAACTTTCCCAGGAACTGCTTTTTGACATGTGCATTCCACTCACAGTGTTATACCTTTCTTCTCATAGAGGACTGGGGAATCCCTTTTTGAGGAAAAGCTACCAAGGGACATTCAGGAGTATGTGGATGACTATGGTGAGAAAGGAAATATCCTCAGACAAAAACTGGAAAGAAGCTTTCTGTGAAACTGCTTTGTGATAGATATGTTTATTCATCTCACATAGATAAAACTTTCTTTATATTACACAGTTTAGAAACTCCGTCATGGATCGGATCCGTGAAGGGACATTCGGGAGCACATTTAGGTCTATGGTGAAAAGGAAATATCATCAGATAAAAGCTGGAGAGAAGCTTTCTGAGAAACTGCTTTGTGATGTGTCCATTACACTTTGGGAGTTATACCACTTTTCTCATAAGGCAGTGTTTGAACACTGTTCCTGTAACTGAAGAAGTGATATTTCGGAGTGCATCAAAGACTATGGTGAAAAGTGAAATATCCTCAAATAAAACCAAAAGGAAGTGTTCCAAGAAACTGCTCTCTGATTTGTGCTCTCTGATTAAATGGTGACTGGAGGCCTGTGGTGAGCAACAAAATGTCTTCTGATGAAAACTGGAGAGAAACTTTCTGAGCAACTGCTTTGTGATGTGTGTATTCATCTCATAGAGTTATACCATTCTTCGGATTAACAGTTTGAAACCACTGCTTCTGGGTAATATGAGGAGGGATATTTGGGAATGATCTTTAGAATATGGAGAAAGAAATATCCTCAGATAAAATCGAGAAGGAAGCTTTATATGAAACTCCTATGTGTCGTGTGAATACCTCTCACTCAGTTAAGCTGCTCTTTTCATTGAGCAATTTTCTAACACTGTTTATGTTTAGCGTAAGAAGGGATATTCGGGAGCAGTTTGAGGCTTCCAGTGAAAAAGGAAATATGTTCAGATAGAAACTGGAGGGAAGCCTTCTGAGGAACTGCTTCGTGATGTGTGCATTCCACTCACAGTGTTATATCTCTCTTCTCATACTGCTTCGGGGAAACCTTATCAGTGCAACTGTTCTGTGATATGTGTATTCATCTCACATAGATAAAGCTTTCTCTACTTTGTGCAGTTTGGAAACTCTGTCATGGACAGATCCGCGAATGGATATTCAAGAGCACAACCGGGACTATGGTGAAAAAGAAAATATCTTCAAATAAAAACTGAAAAGAAGCTTTATGTGAATCAGTTTTTGCTATGTTTATTCATCTCACATAGATAAAAGTTTCTTTATAATACTCAGTATGGAAACTCCATCATGGAAGTATCTGCAAAAGGACTATCGGGAGCACATTTAGGCCTCTGGTGAAAAAGGAAATATCTTCAGATAAAAACAGGAGAGAATCTTTCTGATAAACTGCTTTGTGACAGATGTGTTTATTCATCTCACATATATAAAACTTTGTTTATATTACACAGTTTGGAAACTCCATCATGGACGGATCCACGACGGGACATTGGGAAGTACATTCAGGCCTGTGGTGAAAAAGGAAATATCTTCAAATAAAAACTGGAGAGAAACTCTTTGAAAAAATGCTTTGTGATGTGTGAATTCCACTCAGGGAGTTATATCTCTTTTCTCATGAGACAGTGTTTGAACAACGTTCCTGAAAAACTGAAATAGTGATATTTCGGAGCACATTGAAGTCTATGGGAAAAAGTGAAATATACTCTAATAAAACCCAGAAAGAAGTGTTCCAAGAAACTGCTCTCAGATATGTACATTCATTTCACCAAGTTAAAGCTTTGTCTATGTTTCCCCTTTGGGAAACTCTGTCTTTTAATAATCTGGGAGGGCATATTAAGTGGCGCCCGGAGGCCTGTGGTGACCAAGGAAATGCCTTCCAATGAAAACTGGAGAGAAGCTTTCCGAGCAACTGCTTTGATATGTGTTTATTCATCTCATAGAGTTAAACCACTCTTTGGATTGAGCAGTTTGAAATCACTGCTTCTGTGGAATCTCAGGAAGGACATATGGGAACGCTGT
Source organism: Trachypithecus francoisi (assembly GCF_009764315.1). Classification (NCBI taxonomy): domain Eukaryota; kingdom Metazoa; phylum Chordata; class Mammalia; order Primates; family Cercopithecidae; genus Trachypithecus; species Trachypithecus francoisi. Next base: position 355,480 of record NW_022680515.1, read on the forward strand.
TTAGAATATGGAGAAAAAAAATTCTCAGATAAAAACCAGAAGAAAGCTTTCTGTGAAACTGCTATGTGTCGTATGAATTCCTCTCACTAAGTCAAGCTTGTCTTTTCATTGAACAGTTTTCTAACACTGTTTATGTTTAGCATGCGAAGGCATATTCGGGAGGGCTTTGAGGCTTACGGTGAAAAAGGAAATACGTTCAGATAGAAACTGGAGAGAAGCTTTCCGAGGAACTGCTTTGTGACGTGAGCATTCCACTCACCATGATATACCTCTCTTCTCATACAGCATCAGGGAAACCCTTTGGAGAAAAAGATACCAAGGAATATCCGGGAGCATATTGACACCTATGGTGAAAAGGGAAATAGCCTCAGACAAAAACTGGAAAGAAGCTTTCTGTGAATCTGTTCTGTGATATGTGTATTCATCTCACATAGATAAAGCTTTCTTTACATTACGTAGTTTGGAAACTCTGTCATGGAGGGATCCGTGAAGGGACGTTCGGAAGCACATTCAGGACTATTTGAAAAAGGAAATATCTTCAGATAAAAACTGTAAAGAAGGCTTCTGTGAAACTGCTTTTTGCTGTGTTCATTCATCTCACGTAGATAAAGCTTTCTTTACATTATGCAGCTTGGAAACTATGTCATGGACGGATCCGCAAAGGGCATTCAGGAGCACATTCAGGACTATGGTGAAAAGGGAAATATCTTCATGTAAAAACTGGAAAGAAGCTTTCTGTGAATCTGCTTTTGCTATGTTTATTCATTTCATGTAGATAAAGCTTTGTTTACAATACACAGCCTGGAAACACCGTTATGGACGGATCTGTGAAGGGGTATTTGGGATCACATTCAATCCTATGGTGAAAAAGGAAACATCTTCAGATAAAAACTGGAAGGAAGATTTCTGAGAAACTTTTTGTGATGTGTACATTCCACTCAGGGAGTTATGCCTCTTTTCTCATAAGGCAGTATTTGAACACTGTTCCTGTAAAACCGAAAAATGATATTTCGGAGTGCATTGAAGACTATGGTGAAAAGTGAAATATCCTCAAATAAAACCCAGACAGAAGCTTTCCAAGAAACTGCTCTCTGATATGTGCATTCATTTCTCAGAGTTAAAGCTAACTCTACATTGCCCGGTTTGGAAACTCTGTCTTTGAGGAATCTGCAAAGGGATATTAAGTGGTGCCCGGAGATCCGTGGTGAGCAAGGAAATGTCTTCCGATGAAAATTGGAGAGAAGTTTTCTGAGCAACTGCTTTGTGATGTGTGTACTCATCTCATGGAGTCAAATCATTCTTTGAATTGAGCAGTTTGTAATCACTGTTTCTGTGGAATCTTAGAAAGGACTTTTGGGAACGCACTTTAGAATATGCTGAAAAAAAATACACTCAGATAAAAACCAGAAGTAAGCTTTCTGTGAAACTGCTCCAGATCGTGTGAACTCCACTCACACAATTAAGCCTCTCTTTTCATTGAGCAGTATTGTATCACTGTTTTTGTTTAGTCTCCAAAGCATATTCAGGAGTGCTTTGAGGTTTGTGGTGAAAACGGAAATAACTTCAGATAGAACCTGGAGAGAAGCTTTCTGAGGAGTTGCTTTGTGACGTGTGCATTCCACTCACAGAGTTATCCCTTTCTTCACATAGAGGATTGGGGAATCCCTTTTGGAGAAAAAGCTACCAAGAGACATTCGGGAGCATACAGACCACTTTGGTGAAAACGTAAATATCTTCAGAAAAAGATTGGAAAGAAGCTTTCTGTGAAACTGCTTTGTGAGAGATATGTTTATTCACCTCACATAGATAAAACTTTCTCTATATTACGCAGTTTGGAATCTCCATCATGGACGGATCCAGGAAAGCACATTCGGGAGCTCATTCAGTCCTATGGTGAAAAAGGAAATATCCTCAGAAAAAAACTGTAAAGAAACTTTCTGAGAAACTGCTTTGTGATGTGTGCATTCCACTCAGGGAGATATACCTCTTTTCTCATAAGGCAGTGTTTGAACACTGCTCCTGAAAACCGACAAAGTGATATTACAGAGCGCATTGAAGACTGTGACGAAAAGTGTAATATCCTCAAATAAAACACAGAAAGAAATGTTCTAAGAAACTGCTCTCTGGTATGTGCATTCATTTCACAGAGTTCAAGCATACTCTATATTGCCCAGTTTGGAAACTCTGTCTTTGAGGAATCTGTGAAGGGATATTAAGTGGCGCCCAGAGGCCTGTGGTGAGCAAGGAAATGTCTTCTGTTGAAAACTCAAGAGAAGCATTCTGAGCAACTGCTTTGTGATGTGTGTATTCATCTCATAGAGTTAAACCATTCTTTGGATTGAGCAGTTTTAAATTACTGTTTCTGTGAAATCTGAGGAAAGACATTTGGGATCACTCTTTGAATATGGAGAAAGAAATATCCTCAGATAAAAAACAAAAGGAGGATTTCTGTGAAACTGCTGTGTGTCGTGTGAATTCCCTTCACTCAGTTAAGTTTCTCTTTTCATTGAGCAGTTTTCTAACACTGTTTCTGTTTAGCATGTGAAGGGATAATCGGGAGCACGTTGAAGCTTACCATGAAAAAGGAAATATGTTCAGACAGAAACTGGAGAGAAACTCTCTGAGAAACAGTTTTGTGACGTGTGCATTCCAATTACAGTGTTATACCTCTCTTCTCATACAGCATTGGGGAAACCCTTTTGGAGGAAGTGGTATCAGGGGTTATTCGGGAGGATATCGACACCTATGGTGAAAAGAGAAATAGACTCAGACAAAAACTAGAAAGAAGCTTTCTTTGACACTGCTTTGTGATAGATATGTTTATTCATCTCCCATAGATAAAATTTTCTTTATATTATGGAGCTTGGAAACTCTGTCATGGACAGATCTGCGAAGGGACATTCGGGAGCACATTCAGGCCTATGGTGAGAAAGGAAATATCTTCACATAAATACTGGAGAGAAACTTTCTGAGAAACTGCTTTGTGATGTGTGCATTCCACTCAGGCAGTTATACCTCTTTTCTCATAAGGCAGTGTTTGAACACTGTTCCTGTAAAACCTAAAAAGTGATATTTCAGAGTGCATTGAAGACTGTGGTGAAAAGTGTAATATCCTCAAATAAAACCCAGAAAGAATTGTTACAAGAAACTTCTCTCTGATATGTGCATTCATTGCACAGAGTTAAAGCTTACTCTACATTTTCCAGTTTGGAAACTCTGTCTTTGAGGAATATGCGAAGGGATATTAAGCGGCACCCGGAGGCCTGTGACAAGAAAGGAAATGTCCTCCCTTGAAAACTGGAGATAAGCTTTCTGAGCAACTGCTTTGTGCTGTGTGTATTCATCTCATAGAGTTAAAAAATTCGTTGGATTGAGCAGTTTGAAATCACTGTTTCTGTGAAATCTGAGGTCATTTGGGAACACTCTTTAGAATATGGGAAAGAAATATCATCAGATAAAAACCAGAAGGAAGCTTTCTGTGAAACTGCTATGTGTTGTGTGAATTTCTCTCACTCAGAAAAGCTTCTCTCTTCATTGAGCAGTTTTCTAACACTGTTTGTGTTTAGCGTGCGATGGGATATTCGCAAGCGCTTTGAAGCTTAACGTGAAAAAGGAAATATCTTCCGATAGAAACTGGAGAGAAACTTTCCGAGGAACTGCTTGTGATGAGTGCATTCCACTCACAGTGTTATACGTCTCTTCTCAGACAGCATGGAGAAACCATTTTGGAGAAAATGGTACCAAGGTATATTTGGAAGAATATTGATGCCTATGGTGAAAAGGGAAATAGCCTCAGACAAAAGCCGGAAAGAAGCTTCCTGTGAAACTGCTCTGTGATATGTGTATTCATCTCACATAAATAAAGTTTTCTTTATATTACGCAGCTTGGAAACTCTCATGAACAGATGCAAGAACGGACATTCTGCAGCCCATTCAGGACTATGGTGAAAAAGGAAATATCTTCAGATAAAAAATGAAAAGAAGTTTCTGTGAATCTGCTTTTTGCTATGTTAATTCATCTCACATAGATAAAGTTTTCTTTACATTACACATCTTAGAAACTCTGTCATGGACAGATCTGTGAAGGGATATTCGGGATCACATACAGTCCTAAGGTTATAAAGGAAATATAGTCAGATAAAAACTGGAGAGAAGCTGTCTTAGAAACTGCTTGGTGATGTGTGCATTCCACTCAGGGAGTTATACCTCTTTTCTCATAAGGCAGTGCTTGAACATTGTTCTTGTAAAACCTAAAAGGTGATATTTCACAGAACATTAAAGTCTATGGTGAAAAGTGAAATGTCCTCAAATAAAACCAGGAAAGAAGCATTCCAAGAAACTACTCTCTGACATGTGCATTCATTTCACAGAGTTAAAGCTTACTCTACATTTTCCAGTTTGGAAACTTCACTTTGAGGAATCTGTGAAGGGACATTTAGTGGCAAACAGAGGCCTGTGGTGAGCAAGGAAATGTCTTACATTGAACACTGGAGAGAAGCTTTCTGAGCAACTGCTTTGTGATGTGTGTATTCATCTCATAGAGTTAAAGAATTCTTTGGATTGTGCAGTTTGAAATCACTGTTTCTGTGGACCTTGACAAAGGACACTTGGGAACACTCTTTAGAATATGCTGTAAAAGAAATCCTCAGACAAAAACTGGAAGGAAGGTTTCTGTGAAACTGCTCTGTGCTATGTGTACTCATTTCACATATATAAAGCTTTCTTTATATTAGCAGCTTGGAAACACGGTCGTGGACGGATCTGAGAAGGGACATTTGGGAGCACATTCAAGACTATGGTGAAAAAGGAAATATCCCCAAAATGAAACTGGAAAGAAGTTTCTGTGAATCTGTGTTTTGCGATGTTTATTCATCTCACATAGATAAAGCTTTCTTTACATTATACAGCTTGGAAACTCTGTCCTGGATGGATCTGCGAAGGGATATTCGGGATCACACACAGGCCTATGGTGAAAAAGGAAATATCTTCAGATAAAAACTGGAGAGAAGTTTTCTGAGAAACTGCTTTGTGATGTGTGCCTTTCACTCAGAGAGTTATACCTCTTTTCTCATAAGGCAGTGTTTGAACACTGTTCCTTTAATCTGAAAAAGTGATATTTCGGAGCACCTTGAAGACTATGGCGAAAAGTGAAATATCCTCAAATAAAACCCAGAAAGGAGCATTCCAAGAAACTGCTCTCTGATATGTATGTTCATTTCACAGAGTTAAAGCTCACTCTACGTTGCCCCATTTGGAAACTGTATCTTTGAGGAATCTGAGAAGGGGTATTTAATGGTGCCCGGAGGCCTGTGGTGAGGAAGAAAATGTCTTCCAATGAAAGCTGAAGGGAAGCTTACTGAGCAACTGCTTTGTGATGTGTGTATTCATTTCATAGAGTTAAACCATTCTTTGGTTTGAGCAGTTTGAAATCACTGCTTCTGTGGAATCTGAGGAGGGACATTTGGGAACAATCTTTAGAATATGGAGAAAGAAATATCCTCAGATAAAAAACAGAAGGAAGCTTTCTGTGAAACTGCTATGTGTCATGTGAATTCCTCTCACTCAGTTACGCTTCTCTTTTCATTGAGCAGTTTTCTAACACTGTTTATGTTTACCATATGAAGGGATATTCGGGAGAGCTTTGAGGCTTATGGTGAAAAAGGAAATATGTTCAGATAGGCACTGGAGAGAAGCTTTTCGAGGAACTGCTTTGTGACATGTGCATTCCACTCAAAGCGTTATACCTCTCCTCTCATACAGTATCAGGGAAACCCTTTCAGAGTAAAAGGTAACAAGGTATATTCGGGATCATATTGACACCTTTGGAGAAAAGGGAAAGAGCCTCAGACAAAAACTGGAAATAAGCTTTCTGTGAAACTGCTCTGCGCTCTGTGTATTCACATCACATAGATAAAGCTTTTCTTACATTACACATCTTGAAACTCTTTAATGGACGGATCCGTAAAGTGACATTTGGGAGCACATTGAGGACTAGGATAAAAAAGGAAATATCTTCAGATAAAAACTGGAAAGAAGCTTTCTGTGAATCTGTTTTTTGCTATGTTTTTTCATCTCACATAGATGAAGGTTTCTTTACGTTACACAGCTTGGAAATTTGTCATGGACGGATCAACGAAGGGACATTCGGGAGCACATCCAGGATTATGGTGAAAATGGAAATATCTTCAGATAAAACCTGGAGAGAAGCTTTCTGAGAAACTGCTTTGTGAAGTGTGCATTCCACTCAGGCAGGTATACCTCTTTTCTCATAAGGCAGTGTTTGAACACGATTGCTGTAAAACTGAAAAAGTGATATTTTGGAGGGCATTGCAGACTATGGCGAAAAGTTCACTATCCTCAAATAAGACCCAGAAAGAAGCGTTCCAAAAACTGCTCTCTGATATGTCCATTCATTTCACAGAGTTAAAGCTTACCCTACACTGCCCAGTTTGGAAACTGTCTTTGAGGAATCTGCAAAAGGATATGAAGTGATGCCCATAGGCCTGTGGTGAGGAAGGAAATGTCTTCCTTTGAAAACTGGAGAGAAGCTTTCAGAGCAACTGCTGTGATGGGTGAATTCGTCTCATAGAGTTAAATCATTCTTTGGATTGAGCAGGTTGAAATCACTCTTTCTGAGGAATCTGAAGAAGGACATTTGGGAACGCTCATTAGAATATGGAGAAAGAAATATCCTCAGATAAAAACCAGAAGGAAGCTTTCTGTGAAACTGCTATGTGTCGTGTGAATTCCTGTCACTCAGTTAAGTTTCTCTTTTCATTGAGCAATTTTCTAACAGTTTATGTTTATTGTGTGAAGGGATATATAGGAGCACTTTGAGGCTTTCAGTGAAAATGAAAATATTTTCAGATAGAAACTGGAGAGAATCTTTCCGAGAAACTGCTTTGTGACATGTGCATTCCACTCACAGAGTTATACTTTTCTTCTCATAAAGGATTGGGGAATACAGTGGGGCGGAGAAAGATGGCCGAATAGGAACAGCTCCAGTCTCCAACTCCCAGCACGAGCGACACAGAAGACCGGTGATTTCTGCATTTTCAACTGAGGTACTGGGGTCATCTGACTAGGGAGTGCTGGAAAATCAGTGCTGGTCAGCTGCTGCAGCCTGACCAGTGAGAGCTGAAGCAGGACGAGGTATTGCCTCACCTGGGAAGCGCAAGGGCGGGGGGGAATCCCTTTTCCTAGCCAGGGGAACTGAGACACACAACACCTGGAAAATCGGGTAACTCCCACCCCAATACTGCACTGTAAGCAAACGGGCACACCAGGAGAATATATCCCACACCTGGCTGGGAGGGTCCCATGCCCACGGAGCCTCCCTCATTGTTAACACAGCAGTCTGCGGTGATCAATCCGCAAGGCAGCAGTGAGGATGGGGGAGGGGCGCCCACCATTGCTGAGGCTTAAGTAGGTAAACAAAGCCACTGGGAAGCTCAAACTGGGTGGAGCTCACAGCAGCTCAAGGAAACCTGCCTGTCTCTGTAGACTCCAACTCTGGGACAGGGCACACCTAAAAAAACAACAGGGGAAGCAGCAGAGGCCTGTGCAGATGCGAATGACCCTGTCTGACAGCTTTGAAGAGAGCAGTGGATCTCCCAACACGGAGGTTGAGATCTGAGAATCGACAGTTTGCCTGCTCAAGTGGATCCCTGACCCGTGAGTAGCTTAACTGGGAGACATCCCCCACTAGGGGTAGTCTGACACCCCACACCTCACAGGGTGGAGTACACCCGTGAGAGGAAGCTTCCAAAGTAAGAATCAGACAGGTACACTCGCTGTTCAGCAATATTCTATCTTCTGCAACCTCTGCTGCTGATACCCAGGCAAACAGGGTCTGGAGTGGACCTCAAGCAATCTCCAACAGATCTATAGCTGAGGGTCCTGACAGTCAGAAGGAAAGCTATAAAACAGGAAGGACACCTATACCAAAATCCCATCAGTACACCACCGTCATCAAAGACCAGAGACAGATAAAACCACAAAGATGGGGGAAAAGCAGGGCAGAAAAGCTGGAAATTCAAAAAATAAGAGTGCATCTCCCCCTGCAAAGGAGCGCAGCCCATCGCCAGCAACAGATCAAAGCTGGTCAGAGAATGACTTTGACGAGATGAGAGAAGAAGGCTTCAGTCCATCAAACGTCTCAGAGCTAAAGGAGGAATTATGTACCCAGTGCAAAGAAACTAAAGATCTTGAAAAAAGAGTGGAAGAATTGACAGCTAGACTAATTAATGCAGAGAAGGTCATAAACGAAATCACAGAGATGAAAGCCATGACACGAGAAATACGTGACAAATGCACAAGCTTCAGTAACCGACTTGATCAACTGGAAGAAAGAGTATCAGCGATTGAGGATCAAATGAATGAAATGAAGCGAGAAGAGAAACCAAAAGAAAAAAGAAGAAAAAGAAATGAAAAAACCCTGCAAGAAGTATGGGATTATGTAAAAAGACCAAATCTACGTCTGATTGGGGTGCCTGAAAGTGAGAGGGAAAACGGAACCAAGTTGGAAAACACTCTTCAGGATATCATCCAGGAGAACTTCCCCCAACCTAGTAGGGCAGGTCAATATTCAAATTCAGGAAATACAGAGAACGCCACAAAGATACTCCTCTAGAAGAGCAACTCCAAGACACATAATTGCCAGATTCACCAAAGTTGAAATGAAGGAAAAAATCTTAAGGGAAGCCAGAGAGAAAGGTCGGGTTACCCACAGAGGGAAGCCCATCAGACTAACAGCAGATCTCTCGGCAGAAACTCTCCAAGCCAGAAGAGAGTGGGGGCCAATATTCAACATTCTTAAAGAAAAGAATTTTCACCCCAGAATTTCATATCCAGCCAAACTACGTTTCATCAGTGAAGGAGAAATAAAATCCTTTACAGATAAGCAAATGCTTAGAGATTTTGTCACCACCAGGCCCACCTTACATGAGGCCCTGAAGGATGCCCTAAGCATGGAAAGGAACAACCGGTACCAGCCATTGCAAAAACATGCCAAAATGTAAAGATCATCGAGGCTAGGAAGAAACAGCATCAACTAACGAGCAAACTAACCAGTTAATATCATAATGACAGAATCAAGTTCACACATAACAATATTAACCTTAAATGTTAATGGAGTAAATGTTCCAATTAAAAGACACAGACTGGCAAACTGCTTAAAGAGTCAAGACCCATCAGTCTGCTGTATTCAGGAGACCCATCTCACATGCAGACACATACATAGGCTCAAAATAAAGGGATGGAGGAAGATCTACCAAGCAAATGGAGAACAAAAAAAACAGGGGTTGCAATCCTAGTCTCTGATAAAACAGACTTTAAACCATCAAAGATCAAAAGAGACAAAGAAGGCCATTACATAATGGTAAAGGGATCAATTCAACAGGAAGAGCTAACTATCCTAAATATATATGCACTCAATACAGGAGCACCCAAATTCATAAAGCAAGTCCTTAGAGACTTACAAAGAGACTTAGACTCCCATACAATACTAATGGGAGACTTCAACACTCCACTGTCAACATTAGACAGATCAATGAGACAGAAAGTTAACAAGGATATCCACGAATTGAACTCATCTCTGCACCAAGCGGACCTAATAGAACTCTCCACCCCAAATCAACAGACTATACATTCTTCTCAGCACCACATCGCACTTATTCCAAAATTGACCACATGATTGGAAGTAAAGCACTCCTCAGAAAATGTAAAAGAACAGAAATTGGCCGGGCGCGGTGGCTCAAGCCTGTAATCCCAGCACTTTGGGAGGCTGAGACGGGCAGATCAAGAGGTCAGGAGATCGAGACCATCCTGACTAACACGGTGAAACCTCGTCTCTACTAAAAAATATAAAAAATTAGCCGGGCGAGGTGGCAGACGCCTGTAGTCCCAGCTACACGGGAGGCTAAGGCAGGAGAATGGCGTGAACCCGGGAGGCAGAGCTTGCAGTGAGCTGAGATCCGGCCACAGCACTCTAGCCTGGGCGACAGAGCGAGACTCCATCTCAAAAAAAATAAATAAATAAATAAATAACAGAAATTATAACAAACTGTCTCTCAGACCACAGTGCAATCAAACTAGAACTCAGGACTAACAAACTCAATCAAAACCACTCAACTACATGGAAACTGAACAACCTGCTCCTGAATGACTACTGGGTACATAACGATATGAAAGCAGAAATAAAGTTCTCTTTGAAACCAAAGAGAACAAAGATACAACATACCAAAATCTCTGGGACACATTTAAAGCAGTGTGTAGAGGGAAATTTAGAGCACTAAATGCCCACAAGAGAAAGCAGGAAAGATCTAAAATTGACACTCTAACATCACAATTAAAAGAACTAGAGTGGCAAGAGCAAACACATTCAAAAGCTAGCAGAAGGCAAGAAATAACTAAGATCAGAGCAGAACTGAAGGAGATAGAGACACAAAAAACCCTCCAAACAATTAATGAATCCAGGAGTTGGTTTTTTGAAAAGATCAACAAAATTGACAGACCGCTAGCTAGACTAATAAAGAAGAAAAGAGAGAGGAATCAAATAGATGCAATAAAAAATGATAAAGGGGATATCACCACTGACCCCACAGAAATACAAACTACCATCAGAGAATACTATAAACACCTCTACGCAAATCAACTAGAAAATCTAGAAGAAATGGATAATTTCCTGGACACTTACACTCTCCCAAGACTAAAGCAGGAAGAAGTTGAATCCCTGAATAGACCAATAGCAGGCTCTGAAATTGAGGCAACAATTGATAGCCTACCCACCAAAAAAAGTCCAGGACCAGATGGATTCAGAGCTGAATTCTACCAGAGGTACAAAGAGGAGCTGGTACCATTCCTTCTTAAACTATTCCAATCAATAGAAAAAGAGAGAATCCTTCCTAACTCATTTTATGAGGCCAACATCATCCTGATACCAAAGTCTGGCAGAGACACAACGAAAAAAGAGAATTTTAGACCAATATCCCTGATGAACAGCGATGCAAAAATTCTCAATAAAATACTGGCAAACCGGATTCAGCAGCACATCAAAAAGCTTATCCACCATGATCAAGTGGGCTTCATCCCTGGGATGCAAGGCTGGTTCAACATTCACAAATCAATGAATGCAATCCAGCATATAAACAGAACCAAAGACAAGAACCACATGATTATCTCAATAGATGCAGAAAAGGCTTTTGACAAAATTCAACAGCCCTTCATGCTAAAAACGCTCAATAAATTCGGTATTGAAGGAACATACCTCAAAATAATAAGAGCTATTTATGACAAACCCACAGCTAATATCATACTGAATGGGCAAAAACTGGAAAAATTCCCTTTGAAAACTGGCACAAGACAGGGATGCTCTCTCTCACCATCCTATTCAACATAGTGTTGGAAGTTCTGGCTAGGGCAATCAGGCAAGAGAAAGAAATCAAGGGTATCCAGTTAGGAAAAGAAGAAGTCAAATTGTCCCTGTTTGCAGATGACATGATGGTATATTTAGAAAACCCCATTGTCTCAGCCCAAAATCTCAAGCTGATAAGCAACTTCAGCAAAGTCTCAGGATACAAAATTAATGTGCAAAAATCACAAGCATTCTTATACACCAGTAACAGACAAGCAGAGAGCCAAATCAGGAATGAACTTCCATTCACAATTGCTTCAAAGAGAATCAAATACCTAGGAATCCAACTTACAAGGGAGGTAAAGGACCTCTTTAAGGAGAATTACAAACCACTGCTCAGTGAAATAAAAGAGGATACAAACAAATGGAAGAACATACCATGCTCATGGATAGGAAGAATCAATATCGTGAAAATGGCCATACTGCCCAAAGTTATTTATAGATTCAATGCCATCCCCATCAAGCTACCAATGAGTTTCTTCACAGAATTGGAGAAAACGGCTTTAAAGTTCATATGGAACCAAAAAAGAGCCTGCATTGCCAAGACAATCCTAAGTCAAAAGGACAAAGGTGGAGGCATCACGCTACCTGACTTCAAACTATACTACAAGGCTACAGTAACCAAAACTGCATGTACTGGTACCAAAACAGAGATATAGACCAATGGAACAGAACAGAGTCCTCGGTAATAATACCACACATCTACAGCCATCTGATCTTTGACAAACCTGAGAGAAACAAGAAATGGGGAAAGGATTCCCTATTTAATAAATGGTGCTGGGAAAATTGGCTAGCCATAAGTAGAAAGCTGAAACTGGGTCCTTTCCTTACTCCTTATACGAAAATTAATTCAAGATGAATTAGAGACTTAAATGTTAGACCTAATACCATAAAAACCCTAGAAGAAAATCTAGATAGTACCATTCAGGACATAGGCATGGGCAAGGACTTCATGTCTAAAACACCAAAAACAATGGCAGCAAAAGCCTAAATTGACAAATGGGATCTAATTAAACTCAAGAGCTTCTGCACAGCAAAAGAAACTACCATCAGAGTGAACAGGCAACCTACAGAATGGGAGAAAATTTTTGCAACCTACTCATCTGACAAAGGGCTAATATCCAGAATCTACAAAGAACTCAAACAAATATAGAAGAAAAAAAACAAACAACCCCATCAAAAAGTGGGGAAAGGATATGAACAGACATTTCTCAAAAGAAGACATTCATACAGCCAACAGACACATGAAAAAATGCTCATCATCACTCGCCATCAGAGAAATGCAAATCAAAACCAGAATGAGATACCATCTCACACCAGTTAGAATGGCAATGATTAAAAAATCAGGAAACAACAGGTGTTGGAGAGGATGTGGAGAAATAGGAACACTTTTACACTGTTGGTGGGATTGTAACTAGTTCAACCATTATGGAAAACAGTATGGCAATTCCTCAAGGATCTAGAACTAGATGTACCATATGACCCAGCCATCCCACTACTGGGTATGTACCCAAAGGATTATAAATTATTCTACTACAAAGTCACATGCACACGTATGTTTATTGCGGCACTATTCACAATAACAAAGACTTGGAATTCAACCCAAATGTCCATCTGTGACAGACTGGATTAAGAAAATGTGGCACATATACACCATGGAATACTATGCAGCCATAAAAAAGGATGAGTTTGCATCCTTTGTAGGGACACGGATGCAGCTGGAAACCATCATTCTTAGCAAACTATCACAAGAACAGAAAACCAAACACCGCATGTTCTCACTCATAGGTGGAAACTGAACAATGAGGAAACTTGGACTCGGGAAGGGGAACATCACACACTGGGGCCTATCATGGGGAGGGCGTGGGGGGAGGGATTGCATTGGGGCGTTATACATGATATAAATGACTTGATGGTTACTGACGAGTTGATGGGTGCAGTACACCAACATGGCACAAGTATACATATGTAACAAACCTGCACTTTATGCACATGTACCCTAGAACTTAAAGTATAATAAAAAAAAAAGAAAAAGAGAAAAAAAAAGAAAATGCGAAGTGTGAATTGGCAAAATAAGTATTTACCATCTATTGTAGTTTAAAATAATAGGGAAAACTGATAGAGACTTAATTGTGAAGTGATTAACCACCTTATTGTTGGCTTCAGAAACTACACTGCACCAGTTCTTCAGAATGCTTCCAGATGTTTCAGACCCATAGTTATTTGTTGTTAGTAACACACATTTACCTACTAGAGAGATGTTATGTGGAGATATGTCTATTGTACTTGAAGAAGGACATCTAACTCAACGTTTACAGGTGAATTCAGCGATTTCTTTAAATGATTTGTATTTTCCAAAGTGATTATCTCAGCTGGCACTTCAAAATATAAGCCTTCTGTTAGCAACAAATCCACAGAAATCCATAAAACCTAGAGTGTTTCATTTTATATTATCAAACATTTTATATTATCAAACAGTCTACTAATGATCTTCTAGTTATTATATAGAGCCAAACATTCATTTTGTTATTCCTACATAGAGAGACTCACAATCTAAATTTGGTCTAAAGAGAGTGGGAAATTCACAAAAATTATGTTCATGAGGTTAAACAGTCAAGCAATACAAGTTCCTGTTTCCCATTGTAATGATTTACAAATGACAGTGGTAACAATCTCAAAGAGAGAATTCAAATCCTTCAGTTAGCAGCCCTTGCAATTTTTTTTTAGCTTTATGGGGTTAACTTTATTGGGGTTGATTAAATTCAAGCTGTGATCTTTCACAAAAACTCAATAGAGGGTCCAGATGGCCCAACAATACCTCCTTTTGTGAGAGGAAATAACTTGAAGATTTTTGTCTAATTAAAGTATTTGTGCTGGTGGGATCTGAAAAAAAAAAAAAAAAAGGATTGGGGAATCCCTTTTTGAGAAAAAGCTACCAAGGGACATTCAGGAGTTTATGGACGGCTGTGGTGAAAAAGGAAATATCCCCAGACAAAAAACTGGAAAGAAGCTTTCTGTGAAATTGCTTTGTGATATATTATTCATCTCACATAGATAAAACTTTCCTTATATAAACAATTTCTAGTTTTTATCTGAGAGTATTTCCTTTGTCAACAAATCTTTCAATGCGATCCAAAATATATCATCACAAATGAATCAGAAACAATGGTAACAGACTGCCCCACGAACTGAAATTTTAACTCTGTGAGATGAATTCACACATCATAAAGCAGTTTCTCAGAAATCTTCTTTCTCGTTTTTATCTGAGGATATTTCCTTTTTCACCATAGGCCTCAATGAGTTCCCAAATATCATTTTACAGATTCCACGAAAACTGTGTTAGCAAACTGCTTTCTGAAGGGAAAACTTTATCTCTGTGAGATAAATTCACACATCCCAAAGATGTTTCTCAGAAAGCTGCTTTCTAGTTTTTATCTGACTATATTTACTTTTTTACCGCAGGCCTCAATGCACTCCAATATATCCATGAAGCAGATTGGTAACACTGTTTTCGTGGAATCTGCCAAGTTGTATTTGGGAGTGCATTGAGGCCTAAGGTTATAAAGGAAATATCCTCAGATAGAAACCAGAAAGAAGTTTTCTGAGAAATTCCATTTTGATGTGTGAATTCTTCTCGCAGAGTTACACTTTCATTTCATGGAGCAGTGTGTTATCACTGGATTTGGGGAATTTATGAAGCGATATTTAGAATCACAATCACATTGAAACCTATTTGACAAAGGAAATAGCCTCAGATAAAAACTAGAAAGAAGCTTTCTGAAAAACTTCTTTGTGACATGTGAATTTATCTCACAGAGTTATACCTTTTCCTCAATGAAGTAGTTTGCTAATACCGTTTTTGTGACATCTGCCAAGTTGTATTTGCGAGTACATTGAGGCCTATGGTGAAAAAGGAAATATCCTCAGATAAAAACTAGAAAGGAACTTTCTGAGAAACTACATTGTGATGTGTGACTCCATCTCACAGAAATAAACCTTTCCCTTCATGAAGCAGTTTGTTAACACAGTTTTCGTGGAATACGTAAAGTGGTATTTGGGAATGAATTGAGGCCTAAGATTAGAAAGGAAATATCCTCAGATAAAAACTAGAAAGAAGCTTTCTGAGAAACTGCTTTATGATTTTTGAAGGCATCTCACAGAGTTAAAATTTCACTTCATGGAGTAGTCTTTTACCACTGTTTCTTGGGGGAATTTGTGAGGTGATATTTTGGATCACATTGAAACCTATGTTGACAAAGAAATCTTCTCAGATAAAAACTAGAAAGAAGCTTTCTTTGAAACTTCTTTGTGATGTGTGAATTCATCTCACAGAGTTACACCTTTCTCTCAATGAAGCAGTTTGCTAACACTGTTTTCGTGGAATCTGCAAAGTGATATTTGGGAACACTTTGAGGCCTAAGGTTAAAAAGGAAACATCCTCAGATAAACACTAGAAAAAAGCTTACTGAGAAACTTCTTTGTGATGTGTGAATTTCTCTCACAGTGTTACACCTTTCTCTCAGTGAAGTAGTTTGCTAACACAGTTTTCATGGAATCTGCAAAGTGTTACTTCAGAACGTATTGAGGTCTATGGTGAAAAAAGAAATATCCTCAGATAAAAACTAGAAAGAAGCTTTCTGAGAAACTGCTTCATGATATGATAATTCATCTCACAGGGTTTAAATTTCACTTCATGGAGTAGTCTGTTACCACTGTTTCTGGGGAATTTGTGACGCGATATTTTGGATCACATTGAAACCTATGTTGACAAAGGAAATCTCCTCAGATAAAAACTAGAAAGAAGCTTTCAGAGAAAATTCTTTGCAATGTGTGAATTCATCTCACAGATTTACACCTTTCTCTCAAAGAAGATGTTTGCTAACATGTTTTCGTTGAATCTGCAAAGTGATATTTGTTAACGAATTGAGGGCTATGTTGAAAAAGGAAATATCCCGAGATAAAAACTAGAAAGATGCTTTCTGATATCTAAATTCATCTCACAGAGTTACACTTTCGTTTCATGGAGCAGTCTCTTACCATTGTTTCTGGGAAACCTGAAAGGGATATTTTGGATCACATTGAAGCCTATGCTGACAAAGGAAGTATCTTCAAAGAAAAACGGGAAAGAAGCATTCTGAGAAACTGCATTGTGATGTGTGACTGCAACTCAGAGAGTTACACCTTTCTTTTCATTGATCACTTTGCTAACACTGTGTCTTGAAATCTGTAATGGGATATTTCTTACTGCAATGAAGCTTACGGTGACAAAGGAAATCTCCTCAGATAAAAACGAGAAAGAAGCTTTATGAGAAACTGCTTTGTGATGTGACAATGCATCTCTTTGAGTTACACCTGTGTTTTGAGGAGGCGTTTGCTAGCACTGTTTTTGTGGAATCTGAGAAGTGATCATTTGGATCGCTATGAAGACTCTATAGACAAAGGAAATATCATCAGATAAAAACCAGAGTGAAGCTTTCTGAGAAACTGGTTTGTGATGTGTGAATTCATTTCACAGTGACACCACTCTTTCGTGGAGGAGTTTGCTAACACTCATTTTGTGGAATCTCAGAAGTGATATCTTGGATATCGTTGAATTCCAGGGTGGAAAAGGAAATATCTTCAGATTAAAACTGCAGAGAAGCCTTCTGAGAAACTGCTTTATTGTAGGTGAATTCAGTTCACAGAGTTACAGCATTGTTTTCATTGAGTAGCTTGCTAACAGTGTTTTCCCAGAATCTGCAATGAGACACACGGGGGTGCTTTGAGACCAGAAATAAAGTCAGATGAGAAAGGAAAGAAGCTTTCTGAGAAACTGCTTTGTGATGTGTGAATTCAACTCACAGAGATACACCTGTCTTTCATGGAACTATTTGATAGCCCTTTTTTGTGGAATCTGAGAATTGATATTTCTGATCGCTTGGAAGATTCTACGGCCACAGGAAGTATTCTCAGATAAAAACCAGAATGAAGCTTTCTGAGAAACTACTTTCTGGTGTGTGAATTCATCTCACAGAGTTACACCTGTATTTCATGGAGCCATTTGCTAGGACTGTTTTTGTGGAATCTGAGAAGTGATATTTTGGATTGCAATGAATACTCTACAGACCAAGGAAATATCCTCAGACAAAAGCCAGAAAGAAGATTTCTGAGAAGCTACTTTATGATGTGTGAATTCATCTCACAGTCTTACACCACTCTTTCATGGAGGAGTTTGCTATCACTTTTTCTGTGGAAACTCAGAGGTGATATTTTGGATATCATTGAATCCCATGGTGGAAAATGAAATATCCCCAGATAAAACCTGGAGAGAAGACTTCTGAGAAAGTGCTTTGTGGTGTGTAAATTCATCTCACAGAACTACACTTTTGTCTTCATGAAGCAGTTTACTAACACTGTTTTCGTGGAATCCCCATAGTGATATTGGGGAGCTGATTGAAGTCTATGGTGAAAAAGTAACATCTCAGATAAAAACTGGAAAGAAGTGTTCTGAGAAACTGCATTGTGATGTGTGAATGTAAGTCACAGAGTTACACATTTCTTTTCATAGATCAGCTTGCTAACACTGTTTTCTTGAAATCTGCAATGAGATATTTCTCACGCCATGAAGCTTACAGTGACAAAGGAAATATCCTCAGATAAAAACTAGAAAGAATCTTTCTGAGAAACTGCTTCTTGTTGTGTGTATTCATCTCACAGAGTTATACCATTCACTCCATGAAATCGTTAGCTACACCGTGTTCGTGGAATCGGCCAAGTTGTATTTGGGAGCACATTGAGTCCTATGGTAAAAAAGGAAATACCTGAGATAAAAACTAGAAAGAAGCTTTCTGAGAAACTACTTTGTGATGTGTGAATTCATCTCACAGAGATAAACGTTTCTCTTTATGAAGCAGTTTGCTAACACAGTTTTCCTGGAATCCGTAAAGTGATATTTGGGAACGCATTGAGGCCTATGGTGAAAAAGGAAATATCCTTAGATAAAAACTAGAAAGAAGCTTTCTGAGAAACTGCTTTGTGATGTCTGAATTCATCTCACAGAAGTAAAATTTCACTTCATGGGACAGTCTGCTACCACTGTTTTGGGGAATCTGAGAAGGGATATTTTGGATTGCATTGAAGCCTATGCTGACAAAGGAAATATCCTTAAAAAAAAAAGAAAAAGAAGCTTTGTGAGAAGCTTCTTTGTGACGTGTGAATTCATTTCACAGAGTTACACATTTGTCTTCATGAAGCAGTTTGCTAACACTGTTTTCGTGAAATCTGCAAAGTGATATTTGGGAACGCTTTGAGGTCTATGGTGTAAAACGAAATGTCCTCAGATAAAAACCAGAAATAAGCTTTCTGAGAAGCTGCTTTTTGATGTGCAAATTCTTCTCACAGATTTACAGTTTCGTTTCATGGAACAGACTGTTACCACTGGTTTTGGGAAACTTGTGAAGCCATATTTTGGATTGCATTGAAAAATATGTTGACAAAGGAAATCTCCTCACATAAATACTAGAAAGAAGGTTTCTGAGAAACTTCTTTGTGACTTGTGAATTCATCTCACAGAGTTGCACTTTTCTCTCAATGAAGTGGCTTGCTTACACAGTTTTCGTGGAATCTGCAAAGTGATGTTTGTGAACACATTGGGGCCTATGGTGAAAAAGCACATATCCTCAGATAAAAACTAGAAATAAGCTTTCTGATAAACTGCTTTATGATGTGTGAATTCATCTCACAGAGTTAAAATTTCAGTTCATGGAGCAGTCTGTTACCACTGTTTTTGGGGAATATTTGAGGCGATATTTTGGATTGCTTTGAAACCCATATTAACAAAAGAAATCTCCTCAGATAAAAACAAGAAAGAAGCTTTCTAAGAAACTTCTTTGTGACGTGTGAATTCATCTCACAGAGTTACACTTCTCTCTCAATTAAGCAGTTTGCCAATATGTTTCCGTGGAATCTGCAAAGTGATATTTGGGAGTGCATTGAGGGATATGGTGAAAAAGGAAATATTCTCAGATAAAAATGAGACAGATCCTTTCTGAGAAACTGCTTTCTGATATCTGAATTAATCTCACAGAGTTACACTTTCGTTTCATAGAGACGTCTCTTATCATTGTTTTGGGGGATCTGAAAGGGATATTTTGGATCTCATTGAAGCCTATGCTGACAAAGGAAGTATCTTCAAAGAAAAATGAGAAAGAAGCATTCTGAGAAACTGCATTGTGAAGTGAGACTGCATCTCAGAGAATTACACCTTTCTTTTCATTGATCACTTTGCTAACACTGTGTCTTGAAATCTGTAATGGGATATTTCTTACTGCAATGAAGCTTACAGTGACAAAGGAAATCTCCTCAGATAAAAACGATAAAGAAGCTTCCTGAGAAACTGCTTTGTGATGTGACAATGCGTCTCTTAGAGTTGCACCCATGTTTCAAGGAGCCATTTGCTAGCACTGTTTTTGTGGAATCTGAGAAGTGATCATTTGGATCACTATGAAGACTCTATGGACAAAGGAAATATCATCAGATAAAAACCAGAGTGAAGCTTTCTGAGAAACTGGTTTGTGATGTGTGAACTCATTTCACAGTGATACCACTCTTTCATGGAGGAGTTTGCTAGCACGGATTTTGTGGAATCTCAGAAGTGATATCTTGGATATCGTTGAATCCCAGGGTGGAAAAGGAAATATCTTCAGATTAAAACTGCAGAGAAGCCTTCTTAGAAGCTGCTTTGTTGCAGGTGAATTCAGCTCACAGAGTTACAGCATTGTTTTCATTGAGAAACTTGCTAACAGTGTTTTCTCAGAATCTGCAATGAGACACACGGGGGCGCTTTGAGACCAGAAATAAACTCAGATGAAAAAAGAAAGAAACTTTCTGAGAAACTGCTTTGTGATGTGTGAATTCAGCTCACAGAGCTACACATTTGTCTTCATGATGCAGTTTGCTAACACTGTTTTCATGAAATCCTCATGGTATTATTTGGGAGCACATTGAGGTCTATGATGAAAAAAGAAATATTCTCAGATAAAAACTGGAAAGAAGTGTTCTGAGAAACTGCATTGTGATGTGTGAATACAAGTCTCAGGGTTACATATTTCTTTTCAATGATCAGCTTGCTAATACTGTTTTCTTGAAATCCGCAATGGGATATTTCTCAGCACCATGAAGCTTACGGTGACAAAGGAAATATCCTCCGATAAAAACTAGAAGGAAGCTTTCTGAGAAACTCCTTTGTGATGTGTGAAGTCATCTTGAAGAGTTACACCTTCTCTCCATGAGGCAGTTTCCTAACACCGTTTTCGTGGAACCTGCCGTGTTGTATTTGGGAGTGCATTGAGGCCTATGATGAAAAAGGAAATATCCTCAGGTAAAAACTAGAAAGAAGCTTTCTGAGAAACTACTTTGTGATATGTCAATTCATGTCACATAGATAAAGCTTTCTTTACATTACATAGCTTGAGAAGTCTGTCATAAACGGATCCGTGAAGGGACTATCAGGTGCACATTCAGAACTGTGGTGAAAAAGGAAATATCTTCGGATAAACACTGGAAAGAAGCTCTCTGTGAATCGGCTCTTTGTTATGCTTTTTCATCTCCCATAGATAAAGTTTTCTTTACATTACATAGCTTGGAAACTCTGA
This sequence comes from Trachypithecus francoisi, assembly GCF_009764315.1. Classification (NCBI taxonomy): domain Eukaryota; kingdom Metazoa; phylum Chordata; class Mammalia; order Primates; family Cercopithecidae; genus Trachypithecus; species Trachypithecus francoisi. The sequence continues at coordinate 376,525 of NW_022680515.1, forward strand.
CATGGAAGAATCCACGAAGGGATATTCGGGAGCACTTTCAGGCCTGTGGTGAAAAAAGAAATATCTTCAGATAAAAACTGGAGACAAGTTTTCTGAGAAGCTGCTTTGTGATGTCAGCATTCTACTTAGGGTGTTATGCCATTTTTCTCATAATGCAGTGTTTGAACACTGTTCCTGTAAAACCGAAAAAGTGTTATTTAGGATCACATTGAAGACTGTGGTGAGAAGTGAAATATCCTCAAATAACACCCAGAAAGATGCATTCGCAGAAACTGCTCTCTGATATGAGCATTCATTTCCTAGAGTTAGAGCTTACTCTACATTGACCAGTTTGGTAACTCTGTCTTTGAGGAATCTGAGAGGGATATTATGTGGCACCTGGAGGCCTATGGTGAGCAAGGAAGTGTCCTCCAGTGAAAACTGGAGAGAAGTTTTCTGAGCAACTGCTTCATGATGTGTGTGTTCCTTTCATAGAGTTAAACCATTCTTTGCATTGAAATCACTGTCTGTGGAATCTGGGGAAGGTCATTTGGGAACGCTCTTTGGAATATGGAGAAAGAAATATCATCAGATAAAAACCAGAGGGAAACTTTTCGTGAAACTGCTATGTGTCGTGTGAATTCCTCCCGCTCAGTTCAGCTTCTCTTTTCATTGAGCAATTTTCTAACCCTGTTTATGTTTAGCATGTGAAGGGATATTCAGGAGCACTTTGAGGATTACGGTGAAAAAGAAAATATGTTCAGAAAGAAACTGATAACAAGCTTTCTGAAGAATTGCTTTGTGATGTGTACATTCCAAAGTAGTATACCGCCCTTCTCATACAGCATCAGGGAAATTCTTTTGGAGAAAAAGGTACCAAGCGCTATTCAGGGGCATATTGAGGCCTACGGTGAATAAGGAAATACCCTCAGAAAAAAATGGCAAATAATCTTTCTGTGAAACTGCTCTGTGCTATGTGTATTCATCTCACATAGATAAAGGTTTCTTTACATTACCCAGCTTGGAAACTCTGTCATGGATGGATCCGTGAAGGGACATTCGGGAGCACATTCAGGACTATGGTGAAAAAGGAAATATCTTCTATAAAACTGGAGAGAAGGTTTCTGAGCAACTGCTTTGAGATGTTTGTATTCATCTCATAGAGTTAAATCATTCTTATATTGAGCAGTTTGAAATCACTCTTTCTGTGGAACCTGAGAGAGGACATTTTGGAACTCTGTTAAGAATATGCTGAAAAAGAAATACCCTCAGATAAAAACCAGAAGGAAGCATTCTGTGAAACTGCTCTGTGTGATTTGAATTCCATTTACAGAGTTAAGCTTCTCTTTTCATTGAGCAGTATTCTAACACTGTTTTTGTTTAGTCTGCTAAGGAACATTCGGGAGTGCTTTGAGTCTTATAGTGAACACGGAAATATCTTCAGATAGAAACTGGAGAGAAGCTAACAGAGGAGCTGCTTTATGACAGTTGCACTCCACTCAGAGTTATGCCGTTCTTCTCATAGAGGATTGGGGAATCCCTATTGCAGAAAAAGTTACCAAGGGACATTCGGGAGTATATGGACGGCTCTGGTGAGAAAGGAAATGTCATCACCCAAAAACTGGAAAGAAGCTTTCTGTGAAACTGCTTTGTCATAGATATGTTTATTCATCTTACATAGATAAAACGTTCCTTATATTACAGTTTGGAAACTCCGTCAAGGACGGATCTGCGGAGGGATATTCGGGAGCATATCCAGGCCTATGGTGAAAAAGGAAATATCTTCAGATAAAAACTGGAAAGAAGCTTTCTGAGAAACTGCTTTGTGATGTGTGCATTCCACTCAGGGAGTTTTACCTCTTTTGTCATAAGGCAGTGTTTGAACACTGTTCCTGTAAAACTGAAAAAGTGATATTTCGGAGCACATTAAAGACTATTTTGAAAAGTGAAATATCCTGAAATATCCCAGAAAGAAGCATTCAAAGAAACTGCTCTCTGATATGTGCATTCATTTCACAGAGTAAAAGCTTACAATACGTTGCCCAGTTTGGAAACTCTGTCTTTGAGGAATCTGCGAAGGGATATTAAGTGGTGCCAGGAGGCCTGTGGTTAGCAAGGAAATGTCTTCTGATGAAAACTGGATAGAAGGTTTATGAGCAACTGCTTTGTGTTGTGTGTATTCATCTCATAGAGTTAAACCATTCTTTGCATTGAGCAATTTGAAATCACTGTTTCTGTGGAATCTGAGGAAGGACATTTGGGAATGATCTTTAGAATATGGAGAAAGAAATATCCTCAGATAAAAACCAGAAGGAAGCTTTCTGGGAAACTGCTATGAGTCATGTGAATTCCTCTCGCTCAGTTAAGCTTCTCTTTTCATTGAGCAGTTTTCTAACACTGTTTATGTTTAGCGTGTGAAGGGATATTCGGGTGTGCCTTGAGACTTATGATGAAAAAGGAAGTATGTTCAGATAGAAAGGGGAGAGAAGCCTTCCGAGGAACTGCTTTGTGACGTGTGCACCCAACTCACAGTGTTATACCACTCTTCTCATACAGCATCGGGGAAACCCTTTTAGAGAAAAGGGTATCAAGGTATATTCAGGGGCATATTGATGAATATGGTGAAAAGGGAAATGGCCTCAGACAAAAATTGGAAAGAACCTTTCTGTGAAACTACTCTGGATATGTTTATTCATCTAACATAGATAATGCTTTCTTTTCATTACACAACGTGGAAACTCAGTCATGGACGGACCCACGAAGGGATATTCGGGAGCACATTCAGGACTATGGTGAAAAAGGAAATATCTTCAGATAAAAACTAGAAAGAAGCTTTCTGTGAATCTCCTTTCTGCTATGTTTATTCATGCCACATAGATAAGGCTTTCTTCACATTACACAGCTTGGAAAGTCTGTCATGGACGGATCTGCGAAGGGACATTCGGGAGCACATTCAGGACTATGGTGAAAAAGGAAATATCTTCAGATAAAAACTGGAGAGAAGCTTTCTGAGAAACTGCTTTCTGATGTGTACATTCCATCAGGAAGTTATACTTCTTTACTCCTAAGGCAGTGTTTGAACACTGTTCCTGTAAATCAGAAAATTGATATTTTGGAGCGCATTGTAGTCTATAGCGAAAAGTGAAATATCCTCAAATAAAACACAGAAAAAACGTTCCAAGAAATGGTTCTCTGATATGTGCATTCATTTCAAATATTAAAGCTTAGTCTGCATTGCCCAGGCTGGCAACTCTGTCTTTGAGGAATCTGCAAAGGGATATTAATTGGCGACAGGAGGCCTGTGGTGAGCAAGGAAAAGTCTTCCGATGAAAACTGGAGAGAAGCTTTCTGAGCAACCGCTTTGTGATGTGTGTACTCATTTCATAGAGTTAAACCATTCTTTGGATTGAGCAGTTTGATATCACTGTTTCTGTGGAATCTGAGGAAGGACATTTGGAAACGTTCTTTAGAATATGGAGAAAGAAATATCCTCAGATAAAAACCAGAAGGAAGCTTTCTGGGAAACTGCTATGAGTCATGTGAATTCCTCTCACTCAGTTAAGCTTCTCTTTTCATTGAGCAGTTTTCTAACACTGTTTATGTTTAGCGTGTGAAGGGATATTCGGGTGTGCTTTGAGACTTATGATGAAAAAGGAAATATGTTCAGATAGAAAGGGGAGAGAAGCCTTCCGAGGAACTGCTTTGTGACGTGTGTACCCAACTCACAGTGTTATACCACTCTTCTCATACAGCATCGGGGAAACCCTTTTAGAGAAAAGGGTATCAAGGTATATTCGGGAGCATACTGACGCCTGTGGTGAAAAGGGAAATAGCCTCAGACAAAAACTGCAAAGAAGCTTTCTGTGAAACTGCTTTGTGATATGCATATTCGTGTCACATAAATAAAGGATTCTTTACATTACCCAGCTTGGAAACTGTCATGTATGGATCTGCGAATGGACATTGAGGTGCTCATTCAGGATTACGGTGAAAAAGGAAATATTTTCAGATAAAGACTGAAAGGAAGCTTTCTGTGAATCTGCTTTTTGCTATGTTTATTCATCTCACATAGGTTAAGCTTTCTTTACATTACACAGCTTGGAAACTCTGTCATGGACGGATACGTGAAGGGATATTTGGGATCACATTCAAGGCTGTGGTGAAAAAGGAAATATCTTCACATAAAAACTGGAGAGAAACTTTCTGAGAAACTGCTGTGTGATGTGTGCATTCCACACAGGGAGTTATACCTCTTTTCTCCTAGAGTAGTGCTTGAACACTGTTCCTGTAAAACCGAAAAAGTGATATTTCAGAGTGTATTGAAGACTATGGTGAAAAGCAAAATGTCCTCAAATAAAATCCAGAAAGAAGCATTTCAAGAAACTGCTCTATGACATGTGCATTCATTTCACATAGTTAAAGCTTACTCTACTTTGCCCAGTTTGGAAACTCTGTCTTTGAGGAATCTGCGAAGGGATATTTAGTGGTGCCTGGAGGCCTGCGGTGAGCAAGGAAATGTCTTCAATGAAAACTGGAGAGAAACTTTCTGAGCAATTGCCTGCGATATGTGTATTCATCTTAAACAGTTAAATCATTCCTTGGATTGAGCAATTTGATATCACTGTTTCTGTGGAACCTCAGAAAGGACATTTTGGAACATTCTTTAGAATATGCTGAAAAAGAAATATCCCCAGATAAAAACCAGAAGGAAGCTTTCTGTGAAACTGCTCTGTGTCGTGTGAATTCCACACATACAGTTAAGCTTCTCTTTTCATTGAACAGTATTCTAACACTGTTTTTTTGTAGTCTGTGAAGGTATATTTTGTAGCACTTTGAGGTTTATGGTGAAACCGAAATATCTTCAGATAGAAACTGGAAAGAAGCTTTCCAGGGAGCTGCTTTGTGATGTGTGCATTCCACTCACACAGTTATACCTTTCCTCTCATAGAGGATTGGTGAATCCCTTTTGGAGATAAAGCTACCAGGGGACATTCAGGCGTATATGCACGGATATGGTGAAAAAGGAAATATTCTCGGTAAAAAACTGGAAAGAAGCTTTCTGTGAAACTGCTTTGTGAGAGATATGTATATTCACCTCAAATAGATAAAACTTTCTTGATAGTATGCCGTCTGGAAACTCTGTCATGGATGGATGCACTAAGGGACATTCGGGAGCACGTTCATTACTGTGGTGAAAAAGGAAATATCTTCAGATAAAAACTGGACAGAAGATTTCTAAGAAACTGCTTTGTGATGTGTGCATTCCAATCGGGGATATTTACCTCTTTTCTCCCAAGGGGAGTTTGAACACTATTCCTGTGAAACCGAAAAAGTGGTATTTCGGAGTGCATAGATGACTATGCTGAAAAGAGAAATATCCTCAAATAAAACCCAAAAAGAAGCATTCCTAGAAACTGCTCTCTGATATGTGCATTAATTTCACAGAGGTAAAGTTTTCTCCACATTGTCCAGTTTGGAAACTCTGTCTTTGAGGAATCTGCAAAGGGATATTAAGTGGTTCCTGGAGGCCTGTGGTGAGAAAGGAAATGTCTTCCGATGAAAACTAGAGAGAAGCTTTCTGAGCAACTGCTTTGTGGCATGTGTATTCACCTCACAGAGTTAAAACATTCCTTGGATGGAGCAGTTTGAAATCACTGTGTCTGTGGAATCTGAGGAAGATCATTTGGGAATGATCTTTAGAATATGGAGAAAGAAATATCCTCAGATAAAAACCAGAAGGAAGCTTTCTGTGAAACTGCTATGTGTTGTATGAATTCCTCTTGCTCAATTAAGCTTCTCTTTTCATTGAGCAGTTTTCTAACACTGTTTATGTTTAGCGTGTGAAGGGATATTCGGGAGTGCTTCGAGGCTTATGGTGAGAAAGGAAATATCTTCAGATAAAATCTGGAAAGATGCTTTCTGTGAATCTGGTTTTTGCTAGGTTTATTCATCTCACATACATAAAGCTTTCTTTACATTACACAGCTTGGAAACTCCGTCATGGACGCATCCACAAAGGGATATTTGGGATGACATTAAGGCCTTTGGTGAATAAGGAAGTATCTTCAGATAAATGCTAGAGAAAAACTCTCTGATAAACTGCTTGTGATGTGTGCATTCTACACAGGGAGTTATACCTTTTTTCTCATAAGGCAGTGTTTGAACACTTTTCCTATAAAACCGAAAAAGTGATATTTCAGAGCACATTGAAGACTATGGCAAAAAGTGAAATATCCTCAAATAAAACCCAGAAACAAACGTTCTAAGAAATGCTCTCTGGTGTGTGCATTCATTTCACAGAGTTAAAACTTACTCTACATTGCCCAGTTTGGATACTCTGCCTTTGAGGAATCTGTGAAGAGATATTAAGTGGTGCCCAGAGGCCTGTGGTGAACAAGGAAATGTCTTCCGTTGAAAACTGGAGAGAAGCTTTCTGAGCAACTGCTTTGTGATGTGTGTATTATTCCCATTAAGTTAAATCATTCTTTGGATTGAGCAGCTTGAAATCACTGTTTCTGTGGAACCTGAGAAAGGCTATTTGGGAACGTTTTTAGAATATGCTGAAAAAGAAATACCCTCAGATAGAAACCTGAAGGAAGCTTTCTGTGAAAATGCTCTGTGTCGCATGAATTCCACTCTCACAGTTGAGCCTCCCTTTTCATAGAACAGTATTCTAACACTGTTTTTGTTCAGTCTGTGAAGGGATATGCGCTTGGAGGCTTATAGTGAAAACAGAAATATCTTCAGATAGAAATTGGAGAGATTTCAGAGGAGCTGCTTTGAGACGTGTACATTGCACTCACAGAGTAATACCTTTCTTCTCATAGAAGATTGGGGAATCCATTTTGGAGAGAAAGCTACCAAGGGACATTCGAGAATATCCTCAGACAAAAACAGGAAAGAAGCTTTCTGTGAAAATGCTTTGTGATAGATATGTTTATTGATCTCACATTGATAAAACTTTCTTAATATTACTCAGTTTGGAAACTCCATCAGGGACGGATCCATGAAGGGACATTCGGGACCACATTCAGGCCTATGGTGAAAAAGGACATATCTTCAGATAAAAAATGGTGAGAAGCTTTCTGAGAAAGTGCTTTGTGATGTGTGCATTCCACTCAGGGAGTTGTACCTCTTTTCTCATAAGGCATTGTTTGAACACTATTCTTGTAAAACTGAAAAAGTGATATTTTGGAGCGGTTTGAAGACTAGGGAGAAACAAGAAATATCCTCAGATAAAACTCAAAAAGAAGCATTCCAAGAAACTGCTCTCTGATATGTGCATTCGTTTCACAGAATTAAAGCTTATTCTGCATTGCCCAGTTTGGAGATTCTGTCTTTAAGGAATCTGCGGAGGGATATTAAGTGGCAATCAGAGGCCTGTGGTGAGCAAAGACATGTCTTCCAATGAAAACTGGAGAGAAGTTTTCTGAGCAACTGGTTTGTGATGTGTGTATTCATCTCATAGATTTAAACCATTGTTTGGATTGACCAATTTGAAATCACTGTTTCTGTGGAAGGTGAGGAAAGACATTTGGGAGCGCTCTTTAGAATATGGAGAAAGAAATATCCTCAGATAAAAACAATAAGGACGCTTTCTGTGAAACTGCTCTGTGTCGTGTGAATTCCTCTCACTCAGTTAAGCTTCTCTTTTCACTGAGCAGTTTAGAAACACTGTTTATATTTAGCGTGCAAAGAGATTTCATGAGCGCTTTGAGGCTTTCTGTAAAAAAGAACATATTTTCAGATAGAAACTGAAGAGAAGCTTTCTGAGGAACAGCTTTGTGATGTGTGCATTCCACTCACAGTGTTATATGTCTCTTCTCATACAGCAGCGGGGAAAACCTTTTGGAGAAAAAGGTACCAAGGGATATTCGGGGGCATATTGACACTTATGGTTGGAAAATAAATATCTTCATATAAACACTGGAAAGAAGCTTTCTGTGAATCTGCTTTTTGCTATGTTTATTCATTTCACGTAGATAAAGCTTTCTTTACATTACACAGCTTGGAAAGCCTGTCATGGACGGATCCACAAAGGGACATCCATCAGCACATTCAGGACTATGGTGAAAATGGGAATATCTTCAGATAAATACTGAAGAGTAGCTTTCTGAGAAACTGCTTTGTGATGTGTGCATTCCAGTCAGGGAGTTATGCCTCTTTTCTCGTAAGACAGGGTTTGAATTCTGTTTCTGTAAAACTGAAAAAGTGATATTTCAGAGTGCATTGAAGACTATGGCAAAAAGTGAACTATTGTCAAGTAAAACCCAGAAAGAAGCTTTCCAAGAAACTGCTGTCTGATATGTGCATTCATTTCACAGAGTTTAAGCTTACACTACATTGCCCACTTTGAAAACTCTGTCATTAAGGAATCTGCAAAGGGATATTAAGTGGCACCCAGAGGCCTGTGGTGAGCAAGGAAATGTCTTCCATTGAAAAACTGAGAGTAGGTTTCTGAGCAATTGTTTTGTGACGTGTGTATTCATCTCTTAGAGATAAATCATTCTTTGGATTGAGGAGTTTGAAACCACTGCTTCTGTGGAATCCGAAAAAGAATATTTGAGAATGCTTTTTAGAATATGCTGACAAAGATATACCCTCAGATAAAAATCAGAAGGAAGCTTTCTGTGAAACTGCTCTGTGTCGTGTGAATTCCACTTGCACAGTTAAGCTTCTCTTTTCATGGAGCAGTTTTCTAACACTGTTTATGTTTAGCAAATGAAGGGATATTTGGGAGCTCTTTGAGGCTCACGGTTAAAAAGGGAATACCTTCAGATAGAAACTGAAGATAAACTTTCTGAGGAACTGCTATGTGATATGTGCATTCTACTCAGTGTTATACCTACCTTCTCATACAGCATTGGGGAAAACTTTTTTGAGAAAAAGGTACCAAAAGATAATGGGGAGCATATTGACACCTATCGTGAAAAGGGAAATATCCTCAGACAAAAATTGGAAAGAAGCTTCCTGTGAAACAGCTCTGTCATATGTGTATTCATCTCACATAGATAAAGCTTTCTTTATATTACGCCGCTTGGAAATTCTGTCATGTACGGTTCTGTGAAGGGACATTCGGAAACACATTCAGTACTATGGTGAAAAAGGAAATATCTTCAGATTACAACCGGAGAGAAGCGTTCTGAGAATCTTCTTTGTGATGTGTGCATTTCACTCAGGAAGTTATATCTCTTTCGTCATGAGGCTGTGTTTGAACACTGTTTCTGTAAAACCGAAAAAGTGATATTTCGGACTGCATTGAGGACTATGGCAAAAAGTGAAATATCCTCAAATAAAACCCAGAAAGAAGCATTCCAAGAAACTACTCTCTGATATGAACATTCATTTCACAGAGTTTAAATTTTCTCTATATTGCCCAGTTTGGAAACTCAGTCTTTGAGGAATCTGTGAAGAGATATTAAGTGGCACCCAGAGGCCTGTGGTGAGCAAGGAAATGTATTCCATTGAAAACTTGAGAGAAGCTTTCTCAGCAACTGATTTGTGATGTGTGTATTTATTTCATAGAGTTAAATCATTCTTTGGATTGAGCAGTTTGAAATCACTGTTTCTGTGGAACCTGAGAAAGAACAGTTAGGAAAGCTCTTTAGAATATGCTGAAAAAGGAATACTCTCAGGTAAAAACCAGAAGGAAGCTTTCTGTGAAGCTGCTCTGTGTCGTGTGAATTCCACTCACACATTTAAGCTTATCTTTTCATTGAACAGTATTCTAACAATGTGTTAAGTCTGCAAAGGGATATTCGAAAGTGCTTTGAGACTTATGGTGAAAACGGAAATATCTTCAGATAGAAACTGAAGAGAAGCTTTCTGAGGAGCTGCTTTGTGACGTGTGCATTCCACTCACAGAGTTATACCTTTCTTCTCATAGAGGACTGTGGAAACCTCTTTGGAGGAAAAGCTACCAAGGGACATTCAGGAGTATATGGACGGCTATGGTGAAAAAGGAAATATCCTCAGACAACAACTGGAAAAAAGCTTTCTTAGAATCTGCTCTGAGATACATATGTATATTCATCTCACATAGATAAAACTTTCTTTATATTACACAGTTTGGAAACTCCATTATGGATGGATCTGGGAAGGGACCCTTGGGAGCACATTCAGGACTATGGTGAAAAACGAAATATCTTCAGATAAAAACTGCAAAGGAGCTTTCTATGAATCTGCTTTTTGCTATGTTTATTCATCCACATAGATAAAGCTTTCTTTACATTACGCAGCTTGGAAACACTGTCATGGACGGATCCGCGAAGGGACATTCGGGAGCACATTCAGGACTATGGTGAAAAAGGAAATATCTTCAGATAAAAACAAGCAAGAAGATTTCTGTGAATCTACTTTTTGCTGTGTTTATTCATTGCACATATATAAAGCTTTCTTCACATTACACAGCTTGGAAACTCCATCACGGATGGATCTGCAAAGGGATATTCATCTTCACATTCAGGCCTATGGTGAAAAAGGAAATATCTTCAGATGAAAACTGGAGAGAATCTTTCTGAGAAACTGCTTTGTGATGTGTGTGTTCCACTCAGGGAGTTATATCTCTTTTCTCATAAGGCAGTTTTTGAACACTGTTCCTGTAAAACAGAAAATGTGATATTTCGGAGTGCATTGAAGACTACAACTAAAAGTGAAATATTCTCAAATAAAACCCAAAAAGAAGCGTTCCAAGAAACTGCTCTCTGATATGTGCATTCACAGAGTGTAAGCATATTTTACATTACCCAATTTGGAAACTCTGTCTTTGAGGAATCTGCGAAGGGATATTAAGTGGTGCCTGGAGGTCTGTGGTGAACAAGGAAATGCCTTCCACTGAAAACCGGAGAGAAGCTTTCTGAGCAACTTTTTTGACGAATGTATTCATCACATAGAGTTAAATCATTCTTGGGACTGAGCAGTTTGAAATCACTGTTTCTGTGAAATCTGGAAGGACACTTGGGAACGCTCTTTAGAATATGGAGAAAGAAATAGCCTCAGATAAAAACCAGAAGGAAGCTTTCTTTGAAACTGTTCTATGTCATGTGAATTCCTCTGACTCAGTTAAGCTTCTCTTTTCCTTGAGCAGTTTTCTAACACTGTTTATGTTCAGCGTAGGAAGGGATATTCGGGAATGCTTTGAGGCTTGTGGTGAAAAAGGAAATATGTTCAGATAGAAACTGGAGGGAAGTTTTCCAAAGAACTGCTTTGTGACGTGTGCATTGCACTCACAGTGTTATTCCTCTCTTCTCATACAGCATCAGTGAAGCCCTTTTGGAGAAAAAAGTATCAAAGGATATTCAGGAGCATATTGACGTCTATGGTGAAATGGGAAATAGCCTCAGAAAAAAACTGGGAAGAAGCTTTCTGTGAAACTGCTCTGTGATATGTGTATTCATCTCACATATATAAAGCATTCTTTACATTACGCAGCTTGCAAACTCTGTCATGGACAGATCCGCGAAGGGATATTTGGGAGCACATTCAGGACTATGGCAAAAAAGTTAACATCTTCAGATACAAAATGAAAAGAAGCTTTCTTGAATTTGCTTTTTGCTATGATTTTTCATCTTACATAGGTAAAACTTTCTTTATACTATGCAGTTTGGAAACTCCATCATGGACAGATACACGAATGGGCATTCTGGACCACATTCAGGCCTATGGTGGAAAAGGAAATATCTTCAGATAAAAACTGGAGAGAAGCTTTCTGAGAAACTGCTTTGTGATGTGTGCATTCCACTCAGGGAGTTTTACCTCTTTTCTCATAAGACAGTGTTTGAACATTGTTCCTATAAAACTGAGAAAGTGATGTTTTGGAGCACTTTCAAGACCTTGACGAAAAGTGAAATATCCTCAAATAAAACTCAGAAAGAGATGTTTAAAGAAACTGCTGTCTGATATGTGGATTCATTTCACAGAGTTAAAGCTTACTCAACATTGTCTTCTTTGGAAACTCTGTCTTTGAGGAATCTGCAAAGGGATATTAAGAGACTCCCAGAGGCCTGTGGTGTGCAAGGAAATGTCTTCCGTTGAAAACTGGAGAGAAGCATTTTGAGCAACTGATTTGTGATGTGTGTATTCATTTCCTAGCCTTAAACCATTCTTTGAATTGAACAGGTTGAAATCATGTTTCTGCGGAATCTCAGGAAGGACATTTGGGAACACTCTTTAGAATATCGAGAAGGAAATATCCTCAGATAAAAACCAGAAGGAAGCTTTGTGTGAAACTGCTATGTGTCATGTGAATTCCTCTTGCTCAGTTAAGCTTCTCTTTCATTGAGCAGTTTTCTAACACTGTTTGCATTTAGCGTGTGAATGGATATTCGGGAAAGCTTTGAGGCTTATGGTGAAAAATAAAATTTGTTTGGAATGAAATTGAAGAGAAGCTTCCCGAGGAACTGCTTTCTGACGTGTGCATTCCACTCACAGTTTTTACCTCTGTTCTCATACAGCATTGGGGGGAAACTCTTTTGGAAAAAAAGGTACCAAGTGATATTCGGAAGCATATTGATACCTATGGTGAAAAGAGCAATAGCCTCAGACAAAAACTGGAAAGAATCTTTCTGTGAAACTGCTCTGTGATATGTGCATTCATCTCACATAGATAAAGCATTCTTTACATTACACTGCTTGGAAACACTGTCATGGACAGATTCGTGAAGGGACATTTGGGAGCACATTCACTACAATGGTGAAAAAGGGAATATCGTCAGATAAAACATGGAAAGAAGCTTTCTGTGAATCTGCTTTTGGCTATGTTTATTCATCTCACATAGATAAAGCTTTCTTTACATTATGCAGCCTGGAAATTCCATTATGGATGGATCCATGAAGGGACATTCGGGATCACATTCAGGCCTATGGTGAAAAAAAAATATCTTCAGGTTAACTGGAGAGAAGCTTTCTGAGAAACTGCTTTGTGATGTGTGCATTCCACTCAGGGAGTTGTACCTCTTTTCTCATAAGGCATTGTTTGAACACTGTTCCTGTAAAACCGAAAAAGTGATATTTCGGAGTGTATTGAAGACTATGGCAAAAAGTGAAATATCCTCAAATAAAACACAGAAAGAAGCATCCAAGAATCTGCTCTCTGATATGTGCATTCATTTCACAGAGGTAAAGCTAACTCTACATTACCCAGATTGGAAATCTGCGAAAGGATATTAAGTGGCGTCCGTAGGCCTGTGGTGGGCAAGGAAATGTCTTCCGATGAAAACTGGAGAGAAGCTTTCTGAGAAATTGCTTTGTGATGTGTGTATTCATCTCATAGAGCTAAATCATTCTTTGGTTTGAGCAGGTTGAAATCACTGTTTCTGTGGAATCTGAGGAAAGACATTTGGGAAGGCTATTTAGAATATGCAGAAAGAAATATCCTCAGATCAAAACCAGAGGGAAGCTTTCTGAGAAGCTGCTATGTGTCATATGAATTCCTCTTGCTCATTAAACTTCTCTTTTCATTGAACAGTGTTCTAACACTGTTTATGTTTAGCGTGTGAAGGGATATTCGGGAGCGCTTTGAAGCTTATGGTGAAAAAGTAATATGTTCAGATAGAAACTGGAGAGAAGGTTTCTGAGGAGATGCTTTGTGATGTCTGCATTCCACTCACAGAGTTATACCTTTCTTCTCATAGAGGATTGGGGAATCCCTTTTGGAGAAAAAGATACCAAGGGACATTTGGGAGTACGTGGACATCAATGGTGAAAAAGGAAATATCCTCAGACAAAAACTGGAAAGAAGCTTTCTGTGAAACTGCTTAGTGATAGATATGTTTATTCATCTCACATAGATGAAACTTTCTGTATATTACCCAGTTTGGAAACTCCGTCATGGACGGATTCATGAAGGGACATTCGGGAGCACTTTCAGGGCTATGGTGAAAAAGGAAATATTCTCAGATGAAAACTGGAAAGAAGCTTTCTGTGAATCTGCTCTTTGCTATGTTTATTCATCTCACGTAGATAAAGGTTTCCTTACATTACACAGCCTGGAAACTCTGTCATGGACAGATCCACGAAGGGAAATGCAAGAGCACATTCAGGACTATAGTGTAAATGGAAATATCTTCAGATAAAAACTGGAGAGAAGCTTTCTGAGAAACTGCTTTGTGATGTGTGCATTCCACTCAGGGAGTTTTACCTCTTTTCTCATAAGACAGTGTTTGAACATTGTTCCTATAAAACTGAGAAAGTGATGTTTTGGAGCACTTTCAAGACCTTGACGAAAAGTGAAATATCCTCAAATAAAACTCAGAAAGAGATGTTTAAAGAAACTGCTGTCTGATATGTGGATTCATTTCACAGAGTTAAAGCTTACTCAACATTGTCTTCTTTGGAAACTCTGTCTTTGAGGAATCTGCAAAGGGATATTAAGAGACTCCCAGAGGCCTGTGGTGTGCAAGGAAATGTCTTCCGTTGAAAACTGGAGAGAAGCATTTTGAGCAACTGATTTGTGATGTGTGTATTCATTTCCTAGCCTTAAACCATTCTTTGAATTGAACAGGTTGAAATCATGTTTCTGCGGAATCTCAGGAAGGACATTTGGGAACACTCTTTAGAATATCGAGAAGGAAATATCCTCAGATAAAAACCAGAAGGAAGCTTTGTGTGAAACTGCTATGTGTCATGTGAATTCCTGTCACTCAGTTAAGCTTCTCTTTTCATTGAGCCATTATTTAACACTGTATATGTTTAGCGTGTGAAGGGAGATTCGGGAGCCATCTGAGGCTTATGGTGAAAACAGAAATATATTCAGAAATAAACTGGAGAGAAGCTTTCCAAGGAACTGCTTTGTGACGTGTGCATTCCACTCACAATGTTATACCTCTCTTCTCATACAGCATCAGGGCAGCCCTTTTGGAGAAAAAGGTACCAAGGGATATTCAGAGGCATATTGATGCCTATGGTGGAATGGGAAATACCCTGAGTCAGAAACTGGAAGGAAGCTTTCTGTGAAACTGCTCTGTGATATGTGTATTCATTTCACATAGATAAAGCTGTCTTTACAATACGCAGCTTGGAAACTCTGTCATGGACGGATCCATTAAGGGATATTCGGGCACACATTCAGGACTATGGTGAAAAACGAATATCTTCAGATCAAAACTGGAGGGAAGCTTTGTGTGAATATTCATTTTGTGATGTTCATTTATCTCAAGTAGATAAAGTTTTCTTTACGTTACACAGCTTGGAAACTCTGTCATGGATGGATCCGTGAAGGGACATTTGGTAGCATATTCAGGACTGTGGTGAAAAGGGAAATACCTTCAGATAAAAACTGGAAAGAAGCTTTCTGTCAATCTTCTTTTTGCTACGTTTATTCATCTCACACAGATAAAGCTTTCTTTACATTATGCATCTTGGAAAGTCTGTCAAGGACGGATCCATGAGGGGATTTTCGGGATCTCAATCAGGCCGACTGTGATAAAGGAAATATCTTCAGAGAAAAACTGGAGAGATTTCTGAGAAACTACTTTGTGATGTTTGCATTCCACTCAAGTAGTTATACCTCTTCTCTCATAAGGCAATGTTTGAACACTGTTCCTATGAAATTGAAAAAGTGATATTTTTGAACGAATTGAAGACTATAGTGAAAAGTGAAATATCCTCAAAAGAAACCCAGAAACTAGTACTCCTAGAAAATTTTCTCTGATATGTGCATTCATTTCACAGAGTATATGCTTACTGTATATTGCCCACTTTGGAATCTCTGTCTTTGAGGAATCTTCGAAGGGATATTAAATGGCACCCGGAGGTCTATGGTGAACATGGAAATGTCTTCCAGTGAAAACTGGAGAGGCTTTCTGAGCAACTGCTTAGTGATGTGTGTATTCATCTCACAGAGTTAAATCATTCTTTGCATTGAGCAGTTTGAAATCACTGCTTCTGTGGTATCTGAGGAAGGACATTTGGGAATGCTCTTTAGAATATGGAGAACGAAATACCCTCAGATAAAAACCACCAGGAATCTTTTTTGAAACTGCTATGTGTCGTGTGAATTCGTCTCACTCAGTTAAGCTTCTCTTTTCATTGAGCTGTTTCCTAACACTGTTTATGTTTAGAATGCTAAGTGATATTAGGGAACATGTTGAGGCTTATGGTGAAAAAGGAAGTATGTTCAGATAGAAACTGGAGATAAGCTTTCTGAGGAACTGCTTGATGATGTGGGTGTTCCACTCACAGTATTATAGGTCTTTTCCTATACAGGATCAGTGAAACCCTTTCGGAGAAAAAGGTAACAATGGATATTTGGGAGCATACTGAGGCCTATGATGAAAAGGGAAATAGTATCAGACAAAAACTGGAAAGAAGCTTTTGTGAAACTGCTCCGAGATATGTGTATTCATCTCACATAGATAAAGCTTTCCTTACATTACACAGTTTGGAAACTCTGTCAAGGAGGGACCTGTGAAGGGGTATTCGGGAAGACATTCAGGACTATGGTAATAAAGGATATATCTTCAGCTAAAAACTGGAAAGAAACTTTCTGTGAATCTGCTTTTTGCTATGTTTATTCATCTCACATAGATAAAGCTTTCTTTACATAACACAATTTGGAAACTCTGTCACAGACGTATCCACAAAGGGACATTCGGAAGCACATTCAGGACTATGGTGAAAAAGAAATATCATCAGATAAAAACAGGAGAGAAGCTTTCTGAGAAACTGCTTTGTGATGTGTACACTACACTCAGGAAGTTGTACCTATTTTATCATAAGGCAGTGTTTGAACACTGTTCCTGTAAAACCGAAAAAGGGATGTTGCAGAGTGCATCAAAAACAATGGTGAAAAGTGAAATATCCTCAAATAAAACCCAAGGGAAGTGTTCCAAGAAATTTCTCTCTGAGATGTGCATTCATTTCACAGTGTTAAAGATCACTGTACATTGAGCAGTTTGGAAACTCTGTCTTTGAGGAATCTGTGAAGGGATATTAAGTGGCTCCCGGAGGTCTGTGTTGAGCAAGGAAATGTCTTCTGATGAAAACTGGAGAGAATCTTTGTGAGCAACTGCTTTGTGATGTGTGTATTCATCTCATAGAGTTAAATCATTCTTTGGATTGCGCAGTTTGAAATCAGTGTTTCTGTGGAATCTGAGACAGGACATATGGGAACCCTCTTTAGAATATGCTGAAAAAGAAATACCCTCAGATAAAAACCAAAAGGAAGCTTTCTGTGAAACTGCTCTGTGTCTTGTGAATTCCACTCGCACAGTTCAGCTTCTCATTTCAATGAGCAGTATTCTAACACTGCTTTTGTTTAGTCTGCGAAGGGATATTCGGGAGCACTTTGAGGCACATGATGAAAATGGAAATGTCTTCAGATAGAAAATGGAGAGAAGCTTTCCGAGGACCTGCTTTGTGACGTGTGCATTCCAGTCATAGAGTTATGCCTTTCTATTCATAGAGGATGAATCCCTTTTAGAGAAAAAGCTACCAAGAGACATTTGGGGTATATGGATGGCTATGGTAAAAAAGGAAATATCCTCAGACAAAAACTGGAAAGAAACTTTCTGTGAAACTGCTTTGTAATAGATATGTTTATTAATGTAACATAGATAAAACTTTCTTTACATTATGCAGTTTGGAATCTCCATCATGGATGGATCCGCAAAGGGATATTCGGGAGCACATTCAGGCCTATGGTGAAAAAGGAAGTATCTTCAGACAAAAACAGGAGAGAAGCTTTCTAAGAAACTGCTTTGTGATGTGTGCATTCCACTCAGGGAATTATACCTCTTTTGTCTTAAGGCAGTGTTTGAACATCGTTCCTGTAAAACCAAAAAAGTGATATTTTGGAGCGTATTGAAGACTATGGTGAAAAGTGAAATATCCTCAAATAAAACCCAGAAAGAAGAGTTCCAAGAAACTGCTCTCTGATATGTGGATTAATTTCACAGAGTTAAAGCTTACTCTACATTGCCCAGTTTGGAAACTCTGTCTTTGACGAATCTGCAAAGGGATATTAAATGGCGCCCAGGAGGCCTGAGGTGAACAAGGAAATGTCTTCCATTGAAAACTTGAGGGAAGCTTTCTGAGCAACTGCTTTGTGATGCGTGTATTCATCTCATTGAGTTAAATCATTCTTTAGATTGAGCAGTTTGAAATCACTTTCTGTGGAACCTGAGAAAGGACATTTGGGAGTGCTCTTTAGAATATGCTGAAAAAGAAATACTCTCAGATAAAAATCAGAAGGAAGCTTTCTGTGAAACTGCTCTGTGTCGTGTGAATTCCATTCACACAGTTCATCTTCTCTTTTCAATGAGCAGTATTCTAACACTGTTTTTGTTTATTCTGCGAAGGAATATTCGGGAGCTCTTTGATGCTTATGGTGAAAACGGAAGTATCTTCAGAAAAAAATGGAGACATAATTTACGAGGAGCTGCTTTGAGACGTGTGCATTCCACTCACAGAGTTTTAATTTTCTTCTCATAGAGTACTGGGGAATCCCTTTTGGAGAAAAAGCTACCAAGGGATATTCACCATATGGATGGCTATAGTGGAAAAGGAAATATTCTCAGAGAAATACTAGAAAGAAGCTTTCTCTTAAACTGGTTTGTGATACATATGTTTATTCAACTCACATAGATAACACTTTCTTTATATTACACAGTTGTGAAACTCCTTCATGGACAGATCTGCAAAAGGACACTCGGGAGCACATTCAGTCCTATGGTGAAAAAGGAAATATCTTCAGATAAAACCTGGAGAAAAGCTTTCTGAGAAAATGCTTTGTGGTGTGTACATTCCACTCAGGGAGTTATACTTCTTTTCTCATGATGCAGTGTTTGAACAACATTCCAGAAAAACCAAAATAGTGATATTTCGGAGTGCATTGAAGATTATGGCAAAAAGTAAAATATCCTGTAACAAAACCCAGAAAGGAGAGTTCCAAGAAACTGCTCTCTGATATGTGCATTCATTTCACAGAGATAAATCTTTCTCTACTTTTCCCTGTTGGGAAAGTCTGTCTTTTAGTTATCTGCGAAGGGACATTAAGTGGCGCCCGGAGGCCTGTGGTGAACAAGGAAATGTCTTCCGATGAAAACTGGAGAGAAGCTTTCTGAGCAACTGCTTTGTGATGTGTGTATTCATTTCATAGAGTTAAACCACTCTTTGGATTGAGCAGTGTGAAATCACTGTTTCTGTGGAAACTGGGAAAGGATATTTGGGAACGGTCTTTAGAATGTGCTGAAAAAGAAATACCCTCAGATAAAAAGCAGAAAGAAGCTTTCTGTGAAACTGCTCTGTGTTATGTGTACTCATCTCATACAGATAAAGTTTTCTTTACATTATGCATCTTGGAAACTCTGTCATGGACGGATCAGTGAAGGGATATTCAGGAGCACATTCGGAACTATGGTGAAAAAGGAAATATCTTCAGATAAAAACTGGAATGAAGCTTTCTGTGAATCTGCCTTTTGCTATGTTTATTCATCTCAGATAGGTAAAGCTTTCTTTATGTTACGCACCTTGGAAGCTGTGTAATGGACGGATCCGTGAAGGGACATTCGGGAGCACATTCAGCATGATGGTGAAAATGAAAATATCCTCAGATTAAAACTGGAGAGAAGCTCTCTGAGAAACTGCTTTTTGGTGTGTGCATTCTACTCAGGGAGTTATACCTTTTTTCTCTTAGACGATTGGGGAATCCCTTTTGGAGAAAAAACTACCAGGGGACATTCACCATATGGAGGGCTACAGTGAAAAAGGAAATATCCTCAGGCAAAAACTGGAAAGAAGCTTTCTGTGAAAATGCTTTGTGATAGATATGTTTATTTATCTCAGATAGATAAACTTTCTTTATATTACACAGTTTGTAAACTCCATCATGGACGGATCCGTGATAGGGGTATTCAGGATCACATTGAGGCCTTCAGTGAAAAGGATGTATCTTCTGATAAAAACTGGAAAGAAGTTTTCTCTGTATCTACTTTTTGTTATGTTTATTCATCTCACATAGATAAAGCTTTCTTTATATTACGCAGCTTGGAAACTCTGTCATGGACGGATCCACGAAGGGATATTCAGGGTCATATTCAGGCCTATTGTGGAAAAAGAAACATCTTCAGATAAAAACTGGAGAGAAGCTTTCTCAGAAACAGCTTGGTGATGTTTGCATTCCACTCAGGGAATTATACCTCTTTTCTCATAAGGCAGTGTTTGAACACTGTTCCTGTAAAACCAGGAAAGTGATATCTCGGAGCACATTGAAGACTATGGCAAAAAGTGAAATATCCTCAAATAAAACTCAGAAAGCAGCATTCCAAGAAACCGCTCTCTGATATGTGCATTTATTTCACAGAGTTAAAGCTTTCTCTATGTTTCCTAGTTGGGAAACTCTGTCTTTGAGGAATTTGTGAAGGGATATAAAGTGGTGCCGGGAGGCCTGTGGTGAGCAAAGAAATGTCTTCCGATGAAAACTGGAGAGACGATTTCCAAGCAACTGCTTTGGGATGTGCGTATTCATCTCACAGAGTTAAACCATTCTTTGGATTCAGCAGTTTGAAATCACTCTTTCTGTGGAATGTGAGGAAGGACTTTTGGAAACGCTCTTTAGAATATGGAGAAAGAAATATCCTCAGATAAAAACGAGAAAGAACTTATCTGTGAACTGCTATGTGTCATGTGAAGTCCTCTCACTCAGTTGAGCTTCTCTTTTCACTGAGCAGTTTTCTAACACTGCTTATGTTTAGCATGCAAAGGGATATTCAGGAGTGCTTTGAGGCTTATGGTTAAAAATGAAATATGTTCAGATAGAAACTGGAGAGAAGGTTTCTGAGGAACTGGTTTGTGACGTGTGCATTCCACTCACTGTGTTATACCTTTCTTCTCATACAGCTCAGGGAAACCCTTTTGGAGAAAAAGGTACTAAGGAATATTCGGGGGCATATGGACCCCTATGGTGAAAAGGGAAATAGCCTCAGACAAAAACTGGAAAGAAGCTTTCTGTGCAACTGCTTTGTGATAGATATATTTATTCATCTCACATAGATAAAACTTTCTTTATATTACACAGTTTTGATACTCCGTCACGGACAGTTCCGCGAGGGGACATTCGGGAGCACATTCATGACTATGGTGAAAAAGGAAATATCTTCAGATAAAAACTGGAGAGAAGATGTCTGAGAAATTGCTTTGTGATGTGTACCTTTCACTCAGGGTGTTGTTTTTCTTTTCTCATTAGGCAGTGCTTGAACATTATTCCTGTAAAAGAAAAAAGTGATATTTTGGAGTGCATTGAAGACTGTGGTGAAAAGTGAAATATCCTCAAGTAAAACCCAGAAAGATGTGTTCCAAGAAACTGCTCTCTGATATGTGCATTTATTTCACCGAGTTAAAGCTAACTCTACGTTGCCCAGTTTGGAATCTGTGTCTTTGAGGAATCTGTGAAAGGATATTTGTGGCACCTGGCAGTCTGTGGTGAGCAAGGAAATGTCTTCTGATGAAAAATGGAGAGAAGCTTTCTGAGCTACTGCTTTGTGATGTGTGTATTCATCTCATAGAGTTAAACCATTCTTTGGGTTAAGCAGTTTGAAATCACTGTTTTTGTGGAATCAAAGGAAGGACATTTAGGAATGCTTTTTAGAATATGAAGAAAGAAATATCCTCAGATAAAAACCAGAAGGAAGTTTTTTGTGAAACTACTATGTGTCATGTGAATTCCTCTCACTCATTAAAACTTCTATTTTCATTGAGCAGTTTTCTAACACTGTTTATGTTTAGCGTGTGAAGGGATATCAGGAGAGCTTTGAGGTTTACTGTGAAAAAGAAAAATATGTTCAGATAGAAACTGGAGAGAAGTTTTCCAAGAAACTGCTTTGTGATGTGTGCATTCCACTCACAGTGTTACACCTGTCTTTTCATACAGCATTGAGGAAACCTTTTTGGAGAAAAGGTACCAAAAGATATTCGGGATCATATTAATGTATAAGGTGAAAAAGCAAATAGCCTCAGACAAAAAGTGGAAAGAAGCTTTCTGTGAAACTGCTTTCTGATATGTGTTTTCATGTCAGATAGACAATGCTTTCTTTACATTATGCAGCATGGAAACTCTGTCATGGATGGATCCGTGAAGGGACATTCAGGAGCACATTCAGGCTTATGGTGAAAAAGGAAATATCTTCAGATAAAAACTGGAAAGTATCTTTCTGTGTATCTACTTTTTGCTATGTTTATCCATCTCACATAGATAAAGCTTTCTTTACATTACGCAGCTTGGAAACTCCGTGATGTACGGATCCACGAAGGAATATTCGGGAGCACATTCATGACTATGATGAAAAAGGAAATATTTACAGATAAAAACTAGAGAGAACCTTTCTGAGAAACTGCTTTGTGATGTGTGCATTCCACTCATGGAGTTATACCTCTTTTCTCATAAGGCAGTGTTTGAACACCGTTCCTGTAAAACCGAAAAAATGATATTTCTGAGTGCATTGAAGACTATGGCAAAAAGTGAAATATTCTCAAATAAAACACAGAAAGAAACGTTCCAAGAAACTGCTCTCTGATTTGTGCATTCATTTCACAGAGGTAAAGCTAACTATGCATTGCCCAGTTTGGAAATCTGAGAAGAAATATTAAGTGACGCCCAGAGGCCTGTGGTGAGCAAGGAAATGTCTTCCTTTGAAAACTGGAGAGAAGCTTTCTGAGGAACTGAAGGTGTGGCCTGCCCCTCCACACCTGTGGGCATTTCTCATTAGGTGGAATGAGAGACTTGAGAAAAGAAATGAGACACAGAGACAAAGTATAGAGAAAGAAAAAGTGGGCCCAGGGGACCGGGGCTCAGCATACAGAGGACCCACACCGGCACCAGTCTCTGAGTTTCCTTAGTATTTATTGATAATTATCCTTACCATCTTAAAGATAAGGGAGTGGCAGGACAATAGGATCATTTTAGGGAGAAAATTAGCAGTAAGACATATGCATAAAAATCTCTGTGACATGGGTAAGTTCAAAGGAAAATGTTGTGCCTTGATACGCATATGCAAACATCTCCATAAACCTTTTAGCAGCATTGCTGCCAGCAAGTCCCGCCATCAAGTCCCACCTTATGCCATAAGGTGGTTTTATCCTATCTCAGTAAACAGAGCATACAATTGGGTTTTACACTGAGATGTTCCATTGCCCAGGGACCGGCAGGATTTTGAACCAGCAAGCTGCCTTCAGGCACTTGTTTAACAAAGACACATCCTGCACAGCCCAAAATCCATTAAGCCTTGAGCCACCACAGCACATGTCTCTTACAAGGATAAGGTTGGGGGTAAGGTCACAGATTAACAGCATCTCAAATACAGAACAAAATGGAGTCTCTTATGCCTACTTCTTTCTATACAGACACAGTAACAGGCTGATCTCTCTTTCTTTTCCCCACAGGAACTGCTTTTTGATGTGTGTATTTATCACATAGAGATAAATCATTCTTTGTATAGAGGAGTTTGAAATCACTGTTTCTGTGGAATCTGAGGAAGGACATTTGGGAACACTCTGTAGAATATGGAGAAAGAAATATCCTCAGATAAAAACCAGAAGGAAGCTTTCTGTGAAGCTGCTATGTGTCGTGTGAATTCCTCTCACTGAGTTAACCTTCTGTTTTCATTGAGCAGTTTTCTAACACTATTGATGTGTGGCATGCAAAGGGATATTCGGGAGTGCTTTGAAACTTACGGTGAAAAAGGAAATATGTTCAGATAGAAACTGGAGAGAAGCTTTCTGAGGAACTCATTTGTGACGTGTGCATTCCAATCCCAGTGTTATACCTGTCTTCTCATTGAGGATTGGGGAATCTCTTTTGGAGAAAAAGCTACCAAGGGACATTCGGGAGTATATGGATGGCTGTGGTCAAAAACGAAATATCCTCACACAAAAACTGGAAAGAAGCTTTATGTGAAACTGCTTTGTGATAGATATGTTTAATCGTCTCACATAGATAAAACTTTCTTTATATTACGCAGTTTGGAAACTCTGTCATGGACGGAACTACGAAGGGACAATCGGGAGCACATTCAGGCCTATGGTGAAAATGGAAATACCTTCAGATAAAAACTGAAGAGAAACTTTCTGAGAAAATGCTTTGTGATGTGTGCATTCCACTCAGGGAGTTATACCACTTTTCTCATAAGGCAGTGTTTGAACACTGTGCCTGTAAAATTGAAAAAGTGATATTTCGGAGCACATTGAAGACTATGGCGAATAGTGAAATATCCTCAAATAAAACCCAGAATGAAGCATTCCAAGAAACTGCTCTCTGATGTGTGCATTCATTTCACAGAGTGAAACCTTACTCTACATTGCCCCGTTTGGAAACTCTGCCTT
Source organism: Trachypithecus francoisi (assembly GCF_009764315.1). Classification (NCBI taxonomy): domain Eukaryota; kingdom Metazoa; phylum Chordata; class Mammalia; order Primates; family Cercopithecidae; genus Trachypithecus; species Trachypithecus francoisi. The sequence goes on from NW_022680515.1 coordinate 400,816, forward strand.
GAGGACTCTGCGAAGGGATATTAAGTAGGGCCTGGAGGCATGTGATGAGCAAGGAAATGTCTTCATTGAAAACTGGAGAGGAACTTTCTGAGCGACTGCTTTGTGACGTGTGTATTCACCTCATAGAGTTAAAGCATTCTTTGGAATGAGCAGTTTGAAATCACTGTTTCTGTGGAAACTGAGAAAGGACATTTGGGAACACTCTTTAGAATATACTGAAAAAGATATACCCTCAGATAGAAACCTGAAGGAAGCTTTCTGTGAAACTGCTCTGTGTTGCATGAATTCCACTCACAAAGTTAAGCTTCTCTTTTCATTGAACAGTATTCTAACACTTTGTTTAGTCTGGGAAGGGATATTCGTGAGTGCCTTGAGGCTTATGGTGAAAAAGGAAATATTTTCAGGTAGAAACTAGAGAGAAGCTTTCTGAGGAGTTGTTTTGTGATGCGCGTATTCATCTCATAGAGTTAAACCATTCTTTGGATTGAGCAGTTTGAAATCACTGCTTTTGTAGAATCTGAGGTGGGTCATTTGGGAATGATCTTTAGAATATGGAGAAAGAAATATCCTCAGGCAAAAACCAGAAGGAAGCTTTCTGTTAAACTGCTATGTGTCATGTGAATTCCTCTTGCTCAGTTAAGCTGCTCTTTTCATTGAGCAGTTTTCTAACACTGTTTATGTTTAGCATATGAAGAGATATTCGGAAGTGCTTTGAGGCTTTCAGTGGAAAGGGAAATATGTTCAGATTGAAAATGGAGAGAAGCTTACCGAGGAACTGCTTTTTGATGTGTGCATTCCAATCACAGTGCAATACCTTTCTTCTCATGCAGCATCGGGGAAACCCTTTCTGTCGAAATGTTCTGTGAAATGTGTATTCACCTCACATAGATAAAGCTTTCTCTATTTTTCACAGCTTGGAAACTCTGTCATGGACTGATCCACGAAGGGATATTTGTGAGCACATTGAGAGCTATGGTGAAAAAGGAAATATCTTCGGATAAAAATTGGAAAGAAACTTTCAGTGAATCTGTTTTTGCTATGTTTATTCATCTCACATAGATAAAACTTTCCTTATATTGCACAGTTTGGAAACTCCGTCATGGATGGATCGGCAAAGGGTCAGTCAGCAGCACACTCAGGCCTATGGTGAAAAAGGAAACATCTTCAGAGAAAAACTGGAGAGAAGCTTTCTGAGAAACTGCTTTGTGATGTGTGCATTCCACTCAGAGAGGTATACCTCTTTTCTCATAAGGCAGTGTTTGAACACCTTTCCTGTAAAACTGAAAAGGTGATATTATGCAGTGCTTTGAAAAAGATGACGAAAAGTGAAATATCCTCAAATAAAACCCAGAAAGAAGCTTTTCAATAAACTGCTCTCTGATATGTGCATTCACTTCACAGAGTTAAAGCTTTCTCTACCTTACCCAGTTGGGAAACTCTGTCTTTGAGTATCTGCGAAGGAATATTAAGTGGCTCCCAGAGGCCTGTGGTGAGCAAAGAAATGTCTTCCATTGCAAACTGGAGAGAAGCTTTCTGAGCAACTGCTTTGTGATGTGTGTATTCATCTCATACAGTTAAACCACTCTTTGGATTGAGCAGTTGGAAATCACTGCTCCTGTGGAATCTGAAGAAGGACATTTGAGAACACTCTTTAGAATATGGAGAAAGAAATATCCTCAGATAAAAACCAGAAGGAAGCTTTCAGTGAAACTGCTCCGTGTCCTGTGAATTCCACTTGCACAGCTCAGTTTCTCTTTTCATTGAGCAGTATTCTAACACTGTGTTTAGTCTGCAAAGGGATATTCAGGAGCGCTTTGAGGTTTATGGTGAAAAAGTAAATCTGTTCAGGTAGAAACTGGAGAGAAGCTTTCCGAGGAGCTGCTTTGTGACGTGTGCATTCCACTCACAGAGTTATACCTTTGTTCTCATAGAGGATTGGGGAATCCCTTTTGGAGAAAAAGCTACCAAGGGACATTCGGGAGAATATGGATGGCAATGGTGAAAAAGGAAATATTCTCAGACAGAACCTGGAAAGAAGGTTTCTTTGAAATGGCTTTGTGATAGATATATTTACACATCTCACATAGATAAAGCTTTCTTTACATTACACAGCTTGGAAACTCTGTCATGAACAGATCTGTGAAGGGACATTCAGGAGCACATTCAGGACTATGATGAAAAAGGAAATATCTTCAGATAAAAACTGGAGAAAAGCTTTCTGAGAAACGGCTTTGTGATGTGTGCATTCCACTCAGGGAGTTATACCTCTTTTCTCATGAGGCAGTGTTTGAATACTGTTCCTGTAAAACCGAAAAAGTGGTATTTCGGAGCACATTGAAGACTATGGCGAAAAGTTAAATATCCTCAAATAAAACCCAGAAAGAAGCGTTCCAGGAAATTGCTCCCTGATATGTGCATTCATTTCACAGAGTTAAAGCTTACTCTACATTGCCCAGTTTGGAAACTCTGTCTTTGAGGAATCTGTGACGGGATATTAAGTGGCGCCCGTAGACCTGTGGTGAGCAAGGAAGTGTCTTCCATTGAAAACTGGAGAGAAGCTTTCTGAGCAACTGCTTTGTGATGTGTGTTTTCATCTCATAGAGTTAAGTCATTCTTTGGGTTGAGCAGTTTGAAATCACTGTTTCTGTGGAACCTGACAAAGGAAGATTGGAAACGTTCTTTAGAATATGCTAAAAAAGAAATACCCTCTGATAAAAACCAGAAGGAAGCTTTCTGTGAAACTGCTCTGTGTCTTGTGAACTCCACTCACACAGTTCAGCTTCTCTTTTCATTGAGCAGTATTTTAACAACGTTTTTCTTTAGTGTGCGAAGGGATACTCGGGAGTGCTTTGAGACTTATGGTGAAAACGGAAATATCTTCAGATAGAAACTGGAGAGAAGCTTTCCGAGGAGCTGCTTTTTGATGTCTACATTCCACTCACAGAGTTATGCTTTCTTCTCTTAGAGGATTTGGGAATCCGTTTTTGAGAAAAAGCTACCAAGGCACATTCACCATATGGGAAGCAATGGTAAAAAGGAACTATCCTCAGACAAAAACTGGAAAGAAGCTTTCTGTGAGACTGCTTTGTGATAGATAGGTTTATTCATCTCACATAGGTAAAACTTTCTTTATATTATGCAGTTTGGAAACTCTGTCATGGACGGATCCACGAAGGCACATTCGGAGGCATCTTCAGGCCTATGGTGAAAAAGGAAATATCTTCAGATAAAAACTGGAGAGAAACTTTCTGAGGAACTCTTTTGTGATGTGTGCATTTCACTCAGGGAGTTATACCTATTTTCTCATAAGGCAGTGTTTGAACACTGTTCCTGTAAATCCAAAAAGGTGATATTTTGGAGCACATTGTAGTCTATGATGAAAAGTGAAATATCCTCAAATAAAACACAGAAAAAGTGTTTCAAGAAATTGCGCTCTGATATGTGCATTCATTTTACAGAGTTAAAGCTTAGTCTACATTGCCCAGTTTGGAAACTCTGTCTTTGAGGAATCTGCAAAGGGATATTAATTGGCGCGTGGAGGCCTGTGGTGAGCAAGGAAATGTCTTCCGATAAAAACTGGAGAGAAGCTTTCTGAGCACCTGCTTTGTGATGTGTGTATTCACCTCATAGAGTTAAACCATTGTTTGGATTGAGCAGTTTTAAATCAGTTTCTGTGGAATGAAGAAGGACATTTGGGAATGCTCTTTAGAATATGGAAACAGAAATATCTTCAGTTAAAAACCAGAGGGAAGCTTTCTGTGAAACTGCTATATGTTGTCTGAATTCCTCTCACTCAGTTAAGCTTCTCTTTTCATTGAGAAGTTTTCTAACACTGTTTATGTTTAGCGTGCGAAGGGATATTTGGGATTGCTTTGAGGTTTACGGTGAAAAAGGAAATATGTTCAGATAGAAACCGGAGAGAAGCTTTCCGAGGAACTGCTTTGTGACGTGTGCGTTCCACTCACAGTGTTTTACCTCTCTTCTAATACAGCACTGGGTAAACCCTCAGGGGATATTCGGGAGCATATTGATGCCTATGGTGAAAAGGGAAATAGCCTCAGACAAAAACTGGAAAGAAGCTTTCTGTGAAACTGCTCCATGATATGTGTAATCATCTCACGTAGAAAAAGCTTTCTTAATATTATGCAGCTTTCAAAATCTGTCATGGACGGATCCACAAAGGGACATTCGGGAGCCCATTGAGTCCTATTGTGAAAAAATAAATATCTTCAGATAAAAACAGGACAGAAGGTTTCTGTGAATCTGCTTTTTGCTATGTTTGTTCATCTCATGTAGATAAAGCTTTCTCTACATTACACAGCTTGGAAACTCTGTCTTGGATGGATCCGCAGAGACATTCGGGAGCACATTCAGGACTATGGCGAAAAAGGAAACATCTTCAGATAAAAACTGGAAAGAAGCTTTTTCTGAATCTTCTTTTTGATATGTTTATTCATCTCACAGAGATAAAGCTTTGTTTACGTTACACAGCTTGGAAACTCCGTCATGGACGGATCTGCGAATGGACATTTGGGAGCACATTCAGGACGATGGTGGAAAAGGAAATATCATCAGTGAAAAACCGGAGAGAAGCCTTCTAAGAAACTTCTTTGTGATGTCTGCATTCCACTCTGAGAGTTATACCTCTTTTCTCATAAGGCAGTGTTTGAACATTGTTCCTGTAAAACAGAAAAAGGGATATTTCAGAGCACATTGAAGACTATGGCAAAAAGTGAAATATCCTCAAATAAAACCCAGAAAGAAGCATTCCAAGAAACTGCTCTCGGATATGTGCATTCAATTCACAGAGTTAAAGCTTATTCTACATTGCCCGTTTGGAAACTCTGTCTTCCAGAAATCTGCGAAGGGATATTAAGTGAACCTCGAGAACTGTGGTGGGCAAAGAAATGTCTTCCGATGAAAACTGGAGAGAGGCTTTCTGAGCAACTGCTTTGTCATATGTGTATTCATCTCATAGAGTTAAACCATTATTTGTATTGAGCAGTTTGAAATCACTGTTTCTGTGGAATCTGAGGAAGGACATTTTGGAAGGCTCTTTAGAATATGCTGAAAAAGAAAGACCCTCAGATAAAAAACAGAAGGAAGCTTTCTGTGACACTTCTCTATGTCGTGTGAATTCCACTCCCACAGTTAAGCTTCTCTTTTCATTGAGCAGTATTCTAAAGCTGTTTTTGTTTAGTCTGCTAAGGGATATTCAGGGGCGCATTGTGGCGTATGGTGAAAATGGAAATATGTTCAGATAGAAACTGGAGAGAAGCTTTCCGAGAAGCTGATTTGTGACGTATGCATTCCACTCACAACGTTTTACCTTTCTTCTCATAGAGGATTGGGGAATTCCTTTTGAGATAAAACTACCAAGGGACATTCAGGAGTATATGGACTGCTATGGTGAAAAAAGAAATATCCTCAGACAACAACTGGAAAGCTTTCTGTGAAACTGCTTTGTGATAGATATATTTACTTTTCTCAGGTAGAAAAAACTTTCTTTATATTATGCAGTTTGGAAACACCGTTATGAATGGATCCATGAAGGGACATTCAGGAGAACGTTGAGGCCTATGGTGAAAATGGAAACATCTTCAAAAAAAAAAAAAAAAAACTGGAGAGAAGTTTTCTGATAAACTGCTTTGTGATATGTGCATTCCACTGAGGGAGTTATACCTCTTTACTCATAAGGCAGCGTTTGAAGACTGTTCCTGTAATACCGAAAAAGTGATATTTCGAAGCGCATTGAAGACTCGAAAAGTGAAATATACTCAAATAAAACCCAGAAAGAAGCATTCCAAGAAACTGCTCTCTGATATGTGCATTCATTTCACAGAGTTAAAGCTTACTGTACATTGCTCATTTTGGAAACTCTGCCTTTGATGAATCTGCGAAGGGATATTAAGTGGTGCCCGGAGGCCCGTGGTGAGCAAGGAAATGTCTTCTGATGATAACTGGAGAGAAGCTTTCTGAGCAACTGCTTTGTGCTGTGTGTATTCATCTCATAGAGTTAAACCATTCTTTCGATTGAGCAGTTTGAAATCACTGCTTCTGTAGAATCTGAAGAAGGATATTTGGCAGCGCTCTTTAGAATATGGAGAAAGAAATATCCTCAGATAAAAACCAAAAGGAAGCTTTCTGTGAAACTGCTGTATGTCCTGTGAATTCCTCTCACTCAGTTAAGCTTCTCTTTTCATCGAGCAGTTCTCTAACACTGTTTTAGTTTAACGTGTGAAGGGATATTCAGAAGCGTTTTGAGGCTTATGGTGAAAAAGAAAATATGTTCAGATAGAAACTGTGGAGAAGATTTCTGAGGAACTCCTTTGTGACGTGTGTATTCCAGTCACCGTGTTATACCTCTCTTCTCATACAGCATTGAGGAAACCCTTTCTGTGAAACTGTTCTGTGATATTTGTGTTCATCTCACAAAGAGAAAGCTCTCCACATTACACAGCTTGAAAACTCTCTCATGGATGGTTCTGCAAAGGGATATTTGGGAGCACATTCAGGACTACAATGAAAAAGAAATATCTTCAGATAAACACTGGAAAGAAGCTTTCTGTGAGTCTGCTTTTTGCTATGTTTCTTCATCTCACATAGATAAAGCTTTATTCACATTATGCTGCTTGGAAACTCTGTCATGGACGGATACACGAAGGGACATTCTGGAGCACATTCAGACCTATGGTGAAAAGGAAAATATCTTCAGATAAAACCTGGAGAGAAGCTTTCTGAGAAACTGCTTTGTGACGTGTGCATTCCACTCAGGGAGTTATACCTCTTTTCTCATAATGCAGTGTTTGAACACTGTTCCTGTAAAGCAAAAAAAGTGATATTTCGGAGCGCTTTGAAGACTACAGCAAAAAGTGAAATATCCTCAAATAAAACGCAGAAAGAAGTGTTCCAAGAAACTGCTCTCTGATATGTGCATTCATTTCACAGAGATAAAGCTTACTCTACCTTGCCCAATTTGGAAAATCTGTATTTGAGGAATCTGCGAAGGGATATTAAGTGCTGATCAGAGGCCTCTGGTGAACAAGGAAACGTCTTCCGAAAAAACTGGAGAGAAGCTTTCTGAGCAACCACTTTGTGATGTGTATATTCATCTCATAGAGCAAAGTCACTTTTTGGATTGAGCAGTTTGAAGTCAATGTTTCTGTGGAATCTCAGGAAGGACATTTGGGAGCGCTCTTTAGGATATGGAGAAAGAAATATGCTCAGAGAAAAACCGGAAGGAAGCTTTCTGTGAATCTACTCTGTGCCACGTGAATTCCACTCACATAGTTAAGCTTCTCTTTTCTTTGGGAAGTATTCTAACTCTATTTTTGTTTGCTCTGCAAAGGGATATCTGAGAGCACGCTGAGGCTGATGGTGAAAATGGCAATACCTTGTGATAGAAACTGGAAAGAAGCTTTCCGAGGAGCTGCTTTGTGACGTATGCATTCCACTCACAGAGTTATACCTTTCTTCTCATAAAGGATTGGGCAGTCCTGTTGGAGAAAAAGATACCAAGGGAAACTCGGGAGTATATGGATGGCTATGGTGAAAAAGGAAATATCCTCTGACAAATACTGGAAAGAAGCTTTCTGTGAAAGTGCTTTGTGATAGATATGTTTATTCATCTCACATAGATAACATTTTATTTATATTATGCAGTTTGGAAACTCCTTCATGGACGGAACCGTGAAGGGACATTCGGGAGCACATTCAGGACTATGTCGAAAATGGAAATATCAGCAGATAAAAAGTAGAGAGTTTTCTGAGAAACTGCTTTGTGATGTGTGTATTCTACTCAGGGTGTTATACCTCTTTTCTCATAAGGCAGTGTTTGAACACTGTTCCTGTAAAATCGAAAAAGTGATATTTCAGAGCGCTTTGAAGAAGATGGTGAAAAGTGAACTATCCCCAAATAAAACCCAGAAAGAAGCGTTCCAATAAACTGCTCTCTCTTATATGTACATTCATTTCACAGAGTTAAAGCGTACTCTACATTGTCCAGCTTGAAAATGCTGTATTTGAGGAATCTGTGAAGAGATATTAAGTGAGGACCAGAGGCCTGTGGTGAGCAAGGAAATGTCTTATGATGAAAACTGGAGGCCGGGCACGGTGGCTCAAGCCTGTAATCCCAGCACTTTGGGAGGCCGAGACGGGCAGATCACGAGGTCAGGAGATCGAGACCATCCTGGCTAACATGGTGAAACCCCGTCTCTACTAAAAAAAATACAAAAACTAGCCGGGCGAGATGGCGGGCGCCTGTAGTCCCAGCTACTGGGGAGGCTGAGGCAGGAGAATGGCGTAAACCCGGGAGGCGGAGCTTGCAGTGAGCTGAGATCCGGCCACTGCACTCCAGCCTGGGCAACAGAGTGAGACTCCGCCTCAAAAAAAAAAAAAAGAAAACTGGAGAGAAGCTTTCTGAGCAACTGTTTTGTAATGTGTGTATTTATCTCATAGAGTTAAACCATTCCTTGGATTGAGCAGTTTGAAATCACTGTTTCTGTGGAATTTGAGGAAAGACATTTGGAAACGATCTTTAGAATATGCAGAAAGAAATATCGTCAGATAAAAACCAGAAGGAAGCTTTCTGTGAAACTGCTGTGTGTCGTGTGAATTCCTCTCACTCAGTTAAGCTTCTTTTTTCATTGAGAAGCTTTCTAACACTGTTTGTTTAGCCTGCGAAGGATTATTCTGGAGTCCTTTGAGTCTTAAGGTGAAAAAGTAAATATATTCAGACAGAAACTGGAGAGAAGCTTTCCAAGAAACTGCCTTGTGGAGTGTGCATACCACTCACAGTGTTATACCTCTCTTCTCATACAACATCAGGGAAAGCCTTTTGGAGAAAAAGGTAGCCAGGGATATTCGGGATCATATTGAAGTCTATGGCGAAAAGGGAAATAGACTCAGACAAAAACTGGATAGAAACTTTCTGTGAAGCTGCCCTGTGATATGTGTATTCATCTCACATAGATAAAGCTTTCTTTACATTACACATCTTGGAAACTCTGTCATGGACGGATCCACGAAGTGACATTCAAGAGCACATTCAGGACTATGGTGAAAAGGAAATATCTTCAGATAAAAACTGAAGTGAAGCTTTCTGTGAATCTGCTTTTTGCTATGTTTATTCATCTCACATTGGTAAAGTTTTATTTACATTATGTAGCTTGGACACTCTGTCATGGGCGGATCTGCGAAGGGATATTCGGAATCACATTCAACCATATTGTAAAAAAGGAAATATCTTCAGATAAAAGCTGGAGAGAAGCTTTCTGAGAAACTTCTTTGCGATGTGTGCATTCCATTCACGTAGTTGTACCTCTTTTCACATAAGGCAATGTTGCAATGCTGTTTCTGTAAAATGGAAAATGTGATATTTCAGAGTGCATTGAAGACTATGGTGAAAAGTGAAATATCCTCAAATAAAACTCAGAAAGAAGCTTTCCAAGAATCTGCTCTTTGATATGTGCATTCATCTCAAAGTGGTAAAGCTTTCTCTATGTTGCCCAGTTTGGAAACTCTGTCTTTGAGGAATCTGGGAAGGGATATTAAGTGGCACCCGGAGGCCGGTGGTGAGCAAGAAACTGTCATCCGTTGAAAACTGGAGAGAAGCTTTCTGAACAACTGCTTTGTGATGTGTGTATTCATTTCATAGAGCTAAATCATTCTTTGGATTGAGCAGTTTGAAATCACTCTTTCTGTGGAGCCTGAGAAAGGACATTTGTGAACACTCTTTAGAATATGCTGAAAAAGAAATACCCTCAGATAAAAATCAGAAGGAAGCTTTCTGTGAAACTTCTCTGTGTCGTGTCAATTCCACTCACACAGTTAAGCTTCTCTTTTCATTGAGCAGTATTCTGACACTATTTTTGTTTAGTCTGTGAAGGGATATTCGGGAGTGCTTTGAGGATTATGTTGAAAATGGAAATAACTTCAGATAGAAATTGGACATAAGTTTTCCAAGGAGCTGCTTTGTGACGTGTGCATTCCACTCACAGTTGTTCCCTTCTTCTCATAGAGGATTGGGGAATCCCTTTTGGAGAAAAAGCTACCAAGGGACATTCGGAGGTATATGGATGGCTATGGTGCAAAAGGAAATATCCTCAGACAAAAACTGGAAAGAAGCTTTCTGTGAAAGTGCTTTGTGATATATCATTCATCTCACATAGATAAAACTTTCCTTATATAAGGGATTTCTCGTTTTTATCTGAGGATATTTCCATTGTCAACAAAATTTTCAATGTGATCCAAAATATACCGTCACAAATGCATCAGAAACAGTGGTAAGAGACTGTGCCATGAAATGAAATTTTAATTCTTTCAGATGAATTCACACCTCATAAAGAAGTTTCTCAGAAAGCTTCTTTGTAGTTTTTATCTGAGGATATTTCCTTTTTCACCATAGACCTCAATGAGTTCCCAAATACCACTTTACGGTTTCCACAAAAACTATCTTACCAAACTGCTTCATGAAAGGAAATGTTTGTCTCTGTGAGATGAATTCAAACATCACAAAGAAGTTTCTCAAAAAGCTTCTTTCTAGTTTTTATCTGAGGATATTTACTTTTTCACCATAGGCCTCCATGCACTGCAATATATCCATGAAGCAGTTTGGTAACACCATTTTCGTGTAATCTGTCAAATTGTATTTGGGAGTGCATTGAGGCCTATGGTGAAAAAGGAAATACTCTGAGATTGAAACTAGAAAGAAGCTTTGTGAGAAACCACTTTGTGATGTGTGAATTAATCTCACTGAGTTAAACTTTTCTCTTCATGCAGCAGTTTGCTAACACATTTTTTGTGGAATCCATAAAGTGGTATTTGGAATGCATTGAGGCCTAAGGTGAAAAAGGAAATAACCTCAGATAAAAATGACAAAGACGCTTTCTGAGAAGCTACTTTCTGATATCTGAATTCCTCTCAGAGAGTTACACTTTCTTTCCATGGAGTAGTCTCTTAGCATTCTTTTTGGGGAATCTGAAAGGGATATTTTGGATCACATTGAAGCCTATGCTGTCAAAAGAAGCATCTTCAAATAAAAATGAGAAAGAAGCGTTCTGAGAAACTGCATTGTGATGTGTGACTGCAACTCAGAGAGTTACCCCTTTCTTTTCATTGATCATTTTGCTAACACTGTGTTCTTGAAATTTGCAATGGGATATTTCTTAGCGCAATGAAACTTATGGTGACAAAGGGAATCTCCTCAGATAAAAACAAGAAAGAAGCTTTATGAGAAACTTCTTTGTGATGTGACAATGCATCTCTTAGAGATACAGCTGTGTTTCGAGGAGCCATTTGCTAGCACTACTTTTGTGGAATCTAGAAGTGATAATTTGGATTGCTATGAAGACTCTATGTACAAAGGAAATATCCTGAGATAAAAACCAGAGTGAAACTTTCTGAGAAACTGGTTTGTGATGTGTGAACTCATTTCACAGTGACACCACACTTTCATGGAGGAGTTTGCTAGCACTGATTTTGTGGAATCTCAGAAGTGATATCTTGGATATCATTGAATCCCAGGGTGGAAAAGGAAATATCTTCAGTTAAAAACTGCAGAGAAGCCTTCTGAGAAACTGCTTTGTTGTAGGTGAATTCAGCTCACAGAGTTACAGCATTCTTTTCTTTGAGAATTTGCTAACAGTGTTTTCGCAGAATCTGCATGAGACACACGGGGGCGCTTTGAGACCAGAAATAAACTCAGATGAGAAAGGAAAGAAGCTTTCGGAGAAACTGCTTTGTCATGTGTGAGTTCAACTCACAGTTCAAATCACCTGTCTTTTGCAGAACTGTTTGATAGCCCTGTATTTGTGAAATCTGAGAACTGATATTTCGGATCGCTTTGAAGAATTTACGGCCAAAGGAAGTATCCTCAGATAAAAACCAGAATGAAGCTTTCTGAGAAACTGCTTTGGGATGTGTGAATTCATCTCACAGAGTTACACCTGTGTTTCATGGAGTCATTTACTAGCACTGTTTTTGTGGAATCTGAGAAGTGATATTTTGGATTGCTACAAAGACTCTACGGATTAAGAAAATATCCTCAGACAAAAAGAAGAAAAAAGCTTTCTAAGAAACTGCTTTATGATGTGTGAATTCATCTCACAGACTTACACCACTCTTTCATGGAGGAGTTTGCTATCACTTTTTCTGTGGAATCTCAGAGGTGATATTTTGGATATCATTGAATCCCATGGTGAATAATGAAATATCCTCAGATAAAACCTGGAGAGAGGCCTTCTCAGAAACTACTTTGTGGTGTGTGAATTCATCTCACAGAGCTACACCTTTGTCTTCATGAAGCAGTTTGCTAACACTGTTTTCATGGTATCCGCATAGCGATATTTGGGAGAGCGTTGAGGTCTATGGTTAAAAAGGAAATATTCTCAGATAAAAACTGGAAAGAAGCGTTCTGAGAAACACCATTGTGATGTGTGAATGCAAGTCACAGAGTTACACATTTCTTTTAATTGATCAGCTTGCTAACACTGTTTTCTTGAAATCTGCAATGGGATATTTCTCAGTGCCATGAAGCTTACGGTGACAAAGGAAATATCCTCTGACTAAAAGGAGAAAGATGCTTTCTGAGAAACTGCTTGGTGATGTTTGAATTCATCTCACAAATTTACACTTTTCTCTCTGTGAGGCAGTTTCCTAACACAGTTTTCGTGGAATCTGCAAAGTGATATTTGGGAGCTCATTGAGGCCTGTGGTGAAAAAGGAAATATCCTCAGATGAAAACTAGAAAGAAGGTTTCTGAGAAAATACTCTGTGATGCGTGAGTTCATCTCACATGGATAAACCTCTCTCTTCATGGATCAGTTTGCTAACACAGATTTCCTGTAATCCGTAAAGTGATATTTGGGAATGCATTGAGGTCTCCAGTGAAAAAGAAAATATTCTCAGATAAAAACTGGAAAGAAGCATTTTGCAAAACTGCATTGTGATGTGTGAATGCAAATCGGAGAGTTACACATTTCTTTTTATTGATCAGCTCGCTAACACTGTTTTCTTGAAATCTGCAATGGGATATTTCTCAGCGCCATGAAGCTTATGGTGACAAAGGAAATATCCTCAGATTAAAATTAGAAAGAAGCTTTCTGAGAAACTGATTCATGATGTGTCAATTCATCTCACAGAGTTAAAATTTCATGTCACAGAGCAGTGTGTTACCACTGTTTTTGGGGAATTTGTGAAGTGATATTTTGGATTGCTTTGAATCCTATGTTGACAAAGCAAATCTCCTCAGATAAAAATTAGAAAGAAGCTTTCTGAGAAACTACTTTGTGATGTGTGAATTCATCTGACAGAGTTACACCTTTCTCTCAATGAAACAGTTTGTTAACATGTTTCCGTGGAATCTGCAAAGTGATATTTGGGAGCGCTTTGAGGGCTATGGTGAAAAAGGAAACATCCTCAGATAAAAACTAGAAAGATGCTTTCTGAGAAACTGCTTTCTGATATCTGAATTCATCTCACAGAGTTACAGTTTCGTTTCATGGAGCAGTCTCTTACCATTGTTTTTGGAGAATTTGAATGTGATATTTTTGATTGCATTGAAGCCTTTCCTCACAAAGGAAGTATCTTCAAATAAAAATGAGAGAGAAGCCTTCTGAGAAACTGCATTGTGATGTGTGTCTGTAACTCAGAGAGTTACACCTTTCTTTTCAATGATCAGTTTGTAAACACTGTGTTCTTGAAATCTGCAATGGGATATTTCTCAGTGCAATGAAGCTTACGATGACAAAGGAAATCTCCTCAGATAAAAACGAGAAAGAATCTTTCTTAGAAACTGCTTTGTGGTGTGACAATGCATATCTTAGAGTTACACCTGTGTTTCGAGGAGCCGTTTGCTAGCACTGTTTTTGTGGAATCTGAGAAGTGATAATTCGCATTGCTATGAAGACTCCATGGACAAAGGACATATCCTCAGATAAAAACCAGAATGAAACATTCTAAGAAACTGGTTTGTGATGTGTGAATTCATTTCAAATTGGCACCACTCTTTCATGGAGAAGTTTGCTACCACTGATTTTGTGGAATCTCAGAAGTAGTATCTTGGATATCATTGAATCCCAGGGTGGAAAATGAAATATTCTCAGATAAAAACTGCAGGGCAGCCTTCTGAGAAACCGCTTTGTTGTAGGTGAATTCAGCTCACAGAGATATAGCACTTTTTTCAATGAGAAGATTGCTAACAGTGTTTTCGCAGAATCTGCAATGAGACACATGGGGGCGCTTTGAGACCAGAAATAAACTCAGAAGAAAAAGGAAAGAAGCTCTGAGAATCTGCTTTATGTGTGAATTCATCTCACAGAGTCGCACCACTCTTTCGTGGAGGAGTTTGCTAGCACTTTTTCTGTGGAATCTCCGAAGTGATATTTTGGATATCATTGAATCCCATGGTGAAAGATGAAATATTCTCAGATAAAATCTGTAGAAAAGACTCCTCAAAAACTGCTTTGTGGTGTGTGAATTCATCTCACAGAGCTACACCTTTGTCTTCATGAAGCAGTTTGCTAACACTGTTTTCGTGGAATCCCCATAGTGATATTTGGGAGCGCGTTGAGGTCTATGGTGAAAAAGGAAATATTCTCAGATAAAAACTGGAAAGAAGCATTCTGAGAAACTGCATTGTGATGTGTGAATGCAAGACTCAGAGTTACACATTTCTTTTCCTAGATCAGCTTGCTAACACTGTTTTCTTGAAATCTGCAATATGATATTTCTCAGCGCCATGAAGCTTACGGTGACAAATGAAATGTCCTCAGAAAAAACTAGAAAGAAGCTTTATGAGAAACTGCTTTTTGATTTGTGAATTCATCTCAAAGAGTTACACCTTTCTCTCTATGAAGCAGTTTGCTAACACCGTTTTTGTGGAATCGGCCAAGTTGTATTTGGGAGCACATTGAGTCCTACAGTGAAAAGGGAAATACCTCAGATAAAAACTAGAAAGAATCTTTCTGAGAAACTTCTTTTTGACCGGTGAATTCATCTCACAGAGTTACAACTTAATCTTCATTAAGAAGTTTGCTAACACTGTTTTTGTGGAATCTGCAAAGTGATATATGGGAGCGTTTTGAGGCCTATAGTGAAAAAAGAAAATATCCTCATGTAAAAACAGAAAGATGATTCCTAGAAACTGCTTTGGGATGTGTGAATTCTTCTCACAGAGTTACACTTTCATTTCATGGAGCAGTCTGTTACCACTGTTTCTGGGGAATTTGTGAAACCATATTTTGGATCCCATTGAAACCTATGTTGACAAAGGAAATATCCTCAGATAAAATCTAGAAAGAAGCTTTCAGAGAAACTTCTTTGTGAAGTGTGAATTCACCTCACAGAGTTACATCTTTCTCTCAATGGAGCAGTTTGCGTACATGTTTTCGTGGAATCTGCAAAGCCATATTTGGGAAAGCATTGAGGCCTATGGTGAAAAAGGAAATATTCTCAGATAAAAACTACAAAAATGCTTTCTGAGAAACTGCTTTCTGATATCTGAATTCATCTCACTGAGTTACACTTTCGTTTCATGGAGCAGTCTCTTACCATTGTTTTTGGGGAATCAGAAAGGGATATTTTGGATCGCATTGAAGCCTACACTGACAAAGGAAGTATCTTCAAACAAAAACGAGAAAGAAGCATTCTGAGAAATTGCATTGTGATGTGTGACTGCAACTCAGAGAGTTACACCTTTCTTTTCAATGATCAGTTTGTAAACACTGTGTTCTTGAAATCTGCAATGGGATATTTCTTAGAACAATGATGCTTAAAGTGACAAAGGAATTCTCTTCAGATAAAAACGATAAAAAAACTTTCTGAGAAACTGCTTTGTGATGTGAAAATGCGTCTCTTAGAGTTACACCTGTGTAACCAGAGTGAAGCTTTCTGAGAAACTGGTTCATGATATGTGAACTCATTTCACAGTGACACCACTCTTTCATGGAGGAGTTTGTTAGCACTGATGTTGTGGAATCTCAGAAGTGGTATCTTGGATATCGTTGAATCCCACGGTGGAAAAGGAAATATCCTCAGAAAAAAACTGCAGGGAAGCCTTCTGAGAAACTGTTTTGTTGTAGGTGAATTCAGCTCACAGAGATACACCATTGCTTCATTGAGTAGCTTGCTAGCAGTGTTTTCCCAGAATCTGCAATGAGACACACGGGGGCGCTTTGAGACCAGAAATAAAGTCAGATGAGAAAGGAAAGAAGCTTTCTGAGAAACTGCTTTGTGATGTGTGAATTCAACTCACAGAGATACACCTGTCTTTCGTGGAGCTGTTTGATAGCCCTGTTTTTGTGAAATCTGAGAACTGATATTTCGGATCACTTTGAAGAATTTACGGTCAAAGGAAGTATCCTCAGATAAAAACCAGAATGAAGCTTTCTGAGAAACTGCTTTGTAATGGGTGAATTCATCTCAAAGAGTTGCATCACTGTTTCATGGAGCCGTTTGCTAGCACTGTTTTTGTGGTATCTGGGAAGTCATATATTGGATATCATTGAATCTCATGGTGAAAAATGAAATATCCTCAGATAAAACCTGTACGGAAGCATTCTCAGAGACTGCCTTGCTTTTGTGTGAATTCATCTCACAGGGTTACACCTTTCTCTTCATGAAGCTGTTTGCTAACAATGTTTTTGTGGAATCTTCACAGTGATATTTGGGAGCGCATTGATGTCTACGGTGAAAAAGGATATATTCTCAGATAAAAACTGTAAATAAGCTTTCTGAGAAACTGTATTGTGATGTGGGAAGTCATCTTGCAGAGTTACACCTTTCTCTCCATGAATCAGTTAGCTAACACTGTTATTGTGGAACCTGCCGTGTGGTATTTAGGATTGCATTGAGACTTATGGTGAAAAAGGAAATATCCTCAGATAAAAACTAGAAAGAAGCTTTCTGAGAAACTACTTTGTGATATGTGAATTCATCTCACATAGATAAAGCTTTCTTTACATTACATAGCTTGGAAACTCTATCAAGGACAGATCTGCGAAGGGACTTGCGGGTGCACATTCAGGACTATGGTGAAAAAGGAAATATCTTCGGATAAACACTGGAAAGAAGCTTTCTGCAAATCTGTTGTTTGCTATCTTTATTCATCTCACATAGATAAAGCTTTCTTTACAATACGTAGCTTGGAAACTCCTTCATGGATGGATCCTCAAAAGGACATTCAGGAGCACATTCAGGCCTTTGGTGAAAAAGGAAATATCTTTAGATAAAAACTGGAGAGAATCTTTCTGAGAAACTGCTTTGTGATGTGTGTATTCCATTCAGGAAGTTATACCTCTTATCTCATTAGGCAGTGTTTGCACGCTGTTCCTGTAAAACCGAAAGAGTGATATTTCGGAGCGCTTTGAAGACTTTGGAGAAAAGTGAAATATTCTCAAATAAAATCCAGAAAGAAGTCTTCCAAGAGACTGCTCTCTGATATGTGCATTCATTTCACAGAGTTAAAGCTTACTCTACTTTATGCAGTTTGGAAATTCTGTCTTTGAGGAATCTGCGAAGGGATATTTAGTGGCTCCTGGAGGCCTGTGTTGAGCAAGGAAACGTCTTCCGTTGAAAACTGGAGAGAAGCTTTCTGAGCAACTGCTTTGTGATGTGTGTATTCATCTCATAGAGTTAAAGCATTCTTTCCATTGAACAGTTTGATATCACTGTTTCTGTGGAACCTGAGAAAGGACGTTTGGGATGGCTCCTTAGAATATGCTGAAAAAGAAATACCCTCAGATAAAAACCAGAAGGAAGCTCTCAGTGAAACTGCTCTGTGTCGCATGAATTCCACTCACACAGTTAAGCTTCTCTTTTCATTGAGAAGTATTCTAACACTGTTCTTGTTTAGTCTGCAAAGTGATATTAGGGAACGCTATGAGGCTGATGGTGAAAATGGCAGTATCTTCTCATAGAAACTGGAGAGAAGCTTTCCGAGGAGCTGCTTTGTGACGTGTGCATTCCACTCATAGAGTTAAATCTTTCTTCTCATAGAGGTTTGGGGAATCCCAGTTAGAGAAAAAGCTACCAAAGGACATTCGGGAGTATATGGGTGCCTATGGTGAAAAGGGAAATACGCTCAGACAAAAACTGGAAGGAAGCATTCTGTGAAACTGCTCTGTGATATGTGTATTCATCTTACATAGATAAAGCATTCCTTACATTACACAGCTTGGAAACTCTGTCATGGATGGATCCGCGAAGAGATATTCGGAATCACTTTCAGGCCTATGGTGAAAAAGGAAATATTTTCAGACAAAAACCGGAAAGAAGCTTTCTGTGAATCTGGTTATTGCTATGTTTATTTAACTCACATATATAAACCTTTCTTTACATTATGCAGCCTGGAAAACCCGTCATGGACAGAACTGCGAAGAGACATTTGGGTTCACATTCAGGCCTATGGTGAAAAAGGAAATATCTTCAGATAAAAACTGGAGAGAATCTTTCCAAGAAACTGCTTTGTGATGTGTGCATTCCACTCAGGGAATTATACTTCTTTTCTCATAAGGCAGTGTTTGAACACTGTTCCTGTAAAACTGAAAAAGTGGTATTTCGGAGCTCATTGAAGACTATGGCAAAAAGTGAAATATCCTCAAATGAAACTCAGAAAAAAAGCGTTCCAACAAACTGTTCTCTGACACATGCATTCATTTCACAGAGTTAAATCTTACTCTACATTGCCCAGTTTGGAAACTCTGTCCTTGAGAAATCTGCAAAGGGATATTGAGTGATGCCCAGAGTCCTCTGTTGAGCAAGGAAATGTCTTCCATTTAAAACTGGAGAGGAGATTTCTGAGCAACTGCTTTGTGACGTGTGTATTCATCTCATAGAGTTAAATCATTCTTTGGATTGAACAGTTTGAAGTCGCTGTTTCTGTGGAATCTGATGCAGGAATTTTGGGAACGCTCTTTAGAATGTGGAGAAATAAATATCCTTAGATAAATACCAGTAGGAAGCTTTCTGTGAAACTGTTATGTGTCGTGTGAATTCCTCTCACTCAGTTAAGCTTCTCCTTTCATTGAGCAGTTTTCTAACACTATTTATGTTTAGCGTACGAAGGAATATTCGGGAGCGCTTTGAGGCTTACAGTGAAAAAGGAAGTATGTTCAGATAGAAACTGGAGATAAACCTTCCGAGGAACTGCTTTGTGATGTGTGCATTCCACTCACACTGCTATACCTCTCTTCTCATACACCATCAGGGAAACCATTTTGGAGAAAAAGGTACAAAGGGATATTCGGGAGCATATTGACGCCTATGGTGAAAAGGGAAATAGCCTCAGACAAAAACTAGAAAGAAGCTTTCTCTGGAACTGCTCTGTGATATGTGTTTTCATGTCACATAGACAAAGATTTCTTCGCATTACGCAGCTTGGAAACTCTGTCATGGACGGACGCACGAAGGAACATTCGGGAGCACACTCAGGTCTATGGTGAAAAAGGAAATATCTTCAGATAAAAACTGGAAAAGAGCTTTCTGTGAATCTGCTTTTTGCTATGTTTATTCATCTCACATAAGTAAAGCTTTCTTTACGTTACACAGCTTGGAAATTCCATCATGGACGGATTTGCAAAGGGATATTCAGAATCAAATTCAGGCCTATGGTGAAAAATGAAATATCTTCACATAAAAACTGGAGAGAGACTTTGTGAGAAACTGCTTTGTGATGTGTACATTCCACTCAGGAAATTATACCTCTTTTCTCCTAAGGCAGTGTTTAAACATTGTTCCTGTAAAATTGAAAAAGGGATACTTCAGAGCACATTGAAGACTGTGGCAAAAAGCAAAATGTCCTCAAGTAAAATCCAGAAAGAAGCATTTCAAGAAACCACCGTCTGACATGTGCATTCAATTCACAGAGTTAAAGCTTACTCTACATTGCCCAGTTTGGAAACTCTGTCTTTGAAGAATTTGTGAAGGGATATTAAGTGGGACCCAGAGGCCTGTGGTGAGCAAGGAAATGTCTTCCATTGAAAACGGGAGAGAAGCTTTCTGAGCAACTGCCTGTGATGTGCATATTCATCTTAAATAGTCAAACCATTCTTTGGATTGAGCAGTTTGATATCACTGTTTCTGTGGAACCTGAGAAAGGACATTTGGAAACGCTCTATAAAATATGCTGAAAAAGAAATACCCTCAGATTAAAACCAGAAGGAAACTTTCTGTGAAACTGCTCTGTGTCTTTTGAATTCCACTCACACAGTTAAACTTCTCTTTTCATTGAGCAGTATTCTAACACTGTTTTTGAGTAGTCTGTGAAGGGATATTTGGGAGTGCATTGAGGCTTATGTTGAAAGTGGAAATATCTTCAGATAGAAACTGGAAAGAAGTTTTCCGAGGAGCTGCTTCATGACATGTGCATTCCACTCACAGAGTTATACCTTTCTTCTCATAGAGGTCTTGGGAATCTCTTTTGGAGAAAAAGCTATGAACGGACATTCAGGAGTATACGGACGGCTGTGGTGAAAAAGGAAATATTCTCAGACATAAACTGGAAAGAAGCTTTCTGTGAAACTGCTTTGCAGAGTTATGTATATTCATCTCAAATAGATAAATCTTTCTTTATAGTACACCATCTGGAAACTGGGTCATGGACGGATCCATGAAAGGACATTCGGGAGCACATTCAGGACTATGGTGAAAAAGGAAACATCTTCAGATAAAAACTTGAGAGAAGATTTCTGAGAAACTGCTTTGTGATGTGTGCATTCCACTCAGGGAGTTATACCTCTTTTCTAATAAGGCATTATTTGAACACTATTCCTGTAAAACAGAAAAAGTGATATTTCAGAGCGCATTGATGACTATGGTGAAAAGGGAAATATCCTCAAATTAAACCCAGAAAGAAGCGTTCCAAGAAACTCCTCTCTGATATGTGCATTTATGTCAAAGAGTTAAGGCTTACTCTATGCTGCTCAGTTTGGAATCTCTGTCTTTGAGGAATCTGTGAAGTGGTATTAAGTGGCGCCTGGAGGTCTGTGGTGAGCAAGGAAATATCTTCCGATGAAAACTGAAGAGAAGTCTTCTGAGCAACTTCTTTGTGATGTGTGTATTCATCTCATAGACTAAAACCATTCCTTCAATTGAGCAGTTTGAAATCACTGTTTCTGTGGAACCTGAGAAAGGAGATTTGGGAATGCTCTTTAGGATATGCTGGAAACGAAATAACCTCAGATAAAAACCAAAAGAAAGCTTTCTGTGAAACTGCTATGTGTCATTTGAATTCCTCCCACTCAGTTAAGCTTATGTTTTCATTGTGCAGTTTTCTGACACTGTTTATATTTAGTCTGCGAGGGGGGTTCGGGAGAATTTTGAGGCTTATGATGAAAATGGAAATATGTTCAGATAGAAGCTGGAAAGAAGCTTTCCGAGGAGCTGTTTTGTGACGTGTGCATTCCACTCACAGAGTTATAACTTTCTTCTCATAGAGGATTGGGTAATCGCTTTTGTAGAAAAAGCCACCAAGGAACATTAACCATATGGAGGGTTACGGTGAAAAAGGAAATATCCTCAGGCAAAAACTGGAAAGAAGTTTACTGTGAAAATGCTTTGTGATAGATATGTTTATTCATCTCACTTAAATAAAACTTTCTTCATATTACATCGTTTGGAAACTCCATCACGGACGGATCCTCAAAAGGACATTCAGGAGCACATTCAGGCCTTTGGTGAAAAAGGAAATATCTTTAGATAAAAACTGGAGAGAATCTTTCTGAGAAACTGCTTTGTGATGTGTGCATTCCATTCAGGAAGTTATACCTCTTATCTCATTAGGCAGTGTTTGCACGCTGTTCCTGTAAAACCGAAAGAGTGATATTTCGGAGCGCTTTGAAGACTTTGGAAAAAAGTGAAATATTCTCAAATAAAATCCAGAAAGAAGTCTTCCAAGAGACTGCTCTCTGATATGTGCATTCATTTCACAGAGTTAAAGCTTACTCTACTTTATGCAGTTTGGAAATTCTGTCTTTGAGGAATCTGCGAAGGGATATTTAGTGGCTCCTGGAGGCCTGTGTTGAGCAAGGAAACGTCTTCCGTTGAAAACTGGAGAGAAGCTTTCTGAGCAACTGCTTTGTGATGTGTGTATTCATCTCATAGAGTTAAAGCATTCTTTCCACTGAGCAGTTTGATATCACTGTTTCTGTGGAACCTGAGAAAGGACATTTGGGATCGCTCTTTAGAATATGCTGAAAACAAATACTCTCAGATAAAAATCAGAAGGAAGCTCTCTGTGACACTGCTCTGTGTCGCATGAATTCCACTCACACAGTTAAGCTTCTCTTTTCATTGAGAAGTATTCTAACACTGTTCTTGTTTAGTCTGCAAAGTGATATTAGGGAACGCTATGAGGCTGATGGTGAAAATGGCAATATCTTCTGATAGAAACTGGAGAGAAGCTTTCTGAGGAGCTGCTTTGTGACGAGTGCATTCCTCTCATAGAGGTTTGGGGAATCCCTTTTAGAGAAAAAGCTACCAAGGGACATTCGGGAGTCTATGGATGGCTATGGTGAAATAGGAAATATCCTGAGACAAAAACTGGAAAGAAGCTTTCTGTGAAACTGCTTTGTGATAGATTTGCTTATTCATCTCACATAGAAAAAACTTTATTTATATTACGCCTTTTGGAAACTCCGTCATGGATCGGATCTGCGAAGGGACATTTGGGAGCACATTCAGGCCTATGGTGAAAAAGGATATATCTTCAGATAAAAACTGGACAGAAGCTCTCTGAGAAACTGCTTCATGATGTGAGCATTCCACTTAGGGAGTTCTACCTCTTTTCTCATAAGGCAATGTTTGAACAATGTTCCTGTAAAACGGAATATGTGATATTTTGGAGTGCATTGAAGACTATGGCAAAAAGTGAAACATTCTCAAATGAAACACAGAAAGAAGCATTCCAAGAAACAGCTCTCTGATATGTGCATTCATTTCACAGAGGTAAATCTAACTTTATATTGCCCAGTTTGGAAATCTGCGAAGGGACATTAAGTGATGCCTGGAGGCCTGTGGTGAGCAAGGAAATGTCTTCCATTGAAAACTGGAGAGAAGTTTTCTGAGCAACTGCTTTGTGATATGTGTATTCATCTCATAGAATTAAACCATTCTTTGGATTGAGCAGTTTGAAATGACTGTTTCTGTAGAATCTGAGGAAGGATATGTAGAAAGAAATATCCTCAAAACAAAACCAGAACTAGGCTTTCTGTAAAACTGCTATGTGTCGTATTGATTCCTCCTGCTCAGTTAAGCTTCTCTTTTCATTGAGTAGTTTTCTAACACTGTTTATGTTTAGCATGTGAACGGATATTCGGGAGTGATTTGAGGTTTATGGTGAAAAGGGAAATATGTTCAGATAGAAATTAGAGAGAAGCTTTCTAAGGAACTGCTTTGTGACATGTGCATTCCATTCACAGTGTTACACCTCTCTTCTCATACAGCATTGAGGAAACCCTTTTGGAGAAAAAGGTACCAAGGGATATTCGGGAGCATATTGACGCCTACGGTGAAAAGAGAAATAGCCTCAGACAAATACTGGAAAGAAGCTTTCTGTGAAACTGCTCTATGATATGTGTTTTCATGTCACATAGATAAATCTTTCTTTAGGTTATGCAGCTTGGAAACTCTGTCATGAACGGATCCGCGAAGGGACATTCGGGAGCACATTCAGGCCTATGGTGAAAAAGGAAATATCTTAAGATAAAAACTGGAAAGAAGGTTTCTATGAATCTGCTTTTGCTATATTTATTCATCTCACATTATTAAAGTTTTCCTTACATGACACAGCTTGGAAACTCTGTCACAGACGGATCCACAAAGGGACATTAGGGAGCACGTTCAGGACTATGGTGAAAAAGCAAATATCTTCACATAAAAACTGGAGAGAAGCTTTCTGAGAAACTCCTTTCTGATGTGTGCATTCCACTCAGGGAGTTGTACCTCTTTTCTCATAAGGCAGTGTTTGAACACTGTTTCTGTATAAAGGGAAAAAGTGATATTTCGAAGACCATTGAAGACTATGATGAAAAGTGAAATATCCTCAAATAAAACCCAGAAAGAAGCGTTCAAGAAACTGCTCTCTGATATCTGCATTCATCTCAAAGTGGTGAAACTTCTCTACATTTCCCAGTTTCGAAACTCTGTCTTTGAGGAATCTGCGAAGGAATATTAAGTGGCTCCCGGAGGCCTGTGTTGAGCAAGGAAACATCTTCTGTTGAAAACTGGAGAGAAGCTTTCTGAGCAACTGCTTTGTGATGTGTGTATTCATCTCATAGAGTTAAATCATTCTTTATAAAGATGAACAGTTTGAAATCACTGTTTCTGTGGAACCAGAGAAAGGACATTTGGGAACACTCTTTAGAATATGCTGAAAAAGAAATAACCTCAGATAAAACCAAAAGAAAGCTTTCAGAGAAACTGCTCTGCGTTGTGTGAATTCCACTCACACAGTTAAGCTTCTTTTAATATCTTTTAATATCTGAGGATATTTACTATTTCACCATAGGCCACAATGCACTAAAAATATATCCATGAATCAGTTTGGTAACACCGTTGTCATGGAACTTGCCAAGCTGTAATTGGGACCACATTGAGGTCTACAATGAAAAAGGAAATATCCTCAGATAGAAACTAGAAAGAAGCTTACTGAGAAACTACTTCATGATGTGTTAATTCATCTTACCAAATTAAACCTTTCACCTCATGCCGTAGTGAGCTAACATAGTTTTCGTGGAATCCGTAAAGTGGTACTTGGGAACGCATTGAGGCCTATGGTGAAAAAAGATATATCCTCAGATAAAAAATAGAAAGAAGATTGGTAAGAAACTGTTTTATGAAGTGGGAATTCATCTCACAGAGTTAAAATTTAACTTCATAGAGCAGTCTGTTACCACTGACTTTGGGGAATCTGAGAAGGAATATTTCGGATTGCATTGAAACCTATGCTGACAAAGGAAATATCCTCAAATAAAAACGAGAAAGAAGCTTTCTGAGAAACTTCTTTGTCATGTGAATTCATCTTACAGACTTACACATTTCTCTTCATAAAACAGTTTCCTAACACTGTTTTTGTGGAATCTGCAAAGTGATATTTGGTAGCGCTTTGATGCCTATGGTGAAAAAGGAAATATCCTCATATAAAAATCAGAAAGAAGTTTCCTGAAAAACTGCTTTTTGATGTGCAAATTCTTCTCACAGAGTTACACTTTCGTTTCATGGAGCAGTCTGTTACCACTAGTTTTGGGGAATTTCTGAAGTGATATTTAGAATCGCATTGAAATCTATGTTGACAAAGGAAATATCCTAAGAAAAAACGAGAAAGAACCTTTCTGAGAAACTTCTTTGTGATGTGTGAACTCATCCCACAGAGTTACACCTTTCTCTCAATGAAGCAGTTTGCAAACACTCTTTTCGTAGAATCTGCAAAGTTATATTTGGGAATACATTGAGGCCTATGGTGAAAGAGGAAATATTCTCAGATAAAAACTAGGAAGAAGCTTTCTGATAAACTTCTTTGTGACATGTGAATTCATTACACAGAGTTACACCTTTCTCTCAATGAAGTAGTTTGCTAGCACCGTTTTCCTGGAATCTGCTAAGTTGTATTTGCAAGAACATTGATACCTACGGTGAAAAAGGAAATAGCCTCAGATAAAACCTAGAAGGAAGCGTTCTGAGAAACTACTTTGTGATGTGTGAATTCATCTCACAGAGATAAACCTTTCTCTTCATGAAACAGTTTGCTAACACAGTTTTTGTGGAATCTGTAAAGAGATATTTGGGAATGCTATGGCCTAATGTGAAAAAGCAAATATCCTGAAATGAAAACTAGAAAGAAGCTTTCTGAGAAACTACTTTATGATGTGTGAATTCATCTCACAGAAATAAACCTTTCCCTTCATGAAGCAGTTTGTTAACACAGTTTTCGTGGAATACGTAAAGTGGTATTTGGGAACGTATTGAAGCCTAAGATGAAAAAGGAAATGTCCTCAGATAAAAACTAGAAAGAAGTTTCCTGAAAAATTGCTTTATAATGTGTGAATTCATTTCACAGAGTGGAAGTTTCACTTCATGGAGCAGTCTGTTACCACTGTTTTTGGGGAATTCGTGATGCGATATTTTGGATCACGTTGAAACCTATCTTTACAAAGGAAATCTACTCAGATAAAAGCCAGAAAGAAGATTTCTGAGAAACTTCTTTGTGATGTGTGAAATCATCTCACAGAGTTGCAAATTTCTCTCAATGAAACAGTTTGCTAACACTGTTTTCGTGGAATCTGAAAAGTGATATTTGGGAATGCATTGAGGGCTATGGTGAAATTGGAAATAACCTCAGGTAAAAACTAGAAGGAAGCTTTCTGAGAAGCTGCTTTCTGATATCTGAATTCATCTCACAGAGTTACACTTTCATTTCATGGAGCAGTCTCTTACCATTGTTTTTGGGGAATCTGAAAGGGATATTTTGGATCACACTGAAGCCAACGCTGAGAAAGGAAGTATCTTCAAAATAAACAAGAAAGAAGCGTTCTGAGAAACTGCATTGTGATGTGTGACTGCAACTCAGAGAGTTACCCCTTTCTTTTCATTGATCAGTTTGTTAACACTGTGTTCTTGAAATCTGCAATGGCATATTTCTTAGTGCAATGAAGCCAACGGTGACAAAGGAAATCTCTTCAGATAAAAATGAGAAAGAAGCCTTCTGAGAAAGAGCTTTGTGATGTGACAATGCATCACTTAGCGTTACACTTGTTTTTCGAGGAGCCATTTCCTAGCCCCATTTTTGTGAAATCTGAGAACTGATCATTCGGATCGCTTTGAAGACTCTATGGCCAAAGGAAATATCCTCAGACAAAAACCAGAAAGAAGCTTTATGAGAAACTGCTTTCTGATGTGTGAATTCATCTCACAGAGTTACACCACTCTTTCGGGAAGGAGTTTGCTAGCACTTATTGTGTGGAATCTCAGAGGTGATATTTTGGATATCATTGAATCCCATGGTGAAAAATGAAATATCCTCAGATAAAACCTGGAGAGAAGCCTTCTAAGAAACTGCTTTGTGGTGTGTGAACTCATCTCACAGAGATACACATTTGTCTTCATGAAGCAGTTTGCTAACACTGTTTCTGTGGAATCCCCATAGTGATATTTGGGAGCACGTTGAGGTCTACAGTGAAAAAGGAAACATTCTCAGTTAAAAACTGGAAAGAAGCGTTCTGAGAAACTACATTATGAGGTGTGAATGCAAGTCACAGAGCCACACATTTCTTTTCATTGATCAGCTTGCTAACACTGTTTTCTTGAAATCTGCAATGGGATATTTATCGCCATGAAGCTTACAGTGACAAAGGAAATATCCTCAGATAAAAAGGAGAAAGAAGCTTTCTGAGAGACTACTTTGTGGTGTGTGTATTTATCTCGCAGAGTTACACCATTCCCTCCATGAAGCAGTTAGCTAACACCGTTTTCCTAGAATCGGCCAAGTTGTATTTGGGAGCACATTGAATCCTACGGTGAAAAAGGAAATACCTCAGATAAAAACTAAAAATAAGCTTTCTGAGAAACTACTTTGTGATGTGTGAATTCTTCTCACAGAGATAAACATTTCTCTTTATGGAGCAGTTTGCTAACACAGTTATCCTGGAATCCGTAACGTGATATTTGGGAACACATTGAGGCCTATGGTGAAAAAGGAAATATCCTCAGATAAAAACTAGAAAGAAGCTTTTTGAGAAACTGTTTTATGATATGTTCATTCATCTCACAGAGTTAAAATGTCACTTCATGGGGCAGTCTGCTACCACTGTTTTGTGGAATCTGAGAAGGGATATTTTGGATCTCATTGAAGCCTGCGATGACAAAGGAAATATCCTCAAATAAAAACTGGAAAGAAGCTTTCTGAGAAACTTCTTTGTGATGTGTGACTTCATCTCACAGGGTTATACGTTTATCTTCATGCAGCAGTTTGCTGACAGTGTTTTCGTGGAATCTGCAAAGCAATATTTGGGAGCGCTATGAGGCCTATGGTGACAAAGGAAATATCCTCAGATAAAACCCAGAAAGAAGCTTTCTGAGAAACTGTCTTTTGATGTGTGAATTCTTCTCACAGAGCTTCAATTTCGTTTCATGGAGCAGTCTGTTACCACTGTTTCTGGGCAATATGTGAAGCATTAATTTGGATAGTATTGAAACCTATATAGACAAGGGAAATATCATCACATAAAAACTAGAAAGAAGCTTTCTAAGAAACTTCTTTATGACCTGTGATTTCATTTCACAGAGTTACACCTTTCTCTCAATGAGGCAATGTGCTAACACAGTTTTCATGGAATCCATAAAGCGATATTTGGGAATGCATTGAGGCCTATGGTGAAGAGGAAATATCCTCAGATAAAAACTAGAAAGACGTTTTCTGAGAAACTGCTTTCTCATATCTAAATTCATCTCAAAGGGTTACACTTTCGTTTCATGGGGAAGTCTCTTACCATTGATTTTGCGGAATCTGAAATGGATATTACAGATTGCATTGAAGCCTACGCTGACAAAGGATGTATCTTCAAATAAAAGCGAGAAAGAAGCCTTCTGAGAAACTGCATTGTGATGTGTGACTGCAACTCAGAGAGTTACACCTTTCTTTTCATTGATCAGTTTGCTCACACTGTGTTCTTGAAATCTGCAATGGGATACTTCTCAGCGCCATGAAGCTTACGGTGATAAAGGAATATCCTCAGATAAAACCCAGAAAGAAGCTTTCTGAGAACTGTCTTTTGATGTGTGAATTCTTCTCACAGAGCTTCAATTTCGTTTCATGGAGCAGTCTGTTACCACTGTTTCTGGGCAATATGTGAAGCATTAATTTGGATAGTATTGAAACCTATATAGACAAGGGAAATATCATCACATAAAAACTAGAAAGAAGCTTTCTAAGAAACTTCTTTATGACCTGTGATTTCATTTCACAGAGTTACACCTTTCTCTCAATGAGGCAATGTGCTAACACAGTTTTCATGGAATCCATAAAGCGATATTTGGGAATGCATTGAGGCCTATGGTGAAGAGGAAATATCCTCAGATAAAAACTAGAAAGACGTTTTCTGAGAAACTGCTTTCTCATATCTAAATTCATCTCAAAGGGTTACACTTTCGTTTCATGGGGAAGTCTCTTACCATTGATTTTGCTGAATCTGAAATGGATATTACAGATTGCATTGAAGCCTACGCTGACAAAGGATGTATCTTCAAATAAAAGCGAGAAAGAAGCCTTCTGAGAAACTGCATTGTGATGTGTGACTGCAACTCAGAGAGTTACACCTTTCTTTTCATTGATCAGTTTGCTCACACTGTGTTCTTGAAATCTGCAATGGGATACTTCTCAGCGCCATGAAGCTTACGGTGATAAAGGAAATATCCTCACATAAAAACTAGAAAGAAGCTTTCTGAGAGACTGCTTTGTGGTGTGTGTATTCATCGTGCAGAGATACACCATTTCCTCCATGAACCAGTTTGCTAACACCATTTTCGTGGAATCGGCTAAGTTGTACTTGGGAGTGCATTGAGTCCTATGGTGAAAAAGGAAATATCCTCACATAAAACACATAAAGAAGCGTTCTGAGAAACTGTATTGTGATGTGTGACTGCAACACAGTTAGCTAACACTGTGTTGTTGAAATCTACAATAGGATATTTCTCTGCACCATGAAGCTTGTGGTGACAAAAGAAATACCCTCAGATAAAAACTAGAAAGAAGCTTTCTGAGAAACTGCTTTGTGATGTGTGCAATCATCTCACAGAGTTAAAATGTCATTTCTTGAGGCTGTCTGTCAATACTGTTTTTGGGTAATCTGAGAAGGGATATTTTGGATCACATTGAAGCCTAAGATGACAAAGGAAATATCCTCAAATAAAAATGAGAAAGCAACTGTCTGAGAAACTTTTTTGTGACGTGTGAATTCATCTCACAGAGTTACAAATTTCTCTTCATGAAGCAGTTCGCTGACACTGTTTTCATGGAATCTGCAAAGTGATATATGGGAGTGCTTTGAGGCCTATGGTGAAAATGGAAATAGCCTGAGATAAAACCCAGAAAGAAGCTTTCTGAAAAACTATTTTTTGATGTGCGCATTCTTCTCACAGAGTTACACTTTCGTTTCATGGAGCAGTCTGTTACTACTGTTTCTGGGCAATTTGTGAAGCGATATTTTGTATCGCATTGAAACCTATGTTGACAAAGGAAATATCTTCACATAAAAACTAGAAAGAAGCTTTATGAGAAACTTCTTTGTGATGTGTGAATTCATCTCACAGAGTTACACTTTCTCACAGTGAAATAGTTTGCTAACAGGTTTTCATGGAATCTGCAATGTGGTATTTGGGAGCGCATTGAGGGCTGTGGTGAAAAAGGATATATACTCAGATAAAAATTATACAGACGTTTTCTGAGAAACCGGTTTCTGATATCTGAATTCATCTTACAGAGTTGCACTTCGTTTCATGGAGCCATTGTTTTTGGGGAATCTGAAATCGATATTTCGGATCGCATTGAAGCTTATGCTGACAAAGGAGGTATCTTCAAATAAAAACGAAAAAGAAGCGTTCTGAGACTGCATTGTGATGTGTGACTGCAACTCAGAGTGTTACTCCTTTCTTTTCATTGATCAGTTTACTAACACTGTGTTATTGAAATCTGCAATGGCATATTTCTTAGCGCAATGAAGCTTACGGTGACAAAGGAAATCTTCGCAGATAAAAATGAAAAAGAAGCTTTCTGAGACATTGCTTTGTGGTGAGTGTATTTACCTCACAGAGTTACACCATTCCCTCCATGAAGCAGTTTGATAACACCATTTTCCTAGAATCGGCCAAGTTGTATTTGCGAGCGCATTGAGTCCTCCTGTGAAAAAAGAAATACCTCAGATAAAAACTAGAAAGAAGCTTTCTGAGAAATTACTTTGTGATGTGTGAATTCATCTCACAGAGATAAACCTTTCTCTTCATGGAGCAGTTTGCTAACACAGTTTTCCTGGAACCATAAAGTGATATTTGGGAACACATTGAGGCATATGGTGAAAAAAGGAAATATCCTCAGTAAAATCTAGAATGAAGCTTTCTGAAAAACTGCTTTATGATATGTTCACTCCTCACAGAGTTAAAATGTCACTTCATGAGGCAGTCTGCTACCACTGTTTTTGGGTAATCTGAGAAGGGATATTGTGGATCGCATTGAAGCCTAAGATGAAGATGACAAAGGAAATATCATCAAATAAAAACTAGAAAGAAGCTTTCTGAGAAACCTGTTTGTGACGTGTGAATTCATCTCACAGAGTTACACCTTTCTCTCAATGAGGCAGTTTGCTAACACAGTTTTCATGCAATCTGTAAAGTAATATTTGGGAATGAATTGAGGCCTATGTTGAAAAAGCAAATATCCTCAGATAAAAATTAGAAAGACGCATTCTGAGAAACTGCTTTGTGATATATGAATTCATCTCACAGTGTTACACTTTCGTTTCATGGGGAAGTCTCTTACCATTGTTTTTGGGGAATCTGAAAGGGATATTATGGATTACATTGAAGCAGACGCTGACAAAGTAAGTATCTTGAAATAAAAACGAGAAAGAAGCATTCTGAGAAACTACATTGTGATGTGTGACTACAACTCAGAGAGTTACACTTTTCTTTTCATTGATCAGTTTGCTCACACTGTGTTCTTGAAATCTGCAATGAGATATTTTTCAGCGCCATGAAGCTTATGGTGACAAAGGAAATATCCTCCGATAAAAACTAGAAAGAAGCTTTCTGAGAGACTGCTTTGTGGTGTGTGTATTCATCTTACAGAGTTACACCATTCCCTCCATGAAGCAGTTTGGTGACACCTTTTTCTTGGAATCAGCCAAGTTGTACTTGAGAGTGCACAGTTCTACCATGAAAAAGGAAATACTTCAGTTAAAAACTAGAAAGAAGCTTTCTGAAAAAATACTCTGTGATGTGTGAGTTTGTCTCAGAGATAAACCTTTCTCTTCATTTAGCACATTGCTAACACAGTTTTCCTGGACTCCATAAAGTGATATTTGGAAATGCATTGAGGCCTACGGTGAAAAAGGAAATATCCTCAGACGAAAAATAGAAAGAAGCATTCTGAGAACCTGCTTTACGAAGTGTGCATTCATCTGACAGAGTTAAAATGTCACATCATGGGGCAGTCTGCTACCACTGTTTTTGGGGAATCTGAGAAGGGATATTTTGGAATGCATTGAAGCCTAAGATGAGAAAGGAAATATCCTCAAATAAAAACGAGAAAGAAGCTTTTTGAGAAACTTCTTTTTGACGTGTGAATTCATCTCACAGAGTTACACATTTCTCTTTATGAAGCAGTTTGCTGACACTGAGTTTGCGGAATCTGCAAAGCCATATTTGGTAGTGCTTTGAGGCCTATGGTGAAAAAGGAAATAGCCTCAGATAAAACTCATAAAAACGTTTTCTGAGAAACTGCCTTTTGATGTGCGAATTCTTCTCACAGAGTTACACTTTCCTTTCATGGAACAGTCTGTTACCACTGTTCCTAGGCAATTTGTGAAGCGATATTTTGTATTGCATTGACACCTATGTTGACAAAGGAAATATCCTCACATAAAAATTAGAAAGAAGCTTTCTGAGAAACTTCTTTGTGATGTGTGAATTCATCTCACAGAGTTACACATTCTCTTTATGAAGCAGTTTGCTGACACTGAGTTTGCGGAATCTGCAAAGCCATATTTGGTAGTGCTTTGAGGCCTATGGTGAAAAAGGAAATAGCCTCAGATAAAACTCATAAAAACGTTTTCTGAGAAACTGCCTTTTGATGTGCGAATTCTTCTCACAGAGTTACACTTTCCTTTCATGGAACAGTCTGTTACCACTGTTCCTAGGCAATTTGTGAAGCGATATTTTGTATTGCATTGACACCTATGTTGACAAAGGAAATATCCTCACATAAAAATTAGAAAGAAGCTTTCTGAGAAACTTCTTTGTGATGTGTGAATTCATCTCACAGAGTTATCCTTTCTCTCAGTGAAACAGTTTGCTAACATGTTTTCGTGGATTCTGCAATGTGGTATTTGGGAGTGCATTGAGGGCTGCGGTCAAAAAGAAAATGTGCTCAGATAAAAATTATACAGATGCTTTCTGAGAAACTGGTTTCTGATATCTGAATTCATCTCACAGTGTTACACTTTCTTTTCATGGGGAAGTCTCTTACCATTGTTTTTGGGAAATCTGAAAGGGATATTATGGTTTGCATTGAAGCATACGCTGACAAAGTAAGTATTTTGAAATAAAAACGAGAAAGAAGCGTTCTGAGAAACTACATTGTGATGTGTGACTACAACTCAGAGAGTTACACTTTTCATTGATCAGTTTGCTCACACTGTGTTCTTGAAATCTGCAATGGTATATTTTTCAGTGCCGTGAAGCTTATGGTGACAAAGGAAATATCCTCTGATAAAAACTAGAAAGAAGCTTTCTGAGAGACTGCTTTGTGGTGTGTGTATTCATCTCACAGTGTCACACCATTCCCTCCATGAAGCAGCTTGCTAACACCGTTTTCGTGGAATCGGCCAAGTTATACTTGGGACCACATTGAGTCCTATGGTTAAAAAGGAAATACCTCAGATAAAAACTAGAAAGAAGCTTTCTGAGAAAATACTCTGTGATGCGTGAGTTCATCTCACAGAGATAAATCTTTCTCTTCATTTAGCACTTCGCTAACACAGTTTTCCTGGAATCCATAAAGTGATATTTGGAAACACATTGAGGCCTACGGTGAAAAAGGAAATATCCTCAGATAAAAACTAGAAAGAAGCGTTCTGAAAAACTGCTTTATGAAGTGTGCATTCATCTGACAGAGTTAAAATGTCACCTCATGAAGCAGTCTGCTACCATTGTTTCTGGGGAATCTGAGAAGGGATATTTTGGATCGCATTCAAGCCTAAGACGACAAAGGAAATATCCTCAAATAAAAACGAGAAAGAGGCTTTCTGAGAAACTTCTTTTTGACGTGTGGATTCATCTCAGAGAGTTACACATTTCTCTTCATGATGCAGTTTGTTGATACTGTTTTCGTGGAATCTGCAAAGTGATATTTGGGAGCACTTTGAGGCCTCTGGTGAAAAAGGAAATATCCTCAGATAAAACCCAGAAAGAAGCTTTCTGAAAAATTGCTTTTTGATGTGCGAATTCTTCTCACAGAGTCACACTTTCGTTTCATGGAACAGTCTGTTACCACTGTTTCTGGGCAATTTGTGAAGTGGTGTTTTGGATCGCATTGAAATCTATGTTGACAAAGGAAATATCATCACATAAAAATGAGAAAGAATCTTTCTGAGAAACTTCTTTTAGCTGTGTGAATTCATCTCACAGAGTTACACTTTCTCTCAGTGAAGCAGTTTCCTAGCATGTTTTTGTGGGATCTGCATGGTGGTATTTGGGAGAGCATTGAGGGCTGTGGTGACAAAGGAAATATTCTCAGTTAAAAACTGTACAAACGCTTTCTGAGAAACTGCTTTCTGATATCTGAATTCATCTTACAGAGTTGCACTTCGTTTCATGGAGAAATTGTTTTTTGGGAATCTGAAAGGCATATTTTGGATCGCATTGAAGCCTATGCTAACAAAGGAGGTATCTTCTAATAAAAATTTGAAAGAAGCATTCTGATAAACTGCATTGTGATGTATGACTGCAACTCATAGAGTTACACCTTTCTTTTAATTGATCAGTTTCCTAACAGTGTGTTCTTGAAATCTGCAATAGCATATTTCTTATCGCAATGAAGATTGTGGTGACAAAGGAAATATCCTCAGATAAAAATGAGAAAGAAGCTTTCTGAGAAACTGCTTTGTGACGTGACAATGCATCTCTTAGAGTTACACGTGTGTTTCAAGGAGCCATTTTTCTAGTCGTGTTTTTGTGGAATCTGAGAACTGATATTCTGGATCACTTTGAAGACTCTATGACCAAAGGAAATATCCTCAGACAAAAATCAGAAAGAAGCTTTATGAGAAACTGCTTTACCACATGTGAATTCATCTCACAGAGTTACACCACTCTTTCGTGGAGTAGTTTGCTAGCATTTATTCTGTGCAATCTCAGAGGTGATATTTTGGATATCATTGAATCCCATGGTGAAAAATGAAATATCCTCAGATAAAACCTGGAGAGAAGCCTTCTAAGAAACTGCTTTGTGATATAGGAATTCATTTCACAGAGATTCACGTTTGTCTTCATGAAGCAGTTTGCTAACACTGCTTCCGTGAAATCCCCATAGTGATGTTTGGGAGCGCGTTGAGGTCTACGGTGAAAAAGGAAATATTCTCAGTCATTCACAATAGAAAAGACTTGGAATCAACCCAAATGTCCATCTGTGACAGACTGGATTAAGAAAATGTGGCACATATACACCATGGAATACTATGCAGCCATCAAAAAGGATGAGTTTGCCTCCTTTGCAGGGACATGGATGCAGCTGGAAACCATAATTCTTAGCAAAATATCACAAGAACAGAAAACCAAACACCACATGTTCTCACTCATAGGTGGGAACTGAACAATGAGATCACTTGGACTCGGGAAGGGGAACATCACACACCGGAGCCTCTCATGGGGAGGGGGGAGGGTTGAGGGATTGCATTGGGAGTTATGCCTGATATAAATGATGAATGGAAGGGTGCTGACGAGTTGATGGGTGCAGCACACCAACATGGCACAAGTATACATATGTAACAAACCTGCACGTTATGCACATGTACCCTAGAACTTAAAGTATAATAATAAAAAATAAAAAATAAAAAAAACTGGAGAGAAGTTTTCTGAGAAACTGCTTCGTGATGTGTGCATTCCACTGAGGAAGTTATAACTATCTTCTCATAAGGCACTGTTTGAACAGGGTTCCTGTAAAACCTAAAGAGTGATATTTCGAGCACATTGAAGACTATGGCAAAAAGTGAAATGTCATCCAATAAAAAACAGAAAGAAGCACTCGAAGAAACTGCTCTCTAACATGTCCATTCTTTTCACAGAGTTAAAGATTACTCTACATTTCCCATTTTGAAAGTCAGTATTTGAGGGTTCTGCGAAGGGATAGTAAGTGGCAACCAGAGGCGTGTGTCGAACAAGAAATGCCTTCCATTGAAAATTGGAGAGAAGCTTTCTGCACAACTCTTTTGTGATGTTTGTATTTATCTCATAGAGTTAAACCATTCTTTGGATTGAGCAGTTTGAAATCACTGTTTCTGTGGAATCTGAGAAAGGGCATTTGGAAATGCTAATTAGAATATCCTGAAAAAGAAATAACCTCAGAGCGAAACCAGAAGGAAGCTTTCTGTGAAATGGCTCTGTGTCACGTGAATTCCGCTCACACAGTTAAGCTTCTCTTTTCATTGAGCAGTATCATAACCTGTTTTTGTTTAGTCTGTGAAAGGGATATTGAGGAGCACTTTGAGGCTTACGGTGAGAAAGGAAACGTCTTCAGATAGAAACTGGAGAAAAGCTTTCTGTGGAGCTGCTTTGTGACGTGTGCATTCCACTCACAGAAGTATACCTTTCTTCTCATAGAGGATTCTGGAAATCCTTTTGAAGAAAAAGCTACGAAGAGACATTAGGGAAAATAGGGATGGCTATGGTGAAAAAGGAAATATCCTCAGACAAAAACTGGAAAGAAGATTTCTGTGAAACTGCTTTGTGTTAGATTTATTGATTCATCTCGAATAGATAAAACTTTTCTTATAGTATGCAGTTTGGAAACTCCGTCATGTACGGATCCGTGAAGGGACATTCGGGAGCACATTCAGGCCTACAGTGAAAGAGGAGATATCTTCAGATAAAAACTAGGTAGAAGCTTTCTGAGAAACTACATTGTGATGTATGCATTCCACTCAGGTAGTTATACATCTTTTCTCACAAGGCAGGGTTTGAACACTGCTCCTGTGAAACCAAAAAGTGACATTTCAGAGCACATTGAGGACTATGGCGAATAGTGAAATATACTGAAATAAAATCGAAGAGAAAGCGTTCCAAGAATGTGCTCTCTGATACGTGCATTCACTTCACAGAGTTAATGCTTATTCTATGTTGCCCAGTTTCAAAACACTGTCTTTGAAAAATCTGTGAAGGGATACTTAGTGACATATGGAGGCTTGTAGTGAGCAAGGAAACATCCTCCAATGAAGCATGCAGAGAAACTTTCTGAGCAAATGCTTTGTGATGTGTGTATTCGTCTAATAGAGTTAAACCAGTTTTTGGATTGAGTAGCTGGAAATCACTGTTTTTGTGGCATCTGAAGAAAGACATTTGGGAACGATCCTTAGAATAGGGAGAAAGAAATATCCTCAGGTAAAATCCAGAAGGAATCTTTCTGAGTAACTGCTCTGGGTCGTCTTAATTCCTCTTGCTCAGTTAAACCTCTCTTTTTTTGAGCAGTTTTCTACCCAGTGTATGTTTAGCATGTGATGGATATTCGGGAGCACTTTGAGGCTTACGGTGAAAAAGGAAATATATTCAGACTGAAACTGGAGAGAAGCTTGCCGTGGAACTTCTTTCTGACGTGTGCTATCCACTCACAGTGTTATACCTCTCTTCTCATACAGCGTCAGGGAAACACTTTTGGAGAAACAGGTACCAAGTGATATTCGGGAGCATGTTGGTGCAGATGGTGAAAAGGGAAATAGCCTCAGACAAAAACTGGAAAGAAACTTTCTAGGAAACTACTCTGTGATATGTGTAATCATTTCACAAACATAAAGCTTTTTTTGCATTACGCAGCTTGGAAACTGTCATGGACGGATCCACGAAGGGACCTTCGTGAGCACATTCAGGACTATGGTGAAAAAAGAAATATCTTCATATAAAAACTGGAAAGAAGCTTTCTGTGAATCTCCTTTTTGCTATATTTATTCATCTAGCATTGATGAAGCTTTCTTTACATTACGCAGCTTGAAAACTCCCTCAGGGATGGATCCACAAAGGGATATTTGGGATCACATTTGGGCCTATGGTGAAATAAGAAATATACTCAGATAAAAACTTAAGAGAAGCTTTTGAGAAACTGCTTGGTGATGTGAGCATTCCACTCAGGGAGTTATAACTTTTTTCTCATAAGGCAAAGTTTGATCACTGTTCCTGAAAAACCAAAAGAGTGATATTCGGAGCACATTGAAGACTATGGCAAAAGGTGAAATGTCCTCCAATAAAAAACGGAAAGAAGAACTCGAAGAAACAGCTCTCTGACATGTCCATTCTTTTCACAGGGTAAAGCTTACTATACATTTCCCAGTTTGAAAGTCAGTCTTTGAGGGTTCTGTGAAGGGATAGTAACTGGCAAACAAAGGCTAGTGTGGATCAAGGAAATGTCTTCCATCGAAAATTGGAGAGCAGCTTTCTGCGGAACTCTTGTATGATGTTTGTATTCATCTCATACAGTTAAATCATTCTTTGGATTGAGCAGTTTGATATCACTGTTTCTGTGGAATCTGAGAAAGGGCATTTGGAAACGCTAATTAGAATATCCTGAAAAAGAAATAATCTCAGAAAGAAAGCAGAAGGAAGCTTTCTGTGAAACTGTTCTGTGTCACGTGAATTCTGCTCACACAGTTAAGCTTCTCTTTTCATTGAGCAGTATCATAACACTGTTTTTGTTTAGTCTGCGAAGGGATATTCTGAGCACTTTGAGGTTTACGGTGAGAAAGGTAACGTCTTCAGATAGAAACTGGAGAGAAGCTTTCTGAGGATCTCCTTTGTGACATGTGCATTCCACTCACAGAAATATACCTCTCTTCTCGTAGCGGAATCCGCAATCCCTTTTGGAGAAAAAGCTACCAAGAGACATTAGGGAGTATAGGGACAGCTATGGTGAAAAAGGAAATATCCTCAGACAAAAACTAGAAAGAAGATTTCTGTGAAGCTGCTTTTGTTAGATATATTGGTTCATCTCGCATAGTTAAAACTTTTCTTATAATACGCAGTTTGGAAACTCCTTCATGCACAAGTCCGTGAAGGCACATTCGGGAGCACATTCAGGTCTATGGCGAAAGAGGAGATATCTTCAGATAAAACCTGGATAGAAGCTTTCTGAGAAACAACTTTGTGATGTATGCATTCCACTCAGGGAGTTTTACCTCTTCTCTGACAAGGTAGTGTTTCAACACTGTTCCTGTGAAACCAAAAAAGTGATATTTCAGAGCACATTAAGGACTATGGTGAATAGGGAAATATACTGAAATAAAATCGAGGAAGAAGCGTTCCAGTGATTTGCTCTCTGATATGTGCATTAACTTCACAGCGTTAATGCTTACTCTATGTTGTGCAGTTTCGAAACTCTGTGTTTGAAGAATCTGTGAAGGGATATTTAGGGACGCCTGGAGGCTTGTGGTGAGAAATAAAACGTCTTCCCATAATACCTGCAGAGAACCTTTCTGAGCAACTGCTTTGTGATGTGTGTATTCGTCTCATAGAGTTAAAACATTCTTTGGATTGAGCAGCTTGAAATCACTGTTTTTGTGGCATCTGAGGAAGGACATTTGGGAACGATCCTTAGAATATGCAGAAACAAATATCTTCAGGTAAAATCCAGAAAGAAGCTTTCTGTGAAACTGCTCTGTGTCATCTTAATTACTTTCACTCAGCTAAGCTTCTCTTTTCATTGAACAGTTTTCTAACCCTTTGTATGTTTAGAGTGTGATGGGATATTTGGGAGCACTTCGAGGCTTATGGTGAAAAAGTAAATATGTTCAGACCAAAACTGGAAAGAAGCTTGCCAAGGAACTGCTTTGTGACATGTGCATTCCACTCACAATGTTATACGTCTCTTCTCATACAGCATCAGGGAAACCCTTTTGGAAAAACAGGTACCAAGTGATATTTGGGAGCATGTTGATGCCGATGGGGAAAAGCGAAATAGACTCAGAAAAAAACTGTAAAGAAGCTTTCTAGGAAATTACTCTGTGATATGTGTAATCATCTCACATAGATAAAGCTTTCTTTATATCACGCAGCTTGGAACTGTCATGGACGGATCCACAGAGGGACCTTCAGGAGCACATTCAGGACTATGGTGAAAAAGGAAATATCTTCACACAAAAACTGGAAAGGTTTCTGTGAATCTGCTATTTGCTATGTTTATTCATCTCAAATAGATGAAGCTTTCTTTACGTTACACAGTTTGGAAACTCCATCATGGGTGGATCCACGAAGGGATATTTGGCATCACATTTGGGCCTATGCTGAAAAGGGAAATATAATCACATAAAAACTGGAGAGAAGCTTTCCGAGAAACTGCTTGGTGATGTGAGCATTCCACTCTGGGAGTTAAAACGTTCTTCTCATAAAGCACAGTTTGAACAGTGTTCCTGTAAAACCAAAGGAGTGATATTCGGAGCGGATTGAAGACTATAGCAAAAAGTGAAATGTCTTCCAATAAAAAACGGAAAGAAGCACTCGAAGAAACTGCTATCTGACATGTCCATTCTTTTCACAGGATTAAAGCTTACTCTACATTTCCCAGTGTGAAAGTCGGTCTTTGAGGGTTCTGTGAAGGGATAGTAATGGAAACCGGAGGCCTGTGTAAAGCAAGGAAATATCTTCCATCGAAAATTGGAGAGAAGCATTCTGCGCAACTCTTTTGTGATGTTTGTATTCATCTCATAGAGTTAAATCATTCTTTGGATTGAGCAGTTTGAAATCACTGTTTCTGTGGAATCTGAGAAAGGACATTTGGAAACGCTCTTTAGAATATCTTGAAAAAGAAATAACCTCACAGAGAACCCAGAAGGAAGATTTCTGTGAAACTGCACTGTGTCACGTAAATTCCGCTCACAGAGTTAAGCTTCCCTTTTTATTGAGCAGTAGCATAACACTGTTTTTGTTTAGTCTGCGAAATGATATTCAGGAGTGCTTCGAGGCTTACGGTGAGAAAGGAAACGTCTTCAGGGAGAAACTAGCGAGAAGCTTTCTGAAGAGCTGCTTTTTGACGTGTGCATTCCACTCACAGAATTACACCTTTCTTCTCATAGAGGATTCCTGAATCCCTTTTGGAGAAAAATCTACCAAGAGACATTCGGGAGTATAGGGACGGCTATGGTGAAAAAGGAAATAACTTCGACAAAAACTGGAAAGAAGATTTATGTGAAACTGCTGTGTTAGAGATATTGATTCACCTCGCATAGTTAAAACTTTTTTGTATTATGCAGTTCAGAAACTCCGTCATGCATGGATCCGCGAAGGGACATTTGGGAGCACATTCAGGCCTATGGTGAAAAAGAAGATATCTTCAGATTAAAACTGGATAGAAGCTTTCTGAGAAACTACTTTGTAATGTATGCATTCCACTCAGGGAGTTATACCTCTTTTCTCACAAGGCAGTGTTTGAACACTGTTACTGTGCAACCCAAAAAGTCATATTTCAGAGCGCATTGAGGACTATGGCGAATAGTGAAATATACTAAAATAAAATCGAGGAAGAAGTGTTTCAAGAATGGATTCTATGGTATGTGCATTCACATCACAGAGTTAATGCTTACTCTATGTTGCCCAGTTTCGAAACTCTGTCTTTGAAGAATCTGTGAAGGGATATTTAGTGGCGCCCGGAGGCTTGTGGTGAGCAAGGAATCCTCTTCGGATGAAACCTGCAGAGAACCGTTCTGAGCAACTGCTTTGCATTGTGTGTATTTGTCTCATAGAATTAAACCATTCTTTGGATTGAGCAGCTTGAAATCACTGTTTTTGTGGCATCTGAGGAAGGACATTTGGGAACGATCCTTAGAATATGGAGAAAGAAATATCCTCAGGTAAAATCCAGAAGGAAGCTTTCTGTGAAACTGCTCTGTGTCATCTTAATTCCTCTCACTCAATTAAGCCTCTCTTTTCATTGAGCAGCTTTCTAACACTGTGTATGTTTAGAGTGTGCTGGGATATTCGGGAGCACGTTGAGGCTTATAGTGAAAAAGGAAATATGTTCAGACTGAAACTGGAGAGAAGCTTTCTGAGGAACTGCTTTGTGATGTGTACATTTAACTCACACTGTTATACCTCTCTTCTCATACAGAGTCAGGGAAACCATTTTGGAGAAACAGGTACCAAGTGATATTCAGGAGCATGTTGATGCCAATGGTGAAAAGGGAAATAGCCTAAGACAAAAAGTGGAAAGATTTCTAGGAAACTACTCTGTGATATGTGTAATCCTCTCACATAGATAAAGCATTCGTCACATTACACAGCTTGGAAACTGT
Organism: Trachypithecus francoisi; assembly: GCF_009764315.1. Taxonomy (NCBI): domain Eukaryota; kingdom Metazoa; phylum Chordata; class Mammalia; order Primates; family Cercopithecidae; genus Trachypithecus; species Trachypithecus francoisi. The sequence continues at coordinate 443,058 of NW_022680515.1, forward strand.
CATGGACGGATCCATGGAGGGACCTTCAGGAGCACATTCAGGACTATGGTGAAAAGGGAACTATCTTCAGATAAAAACTGGAAAGAAGCTTTCTGTGAATCTGCTTTTTGCTATGCTTATTCATCTCACATAGTTGAAGCTTTCTTTACATTACGCAGCTTGGAAACTCCCTAGTGGATGGATCCGTGAAGGGATATTTGTGATCACATTGGGGCCTATGTTGAAATAGGAAATATAGTCAGATAAAAAATGGAGAGAAGCTTTCTGGGTAAATGCTTGGTGATGTGAGCATTCCACCCAGGGAGTTATAGCTTCCTTCACATAAGGCAGAGTTTGAACAGTGTTCCTGTAAAACGAAAAGAGTGATATTCCGAGCACATTGAAGTCTACGGCAAAAAGGGAAATGTCGTCCAATAAGGAATAGAAAGAAACACTCGAAGAAACTGCTCTCTGACATGTCCATTCTTTTTACACGGTGAAGCTTACTCTACATTTCCCAGTTTGAAAGTCGGGCTTTGAGGGTTCTGCAAAGGGATAGGAAGTGGCCACCGGAGGCCTGTGTCGAGTAAGGAAATGTCTTGCATCGAAAATTGGAGAGAACCTTGCTGCACAACTCTTTTGTGATGTTTGTATTCATCTCATAGAGTTAAATCATTCTTTGGATGGAGCAGTTTGAAATCACTGTTTCTGTGGAATCTGAGAAAGGACATTTGGAAATGCTCTTTAGAATATCCTGAAAAAGAAATAAAACTGGAAAGAAGCTTTTTATGAAACTAGTCTGTGATATGTGTAATCACCTCACATAGATAAAGCTTTCTTTACATTATGCAGCTTGGAAACTGTCGTGGACCGATCCACGAAGGGACATTCGGGAGCACATTCAGGACTATGGTGAAAAAGGAAATATCTTCAGATAAAAACTGAAAAGAAGCTTTCCGTGAATCTGCTTTTTGCTATGTTTATTCATCTCACATAGGTGAAGCTTTCTTTACATTACACTGCTTCGAAACTTCCTCATGGATGGATCTGCAAAGGGATATTTAAGGTCACATTCGGGCCTATGGAGAAATAGGAAATATAGTCAGATAAAAACTAGTGAGAAGCTTTCTGAGAAACTGCTTGGTGATGTGAGCATTCCACTCAGGGAATTATCACTTTTTTCTCATGAGGCACAGTTTGAACACTGTTCCTGTAAAATCAAAAGAGTGATATTTGTAGCACATTGAAGACTGTGGCAAAAAGTGAAATGTCATTCAATAAAAAAACAGAAAGAAACCCTGGAAGAAACAGCTCTCTGACATGTCCATTCTCTTCACAGGGTTAAAGCTTACCCTACATTTCCCAGTTTGAAAGTCGGGCTTTGAGGGTTCTGCAAAGGGATAGTAAGTGGCAACTGGAGGCCTGTGTCGAGCAAGAAATGTCATCCATGGAAAATTGGAGAGAAGCTTTCTGCTCAACTCTTTTGTGATGTTTGTATTCATCTCATAGAGTTAAATCATTCTTTGGATTGAGCAGTTTGGAATCACTGTTTCTGTGGAATCTGAGAAAGTACATTTGGAAACGATCTTTAGAATGTCCAGAAAAAGAAATAACCTTAGACAGATATCAGAAGGAAGCTTTCTGTGAAACTACTCTGTGTCACGTGAATTCCGCTCACACAGTTAAGCTTGTCATTTCATTGAGCAGTATCATAACACTGTTTTTGTTTTGTTTGTGAAGGGATATTGAGGAGCGCTTTGAGGCTTATGGTGAGAAAGGAAACCTCATTGGATAGAAACAGGAGAGTAGCTTTCTGAGGAGCTGCTTTGTGACGTATGCATTCCACTCACAGAAATATACTTTTCTTCTCATAGAGAATTCTGGAATCCCTTTTGGAGAAAAAGCTACCAAGAGACATTTGGGAGAGTAGGGACGGCTATGGTGAAAAAGGAAATATTCTCAGACAAACACTGGAAAGAAGATTTCTGTGAAGCTGCTTTGTGTTAGATATATTTATTCATCTTGCATAGTTAAAACTTTCCTTATATTATGCAGTTTGGAAACTCCGTCATGCACAGATCTGCAAAGGGACATTCAGGAACACATTCATGCCTACAGTGAAAGAGGAGATATCTTCAGATAAAAACTGGATACAAGCTTTCTGAGGAAATACTTTGTGATGTATGCTTTCCACTCAGGGAGTTATACCTCTTTTCTCACAAGGCAGTGTTTGAACACTGTTCCTGTGAAACCAAAAAACTGATATTTCAGGGCCCATTGAGGACTATGGCGAATAGTGAAATATACTGAAATAAAATCGAGGAAAAAGACTTCCAAGAATCTGCTCTCTGACATGTGCATTTACTTCACAGTGTTAATGCTTACTCTATGTTGCCCAGTTTCGAAACTCTGTCTTTGAGGAATCTGTGAAGCGATATTCAGCGATGTTCGGAGGGTTGTGGTGAGCAAGCAAACGTCTTCCGATGAAACCTGCAGAGAAACTTTTTGAGCAATTGGTTTGCGATGTGTGTGTTGGTCTCATAGTGTTAAACTATTCTTTTGATTGAGCAGCTTGAAATCACTGTTTTTGTTTTATCTGAGGAAGGACATTTGGGAACTATCCTTAGAATATGGAGAAAGAAATATCCTCAGGTAAAATCCAGAAGGAAGCTTTCTGTGAAACTCCTCTGTGTCATCTTAAGTCCTCTCTCTCAGTTAAGGTTCTCTTTTCATTGAGCAGTTTTCTAACCCTGTGTATGTTTAGCATGTGATGGGATATTCGGGAGCACTTTGAGGCTTACAGTGAGAAAGGAAATATGTACAGACTGAAACTAGAGAGAAGATTTCCGAGGAACTGCTTTGTGACGTGTGCATTCCCCTCACAGTGTTATACCTCTCTTATCATGCAGTGTCAGGGAAACTCTTTTGGAGAAACAGGTACTAAGTGATATTCAGGAGCATGTTGATTCTGATGGTGCAAAGGGAAATAGCCTCTGACAAAAAGTGGAAAGAAGCTTTCTAGGAAACTACTCTATGAAATGTGCAATCACCCCACATAGATAAAGCTTTCTTTCCATTACGCAGCTTGGAAACCGTCATGGAGGGAACCACGAAGGGACATTCGGGAGCACATTCAAGACTGTGGTGAAAAAGGAACTATCTTCAGATACAAACAGGAAAGAAGCTTCCTGTGAATCTGCTTTTTACTACGTTTATTCATCTCACATAGATGAAACTTTCTTAACATTACACAGCCTGGAAACTCCCTCGTGGATGGATCTGAGAAGGGATATTTGCGATCACCTTCGGGTCTATGGTGAAATAGGAAATACAGCCAGATAAAAACTGCAGAGAAGCTTTATTTGAAACTGCAGTGATGTGTGCATTCAACACAGGGAGTTGTAACTTTCCTCTCATACGGCACAGTTTCAACAGTGTTCCTGTAAAACCAAAAGAGTGATATTCAGAGCACATTGAAGACTATGGCAAAAAGTGAAATGTCATGCAATAAAAAACAGAAAGAAGTTCTCAAACAAACTGCTCTCAGACATGTCCATTCTTTTCACAGGGTTTAAGCTTACTCTACATTTCCCAGTGTGAAAGTCGATCTTTGAGGATTCTGCGAAGGGCTAGTAAGTGGCAACTGGAGGCCTGTGTCGAGCAAGGAAATGTCTTCCATCGAAAATTGGAGAGACGCTTTCTGTGCAACTCTTTTGTGATGTTTGTATTCATCTCATAGAGTTAAATCATTCTTTGGATTGAGCAGTTTGAAATCACTGTTTCTGTGGAATCTGAGAACGGATATTTGGAAACACTCTTTAGAATATCCTGAAAAAGAATTAACATCATAGAGAAACCAGAAGGAAGCTTTCTGTGAAACTGCTCTGTGTCACGTGAATTCTGCTCACAAAGTTAAGCTTCTCTTTTCATTGAGCAGTATGATAACACTGTTATTGTTTAGTCTGCAAAGGGATATTCAGGAGCACTTTGAGGCTTATGGTGAGAAACGAAACGTCTTCAGATAGAAACCAGAGAGAAGCTTTCTGAGGAGCTGCTTTGTGACGTGTGCATTCCACTCACAGAACTATACCTTTCTTCACCTAGAGGATTTCAGAATCGCTTTTGGAGAAAAAGCTACCAAGAGACATTCGGAAGTATGGGAACTGCTATGGTGAAAATGGAAATATCCTCAGACAAAAACTAGAAAGAAATTTTTGTGAAACTGCTTTGTGTTAGACATATTGATTCATCTCATGTAGTTCACAGTTTTCTTATATTACGCAGTTAGGCAACTCCGTCATGCATGGATCCGCGAAGGGACATTCGGGAGCACATTGAAAGAGGAGATATCTTCAGGATATCTGCTTAAGCTTTCTGAGAAAATACTTTGTGATATATGCATTCCACTCAGGGAGTTATAGTTCTTTTCTCACAAGGCAGTGTGTGAACACTGTTCCTGTGAAACTGAAAAAGTGATATTTTGGAGCGCATTGAGGACTATGGAGAATAGTGAAATATATTGAAATAAAATCGAGGAAGAAGTGTTCCAAGAATCTGCTCTCTGATATGTGCATTCACTTCACAGAGTTAATGCTTACTCTCTGAGGTTATTTCTTTTTCAGGATATTCTAAACAGCATTTCCAAATGTCCTTTCTCAGATTCCCCAGAAGCAGCAATTTCAAACTGCTCAATCCAAAAAATGATTTAACTCTATGAGATGAGTACAAACATCACAAAAGAGTTGTGTATAAAGCTTCTCTCCAAATTTCGTTGGAAGAGATTTCCTTGCTCCGCACAGTCCTCCTCGCAGAACCCTAAAAGAACGACTTTCAAACTAGGAAATGTAGAGTAAGCTTTACCCCTGTGAAAAGAATGGACATGTCAGAGAGCAGTTTCTTCAAGTGCATCTTTCTGTTTTGATTGGGAGACATTTCACTTTTTGCCATAGTCTTCAGAGTTCTCTGAATATCACTCTTTTGGTTTTACAGGAACTGTGTTCAAACTGTGCCTTATGAATAGAAAGTGATAACTCCCTGAGTGGAATGCACACATCACCAAGCAGTTTCTCAGAAAGCTTCTCGCTGAAGTTTTTATCTGACTATATTTCCTATTTCACCATAGGCCCAAATGTGATCCCAAATATCCCTTCGTGGATCCATCCAGGAGGGGGTTTCAAAGCTGCGTAATGAAAAGAAAGCTTCATCTATGTGAGATGTATAAAATAGCAAAAACTAGATTCACAGAAAACTTCTTTCCACTTTTGATCTGAAGATATTTCCTTTTTTACCATAGTTCTGAATGTGCTCCCGAAGGTTCCTTCGTGGATCCGTCCATGACAGTTTCCAAGCTGCACAATGTAAAGAAAGCTTTATCTATGTGAGATGATTACACATATCACAGAGTAGTTTCCTAGAAAGCTTCTTTCCAGTTTTTGTCTGAGGCTATTTCCCTTTTCACCATCGACATCAACATGCTCCCGAATATCACTTGATACCTGTTTCTCCAAAAGGGTTTCCCCGACACTGTATGAGAAGAGAGGTATAACACTGTGTTTGGAGTGCACACGTCACAAAGCAGTTCCTCAGAAAGCTTCTCTCCATTTCCGATCTGAACATATTTCCTTTTTTACCGTAAGCCTCAAAGTGCTCCCGAATATCCCATCACATGCTAAACATACGCAGGGTTAGAAAACTGCTCAATGAAAAGAGAGGCTTAACTGAGTGAGAGTAATAAGACGACAAAGAGCAGTTTCACAGAAATCTTCCTTCTGGACTTTACCTGAGGATATTTCCTTCTCCATATTCTAAGTATCGTTCCCAAATGTCCTTCCTCAGAGTCCACGAAACAGTGATTTTATGCTGCTCCACCAAAGAATGGTTGAACTCTATGAGATGAATACACATATCGCAAAGCAATTGCTCAGAAAGTTTCTCTGCAGGTTTCATAGGAAGACGATTCCTTGCTCACCACAAGCCTCCGGGCATCACTAAATATCCCTTCACAGACTCTTCAAAGACAGAGTTTCGAAACTGGACAACATAGAGTAAGCATTAACTCTGTGAAGTGAATGAACATAGCAGAGAGAAGATTCTTGGACGGCTTCTTCCTCGATTTCATTTCAGTATATTTCCTATTCGCCATAGTCCTCCATTCACTCCGAAATATCACCTTTTCTGTCTCACAGGAACAGTGTTCAAACACTGCCTTGTGAGGAAGAAGGTATAACTCCCTGAGTGGAATGCATACATCACAAAGTATTTTCTCAGAAAGTTTGTATTCAGTTTTTATCTGAAGATATCTCCTCTTTCACCATAGCCCTGAATGTGCCGTGTAATGTAAAGAAAGCTTCAACTATGTGAGATGAACAAACATAGCAAAAAGCAGATTCACAGAAGGCTTCTTTCCAGTTTTTATCTGAAGATATTTCCTTTTTCACCATAGCCATGAATGTGCTCCCGAAGATCCCTTCGTGGATCCATCCATGACAGTTTCCAAGCTGTGTAATATAAAGAAAACTTTATCTATGTGAAATGATTACAGGTATCACAGAGTAGTTTCCTAGAAAGCTTCTTTCCAGTTTTTGTCTGAGGCTATTTTCCTTTTTACCATTGACATCAACATGCTCCCTAATATCACTTGGTACCTATTTCTCCAAAAGGGTTTCCCTGACGCTGTATGAGAAGAGAGGTATAACACCGTGAGTGGAATGCACATGTTACAAAGCAGTTCCTCAGAAAGCTTCTCTCCAGTTTCGGTCTGAACATATTTCCTCTTTCATTGTAAGCCCCAAAGTGCTCCCGAATATCCCATCACATGCTAAACATACACAGTTTTAGAAAACTGTTCAATGAAAAGAGAGGCTTAACTGATTGAGAGGAATTAAGATGACACAGAACAGTTTCATAGAAAGCTTCCTTCTGGATTTTACCTGAGGATATTTCTTTCTCCACATTCTAAGGATGTCCTTCCCAAATGTCCTTCCTCAGATGCCACAAAAACTGTGATTTCAAACTGCTAAATTCAAAGAATGGTTTAACTATATGAAGCGAATACACACATCGCAAAGTAGTTGCTCAGAACGTTTCTCTGCAGGTTTCATCAGTAGACATTTCCTCGCTCACCAGAAGCCTCCGGGAGTCACTAAATATCCCTTCACAGATTCTTCAAAGACAGAGTTTCGAAACTGGGCAACATAGAGTAAGCATTAACTCTGTGAAGTGAATGCACATATCAGAGAGCAGATTCTTGGAACGCTTCTTCCTCGATTATATTTCATTATATTTCACTATTCGCCATAGTCCACAGTGTGCTCTGAAATATCACTTTTTCGGTTTCACAGGAACAGTGTTCAAACGCTGCCTCATGAGAAAAGAGTTATAACTCCCTGAGTGGAGTGGATACATCACAAAGTAATTCCTCTGAAAGCTTCTATCCGGTTTTTATCTGAAGATATCTCTTTTTTCACCGTAGGCCTAAATGTGCTCCCTAATGTCCCTTTGTGGATCCGTGCATGACAGAGTTTTCAAACTGCATAATATAAGAAAAGTTTTAACTATTCGAGATGAATAAATATATTTAACAGAAAGCAGTTTCCCGAAAATATTTACAGCTTTTGTCTGAGGATATTTCCTTTTTCACAGTAGCCGTCCCTATACTCGCGAATGTCTCTTGGTAGCTTTTTCTGCAAAAGGAATCCGGAATCCTCTAGGAGGAGAAAGGTATATTTCTGGGACTGGACTGCACACATCACAAGGTAGCTCCTCAGAAAGCTTTTCTCCAGTTTCTATCCGAACACGTTTCCTTTCTCACCATAAGCCTCAAAGCGCTCCTGAATATCCCTTCGCAGACTAAACAAAAACAGTGTTATGATACTGCTCAATGAAAAGAGAAGCTTAACTGTGTGAGCGGAATTCAAGTGACAGAGAGACATTTCACAGAAAGCTTCCTTCTGGTTTCTCTCTGAGGTTATTTCTTTTTCAGGATATTCTAAAGAGCATTTCCAAATGTCCTGTCTCAGATTCCATAGAAAGAATGATTGCAAACTGCCCAAACCATAGAATTATTTAACTCTATGAGATGAATACAAACATCACAAAAGAGTTGTGCAGAAAGCTTCTCTCCAATTTTCGATGGAAGACATTTCCTTTTCTAACACTGGCCTATGGTTCTCACTTACTATCCCTTCGCAGAAACCTCAAAGACCGACTATCAAACTGGGAAATGTAGAGAAAGCTTTAACCCTCTTAAAAGAATGGACATGTCAGAGAGCAGTTTCTTCCAGTGATTCTTTCATTTTTTTTACTGGACGACATTTCACTTTTTGCCATAGTCTTCAATGTGCTCCGAATATCACTCTTTTGGTTTTACAGGAACAGTGTTCAAACTGTGCCTTATGAGAAGAAAGTTGTAACTCCCTGAGTGGAATGCACACGTCACCAAGCAGTTTCTCAGAAAGCTTCTCTCCAGTTTTTATCTGACTATATTTCCTATTTCACCATAGGCCCAAATGTGATCCCAAATATCCCTTTGCGGATCCCTCCACGAGGGAGTTTCCAAGCAGTGTAATGTAAAGAGAGGTTCATCTATGTGAGATGAATAAACATAGCAAAATCAGATTCACAGAATGCTACTTTCCAGTTTTTATCGGAAGATATTTTCTTTTTCAGCGTAGTATTGAATCTCTTCCAGAATGTCCCTTCGTGGATTCGTCTATGACAGTTTCCAAGCTGCACAATGTAAAAAAAGCTTTATCTATGTGAGATGATTACACATGTCACAGAGTAGTTTCCTAGAAAGCTTCTTTCCAGTTTTTGTCTGAGGCTATTTCGCTTTTCACCATCAGCAACAACATGCTCCCGAATATCACTCGGTACCTGTTTCTCCAAAAGGGTTTCCCCGATGATGTATGAGAAAAGAGGTATATCACTTTGAGTGGAATGCACACATTACAAAGCAGTTCCTCGGAAAGCTTCTCTCCAGTTTGAGTCTGAACATATTTCCTTTTTCACCGTAAGCCTCAAAGTGCTCCCGAATATCCCATCACACACTAAACATACTCAGGGTTCGAAAACTGCTCAATGAAAAGAGAGGCTAACCTGAGCGAGAGGAATTAAGACGACACACAGCAGTTTCACAGAAAACTTCCTTCTGGATTTTACCTGAGGATATTTCTTTCTCCGTATTCTAAGGATCATTCCCAAATGTCCTTCCTCAGATGGCACAAAAATAGTGATTTCAAGCTGCTCAATCCAAAGAACGGGTTAACTCTATGAGACGAATACACACAATGCAAAGCAGTTCCTCAGAAACTTTCTCTGCAGGTTTATTGGAAGACGTTTCGTTGCTCACCTCAAGCCTCTGGGCGTCACTAAATATCCCTTCACAGATTCTTCAAAGACAGAGTTTCGAAACTGGGCTGCATAGAGTAAGCATTAACTCTGTGAATTGAATGCACATATCGGAGAGCAGATTCTTGGAATGCTACTTCCTCGATTTTATTTCAGTATATTTCACTATTCGCCGTAGTCCTCAATCCACTGCAAAATATCACTTTTTCCATTTCACAGGAACAGTTTTCAAACGTTGTCTGAGAAAAGCGGTATAACTCCCTGAGTGGAATACATACATTACAAAGTAGTTTCTCAGAAATCTTCTATCCAGTTTTTATCTGAAGATATCTCCTGTTTCACCGTAGGCCTGAATGTGCTCCCAAATGTCACTTTGCGGATCCAGGCATGACGGAGTTTTCAAACTGCGTAATATAAGAAAAGTTTTAACTATACGAGATGAATAAATACATCTAACACAAAGCAGTTTTACATAAATCTTCTTTCCAGTTTTTGTCTGATGATATTTCTTTTTTCACCATGTTTGTCCCTATACTCCCAAATGTCTCTTGGTGGCTTTTTCACCAAGAGGAATTCTGGAATTGTCTAGGAGAAGAAAGCTATAGTTCTGTGAGTGGAATGCACACGTCACAAAGCAGCTGCTCGGAAAGCTTCCCTGCAGTTTCTATCTGAAGACATTTCCTTTCTCACTGTAAGCCTCAAAGCTCTGCTGTATATCCCTTTGCAGACCACACAAAAACAGTGTTATGATACTGCTCAATGAAAAGAGAAGCTTATCTGTGTGAGCAGAATTCACATGACACAAGACAGTTTAAGAGAAAGCTTCCTTCTGGTTTCCATCTGAGGTTATTTCTTTTTCAGGATATTCTAAAGAGCGTTTCCAATTGTCCTGTCTCAGATTCCACAGAAACAGTGATTTCAAACTGCTCAATCCAAAGAATGATTTCACTCTATCAGATGAATACAAACATCACAAAAGAGTTGTGCAGAAATATTCTCTGTAATTTTCTTTTTTTTTTTTATTATTATACTTTAAGTTCTAGGGTACATGTGCATAACGTGAAGGTTTGTTACATATGTATACTTGTGCCATGTTGGTGTGCTACACCCATGAACTCGTCAGCACCCATCAATTTGTCATTTATATCAGGTATAACTCCAAATGCAATCCCTCCCCCCACCCCCCTCCCCATGGTAGGCCCCGATGTGTGATGTTCCCCTTCCCGAATCGAAGTGATCCAATTTTCGATGGAAGACGTTTCCTTGCTCAACACAAGCCTCCAGGAGTCACTAAATATCCCTTCACAGATTCTTCAAAGGCAGAATTTGGAAACTGGGCAACATAGAGTAAGCATTAACACTGTGAAATGTATGCACATATCAGTGAGCAGATTCTTGGAACTCTTCTTCCTCGATTATAATTCAGTATATTTCACTATTCACCATAGACCTCAATGCACTCTGAACTATCACTTTTTCGGTTTCACAGGAACAGTGTTGAAACGCTGCCTTGTGAGAAAAGAGGTATAACTCCCTGAGCCGAATGCTTACATTACAAAGTAGTTTCTCAGAAAGCTTCTATCCAGTTTTATCTGAACATATCTCCTCTTTCACCATAGGCCTGAATGTGCTCTCGAATGTTCCTTTGTGGATCCGTGCATGTTAGAGTTTCCATACTGCGTAATAAAAGTTTTAACTATGCAAGATGAATAAATATGTCTAACCCATAGCACTTTCACAGAAATATTCTTTCCACTCTTTGTCTGAGGATATTTCCTTTTCCACCATAGCCCTCCCTAAGCTCCTGAATGTCTCTTGGTAGCCCTTTCTCCAAAAGGGATTCCAGAATCCTCTAGGAGAAGAAAGGTATATTTCTGTGAGTGAAATGTACACTTCACAAAGCAGCTCCACAGAAAGTATCTCCCCAGTTTCTATCTGAAAACGTTTCCTTTCTCGCCATAAGCCTCAAAGTACTGCTGAACATCCTTACACAGACTAAACAAAAACAGTGTTATGATACTGCTCAATGAAAAGAGAAGCTTAACTGTGTGAGCGGAATTCATGTGACAGAGCAGGTTCACAGAAAGCTTCCTTTTGGTTTCTGTCTGAGGTTATTTCTTTTTCAGGGTATTCTAAAGAGCATTGCCAAATACTTCAATGCGCTCTGATTATCACTCTTTTGGTTTTACAGAAACAGTGTTCAAACTGTGCCATATGAGAAGAAAGATATAACTCCCTGAGTGGAAAGCACACATCAACAAGCAGTTTCTCTGAAAGCTTCTCTCCAGTTTTTATCTGACTATATTTCCTATTTCACCATAGGCCCAAATGTGATCCCAAATATCCCTTCGCGGATCCATCCATGAGGGCGTTTCCAAGCTGCATGATGTAAAGAAAGCTTCATCTATGTGAGATGAATGAAAATAACAAAAAGCAGTTTCACAGAAAGCTTCTTTCCAGTTTTTATCTGAAGATATTTTCTTATTCACCATAGTCCTGAATGTGCTCCCAAAGGTCCCTTCCTCAATCCGTCCATGACAGTTTCTAAGCTGAGTAATGTAAAGAAAGATTTATCTATGTGAGATGATAACACATATCACGGAGTAGTTTCCTATAGAGCTTCTTTCCAGGTTTTGTCTGAGGCTATTTCCCTTTTCACCATCAGTATCAACATGCTCCCGAATATCACTTGGTACCTGTTTCTCCAAAAGGGTTTCCCCGATGCTGTGGGAGAAGAGAGGTGTAACACTGTGAGTGGAATGCACACGTCACGAAGCAGTTCCTCTGAAAGCTTCTGAACATATTTCGGTCTGAACATATTTCCTTTATCACTGTAAGCCTCAAAGTGCTCCCGAATATCCCATCACATGCTAAACATACACAGGGTTAGAAAACTGCTCAATGAAAAGTGAGGCTTAACTGAGAGAGATGAATTAAGATGACACAGTGCAGTTTCACAAAAAGTTTCCTCGTGGTTGCTTCCTGAGGATATTTCTTTCTCCATATTCTAAGGATCGTTCCCAAATGTCCTTCCTCAGATGCCACAAAAACTGTGATTTCAAACTGCTCAATCAAAAGAATGGTTTAATTCTGTGAGAGGAATACACACATTGGAAAGTATTTGCTCAGAAAGTTTCTCTGCAAGTTTCATTGGAAGACATTTCCTTGCTCACCAAAAGGCTCCGGGCCTCACTAAATATCCCTTCACAGATTCTTGAAAGACAGAGTTTTGAAACTGGGCAACATAGCGTAAGCATTAACTCTGTGAAGTGAATGCGCATATCAGAGAGCAGATTCTTGGAACGCTTCTTCCTTGATTTGATTTCAGTATATTTCACTATTCGCCATAGGCTTTAATGTGCTCTGAAATATCACTTTTTTGGTATCACAGGAACAGTGTTCAAACGCTACCTTGTGAGAAAAGTGGCATAAATCCCTGAGTGGAATGCATACGTCACAATAGAGTTTCTCAGAAAGCATCTATCCAGTTTTATCTGAAGATATCTCCTCTTTCATTGTAGGCCTGAATGTGCTCCCGAATGTCTCTCTGCAGATCCATCCATGACGGAGTTTCCAAACTGTGTAATATAAGAAAAGTTTTAACTATGTGAGGTGAATAAATGTAACACAAACCAGTTTCACAGAAATCTTCCTTCCAGTTTTTGTCTGAGGATATTTCCTTTTTCACCATAGCCCTCCGTATACACCCAAATGTCTCTTGGTAGCTCTTTCTCCAAAAGAGATTCTGGAATCCTCTAGGAGAAGAAACGCATATTTCTGTGAGTGGAATGCACACGTCACAAAGCAGCTCCTCATAAAGCTTCTCTCCAGTTTGTATCTGAATACGTTTCCTTTCTCACTGTTACCCTCAAATCGCTCCTGAATATCCCTTCACAGACTAAACAAAAACAGTGTAATGATACTGCTCATTGAACAGAGAGTTTTAACTGAGTGAGCAGAATTCACATGACACAGAGCAGTTTTGCAGAAAGCTTCCTTCTCGTTTCAATCTGAGGTTATTTCTTTTTCAGTATATTCTAAGGAGCGTTTCCAAATGTCCTTCTGAGATTCCACAGAAAGAGTGATTTCAAACTGCTTAATCCAAAGAATGATTTAACTCTATGAGATGAATACAAACATCACAAAAGAGTTGCACAGAAAGCTTCTCTGCAATTTTCGATAGAAGACATTTCCTTGCTCGACACAGGCCTCCAGTTGCCACTTACTATCCCTTCACAGAACCTTCACAGACCAAGTTTCAAACTGGGAAATGTAGAGTAAGCTTTAACAATGTGACAAAAATGGAAATGTCAGAGAGTGGTTTATTCGAGTGCTTCTTTCTGTTTTTTATTGGACATCATTTCACTTTTTGCCATAGTCTTCAGTGTGCTCTGAATATCACTCTTTTGGTTTACAGGAAGAGTGTTCAAACTATGCCTTATGGGAAGAAAGTTATTACTCCCTGAGTGGAATGCATACGCCACCAAGGAGTTTATCAGAAAGCTTCTCTCCAGTAAATCTGACTATATTTCCTATGTCACCATAGGCCCAAATGTGATCCCAAATGTCCCTTCGCGGATCCATCCACGAGGGAGATTCCAGGCTGTGTAATGTAAAGAAAACTTCATCTATGTGAGGCGAATAAACATAGCAAAAAGCAGATTCACAGAAAGCTTCTTTCCAGTTTTTATCTGAAGATGTATCCTTTTTCATCATAGCCCTGAAGGTGCTACCGAAGGTCCCTCCGTGATTCCGTCCATAACATTTTCCAAGGTGTGTAATCTAAAGTAAGCTTTATCTATGTGAGATGATTACACATATCACTGAGTAGTTTCCTAGAAAGCTTCTTTCCAGGTTTTGTCTGAGGCTATTTCCCTTTTCACCATCGGCATCAACATGCTGCCGATATCACTTGGTACCTGTTTCTCCAAAAGGGTTTCCCCGACACTGTATCAGAAGAGAGGTATAACACGATGAGTGCAATGCACACGTCACAAAGTAGTTCCTCAGGGAGCTTCTCTCCAGTTTCTGTCACAACATATTTCCTTTTTCATCATTTGCCTCAAAGTGCTCCTGAATAACCCATCACAAGCTAAACATACACAGGGTTAGAAAACTGCTCAATGAAAACAGAGGCTTAAAGGAGCGAGAGGACTTAAGATGACACAGAGCAGTTTCACAGAAAGCTTCCTTCTGGATTTTACCTGAGGATATTTCTTTCTCCATATTTAAGGATCGTTCCCAAATGTCCTTCCTCAGATGCCACAAAAACAGTGATTTCAAGCTGCTCAGTCCAAAGAATGGTTTAACTCTATGAGACAAATACACACATCACAAAGTAGTAGCTCAGAAAGTTTCTCTTAAGGTTGCATCGGAAGACGTTTCCTTGCTCACCACAAGCCTCCAGGTGTCACTAAATATCCCTTCACAGATTCTTCAAAGACAGAGTTTCGAAACTGGGGAACATAGAATAAGCATTAACGCTGTGAAGTGAATGCACGTATCAGAGAGCAGATTTTTGGAACGCTTCTTCCTTGATTTTATTTCAGTATATTATAATATTCGTCATAGTCCTTAATGCACTCTGAAATATCACTTTTTCGGTTTCTCATGAACTGTGTTCAAATGCTGCCTTGTGAAAAAGGAGGTATAACTCCCTTAGTGGAATGCATACATCACAAAGTGGTTCCTCAGAAAACTTCTATCCAGTTTTATCTGAAGATATCTCCTCTTTCTCCACAGGGCTGAATGTGCTCCCGAAGGTCCCTTCACAGATCCGTGTATGACGGAGTTTCCAAACTGCGTAATATAAGAAAAGTTTTAACTATGCGAGATGCATAAATATATCTAACACTAAGCAGTTTCACAGAAATCTTCTTTCCAGTGTTTGTTTGAGGATATTTCCTTTTTCACCAGCCCTGCCTATGCTCCTGAATGTCTCTTGCTAGCTCTTCCTACAAAAGGGATTCTGGAATCTTCTAGGAGAAGAAAGGTATATTTCTGTGTGTGGAATACAAACGTCACAAAGCAGCTCCTCAGAAAGCTTCTCTCCAGTTTCTATCTGAAGACGTTTCCTTTCTCACTGTAACCCTCAAATCACTCCTGAATATCCCTTCACAGAGTAAATAAAAACGGTGTTATGATACTGCTCATTGAAAAGGGAATCTTAACTGAGTGATCGGAATTCATGTGACACAGAGCAGGTTCGCAGAATGCTTCCTTCTGGATTCTCTCTGAGGTTCTTTTTCAGGATATTCTATAGAGTGTTTCAAAATGTCCTTTCTGAGATTCCACAGAAACAGTGATTTCAAACTACTCAATCCAAAGAATGATTTAACTCTTTGAGATGAATGCAAACATCACAAAATGTTGTGCAGAAAGCTTCTCTCCAATTTTCGATGGAAGACATTTTTTTGCCCGACACGGGCTTCTGGTTGCCACTTACTATCACTTCACAGAACCCTCAGAGGCCAAGTTTCATACTGGGAAATGTACAGTAAGCTTTAACCCTGTGAAAAGAATGGGCATGTCAGAGAGCAGTTTCTTCGATTGCTTCCTTCTGTTTTTTAGTGGACGACATTTCACTTTTTGCCATAGTCTTCAATGTGCTCCGAATATCACTCTTTTGGTTTTACAGGAACAGTGTTCAAACTGTGCCTTATGAGAAGAACATTAAAACTCCTTGTGTTGAATGCACACATCACCAAGCAGTTTCTCAGAAAGCTTCTCTCCAGTTTTTATCTGACTATATTTCCTATTTCACCATAGGCCCGAATGTGATCCCAAATATCCCTTCGTGGATCCATCCACGAGGGAGTTTCCAAGCTGCGTAACATAAAGAAGCTTCATCTATGTGAGATGAATAAACATAGCAAAAAACAGATTCACAGAAAGCTTCCTTCCATTTTTTATCTGAAGATATTTCCTTTTTTCATCATAGTCCTGATTGGGCTCCCGAATGATAATTCTTGGATACGTCCATTAGAGTTTCCCAGCTACGTAATGTAAAGAAAGCTTTATCTATATGAGATGATTACACATAACACAGAGTAATTTCCTAGAAAGATTCCTTCCAGTTTTTGTCTGAGGCTATTTCTCTTTTCACCATCATCATCAACATGCTTCCGAATATCACCTGGTACCTGTTTTTCAAAAAGGGTTTCCATGACGTGGTATGGTAAGAGAGGTATAACACTGTGAGTGGAATGCACACGTCACAAAGCAGTTCCTCAGAAACCTTCTCTCCAGTTTGGGTCTGAACATATTTCCTTTGTCACCGTAAGCCTCAAAGTGCTCCCGAATATCCCATCGCATGCTGAACATACACAGGGTTAGAAAACTGCTCAATGAAAAGAGACGCTAACTGAGCGTGAGCAATTAAGATGACGCAGAGCAGTTTCACAGAAAGCTTCCTCCTGGATTTTACCTGAGGATATTTCTTTCTCCATATTCTAAGGATCGTTCCCCAATGTCCTTCCCCAGATTCCACAAAAGCAATGTTTTCAAGCTGCTCAATCCAAAGAATGTTTTACCTCTATTAGACGAATACACATCACAAAGAAGTTGCTCAGAACGTTTCTCTGCAGGTTTCATAGGAAGATGATTCCATACTCATCACAAGCTTCCAAGCGTCACTAAATATCCCTTCACATACTCTTCAAAGGCGGATTTTTGGAACTGGATCCCATAGAGTAAGCATTAACTCTGTGAAGTGAATGCACATATCAGAGAGCAGATCATTGGAACGCTTCTTCCTCGATTTTATTTCAGTATATTTCACTATTCGTCATAGATCTCAAAGTGCTCCGAAATACCACTTTTTCAGTTTCACCGGAACAGTGTTCAAATAATGCCTTGTGAGAAAAGAGGTATAACTCCTGAGTGGAATGCATAAATCTCAAAGTAGTTTCTCAGAAAGCTTCTATCCAGTTTTTTTCTGAAGATATCTCCTCTTTCACTGTGGGCCTGAATGTGCTCTCAAATATCACTTCACGGATCCGTACATGATGGAGTTTCCAAACTGTGTAATATAAGAAAAAGTTTTAACTATGTGAGATAAGTAAATATATCCAATACAAAGCAGTTTCACAGAAATCTTCTTTCCGTGTTTTTGTCTGAGGGTATTTCCTTTTTCACCATAGCTGTTCCTTTACTCTTGAATGTCTCCTGGTAGCTTTTTCTCCAAAAGGTATTCTGGAATCCTCTAGGAGAAGAAAGGTATATTTCTGTGAGTGGAATGCACACGTCACAAAGCAGCTCCTCAGAAAGCTTCTCTCCAGTTTCTATCTGAAGACGTTTCCTTTCTCACCGTAACCCTCAAATAACTCCTGAATATCCCTTCGCAGTCTAAACAAAAACAGTGTTATGATACTGCTCAATGAGAAGAGAAGCTTAACTGTGTGAACCGAATTCACATGACAGAGAGCAGGTTCACGGAAAGCTTCCTTCTGGTTACTCTCTGAGGTTATCTTTTTCAGGATATTCTAAAGAGCATCTCCAAATGTCCTTTCTCAGATTCCACAGAAACAGTGATTTCAAACTGCTCAATCCAAAGAATGATAGATCACTTTGAGATGAATACAAACATCACAAAAGAGTTGCGCAGAAAGCTTCTCTCCTATTTTCGATGGGAGATATTTCCTTGCTCGACACAGGCCTCCGGTTGCCACTTACTATCTCTTCACAGAACCCTCAGAGGCCGACTTTCAAAATGGGAAATGTAGAGTAAGCTTTAACCCTGTGAAAAGAATGGGCATGTCACAAAGCAGCTTCTTTTAGTGCTCCTTTCTGTTTTTTTTTGGATGACATTTCACTTTTTGCCAGAGTCTTCCATGTGCTCCAAATATCACTTTTTTGGTTTTACAGGTACAGTGTTTAAACTGTGCCTTATGAGAAGAACATTAAAACTCCCTGAGTGGAATGCACACATCATCAAGCAGTTCCTCCGAAAGCTTTTCTCCAGTTCTTATCTGACTCTATTTCCTATTTGACCATAGGCCCGAATGTGATCCCAAATATCCTTTCGTGGATGCATCCATGAGGGAGTTTCCAAGCTGTGTAATGTAAAGAAAGCTTCATTTGTGTGAGAAGAAAAAACATAGAAAAAGCCAATTCACAGAAGGCTTCTTTCCAGTTTTTATATGAAGATATTTCCTTTTTCACCATAGTCCTGAGTGTGCTCCCGAAAGTCGCTTCATAGATCCGTCCATGACAGTTTTCAAGCTGTGTAATGTAAGGCAAACTTTACCTCTGTGAGATGATTACACATATCACAGAGTAGTTTCCTAGAAAGCTTCTTTCCAGGTTTTGTCTGAGGCTATTTCCCTTTTCATCATCGGCGTCAACATGTTCCCGAATATTACTTGGTACCTCTTTCTCCAAAAGGGTTTCCCCGACGCTGTATGAGAAGAGATGTATAACACTGTGAGTGGAATGCAGACGTCACAAAGCAGTTCCTCGGAAAGCTTCTCTCCAGTTTTGGTCTGAACATATTTCCTTTTTCACCGTAAGCCTCAAAGTTCTCCAGAATGTCCCATCACACGCTAAACATACACAGGGTTATAAAACTACTCAATGCAAGGAGAGGCTTAACTAAGTGAGAGGAATTAAGATGACACAGAGTATTTTCACAGAAAGCTTCCCTCTGGATTTTACCTGAGGATACTTCTTTCTCCATGTTCTACGGAGCGTTCCCAAGTGTCCTTCCTCAGATTCCACAAAAACAGTGACTTCAATCTGCTCAATCCAAAGAACAGTTGAAATCTACGAGACGAATACACACATCGCAAAGCAGTTGCTCAGAAAGTTACTCTGCAGGTTTCATCGGAAGATATTTCCTTGCTCACCACAAGACTCCAGGCATCATTAAATATCCCTTCACAGATTCTTCAAAGACAGAATTTTGAAACTGGGCAACATAGAGTAAGCATAAATTCTGTGAAGTGAATGCACATATCAGAGAGTAGATTCTTGGAAAGTTTCTTTCTAGTTTTTTTTCAGTATATTTCACTGTTTACCATAGTCCTCAGTGCGCTCCGAAATATCACTTTCTTGGTTACACAGGAACAGTGTTCAAACATTGCCTTGTGAGAAAAGAGGTATAACTCCCTGAGTGGAATGCATACATCACAAGTAGTTCCTCAGAAAGCTTCCGTTCAGTTTTTATCTGAAGATATCTCCTCTTTCACGGTAGGCCTGAATGTGCTCCCGAATGTCCCTTCACATTTCAGAGCATGTCCCAGTTTCTAAACTGCTTAATATAAGAAAGGTTTAAACTATGCGAGATGAATAGATATATCTAACACGAAGCAGTTTCACAGAAATTTTCTTTCAAGTTTTTGTCTGAGGATATTTGCTTTTTCACCATAGCAGTCCCTATACTCCCGAATGTCTCTTGGTAGCTTTTTCTCCAAAAGGAATCTGGAATCCTCTAGGAGAAGAAAGGTGTATTTCTGTGAGTGGAATGCACACATCACAAAGCAGTTCCTCAGAAAGCTTCTCTCTGGTTTCTATCTGAAGAAGTTTCCTTTCTCACCATAACCCTCAAATCGCTCCTGAATATCCCTTCGCAGTCTAAACAAAAACAGTGTTATGATACTGCTCAATGAATAGAGAAGCATAACTGTGTGAGCGGAATTCAGGTGACACAGAGCAGGTCCACAGAAAGCTTCCTTCTGGTTTCACTCTGTGGTTATTTCTTTTTCAGGGTATTCTAAAGAGCGTCTCCAAATGTCCTTTCTCAGATTCCACAGAAACAGTGAGTTCAGACTGCTCAATCCAAAGAATGATTTAACTCTTTGAGATGAACACAAACATCACAAAAGAGTTGCGCAGAAAGCTTCTCTCCAGTTTTTGATGGGAGACATTTCCTTGCTTGACACAGGCCTCCGGTTGCCCCATACTATTCCTTCGCAGACCCCTCAGAGGCCGACTATCAAACTGGGAAATGTAGAGTAAGCTTTAACCCTGTGAAAAAAATGGGCATGTCAGAGAGCAGTTTCTTCAAGTGCTTCTTTCCTTTTTTTATCGGAAGACATTTCACTGTTTGCCATAGTCTTCAATATGCTCCGAATATCACTCTTTTGGTTATACAGGAACAGTGTTCAAACTGTGCCTTACGAGAAGAACATTAAAACCTCTTGTGTGGAATGCAAACATCACCAAGCAGCTTCTCAGAAAGCTTCTCTCCAGTATTTATCTGACTATATTTCCAATTGACCATAGGCCTGAATATGATCCCAAATATCCCTTCGTGGATCCATTCACGAGGGAGTTTCCAAGCTGTGTAATGTAAAGAAACCTTCATCTATGTGAGAAGAATAAACATAGAAAAAAGCAGATTCACAGAAAGCTTCTTTTAAGTTTTTATCTGAAGATATTTCCTTTTTCAAAATAGTCCTGAGTGTGCTCCCGAAAGTCCCTTCGTGGATCCGTCCATGACAGTTTTCAAGCTGTGTAATGTAAGGAAACTTTTATCTATGTGAGATGATTACACATATCACAGAGTAGTTTCCTAGAAAGCTCCTTTCCAGGTTTTGTCTGAGGCTATTTCCCTTTTCATCATCGGCATCAACATGCTCCTGAATATCACTTGGTACCTGTTTCTCCAAAAGGGTTTCCCCGACATTGTATGAGAAGAGAGGCATAACACTGTGAGTGGAATGTACCCGTCACAAAGCAGTTCCTCAGAAAGCTTCTCTACAGTTTCGGTCTGAACATATTTCCTTTTTTGACGTAAGCCTCAAAGTGCTCCCAAATGTCCCATCACACGCTAAACATACACAGGGTTAGAAAACTACTCAAAGTAAGGAGAGGCTTAACTTGGTGAGAGGAATTAAGACGACAGAGTAGTTTCACAGAAAGCTTCCTTCTGGATTTTACCTGAGGATATTTCTTTCTCCATGTTCTAAGGATCGTTCCCAAGTGTCCTTCCTCAGATTCTACAAAAACAGTGATTTCAATCTGCTCAATCCAAAGAACAGTTTAAATCTATGAGAAGAATACACACATCAGAAAGGAGTTTCTCAGAACGTTACTCTGCAGGTTTCATCGGAAGATGTTTCCTTGCTTACCACAAACCTCTGGGCGTCACTAAATATCCCTTCAAAGATTATTCAAAGACAGAATTTCGAAACTGGGCAACATTGAGTAAGCCTAAATTCTGTGAACTGAATGCACATATTAGAGAGCAGATTCATGGAATGCCTCTGTCTTGATTTTATTTCAGTATATTTCATTATTTGTCATAGTCCTCATTGTGCTCCAACATATTAATTTTCACTTTCACAGGAATACTGTCCAAACCCTGCCTTTTGAGAAAAGAGGTATAACTCCGTGAGCCGAATGCATACATTACAAAGTAGTTTCTCAGAAAGCTTATTTCCAGTTTTTATCTGATGATATCTCCTCTTTCACCAAAGGCCTGAATGTTCTCCTGAATGTCACTTCACGGATCCGTGTGTTACGAAGTTTCCAAACTACGTAATATAAGAAAAGTTTTAACTATGCAAGATGAATAAATATATCTAACACAAAGCAGTTTCACAGAAATTTTCTTTCCAGTTTTTGTCTGAGGATACTTTCTTTTTCACCATAGACGTCCCTATACTCCCGAATGTCTCTTGGTAGCTTTTTCTCCAAAAGGGATTCTGGAATCCTCTAGGAGAAAAAGGTATATTTCTGTGAGTGGAATGCACACGTCACAAAGCAGCTCCTCAGAAAGTTCTCTCCAGTTTCTATCTGAAGACGTTTCCTTTCTCACCGTAACCCTCAAATCACTCCTGAATATCCCTTTGCAGTCTAAACAAAAACAGTGTTATGATACTCCTCACTGAAAAGAGAAGCTTAACTGTGTGAATGAAATTCACGTGACACAGAGCAGGTTAACATAAAGCTTCCTTCTGCTTTCTTTCTGAGGTGATTTCTTTTTCAGGGTATTCTAAAGAGCGTCTCCAAATGTCCTTTCTCAGATTCCACAGAAACAGTGATTTCAAAAGGTTCAATCCAAAGAATGATTTAACTGTTTAAGATGAACACAAACATCACAAAAGAGTTGTGCAGAAAATTTCTGTCCAAGTTTCCATGGGAGACATTTCCTTGCTCGACACAGGCCTCTGGTTGCACTTACTATCCCTTCGCAGAACCTTCAGAGGCCGACTTTCAAACTGGGAAATGTAGAGCAAGATTTAACCCTGTGAAAAGAATGGGCATGTCAGTTTCTTCGAGTGATTCTTTCTGTTTTTTATTGGGCGACATTTCACTTTTTGCCATAGTGTTCAATGTGCTCTGAAT
This sequence comes from Trachypithecus francoisi, assembly GCF_009764315.1. NCBI lineage: Eukaryota > Metazoa > Chordata > Mammalia > Primates > Cercopithecidae > Trachypithecus > Trachypithecus francoisi. The sequence goes on from NW_022680515.1 coordinate 465,675, forward strand.
ATCACTCTTTTGGTTTTACAGGAATGGTTTTGAAACTTTGCCTTATGAGAAGAACATTAAAACTACCTGAGTGGAATGCACACATCACCAAGCAGTTTATCAGAAAGCTTCTCTCCAATTTTTATCTGACTATATTTCCTATTTGACTACAGGCCCAAATGTGATCTCCAATATCGCTTGGTGGATCCATCCACGAGGGAGTTTCCAAGCTGCATAATGTAAAGAAAGCTTCATCTATGTGAGAAGAATAAACCGAAAAAAGCAGATTCACAGAAATCTTCTTTCCAGTTTTTATCTGTAGATATTTCCTTTTTCAACATAGTCCTGAGTGTGCTCCCAAAAGTCCCTTCATGGATCCGTCCATGACAGTTTTCAAGCTGTGTAATGTAAGGAAACCTTTATTTCTGTGAGATGACTACGCATATCAGAGAGTAGTTTCCTAGAAATCATCTTTCCAGATTCGGTCCGAGGCTATTTCCCTTTTCATCATCGGCATCAACATGCTCCCGAATATCACTTAGTACCTGTTTCTCCAAAAGGGTTTCCCCGACAGTGTGTGAGAAGAGAGGTAAAACACTGTGAGTGGAATTTACCCATCACAAAGCAGTTCCTCAGAAAGCTTCTTTCCAGTTTCGGTCTGAACATATTTCCTTTTTCACCGTAAGCCTCAAAGTTCTCATGAATGTCCTATCACACGCTAAACATACACAGGGATATAAAACTACTCAACATAAGTAGAGGTTTAAGTAAGTGAGAAGAATTAAGACGACACAGAGCGGTTTCACAGAGAGCTTCCTTCTGGATTATACCTGAGGATATTTCTTTCTCCATAATCTAAGTATCATTCCCAAATGTCTTTCCTTCTGGTTTGTCTCTGAAGTTATATCTATTTCAGGATATTCTAAAGAACGTTTCCAAATGTCCTTTCTCAGATTCCACAGAAACAGTGATTTCAAACTGCTCAATCCAAAGAATGATTTAACTCTATGAGATGAATACAAACATCACAAAAGAGTTGCGCAGAGAGCTTCTGTCCAATTTTTGATGGAAGACATTTTCTTGCTCGACACAGGCCTATGTTTGTCACTTACTATCCCTTTGCAGAACCCTCAAAGACCGACTTCAAACTGGGAAATATAGAGTAAGCTTTAACCCTGTGCAAAAAATAGACGTGTCAGACAGCACTTTCTTCAAGTGCTTCTTTCTGGTTTTTATTGGACGCCATTTCACTTTTTGCCATAGTCTTCTCTGTGCTCCAAATATCACCGTTTTGGTTTTACAGGAACAGTGTTCAAACTGTACATTATGAGAAGAAATTTATAACTACCGGAGTGAAATGCACACATCACCAAGCAGATTCTCAGAAATCTTCTCTCCAGATTTATCTGGCCATATATGCTATTTCACCATAGACCCGAATGTGATCCCAAATATCCCTTCACAGATCCATCCACAAGGGAGTTTCCAAGCTGCGTAATGTAAAGAAAGCTTCATCTATGTGAGATGAATAAACATAGCAAAAAGCAGATTCACAGAAAGCTTCTTTCCAGTTTTTATCTGAAGAGATTTCCTTTTTCATCATAGCCCTGAAGTTGCTACCGAAGGTCCCTCCGTGGATCTGTCCATGACATTTTTTAAGATGCGTGATATAAAGAAAGCTTTATCTATGTGAAATGATTATGCATCTCACAGAGTAGTTTCCTAGAAAGCTTCTTTCCAGTTTATGTCTGAGGCTGTTTCGCTTTTCACCATCAGCATCAACATGCTCCCGAATATCACTTGGTACCTGTTTCTGCAAAACGGTTTCACCAAAGCTATATGAGAATAGAGGTATAACACTGTGAGTGGAATGCACACGTCACAGAGCAGTTCCTCGGAAAGCTTCTCTCCAGTTTCTGTCTAAACATATTTCCCTTTACTCTGTAAGCCTCAAAGTGCTCCCGAATATCCCATCACATGCTAAACATACACAGGATTAGAAAACTGCCCAGTGAACGGAGAGTCTTAACTCAGCGAGAGGAATGAAGACTACACAGAGCAGGTTCACAAAGCATCCTTCCTGATTTTACCTGAGGATATTTCTTTCTTCATGTTCTAAGGTTCGTTCCCAAATGTCCTTCCTCAGATTCCACAAAAATAGTGATTTCCAGCTGCTCAATCCAAAAAATGGTTTAAATCTATTAGACGAATGCACACATCACAGGGCAGTTGCACAGGAAGTTTCTCCACAGGTTTCATCGGAAGTCATTTCCTTGCTCATCACAAGCCTCTGGGCGTGACTAAATATCCCTTCACAGATTCTTCAAAGACAGATTTTTGAAACTGCGCAACATAGAGAAAGCATTAACTCTGTGAAGTGAATGCCCATATCAGAGAGCAGGTTCTTGGAACGCTTCTTCCTCGATTCTATTTCAGTATATTTCACTACTCACCATAGTCCTCAATGCACTCAGCAACATCACCTTTTCGGTTTCAGAGGAACAGTGTTCAAACACTGTGTTGTGAGAAAAGAAGTAAAATTCCCTGAGTGAAATGCATACATCACAACGTCGTTTCTCAGAAAGCTTGTATCCAGTTTTTGTCTGAGGATATCTCCTCTTTCACCATAGGCCAGAATGTGCTCTGATTGTCCCTTCGTGTATAAGTGGATTATGGAGTTTCCTAAGTGCCTAATATAAGAAAAGTTTTAACTATCTGAGATGAATACATATTGCTAACTAAAAGCAGTTTCACAAAAATCTTCTTTCCATTTTTGTCTGAGGACATTTCCTTTTTCACCATAGCCATCCCTATACTCCCGAATGTCTCTTGGTAGCTTTTTCTCCAAAAGGGATTCTGGAATCCTCTAGGAGAAGAACGGTATATTTCTGTGAGTGGAATGCACGTGTCACAAATCACCTCCTCAGAAGGCTTCCCTCCAGTTTCTATCTGAAGACGTATCATTTCTCATCATGAGTCTGAAAGCGCTCCTGAATATCCCCTCTCAGACTAAACAAAAACAGCATCATGATACTGCTGAATGAAAAGAGAAGCTTAACTGTGTGAGTGGAATTCACGTGACACAGAGCAGTTTCACAGAAAGCTTCCTTCTGGTTTCTCTCTGAGGTTATTTCTTTTTCAGGATATTCTAAGGAGCTCTTCAAAATGTCCTTTCTGAGATTCCACAGAAACAGTGATTTCAAACTGCTCAATCCAAAGAATGATTTAACTCAATGAGATGAATACAAACATCACAAAAGACTTGTGCACAAAGCTCGTCTGCAATTTTCCATGGAAGACATTTCCTTGCTCGACACAGGCGTCCGGTTGCCACTTACTATCCCTTCGCAGAACATTCACAGACCGAATTTCAAACTGGGAAATGTAGAGTAAGCTTTAACCATGTGAAAAAAATGGAAATGTCAGAGAGCAGTTTATTCGAGTGCTTCTTTCTGTTTTTTATTGGACATCATTTCAGTTTTTGCCATAGTCTTCAATGAGCTCTGAATATCACTCTTTTCGTTTACAGGAAGAGTGTTCACACTGTGCCTTATGGAAAGAAAGTTATTACTCCTTGAGTGGAATGTTCACGCCACCAAGTAGTTTCTAAGAAAGCTTCTCTCCAGTAAATCTGACTATATTTCCTATTTCACCATAGACCCAAATGTGATCCCAAATATCCCTTGGTGGATCCGTCCACAAGGGAGATTCCAGGCTGTGTAATGTAAAGAAACCTTCATCTATGTGAGATGAATAAACATAGCAAGAAGCAGATTCACACACAGCTTCTTTCCAGTTTTTATCTGAAGATATATCCTTTTTCATCATAGCCCTGAAGGTGCTACCGAAGGTCCCTCCGTGATCCCGTCCATGACATTATCCAAGGTGTGTAATTTAAAGTAAGCTTTATCTATGTGAGATGATTACACATATCACTGAGTAGTTTCCTAGAAAGCTTCTTTCCAGTTTTTGTCTGAGGCTATTTCCATTTACACCATTGTCATCAACATGCTCCCGAATATCACTTGGTACCTGTTTCTCCAAAAGGGCTTCACTGACGCTGTATGAGAAGAGAGGTATAACACGATGAGTGCAATGCACACGTCCCAAAGTACTTCCTCAGGGAGCTTATCTCCAGTTTAGGTCTCAACATATTTCCTTTTTCATCATAAGCCTCAAAGTGCTCCCAAATAACCCATCACAAGCTAAACATACACAGGGTTAGAAAACTGCTCAATGAAAAGATAGGCTTAATGGAGCGAGAGGAAATAAGATGACACAGAGCAGTTTTACAGAAAGCTTCCTTCTGGATTTTACCTGAAGATATTTCTTTCTCCATATTTAAGGATCGCTCCCAAATGTCCTTCCTCAGATGCCACAAAAACAGTGATTTCAAGCTGCTCAGTCCAAAGAATGGTTTAACTCTATGAGACAAATACACACATCACCAAACAGTTGCTCAGAAAGTTTCTCTGAAGTTTTTATCAGAAGACGTTTCCTTGCTTGCCACAAGCCTCCAGGCATCACTAAATATCCCTTCAGAGAGTCTTCAAAGACAGAGTTTCGAAACTGGGGAACATAGAGTAAGCATTAACTCTGTGAATTGAATGCACGTATCAGAGAGCAGATTTTTGGAACACTTCTTCCTCGATTTTATTTCACTATATTATAATATTCGTCATAGTCCTTAATGCACTAAGTAATATCACTTTTTTGGTTTCACATGAACTGTGTTCAAATGCTGCCTTGTGAGAAAGGAGGTATAACTCCCTTAGTGAAATGCATACATCACAAAGTGGTTCCTCAGAAAGCTTCTATCCAGTTTTATCTGAAGATATCTCCTCTTTTTCCATAGGGCTGAATGTGCTCCCGAATGTCCCTTCACGTATCCCTCCATGACGGAGGTTCCAAACTGCGTAATATAAGAAAACTATTAATTATGCGAGATGAATAAATATATCTAACACAAAGCAGTTTCACAGAAATCTTCTTTCAAATTTTTGTCTGAGGATATTTCCTTTTTAACCATAGCTGTCCCTTACTCCCAAATGTCTCTTAGTGGTTTTTTCTCCAAAAGGGATTCCAGAATCCTCTAGTAGAATAAAGGTATATTTCTGTGTGTCAAATGTGCACGTCACAAAGCAGCTCCTCCGAAAGCCTCTCTACAGTTTCTATCTGAACACGTTTCCTTTCTCACCGTAATCCTCAAAGTGCTCTCGAGTATCGCTTCGCAGACTAAACAAAAACAGTGTTATGATACTGCTCAATGAAAAGAGAACCTTAACTGTGTGAGCCGAATTCATGTGACAAAATGCGGTTTCTCAGAAACCTTCCTTCTGGTTTCTCTCTGAGGTTATTTCTTTTTCAGGATATTTCCTTTCTCAGATTCCACAGAAATAGTGATTTCAAACTGCTCAATCCAAAGAATGATTTAACTGAATAAGATGAGTAGAAACATCACAAAAGAGTTGCGCAGAAAGCTTCTCTCCAATTTTCGATGGAAGACATTTCCTTGCCTCATACAGGCCTCTGGTTGACACTTACTATGCCTTCGCAGAACCTCAAAGACCGACTCTCAAACAGGGAAATGTAGAGTAAGCTTTAACCCTGTGAAAAGCCTGGACACGTCAGAGAGCCGTTTCTTTGAGTGCTTCTTTCTGTTTTTTATCGGACGACATTTCACTTTTTGCCATAGTCTTCAATGTGCTCCAAATATCACTCTTTTGGTTTTACAGGAACCGTGTTCAAACTATTCCTTATGAGAGGAAAGTTATATCTCCGTGAGTGGATTGCACACTTCACCAAGCCGTTTCTTAGAAAGATTCTATCCAGTTTTTACTGACTATATTTCCTATTTCACAATAGGCCCGAATGTGATCCCAAATATCCTTTCGTGGATCCATGCACAAGGGACTTTCCAAGCTGCGTAATGTAAAGAAAGCTTCATCTATGTGAGATGAATAAACATAGCAAAAAGCAGATTCACAAAAAGCTTCTTTCCAATTTTTCTCTGAAGATATGTCCATTTTCACCATAGTCCTGAATGTGCTCCCGAAGGTCTTTCCTGGCTCTATCAATGACAGTTTCCAATCTGTGTAATATAAAGAAAGCTTTATCTATGTGAAATGATGACACATGTCACAGAGTAGTTTCCTAGAAAGCTTCTTTCCAGTTTTTGTCTGAGGCTATTTCCCTTTTCACCATCAGTAGCAACACGCTCCCAAATATCACTTGGTACCTGTTTCTCCAAAACGGTTTCACTGACGCTGTATCAGAAGAGAGGTATAAGACTGTGAGTGGAATGCACACGTCACAAAGCAGTTCCTCAGAAAGCTCATCTCCAGTTTCGGCCTAAACATATTTTCTTTCTCACGATTAGCCTCAAGGTGCTCCTGAATATCCCATCACACAATAAACATATACAGGGTTTGAAAACTGCCCAATGAAAAGGGAGGCTTAACTGAGCAAGTGGAAATAAGGCAACACAGAGCAGTTTCACAGAAACCTTCCTTCTGGATTTTACCTGGGGATATTTCCTTCCTATGTTCTAAGGATAGTTCCCAAATATCCTTCCTTAGATTGCACAAAAACAGTGGTTTCAACCTGCTCAATCCAAAGAATTGTTTAACTCTATGAGACGAATGCACACATCGCAAAGCAGTTGCTCAGAAAGTTTCTCTGCACGTTTCATCAGAAGACGTTAGCTTGCTCACCACAAGCCTCCGGGCATCACTAAATATCTCTTCACAGATTCTTCAAAGACAGAGTTTTGAAACTGGGCAACATAGAGTAAGCATTAACTCTGTGAAGTGAATGCTCATATCAAAGAAGAGTCTCTTGGAACGTTTCTTCCTGGATTTTATTTCAGTATATTTCACTATTCGCCATAGTCCTCAATGCGCTCCGAAATATCACTTTTTCAGTTTCACAGGAACAGTGTTCAAGCACTGCCTTGTGAGAAAAGAGGTATAACTCCCTGACTGGAATGCATACATCACAAAGTAGTTTCTCAGAAAGCTTCTATCAAGTTTTTATCTCAAGATATCTCCTCTTTCACATAGGCCTGAATGTGCTCCTGAATGTCCCTTTGCGGATCCGTGCATGACAGAGTTTCCAAACTGCGTAATATAAGAGAAGTTTTAATTATGCCAGATGAATAAATATATCTAACATAAAGCAGTTTCACAGAAATTTCTTTCCAGTTTTTTTCCGAGGATACTTCCTTTTTCACCACAGACATCCCTATACTACCGAATGTCTCTTGGTAGCTTTTTCTCCAAATGGGATTCTGGACTCTTCTAAGAGAAGAATGGTATATTTCTGTGAGTGGAATACGCACATCACAAAGCAGTTCCTTAGAAAACTTCTCTAGAGTTTCAATCTGAAGACGTTTCCTTTCTCACCATACACCTCAAAGTCCTCCAGAGTATCCCTTTGAAGACTAAACAAAAACAATGTAATGATTCTGCTCAATGAAACGAGAAGCTTAACTGTGTGAGCGGAATTCACGTGACACAGAGCAGTTTCACAGAAAGCTTCCTTCTGCTTTCTCTCTGAGCTTATTTCTTTTGCAGGATATTCTAGAGAGCGTTTTCAAACGTCCTTTCTCAGATTCCATAGAAACAGTGATTTCAAACTGCTCAATCCAATAATGATTTAAATCTATGCGATGAAAACACACATCACGAAAGAGTTGCGCAGAAAGTTGCTCTCCAATTTTCGATGGAAGACATTTCCTTGTTAGACACAGGCCTCCAATTGCCACTTACTATCCCTTTGTAGAACCCTCAGAGACTGACATTCAAATGGGGAAATGTAGAGCAAGTCAGAGATCAGTTTCTTCGAGAGCTTTTTTCTGTTTTTTGTTGGACGACATTTCACTTTTTGCCTTCGTCTTCAATGTGCTCCAAATATCCCTTTTTTGGTTTTACAGGAACAGTGTTCAAACTGTGCCTCACCAGAAGAAAGTTATATCTCCCTGAGTGGAATGCACACATCACCAAGCAGCTCCACAGAAAGCATCTCTCCAGATTCTGTCTAAAGAAGTTACCTTTCTCAAAGTAAGCCTTAAAGTGCTCCAGAATATCCCTTCGAACACTAAACAAAAACAGTGTTATGATACTGATCAATGAAAGGAGAACCTTAGCTGTCTGAGTGGAATTTACATGACACAGAGCAGTTTCACAGAAAGCTTCCATCTGGTTTCTCTCTTAGGTTATTTATTTTTCAGGATATCCTAAAGAGCGTTTCCAAATGAGCCGTCCCTATACTCCCAAATGTCTCTTGGTAGCTTTTTCTTCAAAAGGGATTCCAGATTCAGTAAACAATTTCTCAGAAGGCTTCTTTCCAGTTTTTACCTGAGGATATTTCCTTTTTCACCATAGCCCTCAATGAGTTTCCAAACATCACTTTGCAGAGTCCACGAAAACAGTTTTAGCACACTGCTACAAGAAGAGAAATTTGAATCTCTCTGTGATGAATTCATATATCAGAAGGCAATTTCTGCAAAAGCTTCTTTCTGATTTTTTCTTGAGGATATTTCCGTTTTCACCATGGGCCTGAATGCACTCCAAAACATCACTTTGAAGATTCCACAACAGTGTTAGCAAACTGCTTCGTGAAGACAAACTTGTAACTCGGTGAGATCAATTCACGTGTCACAAAGAAGTTTCTCAGAAAGCTACTTTCTAGTTTTTATTTGAGGATATTTGCTTTGTCACCATCAGCTTCATTGCACTACGAAATATCCCAATGCAGATTTCAAGAAAAGAGTCTTAGCAAAGGATCAATGAAAAGAAAAATGTAACTCTGTGAGTTGCATCCACTAGTCACAATGCAGTTTCTCAGAATGCTTCTTTCCAGTTTTTATCTGAGGATATTTCCTTTTTCACCATAGCCCTCAATGAGCTCCCAAATATCATTTGGCAGAATCCATGACAAAAGTGTTAGCAAACTGTTGCAAGAAGGGAAAAGTGAATCTCTGTGTTATGAATTCACACATCAGAAAGCTACTTCTGAGAAAGCTTCTTTCTAGTTATTATCTGAGGATATTTCCCTTTTCACCGTAGGCCTCAATGCGCTCCCAAATATCACTTTGCAGATTCCACGAAAACACTGTTAGCAAACTGCTTCATGAAGCCTAAGTTGTTACTCTGTGAGATGAATTCACATATCACAAAGAAGTTTGCCACAAAGCTTCTTTCACGTTTTTAATTGAGGATATTTCCAGTAACAGCCTAGGCCTCAATGCAATCCAAGGTAGCCCTTCTCACGTTCCTCAAAGACAGTGTTAATTGACTGCACCATGAAACGTAAGTGTAACTCTGTGAGATGAATTCACACATCACAATGAAGTTTTTAAGAAAGCTTCTTTCTAGTTTTTGTCTGAGAATATTTCCTTTGACGCCGACAGCCTCATTGCATTCAGAACTATCCAATTGCAGATTTCAAGAAAACTGCATTAGCAAACTGATCTCTGAAGAGAAAAGTATAACTCTGTGAGTTGCATTCACACATCATAATGCGGTTTCTCAGAATGCTTCTTTCCAGTTTTTATCTGAGAATATTTCCATTTTCACCTTAACCCTCAACGAGCTCCCAAATATCACTTTGCAGATTACATGACAACAGTGTTAGCAAACTGCTACAAGAAGGGAAAGGTGAATCTCTTTGTGATGAATTCACACATCACAAAGCAATGTCTCAGAAAGCTTCCTTCTAGTATTTATCTGAAGATATTTCCGTTTCCACCATGGGCCTCAATGCGCTCCCAAATATCACTTTGCAGATTCCACAAAAACAGTTTTAGCAAACTGCTTCGTGAAGACAAAGTTGTAACTTGGTGAGATGAATTCGCATGTCACAAAGAAGTTTCTCAGAAAGATACTTTCTAGTGTTTATTTGAGGATATTTCCTTTCTCTCCCTCAGCTTCATTGCGCTAGGAAATATCCCAATGCAGATTGCAAAAAAGAGTGTTAGCAAACAGATCAATGAAAAGGAAAGTGTAACTCTCTGAGCTGTATTCACAGGTCACAATGCAGTTTCTCAGAACGCTTCCTTCCAGTTTTATCTGAGGATATTTCCTTTTTCACCATAACCGTCTCTGGGATCCCAAATACCACTTTGCAAATTCCACGAGAACAGTCTTAGCAAACAGCTTCATGAGGAGAAAGGTGTAACTCTGTGAGATGAATTCACAGATTACATTGAAGTTTCTCAGAAAGCTTCTTTCTCATTTTTAACGGAGGATATTTCCTTTGGCAGTATAGTCTTCAAAGGGATCCAAAATGTCAGTTCTCAGATTCCACAAAAACAGCGCTAGCCAACGGCTCCATGAAATACAGGAGTAACTCAGTGAGTTGAATTCACACATCACAGAGAAGTTTCTCAGAAAGCTTCTTTTTTGTTTGAGCTGAGGTTTTTGTGGTCTCGGAGTGCCACGGTGTGTCTTATTGCAGTTCCTGCGAAAACACTATTAGCAAACTTATGAATAAAAACAATCATCTAACACTGTGAGCTGAGTTCACCCACAACAAAGAAGTTTCTGAGAAGGCTTCTCTGCAGATTTCTCGGAAGATATTTCATTATTCACCATGGGATTCAAGGATATCCAAGACATCACTTCTGAGTTTCCACAAAGTCAGTGCTTGCAGACTCCTCCATGAAAGAGTGGTGTAACATTTTGAAATGAATTCAAACATTACAAAGGAGTTTCTCAGAAAGCTTCATTCCGGTTTTTCTTGGAGAATATTTCCTTCTTCACCATAGCCATCAATGAGCTCCCAAATATCACTTGGCAGAATCCACGAAAACAGGTTTAGCACACTGCTAATAGAAGAGAAAGGTGAATCTCTCTGTGATGAATTCACATATCAGAAGGCAATTTCTTAGAAAGCTTCTTTTGTGTTTTTACCTGAGAATATTTCTGTTTTCACCATGGGCCTCAATGAGCTCCCAAATATCACTTGACAGATACCATGACAACAGTGTCAGCAAACTTCTTCATAAACACAAAGTTGTAACTCGGTGAGATGAATTCACAGGTCACAAAGAAGTTTCTCAGAAAGCTACTTTCTAGTTTTTATTTGAGGATATCTCCTTTCTCACCGTCAGCTTCATTACACTAAGAAATATGCTAATGCAGATTTCAAAACAAAAGTGTTAGCAAACAAGTCAATGAAAAGGACAGTTTAACTCTGTGAGTTGCATCCACATGTCACAATGCAGTTTCTCAGAAGGCTTCTTTCCAGTTGTTATCTGAGGATATTTCCTTTTTCTTCAGAGCTCTCAATGAGTTCCCAAATATCACTTGGCGGAATCCACAACACCCGTGTTAGGAAACTGCTGCAGGAAGGGAAAAGTGAATTTCTGTGTTATGAATTCACACATCAGAAAGCAACTTCTGAGAAAGCTTCTTTCTAGTTATTACCTGAGGATATTTCCGTTTTCACTATAGGCCTCAATGCGCTCCCAATTATCACTTGCAGATTCCACGAAAACACTGTTAGCAAACTATTTCATGAAGACTAAGTTGTTACTCTGTGAGATGAATTCACATATCACAAATAAGTCTGTCACAAAGCTTCTTTCACGTTTTTAATTGAGGATATTTCCTGTAACAGCCTAGGCTTCAATTCGATCCAAGGTAGCCCTTCTCAGGTTCCTCAAAGACAGTGTTAATCGATTGCTCCATGAAACGCAAGTATAACTCTGTGAGATGAATTCACACATCAGAAAGAAGTTTCTAGGAAAGCTTCTTTCTAGTTTTTGTCTGAGGATATTTTCTTTGTCACCATAAGCCTCATTGTGCTCAGAATTATCCAGTTGCAGATTTCCAGAAAATTGTGTTAGCAAAGTGATCTCTGAAAAGTGTAACTCTGTGAGTTGCATTCACACATCATAATGCATTTTCTCAGAATGCTTCTTTCCAGTTTTTATCTGAGGATATTTCCCTTTTCAGCATAGCCCTCTATGAGCTCTCAAATATCACTTGGCAGATTCCACAACAACAGTGTTAGCAAACTGCTTCATGAATACAAAGTTGTCACTCGGTAGATGAATTAACATGTCACAAAGAAGTTTCTCAGAAAGATACTTTCTAATTTTTATTTCAGGATATTTCCTTTGTCTCCATCAGCTTCATTGTGCTAAGAAATATCCCAATGCAGATTGCACGAAAAGAGTGTTAGCAAATGGATCAATGAAAAGGAAAGTGTAACTCTGTGAGTTGTATTCCCAGGTCACAATGCAGTTTCTCAGAATGCTTCCTTCTAGCTTTTATCTGAGGATATTTTCTTTTTCACCATAACCCTCACTGGGATCCCTAATAGCACTTTGCCAATTTCACGAGAACAGTCTTAGCGAATGGCTTCATGAGGAGAAAGGTGTAACTCTGTGAGATAAATTCACAGATCACATTGAAGTTTCTCAGAAAGATTCTTTCTCATTTTTAACGGAGGGTATTTCATTTGGCCGTATAGTCTTCAAAGGGATCCGAAATATCAGTTCTCAGATTCCACAAAAACAGGGCTAACCAAGGCTCCATGAAATACAGGAGTAACTCAGTGAGTTGAGATCACACATCACAGAGAAGTTTCTCAGAAAGCTTCTTTCTTGTTTGAGCTGAGGTTATTTGTGCTCTCAGAGCCCCATCATGTGTCTTATTGCAGTTTCTGCGAAAACACTGTTAGCAAGCTTCTGAATGAAAACAATCATCTTCCACTCTGAGCTGAATTCCCCCACAACAAAGAAGTTTCTGAGAAGGCTTCTCTGCAGATTTCTCTGAAGATATTCATTATTCACCATGGGATTCAACGATATCCAAGATATCACTTCTAAGCTTCCACAAAGTCAGTGCTAGCAGACTCCTCCATGAAAGAGTGGTGTAACACTTTGAAATGAATTCACACATCACAAAGAAGTTTCTCCGCAAGCTTCATTCCGGGTTTTCTCAGAGGATATTTCCTTTTTCACCATAGCTCTCAATGAGCTCCCAAATATCACATGGCAGAATCCACGAAAACTGTTTTAGCACGCTTCTACAAGAATTGAAAGGTGAATCTCTGTGTTTTGAATTCACATATCACAAGGCAATTTCTCAGAAGCTTCTTTCTAGTTTTTACCTGAGGATATTTCTGTTTTCACCATGGGCCTCAATGTGCTTCCAAATATCACTTAGCAGATTCCACGACAACAGTTTTAAGAAACTGCTTGGTGAAGACAAAGTTGTAACATGGTGAGATGAATTCACAGGTCACAAAGTTTTTCAGAAAGCTACTTTCTAATTTTTATTTCAGGATATTTCCTTTGTCTCCATCAGCTTCATTGTGCTAAGAAATATCCCAATGCAGATTGCACGAAAAGAGTGTAGCAAATGGATCAATGAAAAGGAAAGTGTAACTCTGTGAGTTGTATTCCAGGTCACAATGCAGTTTCTCAGAATGCTTCCTTCTAGCTTTTATCTGAGGATATTTTCTTTTTCACCATAACCCTCACTGGGATCCCTAATAGCACTTTGCCAATTTCACGAGAACAGTCTTAGCGAATGGCTTCATGAGGAGAAAGGTGTAACTCTGTGAGATAAATTCACAGATCACATTGAAGTTCTCAGAAAGATTCTTTCTCATTTTTAACGGAGGGTATTTCATTTGGCCGTATAGTCTTCAAAGGGATCCGAAATATCAGTTCTCAGATTCCACAAAAACAGGGCTAACCAAAGGCTCCATGAAATACAGGAGTAACTCAGTGAGTTGAGATCACACATCACAGAGAAGTTTCTCAGAAAGCTTCTTTCTTGTTTGAGCTGAGGTTATTTGTGCTCTCAGAGCCCCATCATGTGTCTTATTGCAGTTTCTGCGAAAACACTGTTAGCAAGCTTCTGAATGAAAACAATCATCTTCCACTCTGAGCTGAATTCCCCCACAACAAAGAAGTTTCTGAGAAGGCTTCTCTGCAGATTTCTCTGAAGATATTTCATTATTCACCATGGGATTCAACGATATCCAAGATATCACTTCTAAGCTTCCACAAAGTCAGTGCTAGCAGACTCCTCCATGAAAGAGTGGTGTAACACTTTGAAATGAATTCACACATCACAAAGAAGTTTCTCCGCAAGCTTCATTCCGGGTTTTCTCAGAGGATATTTCCTTTTTCACCATAGCTCTCAATGAGCTCCCAAATATCACATGGCAGAATCCACGAAAACTGTTTTAGCACGCTTCTACAAGAATTGAAAGGTGAATCTCTGTGTTTTGAATTCACATATCACAAGGCAATTTCTCAGAAGCTTCTTTCTAGTTTTTACCTGAGGATATTTCTGTTTTCACCATGGGCCTCAATGTGCTTCCAAATATCACTTAGCAGATTCCACGACAACAGTTTTAAGAAACTGCTTGGTGAAGACAAAGTTGTAACATGGTGAGATGAATTCACAGGTCACAAAGTTTTTCAGAAAGCTACTTTCTAATTTTTATTTGAGGATACCTTCTTTCTCACCATCAGCTTCATTGCGCTAAGAAATATCCCAATGTAGATTTCAAGACAAGAGTGTTAGCAAACGGATCAATGAAAAGGAAAGTGTAACTCTGTGAGTTGTATTCCCAGGTCACAATGCAGTTTCTCAGAACACTACTTTCCAGTTTTTATCTGAGGATATTTCTCTTTTCACAATAGCCCTCAGTGAGCTCCCAAATATCCCTTGGAATAATCCACGACAACAGTGTTAGCAAACTGTTGCAAGAAGGGAAAAGTGAATCTCTGTGTTATGTATTCACACTTCACAAAGCAACTTCTGAGAAAGCTTCTTTCTAGTTATTATCTGACGATATTTCCGTTTTCTCCATAGGCCTCAATGCGTTCCCAAATATCACTTTGCGGATTATATGAAAGCACTTTCAGCAAACTGCTTCATGAAGACAAAGTTGTTACTCTGTGAGATGAATTCACATATCACAAAGAAGTCCGTCACAAAGCTTCTTTCACGTTTTTAATTGAGGATATTTCCTGTAACAGGCTAGGCCTCAATTCGATCCAAGGTAGCCCTTCTCAGGTTCCTCAAAGACAGTGTTAATCGACTGCTGCATGAAACGCAAGTGTAACTCTGTTAGATGAATTCACACATCACAAAGAAGTTTCTAAGAAAGCTTCTTTCTAGTTTTTCTCTGAGGATATTTCCTTTGTTGCCGTATGCCTCATTGCGCTCAGAAGTAACCAATTGCAGATTTCAAGAAAACTGTATTAGCCAACTGATCTCTGAAGAGAAAAATTTAACTCTGTGAGTTGCATTCACACACCACAATGCAGTTTCACAGAATGCTTCTTTCCAGTTTTTATCAGAGGATATTTCCTTTTTCACCATAGCCCTCAATGAGCTCCCTCTATGAGATGAATACACACATCGCAATGCAGTTTCTCTGAAAGTTTCTCTGCAGGTTTCATCAGAAGGCATTTCCTTATTCACCACTAGCTTCTGGGCATCACTAAATATCCCTCACAGTTCCATCAAGACAGAGTTTTGAAACTGGGCAACATACAGTAAGCATTAACTCTGTGAAGTGAATGCACATATCAGAGAGAAGATTCTTGGAACACTCCTTCCTCGATTTTATGTCAGTATTTTTCACTATTCACTATAGTCAACAATGCGCTCCAAAATATCACTTTTTTGGTTTCACAGGAACAGTGTTCAAACCTTGCCTTGTGAGAAAAGAGGTATGACTCCCTGAGTGGAATGCGTACATCACAAAGTGGTTTCTCAGACAACTTCTATCCAGTTTTATTTGAAGATATCTCCTCTTTCACCGTAGACCTGAATATGCTCCCGAATGTCCCTTCATGGATCCGTGCATGACGGAATTTCCAAACTGTGTAATATAAGAAAAATTTTAAGTATGCAAGATGAATAAATATATCTAACACAAAGCAGTTTCACAGAAACTTTCTTTCCAGTTTTGTCTGAGGATATTTCCTTTTTCACTATAGCCATCCCTGTATTCTCGATTGTCTCTTGGTAGCTTTTTCTCCAAAAGGGATTCCAGAATAATCTATGAGAAGAAAGGTATATTTCTGTGAGTTGAATGCACACGTCACAAAGCAGCCTCTCAGAAAGCTCCTCCCCAGTTTAAATCTGAAGACGTTTCCTTTCTCCCCGTGAGTACAAAAGTGCTCCTGAATATCCCTTTCGCAGACTAAACAAAAACCGTGATATGATACTGCTCAGTGCAAAGAGAAGCTTAACTGTGTGAGCCGAATTCACTTGACACAGAGCAGTTTCACAGAAAGCTTCCTTCTCGTTTCTCTCTGGGTTGTTTTTTTTTTTTCAGGATATTCTAAAGAGTGTTTCCAAATGTTCTCTGTCAGATTCCACAGAGACAGTGTATTCAAACTGCTCAATCCAAAGAATGATTTGTCTCTATGAGACGAATACAAACATCACAAAAGAGTTGTGCAGAAAGCTTCTCTCCAATTTTCGATGGAAGACATTTCCTTGATTGATACAGGCCTCCGGTTGCCACTTACTATCACTTCACAGAACCCTTAGAGACCGACATTCAAACTGTGAAATGTAAAGTAAGGTTTAACCATCTGAAAAGAATGGACGTGTCAGAGAGCAGTTTCTTCGAGAACTTCTTTCTGTTTTCTATTGGACGCCATTTCACTTTTTGCCATAGTCTTCAATGTGCTCCGAATATCACTCTTTTGGTTTTACAGGAACAGTGTTCAAACTGGGCCTCATGAGAAGAAATTGATAACTCCCTGAGTGGAATGCACACACACCAAGTGGTTTCTCTGAAAGATTCCCTCCAGTTTTTATCTGACTATATTTCCTATTTCACCATAGGCCCCGATGTGATCCCAAATATCCCTTCGTGGATCCATCCACGAGGGAGTTTCCAAGCTGCGTAGTGGAAAGAAAGCTTCATCTATGTGAGATGAATAAGCATAGCAAAATGCATATTCACAGAAAGCTTCTTTCCAGTTTCTTTCTGAAGATATTTCCTTTTTGACCATAGTCTTGAATGTGCTCCCGAAGGTCCCTTCATGGATTGGTCCATCACAGTTTCCAAGCTGCGTAATGTAAAGAAAGATTTATCTATGTGAAATGATTACACATATCACAGAGTAGTTTCCTAGAACGCTTCATTCTAGTTTTTGTTTGAGGCTATTTCCCTTTTCACCATCGGCATCAACATGCTCCCGAATATCACTTGGTATCCCTTTCTCCAACACGGTTTAGCCGACAGTGTATGAGAAGACAGGTATACCACTGTGAGTTCAGTGCACACATTACAAAGCAGTTTCTCAGAGAGCTTCTCTCCAGTTTCAGTATGAACATGTTTCCTTTTTCACCGTAAGCCTCAAAGTGTTCCCGAATATGCCATCACACGCTAAACATACACAGGGTTAGAAAACTGCTCAATGAAAGGAGAGGCTTAACTGAGAGAGAAGAATTAAGGCGACACAGAGAAGTTTCACATAAATCTTCCTTCTGTATTTTACCTGAGGATATTTCTTGCTCCATGTTCTAAGTATCGTTCCCACACGTCCTTCCTCAGATTCTGCAAAAACAGTGATTTCAAGCTGCTCAATCCAAAGAATGGTGTAACTCTATGAGACGAATACACAGATCACAAAGCAGTTGCTCAGAAAGGTTCTCTGCATGTTTTATTGGAAGACGTTTCCTTGCTCATCATAAGCCTCCAGGCGTCACTAAATATCCCTTCACAGATACTTCAAAGACAGAGTTTCGAAACTGGGCAACATAGAGTAAGCATTAACTCTGTGAAGTGAATGAACATATCAGAGAGCAGATTCTTGGAACACTTCTTTCCAATTTTATTTCAATATATTTCACTATTCGCCATAGTCCTCAATGTGCTCTGAAGTATCACCTTTTCGGTTTCACAGGAACAGTGTTCAAACAGTGCCTTGGGAGAAAAGAGGTATAACTCCCTGAGTGGAATGTATGCATCACAAAGTGGTTCCTGACAAATCTTCTATCGAGGTTTTTCTAAAGATATCTCCACTTTCACCTTAGGCCTCAATATGATCCCGAATGTCCCTTCGTGGGTCTGTGGATGATGGAGATTCCAAAGTGCATAATATAAGAAAAGTTTTAACTATTTGAGATGAATCAATATATCTAACATGAAGCAGTATCACATAAATCTTCTTTACAGTTTTTGTCTGAGGGTATTTCCTTTTTTAACCATGCCGTCCCTGTACTCCCAAATGTCTCTTGGTAGCTTTTCCTCCAAAAGGGATTCCGGAATCCTCTATGTGAAGAAAAGTATGTATCTGTGAGTGGAATGCACACGTCATAAAGCAGCTCCTAAGAAAGCTTCTCTCCAGTTTCTATCTGAAGACGTTTCCAATCTCACCGTAGGCCTCCAAATGCCCATGTATATCCCTTTCACAGTCTAAACAAAAGCAGTGTTATGATACTGCTCAATGAAAAGAGAAGCTTAACTGTGTGAGCAGAATTCATGTGACATAGAGTAGTTTCACAGAAAGCTTCCTTGTGGTTTCTCTCTGAGGTTATTTCTTTTTCAGGATATTAAAGAGCGTTTCCAAATGTCCTTTGCCAGATTCCACAGAAGGAGCGATTTCAAACTGCTAAATCCAAAGAATGATTTAACTCTATGAGATGAATACAAACATCACAGAAGAGTTGCACAGAAAGCTTCGCTCCAATTTTCAATGGAAGACATTTCCTTGCTCGACACAGGCCTCAGGTTGTCACTTACTATCCCTTCGCCAAACAATCAAAGACTGACTTTCAAACTGGGAACTGTAGAGTAAGCTTTAACCCTGTGAATAGAACGGACATGTCAGAGAGCAGTTTCTTCGAGTGCTTCTTTCTGTTTTTTATTGGATGACAATTCACTTTTTGCCATAGCCTTCAATGTGCTCCAAATATCACTCTTTTGGTTTTACAGGACCAGTGTTCAAAGTGTGCTTACGTGAAGAAATTGATAACTCCCTGAGTGGAATTCTCACATCAGCACGCAGTTTCTCAGAAACCTACTCTCCAGTTTTTATCTGACTATATTTCCTATTTCACCATACACCAAAAGGAGATCCCAAATATCCCTTTGTGGATACATCCACGAGGGAGTTTCCAAGCTGCCTAATGTAAAGAAAGCTTCATATATGTGAGATGAATAAACATAGCAAAAAGCAGATTCACAGAAAGCTTCCTTCCAGTTCTTATCTGAAGATATTTCCTTTTTCACCATAGTCCTGAATGTGCTCCCAAAAGTCCCTTCGTGGATCCGTCCATGACAGTTTCCAAGCTATGTAATGTAAAGAAAGTTTTATCTAGGTGAGATGATTACACATATCACAGAGTAATTTCTTCGAGAGCTTCTTTCCAGTATTTTTCTGGGTCTATTTCCCTTTCATCATCGGCATCAACATGCTCCCAAATATCACTTGGTACTTGTTTCTCCAAAAGGGTTTCCCTGACGCTGTACGGGAAGAGAGGTATAACACTGTGAGTGGAATGCACACGTCACAAAGCAGATCCTCGGAAAGCTTCTCTCCAGTTTCGTTATGAACATATTTCCCTTTACGCCATAAGCCTCTAAGTGCTCCTGAATATCCCATCACATGCTAAACATACACAGGGTTAGAAAACTGCTCAATGAAAGGAGAGGTTTAACTCCACGAGATGAATTAAGATGACACAGAGCAGTTTCACAAAGCTTTCTTCTGGATTTTACCTGAGGATATTTCTTTCTCAATATTCTAAGGATCGTTCCCAAATGTCCTTCCTCAGATTCCAAAAAAATAGTGATTTCCAACTGCTCAACACAAAGAATGCTTTAACTCTCTTAGACGAATGCACACATCGCAGTCAGTTGCGCAGGATGTTTCTCTGCAGATTTCCTTGGAAGATGTTTCCTTGCTCACCACAAGCCTCCGAGCGTCACTAAATATCCCTTCACAGATTCTTCAAAGACAGAGTTTTGAAACTGTGCAACATAAAGTAAGCATTAACTCTGTCAAGTGAACGCACATATCAGAGAGCAGATTCTTGGAACGATTTTTCCTCGATTTTATTTCAGTGTATTTCACTGTTCGCCATTGTCTTCAATGCACTCAGAAACATCACCTTTTCGGTTTCACAGGAACAGTGTTCAAACACTGCCTTGTGAAAAAAGAGGTAAAACTCCCTGAGTGGAATGCATACATCACAAAGTAGTTTCTCAGAAAACTTCTATCCAGTTTTTATCTGAAGATATCTCGTCTTTCACTGTAGGCCTGAATGTGCTCCCGAATGTCCCTTCGCAGCTAAGTGAATGACAGAGTTTCCTAACTGCATAATATAAGAAAAGTTTTAACTATGAGAGATGAATAAATGTTGCTAACACAAAGCAGTTTGACAGAAATCTTCTTTCCAGTTTTTTTCTAAGGATAATTCCTTTTTAACCGTAGCCTTCCCTGTACTCCCGAATGTCTCTTGATAGCTTTTTCTCTAAAAGGGATTCTGGAATTCTTTAGGAGAAGAAAGGTATATTTCTGTGAGTGGATTGCACGTGTCACAAAGCACCTCCTCAGAAGACTTCTCTCCAGTTTCTATCTGAAGACGTATCCTTTCTCTTCGTGAGTCTGAAAGCGCTCCTGAATATCCCCTCTCAGACTAAACAAAAACAGCATTATGATGCTGCTCAACGAAAAGATAAGCTTAACTGTGTGAGCGAAATTCACATGACACAGATCAGCATCACAGAAAGCTTCTTTCTGGTTTCTATATGAGGTTATATCTTTTTCAGGATATTCTAAAGAATGTTTCCAAATATCCTTTCTCAGACTCCACAGAAAGAATGATTTCAAACTGCTCAATCCAAAGAATGATTTAACCCTATGATATGAATACAAACATCACAAAAGAGTTGCACACAAAGCTTCTCTCCAATTTTCAATGGAAGACATTTCCTTGTTCGAGAGAGGCCTCTAGTTTCCACTTACTATCCCTTTGCAGAAGCCGAAAACACTGACTTCAAACTGGGAAATGTAGAGAAAGCTTTAACCCCGTGAAAAGAATGGACATGTCACAGAGCAGTTTCTTCAAGTGCTTCTTTCTGTTTTTTATTGGACGCCATTTCACTTTTTGCCATAGTCTTCAATGTGCTCTGAATATCACTCTTTTGGTTTTACAGGAACAGTGTTCAAACTGTGTCTTATGAGAAGAAAGTTATAACTCCCTGAGTGGAATGCACACAACCAAGCAGTTTCTCAGAAAGCTTCTTTTCAGTTTTTATCTGACTATATTTCCTACTTCACCATAGGGCTGAATGTGATCCCAAATATTCCTTCGCAGATCCATCCACGTGGGAGTTTCCAAGCTGCGTAATGTAAAGAAAGGTTCATCTATGTGAGATGAATAAACATAGCAAAAAGTAGATTCACAGAATGCTTCTTTCCAGTTTTTATCTGAAGATATTTCCTTTTTCATCATAGTCCTCAATGTGCTCCTGAAGGTCCTTTCATGGATCCATCCATGACAGTTTCCAAACTGCATAATATAAAGAAAGCTTTATCTATGTTAGATTATTACACATATCACAGAGTAGTTTCCTAGAAAGTTTCTTTCCAGTTTTTGTCGAGGCTATTTCCCTTTTCACCATCGGCATCAACATGCTCTCGAATATCACTTGGTACCTGTTTCTCCAAAACGGTTTCCCCGACGCTATATGAGAAAAGACGTATAGCACCATGAGAGGAATGCACACGTCACAAAGCAGTTCCTTGGAAAGATTCTCACCAGTTTCTGTCTGAACATATTTCCTTTTCCACTGTAAGCCTCAAAGTGCTCCCAAATATCCCATCACATGCTAAACATACAGAGGGTTAGAAAACTGTTCAATGAAATGAGAGGCTTAACTGAGCGAGAGGAATTAAGTCGACATAGAGCAGTTTCACAGAAAGCTTCCTTCTGGATTTTTCCTGAGGAAATGTTATTCTCCATAATCTAAGGATCGTTTAGAAATATCCTTCCTCAGATTCCACAAAAACCGTGATACCATGCTGCTCAATCCAAAGAATGGTTTAACCGTATGAGATGAATACACACATCGCATAGCAGTTGCTGAGAAAGTTTCTCTGCAAGTTTCATCGGAAGATATTTCCTTGCTCACCACAAGCCTCCGGGCATCACAAAATATACCTTCACAGATTATTCAAAGACAGAGTTTCAAAACTCGGCTACATAGAGTAAGCATTAACTCCGTGAAGGGAATGCACATATCAGAGAACAGATCCTTGGAGTGCTTCTTCCTCGATTTTATTTCAGTATATTTCAGTATTCGCCATAGTCCTAAATGCACTCCAAAATATCACTTTTTCGGTTTCACAGGAACAGTGTTCAAACACTGCATTGTTAGAAAGGATTTATAACTCCCTGAGTGGAAAGCATGCATCACAAAGTAGTTTCTCAGAAAGCTTCTATCCAGATTTATCGGAATATATCTCCTGTTTCACCGTAGTCCTGAATGTGCTCCCGAATGTACATTTGTGGATCTGTGCATGACGGAGTTTGCTAACTGCATAATATAAGGAAAGTTTTAACTATGCGAGATGAATGAATATATCTAACACAAAGCAGTTTCACAGAAATCTTCTTTTCAATTTTTGTCTGAGAGTATTTCCTTTTTCTCCATAACCCTCCCTCTACTCCCCAATGTCTCTTGGTAGCTCTTTCTCCAAAAGGGATTCAGGAATCCTCTAGGAAAAGTAAGGTATATTTCTGTGAGTGGAATGCACACGTCACAAAGCAGCTCCTCAGAAAGCTTCTCTCCAGTTTCTATCTGAAGACGTTTCCTTTCTCACTTTGAGCCTGAAAGGGCTCCAGAATATCCCTTTCACAGACTAAACAAAAACAGTGTTTTGATACTGCTCAATGCAAAGAGGTTAACAGTGTGAGCGGAATTTACGTGACACAGGGCAGTTTTACAGAAAGTTTCCTTCTGGTTTCTCTATGAGGTTAATTCCTTTTCAGGATATTCTAAAGAGCATTTCCAAATGTCCTTTCTGAGATTCCAGAAACAGTGATTTCAAACTGCTCAATCCAAAGAATGATTTAACTCTAGGAGATGAATACAAACATCACAACAGAGTTACACAGAAAGCTTCCCTCCAGTTTTCGAAGGAAGACATTCCCTTGCTCAACACAATCCTTCAGTTGCCACTTACTGTCCCTTCCCAGAACCGTCAAAGACCGACTTTCAAACTGGGAAATGTAGAGTAAGCTCCAACCCTGTGAAAAGAATGGATATGTCAGAGAGCAGTTTCTTCGAGTGCTTCTTTCTGTTTTTTAGTGGACGCCATTTCACTTTTTGCAGTAGTCTTCAATGTGCTCCGAATATCACTCTTTTGGTTTTACAGGAACAGTGTTCAAAGTGTGCCTTATGGGAAGAAAGTTATAACCCCCTGAGTGGAATGCAACATCATCAAGCAGATTCTCAGAAAGATTCTCTCCAGTTTTTCTCTGACTATATTTCCTATTTCACCATAGGCCCGAATGTGATCCCAAATATCCCATCACAGATCTATCCGGGAGGGAGTTTCCAAGCTGCGTAATGTAAAGAAATCTTCACTTTGTGAGATGATTACACATATCACAGAGTAGTTTCTTGAAAGCTTCTTTCCAGTTTTTGTCTGAGGCTATTTCCCTTTTCACCATCGGCATCAACATGCTCCCGAATATCACTTGGCACCTGTTTCTCCAAAAGGGTTTCCCTGATGCTGTATGAGAAGAGAGGTATAACACTGAGGTATAACACCAGTTTTGGTCTGAACATATTTCCTTTTTCACTGTGAGCCTCAAAGTGCCCCCGAATATCCCATCACACGCTAAACATTCACAGGGTTAGAAAACTGCTCAATGGAAAGAGAGGCTTAGCTGAGTGATAGGAATTACCACGACACAGAGTAATTTCACAGAAAGCTTCCTTCTGGATTTTACCTGAGGATATTTCTTTCTTTATGTTCTAAGGATCGTTCCCAAACGCCCTTCCTCAGTTTCCACAAAGACAGTGATTTCAAGCTTCTCAATCCAAAGAATGGTTTAACTCTATGAGACGAATACACACATCGCAAAGCAGTTGCTCAGAAAGTTTCTCTGCAAGTTTCACCGGAAGACGTTTACTTGCTTACCACAAGCCTGTGGGCGTCATTAAATGTCCCTTCACACATCCTTCAAAGACAGAGTTTCGAAACTGGGCAACATAGAGTAAGCATTAACTATGTGAAGTGAATGCACATATGAGAGAGCGGATTCTAGGAACGTTTCTTGCTCGATTTTATTTCAGTATATTTCACTATTCACCATAGTCCTCAATGCGCTCCAAAATATCACTTTTTCAGTTTCACAGAAACAGTGCTGAAACAGTGCCTTGTGAGAAAAGAGGTATAACTCCCTGAGAGGAATGCATACATCAAAAACTAGTTTCTCAGAAAGCTTCTATCCAGTTTTTGTCTGAAGATATCTCCTCTGTCCCTGTAGGCGTGCACGTGCTCCCGAATATCCCTTCGTGGATCCGTGCATGACAAAGTTTCCAAACTGCGTAATATAAGAAAAGTTTTAACTATGCAAGATGAATCTATACATCTAACACAAAGCAGTTTCACAGAAATCTTCTTTCCAGTTTTTGTCTGAGGATATTTCCTTTTTTTCCATAGCCCTCCCTATACCCTCGAATGTCTCTTGGTAGCTCTTTCTCTGAAAGGGACTCCGGAATCCTCTAGGAGAAGAAAGAAAGGTATATTTCTGTGAGTGGAATGCACACGTCACAAAGCAGCTCCTCAGAAAGCTTCTCTCCAGTTTCTATCTGAAGATGTTTCCTTTCTCACCGTAATCCTAAAAGCGCTCCTGAATAACCCTTAACAGACTAAGCAAAAACAGCGTTACGATACTGCTCAATGAAAATAGAAGCTTAACTGTGAGAGTGGAATTCACGTGACACAGAGCAGTTTCACAGAAAGCTTCCTTCTGGTTTCTCTCTGAGGTTATTTCTTTTTCAGGATATTCTAAAGAGTGTTTCCAAATGTCCTTTCTCAGATTCCACAGAAACAGTGATTTCAAACTGCTAAATCCAAAGAATGGTTTAACTCTATGAGATGAATACAAACATCACAAAATCGTTGCGTAGAAAGAACTCAAACAAATATACAAGAAAAAAACAAACAACCCCATCCAAAAGTGGGGAAAGGATATGAACAGACATTTCTCAAAAGAAGACATTCATACAGCCAACAGAGACATGAAAAAATGCTCATCATCACTCGCCATCAGAGAAATGCAAATCAAAATCACAATGAGATACCATCTCACACCAGTTAGAATGGCAATCATTAAGAAGTCAGGAAACAACAGGTGTTGGAGAGGATGTGGAGAAATAGGAACACTTTTACACTGTTGGTGGGATTGTAAACTAGTTCAACCATTATGAAAAACAGTATGACAATTCCTCAAGGATCTAGAACTAAATGTACCATATGACCCAGCCATCCCACTACTGGGTATATACCCAAAGGATTATAAATTATTCTACTACAAAAACACATGCACACATATGTTTATTGCGGCACTATTCACTATAGCAAAGACTTGGAATCAACCCAAATGTCCATCTGTAACAGACTGGATTAAGAAAATGTGGCACATATACACCATGGAATACTATGCAGCCATAAAAAAGGATGAGTTTGCCTCCTTTGCAGGGACATGGATGCAGCTGGAAACCATCATTCTTAGCAAACTATCACAAGAACAGAAAACCAAACACCGCATGTACTCACTCATAGGTGGGAACTGAACAATGAGATCACTTGGACTTGGGAAGGGGAACATCACACACTGGGGCCTATCATGGGGAGGGCAGAGGAGGGAGGGATTACATTGGGGAGTTATACATGATATAAATGATAAATTGATGGGTGCTGACGAGTTGATGGGTGCAGCACACCAACATGGCATAAGTATACATATGTAACAAACCTGCACGTTATGCACATGTACCCTAGAACTTAAAGTATAATAAAAAAGAAAAAAGAAAAAAAAAAAAGAAAGTTTCTCACCAATTTTCAATGGAAGACATTTCCTTGCTCGACACATTCCTCCCGTTGCCACTTTCTATACATTTGCAGGACCGTCAAAGTCGGACTTTCAAGCTGGGAAATGTAGAGTAAGGTTTAACCCTGTGAAAAGAATGGACACGTCAGAGAGCAGTTTCTTTGAGTGCTTCTTTCTGTTTTTTATTGGACGATATTTCACTTTCTGCCATAGACGTCAATGTGTTCTGAATATCACTGTTTTGGTTTTACAGGAACCGCATTCAAACTGTGCATATGAGAAGAAAGTTATCCTGCCCTGAGTATAATGCACACATCAGCAATTGGTTTCTCCGAAAAATTCTCTCCAATTTTTATCTGACTACATTTCCTTTTTCACCATAGGCCTAAATGTGGTCTGAAATATCCCTTCACGGATCCATCCAAGAGGGAGTTTCCTAGCTGAATAATATAAGGAAAGATTTATCTATGTGAGATGAATAAACATAGCAAAAAGCAGATTCACAGAAACCTTTTTTTCCAGTTTTTATCTGAAGATACTTCCTTTTTCACAATAGTCCTGAATGTGCTCCTGAAGGTCCCTTCGTGGATCCATCCATGACTGTTTAGAAGCTGTGTACTGTAAAGAAAGCTTTAGCTATGTGAGATAATTACACATATCACAGAGCACTTTCCTAGAATGCTGCTTTCTAGTTTTTGTCTGAAGCTATTTCCCTTTTCACTATCGGCATCAACATGCTCCCGAATATCACTCAGTATCTGTTTCTCCAAAAGGATTTCCCAGATGCTGTATGAGAAGAGAGGTATAACACTGTGAGTGGAATGCACACGTCACAAAGCAGTTCCTTGGAAAGCTTCTCTCCAGTTTCGGTCTGAACATATTTCTTTTTTCACTGTAAGCATCAAAGTCCTCCCAAATATCCCATAACACGCTAAACATACACAGGGTTAGAAAACTGCTCAATGAAAAGAGAGGCTATACAGAGTGAGAGGAATTAAGATGACACACAGCAGTTTCACAGAAAGCTTCCTCCTGGTTTTGTCCTGAAGATATTTCTTTCTCCATATTCTAAGGATTGTTCCCAAATGTACTTCCTCAGATTCCACAAAAACAGTGATTTCAATCTGCTCAATCCAAAGAATGATTTAACTCTATGAGACGAATACACACATCATAAAGCAGTTGTTCAGAATGTTTTTCTGTAAGTTTCTTCAGAAGATGTTTCCTTGCTCACCACAAGCCTCCTGGCATCATTAAATATCCCTTCACAGATTCTTCAAAGACAGAGTTTCGAAGCTGGGCAACATAGAGTATGCGTTAATTCTCTGAAGTGAATGCACATATCAGAGAGCAGATTCTTGTACACTTCTTCCTCGAATTTATTTCAGTATATTTCACTATACGCCATAGTCCTCAATGCGCTCCGAAATATCACTTTTTCGGTTTCACAGGAACAGTGTTCAAACGCTGCCTTGTGATAAAAGAGGTATAACTTCCTGAGTGCAAATCATACATCACAAAGAAGTTTCTCAGAAAGCTTCTGTCCAGTTTTATCTGAAGATATTTCCTCTTTCACCATAGGCCTGAATGTGCACCCGAATGTCCCTTCGCCTATCCGTGCATGACGGAGTTTCCAAACTGCGTAACATAAGGAAAGTTTTAACTATGTGAGATGAATAAATATATCTAACACAAAGCAGTTTCACAGAAATCTTCTCTCCAGTTTTTATCTGAGGATATTTCCTTTTTCACCATAGCACTCCCTATACTCCTGTATGTCTCTTGGTTGCTCTTTCTGCAAAAGGGTTTCCGGAATCATCTAGGAGAAAAAAAGTATATTTGTATGAGTGGAATGCACACGTCACAAAGCAGGTCCTCAGAATGCTCTCCTCCAGTTTGTATCTGAAGACGTTTCCTTTCTCACCGTAAGCCTCAAAGTGCTCCTTAATATCCCTTCAGAAAATAAACAAAAACAGTGTTATGATACTGCTCAATGAAAAGAGAACCTTAACTGTGTGAGCAGAATTCACGTGACACAGAGCAGTTTCACAGAAAGCTACCTTCTGGTTTCTCTCTGAGGTTATTTCTTTTTCGGGATATTCTAAAGAGCCTTTCCAAATGTCCTTCCTCAGACTCCACAGAAACAATGATATCAAACTGCTCAATCCAAAGAATGATTTAAATCTGTGAGATGAATAAAAACATCACAAAATAGTTTCCCAGAAAGCTGCTCTCCAACTTTCGATAGAAGACATTTCCGTGCTCCACACAGGCCCCTGGTTGCCACTTACTATCCCTTGGCAGAACACTCAAAGGACGACTTTCCAAGTGCAATATGTAGAGTAAGATTTAACCATCTGAAAAGAATGGACATGTCAGAGACCAGTTTCTTCGAGTGCTTCTTTCTGTTTTTTATTGGACGCCATTTCACTTTTTGCCATAGTCTTCAATGTGCTCTGAATATCACTCTTTTGGTTTTACAGGAACAGTGTTCAAACTCTGCCTTATGAGAAGAAAGTTATAACTCCCTGAGTGGAATGCACACATCACCAAGCAGTTTCTCAGAAAGCTTCTCTCCAGTTTTTATCTGACTATACTTTCTTTTTCACCGTAGGCCCGAATGTGATCCCAAATACCCTTGGCTGCTCCATCCACAAGGGAGTTTCCAAGCTGCATAATGTAAAGTAAGCCTCATGTATGTGAGATGAACACACATAGCAAAAAGCCTATTCAAATAAAGCTTCCTTCCAGATTTTCTCTGAAGATATTTCCTTTTTCACCATACTCCTGAAAGTGCCCCCGAAAGTCCGTTCATGGACCCTTCCATGACAGGTTCCATGCTGTGTAATGTAAAGAAAGCTTTATCTATGTGAGATGATTACACATAGCACAGAGTAGTTTCCCAGAAAGCTTCTTTCCAGTTTTTGTCAGAGACTATTTCCCTTTTCACCATCGGCATCAACATGCTCCCGAATATCACTAGTTACCTGTTTTTTATTGGACGACATTTCACTTTTTGCCATAGTCTTCAATATGCTCCGAATATCACTCTTTTGGTTTACAGGAACAGTGTCCAAACTGTGCCTTATGAGAAGAAAGTTATAACTTCCTGAATGGAGTGCACACATCACCAAGCAGTTTCTCAGAAAAATTCTCTCCAGTTTTTATCTGACTATATTTCCTATTTCACCATAGGGCCGAATGTGATTCCAAATATCCCTTCACGGATCCATCCAAGAGGTACTTTCCAAGCTGCGGAATGCAAAAAACCTTCATCTATGTGAGATAAATAAACACAGGAAAAAGCAGATTCACAGAAAGTTGTTTCCAGTTTTTACTGAAGATATTTCCTTTTTCACCATAGCCCTGAATGCGCTCCTGAAGGTCTCTTCGTCGATCCGTCCATGACAGCTTGTAAGCTGCGTAATGTAAGGAAAGTGTTATGTATGTGAGATGATTACACATAACACAGAGTAGTTT
The DNA here is from genome assembly GCF_009764315.1 of Trachypithecus francoisi. Lineage (NCBI taxonomy): Eukaryota > Metazoa > Chordata > Mammalia > Primates > Cercopithecidae > Trachypithecus > Trachypithecus francoisi. Next base: position 495,209 of record NW_022680515.1, read on the forward strand.
CCTAGAAAGCTTCTTTGCAGTTTTTGTCTGAGGCTATTTCCCTTTTTACCATTGGCATCAACATGCTCCCGAATATCACTTGGTACCTGTTTCTCCAAAAGGGTTTCCCTGACGATGTATGAGAAGAGAAGCATAACATTGTGAGTGGAATGCACACGTTACAAAGCAGTTCCTCGGAAAGATTCTCTCCAGTTTCCGTCTGAACATATTTCCTTTTTTGCCGTAAGCCTCAAAGTGTTCCCGAATATCCCGTGACATGCTACACATACACAGGGTTAGAAAACGGCTCAAAAGAGAGGCTTAACTGGGCGAGAGGAATTAAGATGACGCAGAGCAGTTTCACAGAAAGCTTCCTTCTGGATTTACCTGAGGATATTTCTTTCTCCATATTCTAAGGATCATTTCCAAATGTCCTTCCTCAGATTCCAAAATACCAGTGATTTCAAGCTGCTCAATCCAGAGAATGGTTTAATTCTATGAGGTGAATACACACACGCAAAGCAGTTGCTCAGAAAGTTTCTCTGCAGGTTTCATCGGAAGATGTTTCTTTGCTCACCACAAACCTCCGGGCGTCACTAAATATCCCTTCACAGTTTCTTCAAACAGAGAGTTTCAAAATTGGGAAATATAGAGTAAGCATTAACTCTGTGAATTGAATGCACATATCAGAGAGCAAATTCTTAGAATGCTTCTTCCTCAATTTTATTTCAGTATATTTCACTGTTCTCCATAGTCCTCAATGCGCTCTGAAATACCGCTTTTTCGGTTTCGCAGGAACAGAGTTCAAACACTGACTTGTGAGAAAAGAGGTATAACTCCATGATTGGAATGCACACATCACAAAGTAATTTCTCAGAAATCTTCTATCCAGTTTTTACCTGAAGATATCTCCTCTTTCACCGTAGGCCTGAATGTGCTCCCGAATGTCCCTTCGCGGATCCGTGTATGAAGCAGTATCTGAACAGGGTAATACAAGAAAAGTTTTAACTATGCGAGATGAATGAATATATCTAACACAAAGCAGTTTCACTGAAAGTTTCCTTTTGGATTTTACCTGAGGATATTTCTGTGGGCATATTCTAAGGATCATTCCCAAATGTCCTTCCACAGAAGCCACAAAAACAGTGATTTCAAGCTGCTGTATACAAAGAATGGTTTAACTCTATGAGACGAATTCACACATCGCAAAGCAGTTCCTCAGGAAGTTTCTCTGCAGGCTTCATCGGAAGACGTTTCTTTGCTCACCACAACCCTCCGGACGTCACTAAATATCACCTCACAGATTCTTCAAAGACAGAATTTTGAAACTGAACAACATAGAGTAAGCATTACCACTGTGAAGTGAATGCACATATCAGAGAGCAGATTCTTGGAACGCTTCTTCCTCGATTTTATTTCAGTATATTTCACTATTCGCCATAGCCCTGAATGTGCTCCAAAATAACACTTTTTCCATTTCACAGGAACAGTGTTCAAACAGTGCCTTGTGAGAAGAGAGGTAAAACTCCCTGAGTGGAATGCATACATCACAGAGTAGATTCTCAGAAAGCTTCTATTTAGTTTAATCTAAAGATATCTCCTCTTTCACCGTAGGCCTGAATGTGCTCTTGAATGTCCCTACATGCATCCGTTCATGACAAAGTTTCCAGACTGCATAATATAAGAAAAGTTTTAGATATGCGAGTTGCATAAATATATATAACAAAAGGCAGTTACGCAGAAATCTTTCCAGTTTTTGTCCAAGGATATTTCCTTTTTCTCCTTAGCCATCCCTATACTCCCAAATGTCTCTTGCTAGCTTTTTCTCCAGAAAGGATTCCAGAATCCTCGATGAGAAGAAAGGTATATTTCTGTGAGTGGAATGCACACGTCACAAAGCAGCTCCCCTGAAAGCTTCTCTCCAATTTCTATATGAAGACGTTTCCTTTCTCATGGTAAGCCTCAAAGAGGTCCAGAATATCCCTTCACAGACTAAACAAAAACAGTGTTATGATACTGCTCAATGAAAAGAGAAACTTCACTGTGTGAGTGGAATTCACGTGACCAAGAGCAGTTTCACAGAAAGCTTCCTTCTGGTTTCTCTCTGAGGTTATTTCTTTTTCAGGATATTCTAAAGAGCGTTTCCAAATGTCCTTTCTCAGATTCCACAGAAACAGTGATTTCAAACTGCTCAATCCAAAGAATGATTTAACTCTGTGAGATGAATACAAACATCACAAAAGAGTTGCGCTGAAAGCTTCTCTCCAATTTTCGATGGAAGTTGTTTCCTTGCTCAACACTGGCCTCTGGTTGCCACTTACCATCCCTTCGCAGAAACCTCAAAGACTCACTTTCAAACTGGGAAATGTAGAGTAAGCTTTAACCCTGTGAAAAGAAGGGACATGTCAGAGAGCAGTTTCTTTGAGTGCTTCTTTCTGTTTTTTATTGGACATCATTTCACTTTTTGCCATAGTCTTCAATGTGCTCTGAATATCACCCTTTTGGTTTTACAGGAACAGTGTTCAAACTGTGCCTTATGAGAAGAAAGTTATAACTCTGTGAGTGGAATGCACTCATCACAAAGCAGTTTCTCAGAAACCTTCTCTCCAGTTTTTATCTGACTCTATTTCCTATTTCAGCATAGGCCAGAATGCAATCCTGAGTATCTTTTTGCAGATCCATCCACGGTGGAGTTTCCAAGCTGCGTAATGTAAGGAAAGCTTCATTTATGTGAGATGAATAATCATAGCAAAAAGCAGATTCACAGAAAGCTTCTTTACAGTTTGTATCTGAATATATTTCCTTTTTCACCATAGTCCACAATGTGGTCCCGAAAGTCCCTTCCTGGATCCGTCCGTGACAGTTTCCAAGCTGCGTAATGTAAAGAAAGCTTTTTCTATGAGAGAAGATTACAAATATCACAGAGCATTTTCCTAGAAAGCTTCTTTCCAGTTTTTGTCTGAGGCTATTTCCCTTTTCACCATCAGGAGCAACATGCTCCCGAATATCTCTTGGTACATGCTTCTCCAAAAGGGTTTCACCGATGCTGTATGAGAAGTGAGGTATAACACTGTTACTGGAATGCACACGTCACAAAGCAGTTCTTCGGAGAGCTTCTTTCCAGTTTCGGTCTGAACATATTTCCTTTCACACCATTACCCTCAAAGTGCTCCCAAATATCCTATCACACGGTAAACATACACAGGGTTAGAAAACTGCTCAATGAAATGGGAGACTTAAATTAGCGAGAGGAATTAAGACGATGCAGAGCAGCTTCACAGAAAGCTTCCTTCTGGATTTTACCTGAGGATATTTCTTTCTCCATATTCTAAGGATCGTTCTCAAATGTCCTTCCTCAGATTCCACACAAACAGTTATTTAAGGCTACTCAATCCAAAGAATGGTTTAACCCTATGAAACGAATACACACATCACAAAGCAGTTGCTCAGAAAGTTTCTCTGCAGGTTTCATCGGAAGTTGTTTCCTCACTCACCACAATCCTCCAGGCGTCACTAAATATCCCTTCACAGATTCTTCAAAGACAGAGTTGTGAAACTGGGAGACATAGAGTAAACATTAACTGTGTGAAGTGAATACACATATCAGAGAGCAGGTTCTTGGAACCCTTCTTCCTCGATTTCATTTCAGTATATTTCACTATTCGCCATAGTCCTTAATGTGCTCGGAAATATCACTCTTTCAGTGTCACAGGAACAGTGTTCAAACCCTGCCTTGTGAGAAAAGACACATGACTTCCTGAGTGGAATGCATACATCACAAAGTAGTTTCCCCTAAGACTTCTATCCAGTTTTATGTGAAGATATCTCCTCCTTCACCGTAGGCCTGAATGTGCTCCCGAATGTGCCTTCATGGATCCGTGCATGACAGAGTTTCCAAACTGCGTAATATAAGAAAAGATTTAACTATACGAGATTAATAAATATATCTAACACTAAGCAGTTTCGCAGAAATCTTCTTTCCAGGTTTGTCTGAGGATATTTCCTTTTTCACCATAGCCATCCCTATACTCCTGAATGTCTCTTGGTAGCTCTTTCTCCAAAGGGGATTCCGAAATCCTCCATGAGAAGAGAGGTATATTTCTGTGAGTGGAATGCACACGTCACAAAGCAGCTCCTCAGAAAGCTTCTTTCTAGTTTCTATCTGAAGACGTTTCCTTTCTCACCATAAGACTTAATGCAACTCTGAATATCCCTTTGCAGACTGAACATAAACAGTGTTGTGATGCTGCTCACTGAAAAGAGAAGCTGAACTGTGAGAGCGGAATTCAAGTGACACAGAGTAGTTTCACAGAAAGCTTCCTTCTGCTTTCTCTCTGAGGTTGTTTCTTTTACAGGGTATTCTAAATAGCCTTTCCAAACGTCCTTTCTCAGATTCCACAGAAAGTGTGATTTCACACTGCTCAATCCAAAGAATGATTTCACTCTGTGAGATGAATACAAACATCACAAAAGAGTTGCTCAGAAAGCTTCTCTCCAATTTTCGATGGTAGACATTTCCTCACTCACACAGGCCTCTGCTTGCCACTTACCAACCCTTCACAGAATCCTCAAAGACCGATTTTCAAACTGGGAAAAGTAGAGTAAGCTTCAACCCTGTGAAAAGAATGGACATGTCAGAGAGCAGTTACTTCGAGTGCTTTTTCCTGTTTTTTTTTTTTGGACGACATTTCACTTTTTGCCACATTCCTCAGTGTGCTCCGAATATCACTCTTTTGGTTTTACAGGAACAGTGTTCAAACTGTGCTTTAGGAGAAGAAAGTCATAAGTCCCTGAGAGGAATGCACACATCACCAAGCAGTTTCTCAAAAAGCTTCTCTCCAGTTTTTATCTGAGTATATTTCCTATTTCACCATAGGTCTGAATGTGATCCCAAATATCTCTTCGTGGGTCAATCCACGAGGGAGTTTCCAAGCTGCATAATTTATAGAAAGCTTTGTCTATGTGAGATTATTAAACATATCACAGAGTAGTTTCCCAGAAAGCTTCTTTCCAGTTTTTGTCTGAGGCTATTTTGCTTTTCACCATCAGCATGAACATGTTCCCGAATATCACTTGGTACCTGTTTCTCCGAAAGGGTTTCCCCAACGGTCTATGAGAAGAGAAGTATAACATTGTGAGTGGAATACACACGTCACAAAGCAGTTCCTCAGAAAGGTTCTCTCCAGTTTCGGTCTGAACATATTTCCTTTTTCACCGTTAGCCTCATAGTACTCCCAAATATCCGATCACACGCTATCCATACAAAGGGTTAGAAAATTGCTCAATGAAAAGAGAGGCTTAACTGTGTGAGCGGAATTCATGTGGCATAGAGCAGTTTCACAGAAAGCTTCCTTCTGGTTTCTCTCTGAGGTTACTTCTTTTTCAGGATATTCTAAAGATCGTTTCCAAATGTCCTTTCTCAGATTCCACAGAAACAGTGATTTCAAACTGCTCAATCCAAAGAATGATTTAACTCTATGAGGTGAATACAAACATCACAAAACAGTTACGCAGAAAGCTTCTCTCCAATTTTCGATGGAAGACATTTCCTTGCTCGACACAGGCCTCTGGCTGCCTGTTACTATTCCTTCACAGAACCCTTAACGACCGACTTTCAAACTGGGAAATATAGAGTATGCTTTAACCTCTTAAAAGAATGGACATGTGAGAGAGCAGTTTCTTCGAGTGCTTCTTTCTGTTTTTTATTGGACAACATTTCACTTTTTGCCAAAGACTTGAATGTGCTCTGTTTATCACTCTTGGTTTTACAGAAACATTGTTCAAACTCTGCCTTATGAGAAGAAAGATATAACTCCCTTAGTGGGATGCACACACACCAAGCAGTTTCTCAGAAACCTTCTCTCCAGTTTTTATCTGACTATATTTCCTATTTGACCATAGGCCCGAATGTGATCCCAAATATCCCTTCGTGGATCCATCCACTAGGGAGTTTCCAAGCTTTGTAATGTAAAGAAAGTTTCATCTATGTGAGATGAATAAACATAGCAAAATCAGATTCACAGAATGCTTCTTTCCAGTTTTTAACTGAAGATATTTCCATTTTTACCATTGTCCTGGATGTGCTCCCGATTATCCCTTCGTGGATTCTTCCATTACAGATTCTGAGCTGTGTAATGTAAAGAAAGCTTTATCTATGTGAGATGATTACACATATCACAGAGTTCTATCCTAGAAAACTTTTTCCAGTTTTTGTCTGAGGATATTTTTCTTCTCACCATCGGTATCAACATGTTCCCAAATATCACTTGATACATGTTCCTCCAAACGTGTTTCCCCGACGCCGAATGAGAGGAGAGGTATAACACTGTGAGTGGAATGTACATGTCACAAAGCAGTTCCTCGGAAATCTTTTCTCTGGTTTCAGTCTGAACATATTTCCTTTTTCAACGTAAGCCTCAAAGTGATCCCGAATATCCAATCAAATGCTAAACATACACAGGGTTAGAAAACTGCTCAAAAGGCGGAGCAAGATGGCCGAATAGGAGCAGCTCCAGTCTCCAACTCCCAGCGCGAGTGACACAGAAGACCGGTGATTTCTGCATTTTCAACTGAGGTACTCGGGTCATCTCTCTAGGGAGTGCCGGACAATCGGTGCTGGTCAGCTGCTGCAGCCTGACCAGCGTGAGCTGAAGCAGGGCGAGGCATCGCCTCACCTGGAAGCGCAAGGGGGAAGGAAATCCGTTTTCCTAGCCAGAGGAACTGAGACACATAACACCTGGAAAATCGGGTAACTCCCACCCCAATACTGCACTTTAAGGAAACAGGCACACCAGGAGAATATATCCCACACCTGGCCGGGAGGGTCCCACGCCCACGGAGCCTCCCTCACTGCTAACACAGCAGTCTGCCGCGATCTATCCGCAAGGTAGCAGCGAGGCTGGGGGAGCGGCACCCGCCATTGCTGAGGCTTAAGTAGGTAAACAAAGCCACTGGGAAGCTCGAACTGGGTGGAGCTCACAGCAGCTCAAGGAAACCTGCCTGTCTCTGTAGACTCCACCTCTGGGGACAGCCACAGCTGAGGTCCAATAGGGAAGCAGCGGGGGCGGTGCAGAGGCGAACGACTCTGTCTGACAGCTTTGGGGAGAGTCGTGGATCTCCCAACGTGGAGGTTGAGATCCGAGAACGGACGACTGCCTGCTCAGGTGGGTCCCTGACCCCTGAGTAGCCTAGCTGGGAGACATCCCCCACTAGGGGCAGTCTGACACCCCACACCTCACAGGGTGGAGTCATCCCTGAGAGAAACTTCCAAGGAAGAATCAGACAGGTACACTCGCTGTTCAGCAATATTTTATCTTCGGCAATGCTGCTGATACCCAGGCAAACAGGGTCTGGAGTGGACCTCAAGCAATCTCCAACAGACCAACAGACAGTCCTTCTGACTGTCAGACGGAAAACTATCAAACAGGAAGGACACCTACACCAAAACCCCATCAGTACGTCACCATCGTCAAAGACCAGAGACAGATAAAACCAAAAAGATGGGGAAGAAGCAGGGCAGAAAAGATGGAAATGCAAAAAATAAGAGCGCATCTCCCCCTGCAAAGGAGTGCAGCCCATTGCCAGCAACGGATCAAAGCTGTTCAGAGAATGACTTTGATGAGATGAGATAAGAAGGCTTCAGTCCATCAAACTTCTCAGAGCTAAAGGAGGAATTACGTACCCAGCGCAAAGAAACTAAAAATCTTGAAAAAGAGTGGAAGAATTGACAGCTAGACTAATTAATGCAGAGAAGATCATAAACGAAATGACAGAGATGAAAACCATGACACGAGAAATACGTGACAAATGCACAAGCTTCAGTAACCGACTCCATCAACTGGAAGAAAGAGTATCAGCGATTGAGGATCAAATGAATGAATGAAGTGAGAAGAGAAACCAAAGAAAAAAGAAGAAAAAGAAATGAACAAAGCCTGCAAGAAGTATGGGATTATGTAAAAAGACCAAATCTACATCTGATTGGGGTGCCTGAAAGTGAGGGGGAAAATGGAACCAAGTTGGAAAACACTCTTCAGGATATCATCCAGGAGAACTTCCCCAACCTAGTAGGCAGGCCAACTTCAAATTCAGGAAATACAGAGAACGCCACAAAGACTCCTGAGAAAAGCAACTCCAAGACACATAATTGCCAGATTCACCAAAGTTGAAATGAAGGAAAAAATCTAAGGGCAGCCAGAGAGAAAGGTCGGGTTACCCACAAGGGAAGCCCATCAGACTAACAGCAGACCTCTCGGCAGAAACTCTACAAGCCAGAAGAGAGTGGGGGCCAATATTCAACGTTCTTAAAGAAAAGAATTTTCAACCCAGAATTTCATATCCAGCCAAACTAAGCTTCATCAGTGAAGGAGAAATAAATCCTTTACAGATAAGCAAATGCTTAGAGATTTTGTCACCACCAGGCCTGCCTTACAAGAGACCCTGAAGGAAGCCCTAAACATGGAAAGGAACAACCAGTAATAACCATTGCAAAAACATGCCAAAATGTAAAGACCATCGAGGCTAGGAAGAAACTGCATCAACTAATGAGCAAAATAACCAGTTAATATCATAATGACAGGATCAAGTTCACACATAACAATATTAACCTTAAATGTCAACGGACTAAATGCTCCAATTAAAAGACACAGACTGGCAAACTGGATAAAGAGTCAAGACCCATCAGTCTGCTGTATTCAGGAGATCCATCTCACATGCAGAGACATACATAAGCTCAAAATAAAGGGATGGAGGAAGATCTACCAAGCAAACGAACAAAAAAAAAGCAGGGTTTGCAATCCTAGTCTCTGATCAAACAGAATTTAAACCATCAAAGATCAAAAGAGACAAAGAAGGCCATTACATAATGGTAAAGGGATCAATTCAACAGAAGAGCTAACTCTCCTAATATATATGCACCCAATACAGGAGCACCCAGATTCATAAAGCAGTCCTTAGAGACCTACAAAGAGACTTAGACTCCCATACAATAATAATGGGAGATTTCAACACTCCACTGTCAACATTAGACAGATCAATGAGACAGAAAGTTAACAAGGATCCAGGAATTGAACTCATCTCTGCACCAACGGACCTAATAGACATCTATAGAACTCTCCACCCCAAATCAACAGAATATAATTCTTCTCAGCACCACATCACACTTATTCCAAAATTGACCACATAATTGGAAGTAAAGCACTCCTCAGCAATGTACAAGATCAGAAATTATAACAAACTGTCTCTCAGACCACAGTGCAATCAAACTAGAACTCAGGACTAAGAAACTCAATCCAAACCACTCACTACATGGAAACTGAACAACCTGCTCCTGAATGACTACTGGGTACATAACGAAATGAAAGCAAAATAAAGATATTCTTTGAAACCAATGAGAACAAAGATACAACATACCAGAATCTCTGGGACACATTTAAAGCAGTGTGTAGAGGGAAATTTAGAGCACTAAATGCCCACAAGAGAAAGCAGGAAAGATCTAAAATTGACACTTTAGCATCACAATTAAAAGAACTAGAGAGGCAAGAGCAAACACATTCAAAAGCTAGCAGAAGGCAAGAAATAACTAAGATCAGAGCAGAACTGAAGGAGATAGAGACACAAAAAGCCCTCCAAAAATCAATGAATCCAGGAGTGGTTTTTTGAAAAGATCAACAAAATTGACAGACCGCTAGCAAGACTAATAAAGAAGAAAAGAGAGAGGAATCAAATAGACGCAATAAAAAATGATAAAGGGATATCACCACCGACCCACAGTAATACAAACCCATCAGAGAACTATAAATGCCTACGCAAATCAACTAGAAAAGCTAGAAGAAATGGATAATTTCCTGGACACTTACACTCTCCAAGACTGAACCAGGAAGAAGTTGAATCCCGAATAGACCAATAACAGGCTCTGAAATTGAGGCATAATTATAGCCTACCCGAAAAAAGTCCAGGACAAGATGGATTCACAGCTGAATTCTACCAGAGGTACAAGGAGGAGCTGGTACCATTCCTTCTGAAATTCCAATCAATAGAAAAAGAGGGAATCCTCCCTAACTCATTTTATGAGGCCAACATCATCCTGATACCAAAGCCTGGCAGAGACACAACAAAAAAGAGAGATTTTAACCAATATCCTGATGAACATCGATGCAAAAATCCTCAATAAAATACTGTCAAACCGGATTCAGCAGCACATCAAAAAGCTTATCCACCATGATCAAGTGGGCTTCATCCCTGGGATGCAAGGCTGGTTCAACATTCGCAAATCAATAAACGTAATCCAGCATATAAACAGAACCAAAGACAAGAACCACATGATTATCTCAATAGATGCAGAAAAGGCTTTTGACAAAATTCAACAGCCCTTCATGCTAAAAACGCTCAATAAATTCGGTATTGATGGAACGTACCTCAAAATAATAAGAGCTATTTACGACAAACCCACAGCTAATATCATACTGAATGGGCAAAAACTGGAAAAATTCCCTTTGAAAACTGGCACAAGACAGGGATGCCCTCTCTCACCACTCCTATTCACATAGTGTTGGAAGTTCTGGCTAGGGCAATCAGCAAGAGAAAGAAATCAAGGGTATCCAGTTAGGAAAAGAAGAAGTCAAATTGTCCCTGTTTGCAGATGACATGATTGTATATTTAGAAAACCCCATCGTCTCAGCCCAAAATCTCCTTAAGCTGATAAGCAACTTCAGCAAAGTCTCAGGATACAAAATTAATGTGCAAAAATCACAAGCATTCTTATACACCAGTAACAGACAAGCAGAGAGCCAAATCAGAATTAACTTCCATTCACAATTGCTTCAAAGAGAATAAATACCTAAATCCAGCTTGCAAGGATGTCAAGGACCTCTTCAAGGAGAACTACAAACCATTGCTCAGTGAAATCAAAGAGGACACAAACAATGGAAGAACATACCATGCTCATGGATAGGAAGAATCAATATCGTGAAAATGGCCATACTGCCCAAGGTGATTATAGATTCAATGCCATCCCCATCAAGCTACCAATGACTTTCTTCACAGAATTGGAAAAAACTGCTTTAAAGTTCATATGGAACCAAAAAAAGCCCGCATTGCCAAGACAATCCTAGGTCAAAAGGACAAAGCTGGAGGCGTCATGCTACCTGACTTCAAACTATACTACAAAGCTACAGTAACCAAAACAGCATGGTACTGGTACCACAACAAGAAATAGACCAATGGACAGAACAGAGTCCTCAGAAATAATACCACACATCTACAGCCATCTGATCTTTGACAAACCTGAGAGAAACAAGAAATGGAAAGGATTCCCTATTTAATAAATGGTGCTGGAAAATTGGCTAGCCATAAGTAGAAAGCTGAAACTGGATCCTTTCCTTACCCCTTATACGAAGATTAATTCAAGATGGATTAGAGACTTAAATGTTAGACCTAATACCATAAAACCCTAGAAGAAAACCTAGGTAGTACCATTCAGGACATAGGCATGGGCAAGGACTTCATGTCTAAAACACCAAAAGCAACGGCAGCAAAAGCCAAAATGGACAAATGGGATCTCATTAAACTAAAGAGCTTTTGCACAGCAAAAGAAACTACCATCAGAGTGAACAGGCAACCTACAGAATGGGAGAAAATTTTTGCAACCTACTCATCTGACAAAGAGCTAATATCCAAATCTACAAAGAACTCAACAAATATACAAGAAAAAAACAAACAACCCCATCAAAAAGTGGGAAAGGATATGAACAGACATTTCTCAAAAGAAGACATCCATACAGCAACAGACACATGAAAAAATGCTCGTCATCACTGGCCATCAGAGAAATGCAAATCAAAACCACAATGAGATACCATCTCACACCAGTTAGAATGGCAATCATTAAAGTCAGGAAACAATAGATGTTGGAGAGGATGTGGAGAAATAGGAACACTTTTACACTGTTGGTGGGATTGTAAACTCTTCAACATTATGGAAAACAGTATGGCGATTCCTCAAGGATCTAGAACTAGATGTACCATATGACCCAGCCATCCCACTACTGGGTATATACCCAAAGGATTATAAATTACTCTACTACAAAGACACATGCACATGTATGTTTATTGCGGCACTATTCACAATAGCAAAGACTTGGAATCAACCCAAATGTCCATCTGTACAGACTGGATTAAGAAATTGTGGCACATATACACCATGGAATACTATGCAGCCATCAAAAAGGATGAGTTTGCGTCCTTTGTAGGGACATGGATGCAGCTGGAAACCATCATTCTTAGCAAACTATCACAAGAAGAGAAAACCAAACACTGCATGTTCTCACTCATAGGTGGGAACTGAACAATGAGATCACTTGGACTCGGGAAGAGGACATCACACACTGGGGCCTATCAGGGGGAGGGGGGAGGAGGGAGGGATTGCATTGGGGAGTTATACATGATATAAACGTTATGCACATGTACCCTAGAACTTAAAGTATAATGAAAAATAAAAATAAAAAATAAAACAATTAAATTAAATTAAATTAAATTAAATTTAAAAAAAAGAAAAGACTTAGGAATAAATTTAATAAAAGGTGAAAGACCTTTTTTTCACCTTTATATTGTTTCACTGAAAACTATAAAACCTTCACAAAAAATTGAGGAAGACAGAAATAAGATATCCCACATTCATGGATTTAAATGATTAATATTGTTAAAATGTCTATACTATCCAAAGCAATTTACAGATTCAATACCCTTCCTATCAAAATTTATTGTCATTTTTCATAGGAGTAAAAAAAAATCCTAAAGTTAATATGGAAACACACAAGAACCCCAAATAACTAAGGCAATATTGTACAAAAAGAACAAAGTGCAAGTATCACACTACCTGATTTTAAATTATACTACAAATCTGTGGTAATAAAACAGCATGCTACTGGCCAAAAAAGAAGAAAGAAAGAAGAAGAGAGAGAGAAGAGAGAGAGAGAGAGATAAAGAAGAGGAAAAGAAAGAAAGAAGAAAGAAAGAAAGAAAGAAAGAAAGAAAGAAGAAAGAAAGAAAGAAAAGAAAGGAAAGAAAGAAAGAAAGAAAGAAAGAAAGAAAGAAAGAAAAGAAAGAAAGAAAGAAAGAAAGAAAGAAAGAAAGAAAGAAAGAACGAACGAACGATCGAACGAACGAAAGAAAGAAAGAAAGAAGGGAAGGAAGGAAGGAAAGAAAGAAAAAGAAATCAATGAATGGAACAGAACAGATAGTCCAGAAGTGAACCCATGCATGTATGGTCAATTGATTTTCAACAAAGCTGTCAAGAATACATAATGAGAAAAAAAACAGTCATTTCAATAAATGGTGTTGGGAGAACGATACAGCTGCATTCAGAAGAATGAAATATCTCATACTATATACAAAAATGAACGCGAAATGGATTATAAAAACTTAAATGTAAAACCAGAAACTGTAAAACTGCCAGAGGAAAACATAGGGAAAACTATATGACATTGATTTGGACAATGATTTTTTTGGATTTGACCCCCAAAACACAGGCAACATAAGCAAAAATAGACAAACAGAATTACATCAAACTAAACAGGTTCTGCACAGCAAAGGAAATAATTAAGCATGCAGAGACGACCTAGGATAGTTTTAGATGGGAAGATACTAAAACACTAAGATCGCCTTATTGTGTTTTATAAGCAGAGAATGATTTCTGGCTGTATCCCAAGTCTTTTCAAATGTCTACGTTGCTATCAGAATTTCCACCAAATAGATTCTCACTTATTTTTCTGTTTTTGACACATTTTCTTAATAGAATATTTGGAGACACCCTTGATTAAAAGCCACAAAGTACCTCAGTAAAAAAAAAAAAAAAAAAAAAAAAAAAAAAACTGCTCAAAAAAAGAGAGGCTTAACTGAGCGAGAGGAATTAAGACGACAAAGAGCAGTTTCACAGAAAGCTTCCTTCTGGATTTTAAATGAGGATATATCTTTCTCCATGTTCTAAGGATCGTTCCCAAATGTCCTTCCTCAGATTCCACAAAAACAGTGATTTCAAGCTGCTCCATCCAAAGTATGGTTTAACTCTATGAGACGAATACACACATCACAAAGCCTCATTGCTCAGAAAGTATCTCTGCAGGTTTCATCGGAAGACATTTCCTTGCTCACCAGAAGCCTCCGGGCGTCACTAAATATCCCTTCACAGATACTTCAAAGACAGAGTTTCGAAACTGGGCAACATAGAGTAAGCATTAACTCTGCGAAATAAATGCACATATCAGAGAGCAGATTCTTGGAACGCTTCTTTCTCGATTTTATTCCAGTATATTTCACTATTCGCCATAGTCCTCATTGCGCTCCAAAATATCACATTTTCGGTTTCACAGGAACAGTGTTCAAACACTGCCTTGTGAGAAAAGAGATACAGCTCCCTGAGTGGGATGCACACATCACAAAATAGTTTCGCAAAACCTTCTATTCAGTTTTTATCTGAAGATATTTCCTCTTTCACCGTAGGCCTGAATGTGCTCCCGAATGTCCCTTCGCAGATCCATAAATGATGGAGTTTCCAATCTGCGTAATTTAAGAAAAATTTTAAGTATGTGACATGAATCAACATATCTAACACAAAGCATATTCACAGAAATCTTCTTTCCAGTTTTTGTGTGAGGATATTTCCTTTTTCACCATAGTCATCCCTTTACTCCCGAATGTCTCTTGGTAGCATTTTCTCCAAAAGGGATTCCAGAATCCTCTATGAGTAGAAAAGATATATTTCTGTGAGGGGAATGCACAAGTCACAAAGCAGCTCCTCAGAAAACTTCTCTCCAGTTTCTATATGAAGACGTTTCCTTTCTCACGGAAGCCTCAAAGCGCTACAGAATATCCCTTTTGTAGACTAAACAAAAACAGTGTTATGATACTGCTCAATGGAAAGGGAAGCTTAACTGTCTGAGTGGAATTTACGTGACACAGAGCAGTTTCACAGAAAGCTTCCTTCTGGTTTCTCTCTGAGGTTATTCCTTTTTCAGGATATTCTAAAGTGCGTTTCCAAATGTCTTTTCTCAGATTCCACAGAAACAGCAATTTCAAACTGCTCAATTTAAAGAATGGTTTAACTCTATGAGATGAATACAAACGTCACAAAAGAGTTGCGCAGAAACCTTCTCTCCAATTTTCGATGGAAGACATTTCCTTGCTCGACACAGGCCTATGGTTGCCACTTCCTAACCCTTCGCAGAACCCTCAAAGAATGACTTTCCAACTGCAAAATGTAGAGTAAGCTTTAACCCTGTGAAAAGAATAGACACGTCAGAGAGCAGTTTTTTCGAGGGCTTCTTTCGGTTTTTTATTGGACGACATTTCACATTTTGCCATAGTCTTCAATGTGCTCTGAATATCAATCTTTTGATTTTACAGGAACAGTGTTCAAACTGTGCCTCATGAGAAGAAATTGATATCTGCCTGAATGGAATGCACACATAACCATGCAGTTTCTCAGAAAACTTCTCTCCAGTTTTTATCTGACTATATTTCCTATTTCACCATAGGCCCAGATGTGATTTTAAATATCCCTTCATGGATACATCCACGAGGGAGTTTCCAAGCTGTGTAACGTAAAGAAAGCTTCATCTATGTGGGATAAATACACATAGCAAAAAGCAGTTTCACAGAAAGCTTCTTTCCAGTTTTTGTCTGAGGCTATTTCACTTTTCACCATCAGCATCAACATGCTGCCAAATATCACTTGGTACCTGTTTCTCGAAAACGGTTTCCCCAACGCAGTATGAGAAGAGAGGTATAAAACTGTGAGTGGAATGCACACCTCACAAAGCAGTTCCTCTGAAAGGTTCTCTCCAGTTTCGGTCTGAATATATTTCCTTTTTCACCATTAGTATCAAAGTGCTCTGGAATATCCCATCACAAGGTAAACATACACTGGGTTAGAAAATTGCTCAATGAAAAGGGAGGCTTAGCTGAGTGATAGGAATTAAGAAGACACAGAGCAGTTACACAGAAAGCTTCCTTCTGGATTTTACCTGAGGATATTTCTTTCTCCATATGGTAAGGATCATTCCCAAATGTCCTTCCTCAGATGCCACAAGAACAGTGATTTCAAGCTACTCAATCCAAAGAATGGTTTAACTCTATGGGACGAATATACACAATGCAAAGCAGTTGCTCAGAATGTTTCTCTGCAGGTTTCATCAGAGGACATTTTCTTGCTCTCCACAAGCCTCCAGGTGTCACTAAATATCCTTTCACAGATTCTTCAACGACAGAGTTTTGAAACTGTGCAACATAGAGTAAGCATTAACTCTGTGAAGTGAATGCACATATCAGAGAGCAGATTCTTGGAATGCTTCTTCCTCTATTTTATTTCAGCATATTTCACTATTCGCCATAGTCCTCAATGTGGTCCGAAATATCACTTTTTCCGTTTCACAGGCACAGTGTTCAAACGCTGCCTCATGAGAAAAGAGGTATAGCTCCCTGAGTGGAATGAATACATCACAAAATAGTTTTTCAGAAAGCTCTATCCAGTTTTATCTGAAGCTATCTCCTCTTTGATTGTAGGCCTGAATGTGCTCCCGAAGGTCCCTTCGCAGATCCGTGCATGACGGAGTCTCCAAACTGCATAATATAAGAAAAGTTTTAACTATGTGAGATGAATAAATATAACTAAAACAAATCAGTATCACAGAAATCTTCTTTCCAGTTTTTGTCTGAGGGTATTTCCTTTGTCACCAGTGCCGTCCCTATACTCCTGAATGTCTCTTGGTAGCTTTTTCTTCAAAAAGGTATTCCGGAATCCTCTATGACAAGAAAGGCATATTTCTGTGAGTGGAATGCACACGTCACAAAGCAGCTCCACAGAAAGCTTCTCTCCAGTTTCTATCTGAAGACGTTTCCTTTCTCACCGTAAGTCTCAAAGCGCTCCTGAATATCCCTTCACAGACTAAACAAAAAGAGTGTTATGATACTACTCAATGAAAAGAGAAGCTTTACTGTGTCAGCAGAATTCACGTGACACAGAGCAGTTTCTCAGAAAGCTTCCTTCTGGTTTCTCTCTGAGGTTATTTCTTTTCAGGATATTTTAAAAAGTATTTCCAAATGTCCTATCTCAGATTCCACAGAAACAGTGATTTCAAACTGCTCAATACAAGGAACGATTTAACACTATCAGATGAATACAAACATCACAAAAGAGTTTCTCAGAAAGCTTCTCTCTAATTTTGAATGGAAGACATTGCCTGGCTCGACAGAGGCTTCTGGTTGCCACTTATTATCCCTTCGCAGAACTCTCAAAGACCGACTTTCAAACTGGGAAATGCTTTTACCCTGTGAAAAGATATGGACATGTCAGAGAGCAGTTTCTTCGAGTGCTTCTTTCTGTTTTTTATTGGACGACATTTCACTTTTTGCCATGGTCTCCAATGTGATTCGAATATCACTCTTTTGGTTTTACAGGAACAGAGTTCAAGCTGTGCCTTATGAAAAACAGTTATAACTTCCTCAGTGGAATGCACAAGTCACCAAGCAGTTTCTCAAATAGCTTCTCTCCAGTTTCTATCTGACTACATTTCCTATTTCACCATAGGCCCGAATGTGATCCCAAATGTCCCTTCGTGGATCCATCCATGAGGGAGTTTCCAAGCTGTGTGATGTAAAGAAAGCTTCATCTATGTGAGAGGAATAAACATAACAAAAAGCAGTTTCACAGAAAGCTTATTTCCAGTTTTTATCTGAAGATATTTCCTTTTCAACCAGAGTCCTGAATGTGCTCCCGAAGGTCCCTTCCTCGATCCGTCCATGACAGTTTCTAAGCTGAGTAATGTAAAGAAAGATTTATCTATGTGAGATGATTACATCTATCACTGAGTACTTTCCTAGAAAGCTTCTTTCCAGGTTTTGTCTGAGGCTATTTCCCTTTTCACCATCGGCATCAACATGCTCCCGAATATCACTTAGTACCTGTTTCTCCAAAAGGGTTTCCCCGACGCTGTATGAGAAGAGAGGTATAACACTCTGAGTGGAATGCACACGTCACAAAGCAGTTCCTCGGAACGTTTCTGAACATATTTCAGTCTGAATATATTCCCTTTATAACCGTAAGCCTCAAAGTGCTCCCGAATATCCCATCACACGCTAAACATACACAGGGTTAGAAAACTGCTCAATGAAAAGTGAGGCTTTACTGAGTGAGAGGAATTAAGATGACACAGTGCAGTTTCACAAAAAGTTTCCTACTGGTTTTTCCCTGAGGATATTTCATTCTCCATATTCTAAGTGTCGTTCCCAAATGTCCTTCCTCAGATGCCACAAAAACAGTGATTTCAAGCTGCTCAATCCAAAGAATGGTTTAACTCTATGAGACAAACACACACATCACCAAGCAGTAGCTCAGAAAGTTTCTCTGCAGGTTGCAACGGAAGACGTTTCCTTGCTCACCACAAGCCTTCAGGCATCACTGAATATCCCTTCACAGATTCTTCAAAGACAGAATTTCGAAACTGGGGAACATAGAGTAAGCATTGTCTCTGTGAAGTGAATGCACGCATCAGAGAGCAGATTTTTGGAATGCTTCTTCCTCGATTTTATTTTAGTATATTATAATATTCTTCATAGTCCTTAATGCACTCGGAAATATCACATTTTCGTTTTCACATGAACTGTGTTCAAATGCTGCCTTGTCAGAAAGGAGTTATAACTCCCTTAGTGGAAGGCATACATCACAAAGTGGTTCCTCAGAAAGTTTCTATCCAGTTTTATCTGAAGATATCTCTTCTTTCTCCATAGGGCTGAATGTGTTCCTGAATGTCCCTTTGCAGATCCGTGCATGACGGAGTTTCCAAACTGCGTAATATAAGAAAAGTTTTAACTATGCGAGATGAATAAATATATCTAACACTAAGCAGTCTCACAGAAATCTTCTTTCCAGTGTTTGTCTGAGGGTAATTACTTTTTCACCATAGCCCTCCCTATACTCCTGAATGTCTCTTGGTAGCACTTTCTACAAAAGAGATTCTGGAATCTTCTAGGAGAAGAAAGGTATATTTCTGTGAGTGGAATGCACACGTCACAAAGCAGCTCCTCAGAAAGCTTCCTCCAGCGTCTATCTGAAGACGTTTCCTTTCTCACTGTAACCTTCAAATCGCTCCTGAATATCCCTTCACAGATAAACAAAAACAGTGTTATGATACTGTTCATTGAAAAGGGAATCTAACTGAGTGAGCAGAATTCACGTGACACAGAGCAGTTTCGCAGAAAGCTTCCTTCTGGTTTCTCTCTGTGGTTATTTCTTTTTCAGGATATTCTATAGAGAGTTTCAAAATGACCTTTCTGAGATTCCACAGAAACAGTGATTTCAAATTGCTCCATCCAAAGAATGATTTAACTCTGTGAGATGAATACAAACATCACAAAAGAGTTGCACAGAAAGCTTCTCTCCACTTTTCAATGGGAGACATTTTTTGCTCGACACAGGCCTCCGATTCCCACTTACTATCTCTTTGCAGAACCCTCAGAGGCCGACTTTCAAACTGGGCTATATAGAGTAAGCTTCAACACTGTGAAAAGAATGGGCATGTCAGAGAGCAGTTTCTTCGAGTGCTTCTTTCTGTTTTTTATTGGACGACATTTCACTTTTTGCCATAGTCTTCAATGTGCTCCGAATATCACTCTTTTGGTTTTAGTAACAGTGTTCAAACTGTTCCTTATGAGAAGAACATTAAAACTCCCTGAGTGGAATGCACACATCACCAAGCAGTTTCTCAGAAAGCTTCTCTCCAGTTTTTATCTGACTCTATTTCCTATTTGACCATAGGCCCGAATGTGATCCCAAATATACCTTCCTGGATCCATCCACGAGGGAGTTTCCAAGCTGTGTAAGTAAAGAAGCTTCATCTATCTTAGATGAAAAAACATAGCATAAAGCAGATTCACAGAAAGCTTCTTTCCATTTTTTATCTGAAGATAATTCCTTCTTCATCGTAGTCCTGATAGGGCTCCCGAATGATCCTTCTTGGATCCGTCCATTGGAGTTTCCCAGCTATGTAATTTAAAGAAAGCTTTATCTACGTGAGATGATTACACATAACACAGAGTAGTTTCCTAGAAAGCTTCTTTCCGGTTTTTGTCTGAGGCTATTTCTCTTTTCGCCATCGGCACCAACATGCTTCCGAATATCATCTGGTACCAGTTTTTCAAAAAGGGTTCCCGTGACGTGGTGTGAGAAGAGAGGTATAACACTGTGAGTGAAATGCACAAGTCACAAAACCGTTCCTCAGAAAGCTTCTTTCCAGTTTGGGTCTGAACATATGTCCTTTGTCACCGTAAGCCTCAAAGTGCTCCCGAATATCCGATCGCACGCTAAACATACACAGGGTTAGAAAACTGCTTAATGAAAAGAGACGCTAACTGAGCGAGAGCAATTAACAGGACACAGATCAGTTTCACAGAAAGCTTCCTCCTGGATTTTACCTGAGGATATTCCTTTCTCCATGTTCTAAGGATCGTTCCCAAATGTCCTTCCTCAGATTCCACAAAAATAGTGATTTCAAGCTGCTGAATCCAAAGAATGTTTTACCTCTATGAGACGAATACACATCGCAAAGCAGTTGCTCAGAACGTTTCTCTGCAGGTTTCATCGGAAGGCGATTCTGTGCTCACCACAGGCCTCCGGGCGTCACTAAATATCCCTTCACAGATTCTTCAAAGGCAGATTTTCGAAACTGGACCCCATAGAGTAAGCATTAACTCTGTGAAGTGAATGCACATATCGGAGAGCAGGTCATTGGAACGCTTCTTCCTTGATTTTATTTCAGTAAAATTCACTATTCGTCATAGACCTCAAAGTGCTCCAAAATATCACTTTTTCGGTTTCAGCGGAACAGTGTTCAAACACTGCCTTGCGAGAAAAGAGTCATAACTCCCTGAGTGGAATGCATACATCTCAAAGTAGTTTCTCAGAAAGCTTCTATCCAGTTTTTATCTGAAGATATCTCCTCTTTCACTGTAGGCCTGAATGTGTTCCTGAATATCCCTTTGCAGAACCGTGCATGATGGAGTTTCCAACTGTGTAATATAAGAAAGGTTTGAACTATGTGAGATGAAAAAATATATCTAACACAAAGCAGTTTCACAGAAATCTTCTTTCCGTTTTTTGTCTGAGGATATTTCCTTTTTCACCATAGCCGTTCCTTTACTCCCAAATGTCTCCTGGTAGCTTTTTCTCCAAAAGGTATTCTGGAATCCTCTAGGACAAGAAAGGTATATTTCTGTGAGCAGAATGCACATGCCACAAAGCAGCTCCTCAGAAAGCTTCTCTCCAGTTTCTATCTGAAGTCCTTTCCTTTCTCACTGTAACCCTCAAATCGCTCCTGAATAATCCTTCGCAGTCTAAACAAAAACAATGTTATGATACTGCTCAATGAGAAGAGAAGCTTAACTGTGAGAGCGGAATTCACGTGACAGAGAGCAGGTTCACGGAAACCTTCCTTCTGGTGTCTCTCTGAGGTTATGTCTTTTTCAGGATATTATAAAGAGCGTCTCCAAATGTCCTATATCATATTCCACAGAAACAGTGATTTTAAATTGCTCAATCCAAAGAATGATAGATCGCTTTCAGATGAACACAAACATCACAAAAGAGTTGCACAGAATGCTTCTCTCCAATTTTCGATGGGAGACATTGCCTTGCATGACAGAGGCCTCCAGTTGCCACTTATTATCCCTTTGCAGAACCCTCAAAGACCGACTTTCAAACTGGGAAATGTAGAGTAAGCTTTTACCCTGTGAAAAGATATGGACATGTCAGAGAGCAGTTTCTTTGAGTGCTTCTTTCTGTTTTCTATTGGACGACATTTCACGTTTTGCCATAGCCTTCAATGTGTTCCGAATATCACTGTTTTAGTTATACAGAAACAGTGTTCAAACTGTGCCTTATGAGAAGAACATTAAAACTCCCTGAGTGGAATGCATACCATACCAAGCATTTTCTCAGAAAGCTTCTCTCCAGTTTTTATCTGACTCTATTTCCTATTTGACCATAGGCCTGAATGTGATCCCAAATATCCCTTCGTGGATCCATTCACGAGGGAGTTTCCAAGCTGCATAATGTAAAGAAAGCTTCATCTATGTGAGAAGGATAAACATAGAAAAAAGCCGATTCACAGAAGGCTTCTTTCCAGTATTTATATGAAGATATTTCCTTTTTCACCATAGTCCTGAGTATGCTCCCACAAGTCCCTTCATGGATCCGTCCATGACAGTTTTCAAGCTGTGTAATGTAAGGAAACCTTTATCTCTGTGAGATGATTACACATATCACAGAGTAGTTTCCTAGAAAGATTCTTTCCAGCTTTTGTCTGAGGCTATTTCCCTTTTCATCATCGGCATCAACATGTTCCCGAATATCACTTGGTACCTCTTTCTCCAATAGGGTTTCCCTGACGCTGTATGAATAGAGATGTATAACACTGTGAGTGGAATGCACACGTCACAAAGCAATTCCTCAGGGCAAGGCTTCTCTCCGGTTTCGGTCTGCAAATATTTCCTTTTTCATCGTAAGCCTCAAAGTGCTCCCGAATGTCCCATCACACGCGAAACATACACAGGGTTATAAAACTACTCAATGTAAGGAGAGGCTTAACTAAGCGAGAGGAATTTAGATGACACAGAGTAGTTTCACAGAAAGCTTCCTTCTGGATTGTACCTGAGGATACTTCTTTCTCCATGTTCTAAGGATCGTTCCCCAGTGTCCTTCCTCAGATTCCACAAAAACAGTGATTTCAATCTGCTCAATCCAAAGAATGGTTTAAATCTAGGAGACGAATACACACATCACAAGGCAGTTGCTTAGAAAGTAACCCTGCAGGTTTCATCAGAAAATCTTTCCTTGCTCACCACAAGCCTCCGGGTGTCATTAAGTATCCTTTCAGAGAGTCTTCAAAAACAGAATTTCGAAACATAGAGTAAGCATAAATTCTGTGAAGTGAATGCACATATCAGACAGTAAACTCTTGGAACGTTTCTTTCTCTATTTTTTTTCAGTATATATCACTATTTGCCATAGTCCTCAGTGCACTCCGAAATATCACTTTCTCAGTTACACAGGAATAGTGTTTAAACACTGCCTTTTGAGAAAAGAGGTATAACTCCCTGAGCGGAATGCATACATCACAAGTAGTTTATCAGAAAACTTCTGTGCAGTTTTTATCTGAAGATATCTCCTGTTTCACGGTAGGCCTCAATGTGCTCCCAAATGTCCCTTCACAGTTCAGAGCATGTCGGAGTTTCCAAACTGCTTAATATAAGGACGGTTTTAACTATGCAAGATGAATAGATATATCTAACAAGAAGCAGTTTTACAGAAAACTTCTTTCCAGTTTTGTCTGAGGATATTTCCTTTTTCACCATAGCCGTCCCTATATTCCCGAATGTCTCTTGGTAGCTTTTTCTCCAAAAGGGATTCTGGAATACTCTAGGAGAAGAAAGGTGTATTTCTGTGAGTGGAATGCACACGTCACAAAGCAGCTCCTCAGAAAGCTTCTCTCCAGTTTCTATCTGAATACGTTTCCTTTCTCACAGTAAACCTCAAATCGCTCCTGAATATCCCTTTGCAGTCTAAACAAAAACAGTGTTAAGATACTGCTCAATGAAAAGATAAGCTTAACTGTGTGAGTGGAATTCAGGTGACACAGAGCAAGTCCACAGAAAGCTTCCTTCTGTTTTCTCTCTGTGGTTATTTCTTTTTCAGGATATTCTAAAGAGCGTTTACAAATGTTCTTTCTCAGAACCCACCAAAACAGTGATTTCAGTCTGCTCAATTCAAAGAATGATTTACCTCTTTGAGATGAATACAGATATCACAAAAAAGTTGCGCAGAAGGCTTCACTCCAGTTTTCGATGGGAGACATTTCCTTGCTCAACACAGGCCTCTGGTTGCCCCATACTATCCCTTTGCAGAACACTCAGAGGCCGACTATCAAACTGGGAAATGTAGAGTAAGCTTTAACCCTGTGAAAAGAATGGGCATGTCAAAGAGCAGTTTCTTCGAGTGCTTCTTTCTTTTTTATATTGGAAGACATTTCACTGTCTGCGATAGTCTTCAGTGTGCTCCGAATATCACCCTTTTGGTTTTCCAGGAACAGTGTTCAAACTGTTCCTTAAGAAAAGAACATTAAAACCCCCTGAGTGGAATGTACACATCAGCAAGGAGTTTCTCAGAAAGCTTCTCTCCAGTATTTATCTGACTATGTTTCCTATTGAACATAGGCCTGAATGTGATCCCAAATATCCCTTCGTGGATCCATCCACGAGGGAGTTTCCAAGCTGCGTAATGTAAAGAAAGCTTCATCTATGTGAGAAGGATAAACATAGAAAAAAGCAGATTCACAGAAAGCTTCTTTCCAGTTTTTATCTGAAGATATTTCCTTTTTCACCATAGTCCTGAGTGTGCCCCTGAAAGTTTCTTCGAGGATCCTTCCATGACAGTTTTCAAGCTGTGTAATGTAAGGAAACCTTTATCTCTGTGAGATGATTATACATATCACAGAGTAGTTTCCTAGAAAGCTTCTTCCCAGGTTTTGTCTTAGGCTATTTCCCTTTTCATCGTCAGCATCAAAATGCTCCTGAATATCACTTGGTACCTATATACCAAAAGGGTTTCTCCGACGCTGTATGAGAAGAGAGGTATAACACTATGAGTGGAATGCACCCATCACAAAGCAGATCCTTGGAAAGCTTCTCTCCAGTTTTGGTCTGAACATATTTCCTTTTTCAACATAAGCCTCAAAGTGCTCCCGAATGTCCCAATACACACTAAACATACACAATGTTATAAAACTACTCAAAGTAAGGAGAGGCTTAACTGAGTGAGAGGAAATAAGATGACACAGAGTAGTTTCACAGAAAGCTCCCTTCTGGATTTTACCTGAAGATATTTCTTTCTCTATGTTCTAAGGATCGTTCCCAAATGTCCTTCCTCAGATTCCACAAAAACACTGATTTCAATCAGCTCAATCCAAAGAACGGTTTAAATCTAGCAGACGAATACACACATTGCAAAGCAGTTGCTCAGAAAGTTACTGTGCAGGTTTCATCGGAAGATGTTTCCTTGCTCACCACAAGCCTCTGGGCATCACTAAATATCCCTTCACAGATTCTTCAAAGACAGTATTTCGAAACTGGGCAATATCAAGTAAGCATAAATTCTGTTTAAGTGAATGCACATATCAGAGAGCAGATTCTTGGAATGCTTATTTCTCGATTTTATTGCAGTATTTTTCACTATCTGCCATAGTCCTCAGTGCACTCCGAAATATCAGTTTTTCTGTTACACAGGAACAGTGTGTAAACACTGCCTTCTGAGAAGAGAGGTATATCTCCCTGAGCGGAATGCATACATCACAAGTAGTTTCTCTGAAAGCTTCTATCCAGTTTTTATCTGAAGATATCTACTCTCTCATCATAGGCCTGAATGTGCTCCGAAATGTCCGTTTTCGGATTTGTGCATGACGGAGTTTCCAAACTGTGTAATATAAGAAAAGTTTTAACTATGCAATATGAATAGATATATCTAACACGAAGTAGTTTAACAGAAATTTTCTTTCCAGTTTTTGTCTGAGGATATTTCCTTTTTAACGATAGCCGACCCTATACTCCCGAATGTCTCTTGGTAGCTTTTTCTCTAAAAGGGATTCCGCAATCCTCTAGGAAGAGGAAGATATATTTCTGTGAGTGGAATGCACACCTCACAAAGCAGGTCCTCAGAAAGCTTCTCTCCAGTTTCTATCTGAAGACGTTTCCTTTCTCACCGTAACCCTCAAATAGCTCCTGAATATCACTTTGCAGTCTAAACAAAAACAGTGTTATGATACTGCTCAGTTAAAAGAGAAGCTTAACTGTGTGAGTGGAATTCAGGTGACACAGAGCAGGTCCACAGAAAGCTTCCTTCTGGTTTCTCTCTGTGGTTATTTCTTTTTCAGGATATTCTAAAGAGCGTTTACAAATGTCCTTTCTCAGATTCCACAGAAAAAGTGATTTCAAACTGCTCGATCTAAAGAATGATTTAACTCTTTGAGATGAATACAAACATCACAAAAGAGTTGCACAGAAATCTTCTCTCCAATTTTCGATGGGAGACATTTTCTTGCTCAACGCTGGCCTCCGGTGGCCACTTACTATCCCTTCGCAGAAACCTCGGAGGCTAAGTTTCAAACTGGGAAATGTAGAGTAAGCTTTAACCCTGTGAATAGAATGGGCATGTCAGAGAGCAGTTTCTTCGAGTGCTTCTTTCTGTTTTTTATTGGACGACATTTCACTTTTTGCCATAGTCTTCAATGTGCTCCGAATATCACTCTTTAGGTTTTACGGGAACAGTGTTCAAACTGTTCCTTATGAGAAGAACATTAAATCTCCCTGAGTGGAAGGCACACATCACCAAGGAGTTTCTCAGAAAGCTTCTCTCCAGTTTATATCTGACTCTATTTCCTATTTGTCCATAGGCCCAGATGTGATCCCAAATATCCCTTCTTGGATCCATCCATGAGGGAGTTTCCAAGCTGCGTAATGTAAAGAAAGCTTCATCTATGTGAGAAGAATAAACATAGAAAAAAGCAGATTCACAGAAAGCTTCTTTCCAGTTTTTATCTGAAGATATTTCCTTTTTCACCATAGTCCTGAGTGTGCTCCCGAAAGTCCCTTTGTGGATCCGTCCATAACGGTTTTCAAGCTGTGCAATATAAGGAAACCTTTTTCTCTGTGAGATAATTACACATATCACAGAGGAGTTTCCTAGAAAGCTTCTTCCCAGTTTTTCTCTTAGGCTGTTTCCCTTTTCATCATCAACATCAACATGCCCCCGAATATCACGTGGTAGCTGTTTCTCCAAAAGGTTTTACCTAATGCTGTATGAGAAGAGAGGTAGAACACTGTGAGTGAAATGCACCCGTCACAAAGCATTTCCTCGGAACACTTCTCTCCAGTTTTAGTCTGAACATATTTCCTTTTTCACCGTGAACCTCAATGTGCTCCCGAATGTCCCATCTCACGCTAAATATACACAGGGTTATAAAACTACTCAATGTAAGGAGAGGCTTAACTAAGTGAGAGGAATTAAGATGACACAGAGTAGTTTCACAGAAAGATTCCTTCTGCATTTTACCTGAGGATATTTCTTCCTCCATGTTCTAAGGATCGTTCCCAAACTTCCTTCCTCAGGTTCCACAAAAACAGTGATTTCAATCTGCTCAATCCAAAGAACGGTTTAAATCTGGGAGACGAATACACACATTGCAAAGCAGTTGCTCAGAAAGTTTCTCTGCAGGTTTCATCGGAGGATGTTTCCTTGCTCACCACAAGCCTCTGGGCGTCACTAAATATCCCTTCACGGATACTTCAATGACAGAATTTCGAAACTGGGCAACATAGAGTAAGCATAAATTCTGTGAAGTTAGTGCACATATCAGAGAGCAGATTCTTGGAATGCTTCTTTCTCAATTTTATTTCAGTATATTTCACTATTCGCCATAGTCCACAGTGTGCTCTGAAATGTCACTTTTTCGGTTTCACAGGAACAGTGTTCAAATCCTGCCTTGTGAGAAAAGAGGTTTAACTCCCTGAGTGGAATGCATACATTACAAAGTAGTTTCTCAGAAAGCTTCTCTCCAGTTTCTATCTGACTACATTTCCTACTTCACCATAGGCCCGAATGTGATCCCAAATATCCCCTTGCGGATCCATCCATGAGGGAGTTTCCATGCTGCGTGATGTAAAGAAAGCTTCATCTATGTGAGATGAATGAACATAACAAAAAGCAGTTTCACAGAAAGCTTCTTTCCAGTTTTTATCTGAAGTTATTTCCTTTTTCACCATAGCCGCTATACTCCCAAATGTCTCTTGGTAGCTTTCTCACCAAAAAAGGATTCTGGAATCCTCTAGGAGAATAAAGGTATATTTCTGTGAGTGGAATGCACACATCACAAAGCTGCTCCTCAGAAAGCTTCTCTCCAGTTTCTACCTGAAGATGTTTCCTTTCTCGCCATAAGCCTCAAATTGCTCCTGAATATCCCTTCGCAGTCTAAACAAAAACAGTGTTGTGATACTGCTCAATGAAAAGAGAAGCTTAACTGTGTGAGGGGAATTCATGTGACACAGAGCCGATTCACAGAAAGCTTCCTTCTGATTTCTCGCAGAGGTTATGTCTTTTTCAGGATATTCTAAAGATCGTTTGCAAATGTCCTTTCTCAGATTCCACAGAAACAATGATTTCAAACGGCTCAATGCGAAGAATGATTTAACTCTATGAGATCAATACAAACATCACAAAACAGTTGTGCAGAAAGCTTCTCCCCAATTTTCGATGGAATATATTTTCTTGCTCTACACAGGCCTCCGGTTGCCACTTACTATCCATTCGCAGAACCCTCCAAGACCGACTTCCAAACTGGGAAATGTAGAGTAAGCTTCTACCCTGTGAAAAGATATGGACATGTCAGAGAGTAGTTTCTTCGAATGCTTCTTTCTGTTTTATATTGGACGACATTTCCCTTTTTGCCATGGTCTCCAATGTGATCTGAGTATCACTCTTTTGGTTTTACAGGAACAGAGTTCAAGCTGTGCCTTATGAGAAAAAACTTATAACTCTGTCAGTGGAATGCACAGGTCACCAAGCAGTTTCTCAGAAAGCTTCTCTCCAGTTTCTATCTGACTACATTTCCTACTTCACCATAGGCCCGAATGTGATCCCAAATATCCCCTTGCGGATCCATCCATGAGGGAGTTTCCATGCTGCGTGATGTAAAGAAAGCTTCATCTATGTGAGATGAATGAACATAACAAAAAGCAGTTTCACAGAAAGCTTCTTTCCAGTTTTTATCTGAAGTTATTTCCTTTTTCACCATAGTCCTGAATGTGCTCCCCAACGTCCCTTTTTCGAGCCATCCATGACAGTTTCTAAGCTGAGTAATGTAAAGAAAGATTTATCTATGTGAGATGATTACACATATCACTGAGTAGTTTCCTAGAAAGCTTCTTTCCAGGTTTTGTCTGAGGCTATTTCCCTTTTCACCATCGGCATCAACATGCACCTGAATATCACTTGGTACCTGTTTCACGAAAAGGGTTTCCCCAACGCTGTATGAGAAGAGAGGTATAACACTGTGAGTGGAATGCACACGTCACAAGGCAGTTCCTCGGAAAGCTTCTGTACATATTTCGGTCTGAACATATTTCCTTAATCACTATAAGCCTCAAAGTGCTCCCAAATATCCCATCACACGCTAAACATACACAGGGTTGGAAAACCGCTCAACGAAAAGTGAGGCTTAACTGAGTGAGGAATTAAGACGACACAGTGCAGTTTCACAAAAAGTTTCCTCCTGGTTCATTCCTGAGGATATTTCTTTCTCCATATTCTAAGGATCGTTCCCAAACGTCCTTCCTCTGATTCCACAAAAACAGTGATTTCAAGCTGCTCAATCAAAAGAATGGTTTAACTCTGTGAGAGGAATACACACATCGCAAAGTAGTTGCTCAGACATTTTCTCTGCAAGTTTCATCGGAAGACATTTCCTTGCTCGCCAAAAGTCTCCAGGCCTCACTAAATATCCCTTCACAGATTCTTCAAAGACAGAGTTTCGAAACTGGGCAACATAGAGTAAGCATTAAATCTGTGAAGTGAATGCACATATCAGAGAGCAGATGCTTGGAACGCTTCTTCCTCGATTTTATTTCAGTATATTTCACTATTCGCCACAGTCCTCAATATTCTCCGAAATATCACTTTTTTGGTATCACAGAACAGTGTTGAAACGCTACCTTGTCAGAAAAGAGGTAAAACTCCCTGAGTGGAATGCATACATCACAAAGTAGTTTCTCAGAAAGCTTCTATCCAGTTTTATCTGAAGATATCTCCTCTTTCATCGTAGAACTGAATGTGCTCCCGAATGTCCCTTCTTGGATCCATTCATGATGAGTTTCCAAACTGCGTAATATAAGAAAAGTTTTAACTATGCGAGACGAATAAATGTAACACGAAGCAGTTTCACAGAAATCTTCCTTCCAGGTTTTGTCCGAGGATATTTCCTTTTTCACCACAGCCCTCCCTATACTCCCGAATGTCTCTTGGTAGCTCTTTCTCCAAAAGAGATTCCAAAATCCTCTAGGAGAAGAAATGCATATTTCTGTGAGTGAAATGCACACATCTCAGAGCAGCTTCTCAGAAAGCTTCTCTCCAGTTTCTATCTGAAGTCCTTTCATTTGTCACCGTAAGCCTCAAAGTGCTCCTGTATATCCTTTCAGAGACTAAACAAAAAGAGTGTTATGATACTGCTCAATGAAAAGTGAAGCTTAACTGTGTGTGCGGAATTCAAGTGACACAGAGCAGTTTCACTGAAAGTTTCCCTCTAGGATATCTCAGAGGTAATTTCTTTTTTCAGGATATTCTAAAGAGCGTTTCCAAATGTCCTTTCTCAGATTCCATAGAAACAGTGATTTCAAACTACTCAATCCAAAGAATGATTTAACTCTATGAGATGAATAGAAACATCACAAAGGAGTTGCGCAGAAAGCTTCTCTCCACTTTTCAATGGGAGACATTTCCTTGCTAGACACAGGCCTCCGGTTGCCACTTATGACCCTTTGCAGAACCCTCAAAGACGGACTTTCAAACTGGGACATGTAGAGTATGCTTTAACCCTGTGAAAAGAATGGACATGTCAGAGAGCAGTTGCTTTGTGTGCTTCCTTCTCTTTTTTATTGGACGACATTTCACTTTTTGCCGTAGTCTTCAATGTGCTCCGAGTATCACTCTTTTGGTTTTCCAGAAACAGTGCTCAAACTGTGCCTTATGAGAATAAGTTATAACTTCCTGAGGGGAATGCACTTATCCCCAAGCAGTTTCTCAGAAAGCTTCTCTCCAGCTTTTATCTGACTATATTTCCTATTTCACCATAGGCCTGAATGTGATCCCAAATGTCCCTTCGCAGATCCATCCAGGAAGGAGTTCCAAGCTGCATAATGTAAAGAAGGCTTCATCTATGTGAGATGAATAACATAGCAAAAAGCAGATTCACAGAAAGCTTCTTTCCAGTTTTTATCTGAAGATATATCCTTTTTCACCATAGTCCTGAAAGTGCTCCTGAAGGTCCCTGCGTGGATCCGTCCATGACAGTTTCCAAGCTGTGAAATGTAAAGAAAGCTGTATCTATGTGAGATGATTGCACATATCCAGAGGAGTTCCTAGAAAGTTCCTTTACAGTTTTTTTCTGAGGCTCTTTCCTTTTTCACCATCGACAGCAACATGCTCCCGAATATCTCTTGATATGTTTTCTCCAAAAGGATTTCTCTGATGCTGTATGAGAAGAGAAGTATAACTCTGTGAGTGGAATGCATATGTCACAAAGCAGTTCCTCAGAAAGCTTCTTTCCAGTTTCGGTCTCAACATATTTCCTTTTCACTGTAAGTCTCAAAGTGTTTCCAAATATCCCATCACACGCTAAAGATACACAGGGTTAGAAAACTGCTCAATCAAAAGAGAGGCTTAACTGAGTGAGAGAAATTAAGATGACACAGAGCAGTTTCACAGAAAGCTTCCTTCTGGACTTTACCTGAGGATATTTCTTTCTCCATGTTCTAAGGATCGTTTACAAATGTCCTTCCTCAGATTAAACAAATAGAGTGATTTCAAGCTGCTCCAGCAAAGAATGGTTTAACTCTATGAGATGAATACACACATCGCAAAGCAGTTGCTCGGAAAGTTTCTCGGCAGGCTTCATCAGAAGACGTTTCCTTGCTCACCACAAGCCTCCAGGCATCACTAAATATCCCCTCACAGACTCTTCAAAGACAAAGTTTTGAAACTGCACAACATAGAGTAAGCATTACCTCTGTGGAGTGAATGCACATATCAGAGAGCAGATTCTTGGAACGCTTCTTCCTCGATTTTATTTCAGTATATTTCACTATTTGCCATAGTCCTCAATGTGCTGCAAAATATCACTTTTTCGGTTTCACAGGATTAGTGTTCAAATGCTACCTTGTGAGAATAGAGGTATAACACCGAGTAGAATGCATACATCACAAATTAGTTTCTCAGAAAGCTTCTATAAAGTTTTTAACTGAAGATATCTCCTGTTTCACCTTAGGCCTGAATGTGCTCCTGAATGTCCCTTCCCAGATCCATGAATGATGAAATTTCCAAACTGCATAATATAAGAAAAGTTTTAACTATGTGAGATAAATAATGATATCTAACACAAAGCAATTTTACAGAAATATTCTTTCCAATTTTTGTCTGTGGATATTTATTTTTTCATCATAGCTGTTCCTATACTCCCGAATGTCTTTTGGTAGCTTTTTCTCCAAAAAGGATTATGGAATCCTCTAGGAGAAGAAAAGTATATTTCTGTGAGTGGAATGCACACGTCACAAAGCAGCTCCTCAGAAAGCTTCTCTCCAGTTTCAATCTGAAGACGTTTCCTTTCTCACCGTAAGCCTCAATTGCCCCTCAATATCCCTTCACAAAATAAACAAAAACAACGTTATGATACTGCTCAGTGTAAAGAGAAGCTTAACTGTGTGAGTAGAATTCACGTGATACAGAGCAGTTTCACAAAAATCTTCCTTCTGCTTTGTCTCTGAGGTTATATCAATTTCAGGATTTTCTAAAGAGTGTTCCCAAGTGTCCTTTCTCAGATTCCACAGAAACAGTGATTTCAAACGGCTCAATCCAAGGAATGATTTAACTGTATGAGATGAATACAAACATCACAAAAGAGTTGTGCAGAAAGCTTCTGTCCAATTTTCGATGGAAGACATTTTCTTGCTCGACACAGGGCTCTGTTTGCCACTTACTATCCCTTTGCAGAACTCTCAAAGACTGACTTTCAAACTGGGAAATGTAGAGTAAGCTTTAACCCTGTGCAAAAAATAGACGTGTCAGGCAGCAGTTTCTTGGAGTGCTTCTTTCTGTTTTTTATTGGACGCCATTTCACTTGTTGCCATACTTTTCAATGTGCTCTGAATATCACTTTTTTGGCTTTACAGGAAGTGTTCAAACTGTGCCTTATGAGAAGGAAGTTATAACTCCCTGATTGGAATGCACACGTCACCAAGAAGGTTCTCAGATATCTTCTGTCCAGATTTATCTGGCTATATTTGCTATTTCACCATAGACCTGAATGTGATCCCAAATATCCCTTTGCGGATACATCCACAAGGGATTTTACAAGCTGCCTAATGTAAATAAAGCTTCATCTATGTGAGATGAATTAACATAGCAAAAAGCAGATTCATAGAAAGCTTCCTTCCGGTTTTTATCTGAAGATATTTCCTTTTTCATCATAGCCCTGAAGTTGCTTCGAACTTCCCTCCGTGGATCCGTCCATGACTTTTTCAAGGTGCGTAATGTAAAGAAAGCTTTATCTATGTGAAATGATTACACATATCACAGAGTAGTTTCCTAGAAAGCTTCTTTCCAGTTTTTTTCTGAGGCTCTTTCCCTTTTCATCATCGGCACCAACATGCTCCCTAATATCACTTGGTTCCTGTTTCTGCAAAAGGTTTCCCCGAAGCTGTATGAGAAGAGAGGTATAACACTGTGAGTGGAATGCACACGTCACAAAGCAGTTCCTAAGAAAGGTTTTCTCCAGTTTCTGTCTGAACATATTTCCCTTTACACTGTAAGCCTCAAAGTGCTCCCCAATATCCCATCACATGCTAAACATACACAGGATTAGAAAACTGCTCAATGAATGGAGAGCCTTAACCCAGTGAGAGGAATTAAGACTACATAGAGCAGGTTCAAAAAGCATCCTTCTGGATTTTACCTGAGGGTATTTCTTTCTCCATATTCTAAAGTTGTTTCCAAATGTCCTTCCTCAGATTCCACAAAAATAGTGATTTCCAGCTGCTCAACCCAAAGAATGGTTTAAATCTATTAGGTGAATGCACACATCGCAGGGCAGTTGCACAGGAAGTTTCTCTGCAGGTTTCATCTGAAGTCGTTTCCTTGCTCACCACAAGACTCCGGGCGTCATTAAATATCCATTCACAGATTCTTCAAAGACAGATTTTTGAAACTGTGCAACATAGAGAAAGCATTAACTCTGTGAAGTGAATGCACATATCAGAGAGTAGGTTCTTGGAACCCTTCTTCCTCGATTTTATTTCAGCATATTTAAGTATTTGCCATAGTCCTCAACGCTCTCTGAAATATCAGTTTTTTGGTTTCACAGGAACAGTGTTCAAACGCTGCCTTGTGAGAAAAAAGGTGTAACTCCCTGAGTTGAATGCATACATCACAAAATAGTTTCTCAAGAAGCCTCTATTCAGTTTTTAGCTGAAAATATCTAATCTTTCAATGTAGGTCTGTATGTGCTCTAGAAGGTCCCTTCGCGGGTCTGCTCATGATGGAGTTTCCAAACTGCATAATATAAGAAAAGTTTTAACTATGTGAGATAAATAAAGATATTTAACACAAAACAGTTTCACAGAAATCTTCTTTCCAGTTTTTTTCTGAGGACGTTTCATTTTCACCATAGCCGTCCCTATACTCATGAATGTCTCTTGGTAGGTTTCTCTCCCAAAGGGATTCCATAATCCTATAGGAGAAGAAAGGTCTATTTCTTTGAGTGGAATGCACACGTCACAATGAAGCTCCTCAGAAAGCTTCTCTCCAGTTCTATCTGAAGACGTTTCCTTCTTCACCATACGCCTCAAAACACTCCTGAATATCCCTTCACAGACTCAACAAAAACAGTGTTATGATACTTCTCAATGAAAAGAGAAGCTTAAATGTGTGAGCGGAATTCAAGTGACACAGAGCAGTTTCATAGAAATCTTCCTTCTGGTTTCTCTTTGAGGTTATGCTTTTTTCAGAGTATTCTAAAGAGCATCTCCAAATGTCCTTTCTCAGATTCCACAAAAACAGTGATTTCAACCTGCTCAATCCAAAGAATGATTTAACTCTTTGAGATGGACACAAACATCACAAAAAAGTTGCGCAGAAAGCTTCTGTCCAATTTTGGATGGGAGACATTTCTTGCTAGACACAGGCCTCCGGTTGCCACTTATGACCCTTTGCAGAACCCTCAAAGACGGACTTTCAAACTGGGACATGTAGAGTATGCTTTAACCCTGTGAAAAGAATGGACATGTCAGAGAGCAGTTGCTTTGTGTGCTTCCTTCTCTTTTTTATTGGACGACATTTCACTTTTTGCCGTAGTCTTCAATGTGCTCCGAGTATCACTCTTTTGGTTTTCCAGAAACAGTGCTCAAACTGTGCCTTATGAGAATAAGTTATAACTTCCTGAGGGGAATGCACTTATCCCCAAGCAGTTTCTCAGAAGCTTCTCTCCAGCTTTTATCTGACTATATTTCCTATTTCACCATAGGCCTGAATGTGATCCCAAATGTCCCTTCGCAGATCCATCCAGGAAGGAGTTTCCAAGCTGCATAATGTAAAGAAGGCTTCATCTATGTGAGATGAATAACATAGCAAAAAGCAGATTCACAGAAAGCTTCTTTCCAGTTTTTATCTGAAGATATATCCTTTTTCACCATAGTCCTGAAAGTGCTCCTGAAGGTCCCTGCGTGGATCCGTCCATGACAGTTTCCAAGCTGTGAAATGTAAAGAAAGCTGTATCTATGTGAGATGATTGCACATATCCAGAGGAGTTTCCTAGAAAGTTCCTTTACAGTTTTTTTCTGAGGCTCTTTCCTTTTTCACCATCGACAGCAACATGCTCCCGAATATCTCTTGATATGTTTTCTCCAAAAGGATTTCTCTGATGCTGTATGAGAAGAGAAGTATAACTCTGTGAGTGGAATGCATATGTCACAAAGCAGTTCCTCAGAAAGCTTCTTTCCAGTTTCGGTCTCAACATATTTCCTTTTTCACTGTAAGTCTCAAAGTGTTTCCAAATATCCCATCACACGCTAAAGATACACAGGGTTAGAAAACTGCTCAATCAAAAGAGAGGCTTAACTGAGTGAGAGAAATTAAGATGACACAGAGCAGTTTCACAGAAAGCTTCCTTCTGGACTTTACCTGAGGATATTTCTTTCTCCATGTTCTAAGGATCGTTTACAAATGTCCTTCCTCAGATTAAACAAATAGAGTGATTTCAAGCTGCTCCAGCAAAGAATGGTTTAACTCTATGAGATGAATACACACATCGCAAAGCAGTTGCTCGGAAAGTTTCTCGGCAGGCTTCATCAGAAGACGTTTCCTTGCTCACCACAAGCCTCCAGGCATCACTAAATATCCCCTCACAGACTCTTCAAAGACAAAGTTTTGAAACTGCACAACATAGAGTAAGCATTACCTCTGTGGAGTGAATGCACATATCAGAGAGCAGATTCTTGGAACGCTTCTTCCTCGATTTTATTTCAGTATATTTCACTATTTGCCATAGTCCTCAATGTGCTGCAAAATATCACTTTTTCGGTTTCACAGGATTAGTGTTCAAATGCTACCTTGTGAGAATAGAGGTATAACACCGAGTAGAATGCATACATCACAAATTAGTTTCTCAGAAAGCTTCTATAAAGTTTTTAACTGAAGATATCTCCTGTTTCACCTTAGGCCTGAATGTGCTCCTGAATGTCCCTTCCCAGATCCATGAATGATGAAATTCCAAACTGCATAATATAAGAAAAGTTTTAACTATGTGAGATAAATAATGATATCTAACACAAAGCAATTTTACAGAAATATTCTTTCCAATTTTGTCTGTG
Organism: Trachypithecus francoisi; assembly: GCF_009764315.1. Taxonomy (NCBI): domain Eukaryota; kingdom Metazoa; phylum Chordata; class Mammalia; order Primates; family Cercopithecidae; genus Trachypithecus; species Trachypithecus francoisi. The sequence goes on from NW_022680515.1 coordinate 531,905, forward strand.
GATATTTATTTTTTCATCATAGCTGTTCCTATACTCCCGAATGTCTTTTGGTAGCTTTTTCTCCAAAAAGGATTATGGAATCCTCTAGGAGAAGAAAAGTATATTTCTGTGAGTGGAATGCACACGTCACAAAGCAGCTCCTCAGAAAGCTTCTCTCCAGTTTCAATCTGAAGACGTTTCCTTTCTCACCGTAAGCCTCAATTGCCCCTCAATATCCCTTCACAAAATAAACAAAAACAACGTTATGATACTGCTCAGTGTAAAGAGAAGCTTAACTGTGTGAGTAGAATTCACGTGATACAGAGCAGTTTCACAAAAATCTTCTTCTGCTTTGTCTCTGAGGTTATATCAATTTCAGGATTTTCTAAAGAGTGTTCCCAGTGTCCTTTCTCAGATTCCACAGAAACAGTGATTTCAAACGGCTCAATCCAAGGAATGATTTAACTGTATGAGATGAATACAAACATCACAAAAGAGTTGTGCAGAAAGCTTCTGTCCAATTTTCGATGGAAGACATTTTCTTGCTCGACACAGGGCTCTGTTTGCCACTTACTATCCCTTTGCAGAACTCTCAAAGACTGACTTTCAAACTGGGAAATGTAGAGTAAGCTTTAACCCTGTGCAAAAAATAGACGTGTCAGGCAGCAGTTTCTTGGAGTGCTTCTTTCTGTTTTTTATGGACGCCATTTCACTTGTTGCCATACTTTTCAATGTGCTCTGAATATCACTTTTTTGGCTTTACAGGAAGTGTTCAAACTGTGCCTTATGAGAAGGAAGTTATAACTCCCTGATTGGAATGCACACGTCACCAAGAAGGTTCTCAGATATCTTCTGTCCAGATTTATTGGCTATATTTGCTATTTCACCATAGACCTGAATGTGATCCCAAATATCCCTTTGCGGATACATCCACAAGGGATTTTACAAGCTGCCTAATGTAAATAAAGCTTCATCTATGTGAGATGAATTAACATAGCAAAAAGCAGATTCATAGAAAGCTTCCTTCCGGTTTTTATCTGAAGATATTTCCTTTTTCATCATAGCCCTGAAGTTGCTTCGAACTTCCCTCCGTGGATCCGTCCATGACTTTTTCAAGGTGCGTAATGTAAAGAAAGCTTTATCTATGTGAAATGATTACACATATCACAGAGTAGTTTCCTAGAAAGCTTCTTTCCAGTTTTTGTCTGAGGCTCTTTCCCTTTTCATCATCGGCACCAACATGCTCCCTAATATCACTTGGTTCCTGTTTCTGCAAAAGGGTTTCCCCGAAGCTGTATGAGAAGAGAGGTATAACACTGTGAGTGGAATGCACACGTCACAAAGCAGTTCCTAAGAAAGGTTTTCTCCAGTTTCTGTCTGAACATATTTCCCTTACACTGTAAGCCTCAAAGTGCTCCCCAATATCCCATCACATGCTAAACATACACAGGATTAGAAAACTGCTCAATGAATGGAGAGCCTTAACCCAGTGAGAGGAATTAAGACTACATAGAGCAGGTTCAAAAAGCATCCTTCTGGATTTTACCTGAGGGTATTCTTTCTCCATATTCTAAAGTTTGTTTCCAAATGTCCTTCCTCAGATTCCACAAAAATAGTGATTTCCAGCTGCTCAACCCAAAGAATGGTTTAAATCTATTAGGTGAATGCACACATCGCAGGGCAGTTGCACAGGAAGTTTCTCTGCAGGTTTCATCTGAAGTCGTTTCCTTGCTCACCACAAGACTCCGGCGTCATTAAATATCCATTCACAGATTCTTCAAAGACAGATTTTTGAAACTGTGCAACATAGAGAAAGCATTAACTCTGTGAAGTGAATGCACATATCAGAGAGTAGGTTCTTGGAACCCTTCTTCCTCGATTTTATTTCAGCATATTTAAGTATTTGCCATAGTCCTCAACGCTCTCTGAAATATCAGTTTTTTGGTTTCACAGGAACAGTGTTCAAACGCTGCCTTGTGAGAAAAAAGGTGTAACTCCCTGAGTTGAATGCATACATCACAAAATAGTTCTCAAGAAGCCTCTATTCAGTTTTTAGCTGAAAATATCTAATCTTTCAATGTAGGTCTGTATGTGCTCTAGAAGGTCCCTTCGCGGGTCTGCTCATGATGGAGTTTCCAAACTGCATAGTATAAGAAAAGTTTTAACTATGTGAGATAAATAAAGATATTTAACACAAAACAGTTTCACAGAAATCTTCTTTCCAGTTTTTTTCTGAGGACGTTTCATTTTCACCATAGCCGTCCCTATACTCATGAATGTCTCTTGGTAGGTTTCTCTCCAAAGGGATTCCATAATCCTATAGGAGAAGAAAGGTCTATTTCTTTGAGTGGAATGCACACGTCACAATGAAGCTCCTCAGAAAGCTTCTCTCCAGTTTCTATCTGAAGACGTTTCCTTCTTCACCATACGCCTCAAAACACTCCTGAATATCCCTTCACAGACTCAACAAAAACAGTGTTATGATACTTCTCAATGAAAAGAGAAGCTTAAATGTGTGAGCGGAATTCAAGTGACACAGAGCAGTTTCATAGAAATCTTCCTTCTGGTTTCTCTTTGAGGTTATGCTTTTTTCAGAGTATTCTAAAGAGCATCTCCAATGTCCTTTCTCAGATTCCACAAAAACAGTGATTTCAACCTGCTCAATCCAAAGAATGATTTAACTCTTTGAGATGGACACAAACATCACAAAAAAGTTGCGCAGAAAGCTTCTGTCCAATTTTGGATGGGAGACATTTCCTTTCTTGACACAGGCCTCCAGTTGCCACTTACGATCCCTTCCCAGAACCCTCAGAGGCCGACTTTCAAACTGGGAAATGAAGAGTAAGCTTTAACCCTGTGAAAAGAATGGTCATGTAAGAGAGCAATTTCTTCGAGTGCGTCTTTCTATTTTTTATTGGACGACATTTCACTTTTTGCCATAGTCTTCAATGTGCTCCGAATATCACTCTTTTTGTTTTACAGGAACAGAGTTCAAACTGTGCCTTATGAGAAGAACATTAAAACTCCCTAAGTGGAAGGTACACATCACCAAGCAGTTTCTCAGAAAGTTTCTCTCCAGTTTATATCAGACTATATTTCCTATTTGACCATAGGCCCAAATGTGATGCCAAATATTCCTTCGTGGAAACTGAAAAATGTAAAGAAAGCTTCATCTATTTGAGAAGAATAAACATAGAAGAAAGAGGTTTCACAGAAAGCTTCTTTCCAGTTTTTATCTGAAGATATTTCCTTTTTCACCATAGTCCTGAGTGTGCTCCCGAAAGTCCCTTCGTGGATCAGTCCATGAGAGTTTTCAAGCTGTGTAATGTAAGGAAACCTTTATCTATGTGAGATGATTACACATAACACAAAGTAGTTTCCTAGAAAGCTTCTTTCCAGGTTTTGTCTGAGGCTATTTCCCTTTTCATGGTCAAAATCAACATGCTCCCGAATATCACTTGGTACCTGTTTCTCCAAAAGGGTTTCCCCGACGCTGTATGAGAAGAGAGGTATAACGCTGTGAGTGGAATGCACCCGTCACAAAGCAGTTCCTCAGAAACCTTCTCTCCAGTTTCAGTATGAACACATTAACTTTTTCACCATAAGCCTCAAAGTGCTCCCGAATGTCCCATCACACGCTAAACATACACAATGCTATAAAACTACTCAATGTAAGGAGAGACTTAACTAAGCGAGAGGAATTAAGACGACACAGAGTAGTTTCACAGAAAGCTTCCTTCTGGATTTTATCTGAGGATATTTCTTTCTCCTTGTTCTAAGGATCATTCCCAAACGTCCTTCCTCAGATTCCACAAAAACAGTGATTTCAATCTGCTCAATCCAATGAATGGTTAAAATCTATAAGACGAATACACACATCGCAAAGCAGTTGCTCAGAAAGTTACTGTGCAGTTTCATTGGAAGATATTTCCTTGCTCAACACAAGCCTCCGGGTGTCACAAATATCCCTTCACAGATTCTTCAAAGACGGAATTTCAAAACTGGGCAACATAGAGTAAGCATAAATTCTGTGAAGTGTATGCACATATCAGAGAGCAGATTCTTGAAACGCTTCTTTCTCGATTTTATTGCAGTATATTTCACTATTTGCCATAGTCCTCAGTGTGCTCCGAAATATCACGTTTTCGGTTACACAGGAACAGTGTTTAAACACTGCCTTGTGAGAAAAGAGGTATAAATTCCTGAGCGGAATGCATATATCACAAGTAGTTTCTCAGAAAGTTTCTATCCAGTTATTATCTCAAGATATCTCCTCTTTCACCATAGGCCTGAATGTGCTCCCAAATGTCCCTTTGCGTATTCATGCATGACGGAGTTTCCAAACTGCATAATATAAGAAAGGTTTGAACTATGTGAGATGAATAGATATATCTAACACGAAGCACTTTCACAGAAATCTTCTTTCCAGGTTTGTGTGAGGATATTTCCTTTTTCACCAAAGCCGACCCTGTACTCCTGAATGTCTCTTGGTAGCTTTTTCTCCAAAAGGAATTCCAGAACACTCTAGGAGAAGAAAGGTATATTTCTGTGAGTGGAATTCACACGTCACAAAGCAGTTCCTCGGAAAGCTTCTCTCCAGTTTCAGTCTGAACATATTTCCTTTTTCACCAAAGCCGACCCTGTACTCCTGAATGTCTCTTGGTAGCTTTTTCTCCAAAAGGAATTCCAGAACACTCTAGGAGAAGAAAGGTATATTTCTGTGAGTGGAATTCACACGTCACAAAGCAGTTCCTCGGAAAGCTTCTCTCCAGTTTCAGTCTGAACATATTTCCTTTTTCACCGTAAGAATCAAAGTGCTCCTGAATGTCCCACAACACGTTAAACATACACAGGGTTATAAAACTACTCAACGTAAGGAGAGGCTTAGCTAAGTGAGAGGAATTAAGATGACACAGAGTAGTTTCACAGAAAGCTTCCTTCTGGATTTTACATGAGGATACTTCTTTCTCCATGTTCTAAGGATCGTTCCCAAATGTCCTTACTCAGATTCCACAAAAACAGTGATTTCAATCTGCTCAATCCAAAGAACGGTTTAAATCTAGGAGATGAATACACACATCGCAAAGCAGTTGCTCAGAATGTTACTCTGCCGGTTTCATCAGGAGATGTTTCCTTGCTCACCACAAGCCTCCGGGCATCACTAAATATCCCTTCACAGATTCTTCAAAGACAGAATTTCGAAACTGGGCAACATAGAGTAAGCATAAATTCTGTGAAGTTAATGCACATATCAGAGAACAGATTCTTGGAACGCTTGCTCCTCGATTTTATTTCGGTATATTTCACTATTCATCATAGTGCTCAGTGTGCTCCAAAATATCACTTTCTCAGTTTCACAGGAACAGTGTTCAAACCCTGCCTTGTGAGAACAGAGGTATAATTCCCTGAGTGGAATGCATACATCACAAAGTAGTTTCTCAGAAAGATTCTTTCCAATTTTTATCTGATGATATCTCCTCTTTCACTGAAGTCCAGAATGTGCTCACAAATGTCCCTTCGCAGATCTGTGCATGATGGAGTTTCCAAACTGTGTAATATAAGAAAGGCTTTAACTATGTGAGATGAATAGATATATCTATCATGAAGCACTTTCACAGAAATCTTCTTTCCAGTTTTTGTCTGAGGATATTTCCTTTTTCTCCATAGCCATTGCTATACTCCTGAATGTCTCTTGGTAGCTTTTTCTCCAAAAGGGATTCTGGAATCCTCTAGGAGAAGAAAGAAAGTTATATTTCTGTCAGTGGAATGCACACGTCACAAGCAGCTTCTCAGAAAGCTTCTCTCCAGTTTCTATCTGAAGCCGTTTCCATTCTCACCATAACCCTCAAATCGCTGCTGAATATCCCTTCACAGTCTAAAAGAAAACAGTTTTATGATTCTGCTCAATGAAAACAGAAGCTTTACTGTGTGAGGGGAAATCACATGACACCGAGCAGGTTCACAGAAAGCTTCCTTCTGGTTTCTCTCTGAGGTTATTTCTTTTTCAGGGTATTCTAAAGAGTGTCTCCAAATGTCCTTTCTCAGATTCCACAGAAACAGTGATTTCAAACTGCTCAATCCAAAGAATGAATTAACTCTTTGAGATGAATACAAACATCACAAAAGAGTTGCGCAGAAAGCTTCTCTCCAATTTTCGATGGGAGACATTTCCTTGCTCAACACAGGCCTCTGGTTGCCACCTACTTTTCCTTCCCAGAACCCTCAGAGGCCGACTTTCAAACTGGGAAATGTAGAGTAAGCTTTAACCCTGTGAAAAGAATGGACATGTCAGAGAGCAGTTTCTTTGAGTGCTTCTTTCTGTTTTTTATTGAATGACATTTCACTTTTTACCATTGTCTTCAATGTGCTCCGAATATCACTCTTTCGGTTTTACAGGAACAGTGTTCAAACTGTGCCTTATGAGAAGAACATTAAAACTCCCTGAGTGGAATGCACACATCACCAAGCAGTTTCTCAGAAAGCTTCTCTCCAGTTTTTATCTGACTCTATTTCCTATTTGACCATAGGCCCGAATGTGATCCAAAATATCCCTTCGTGGATCCATCCACGAGGGAGTTCCCAAACTGCATATTGTAAAGAAAGCTTCATCTATGTGAGAAGAATAAACATAGAAAAAAGCAGATTCACAGAAAGCTTCTTTCCAGTTTTTATCTGAAGATATTTCCTTTTTCGCCATATTCCTGAGTGTGCTCCCGAAAGTCCCTTCGTGGATCCGTCCATGACAGTTTTCAAGCTGTGTAATGTAAGGAATCCTTTATCTCCGTGAGATGATTACACATATCACAGAGTGCTTTCCTAGAAAGCTTCTTCCCAAGTTTTGTCTGAGGCTAATTCCCTTTTCATCATCGGCATCAACATGCTCCCGAATGTCACTTGGTACCTGTTTCTCCAAAAAGGTTTCCCCGACGCTGTTGAGAAGAGAGGTATAACACTGTGAGTGGAATGCACACGTCACAAAGCAGTTCCTTGGAATCCTTCTCTCCAGTTTCTGGCTGAACATATTTCCTTTTTACCATAAGCCTCAAAGTGCTCCTGAATGTCCCATCACACGCTAAACATACACAGAGTTATAAAACTACTCAACGTAAGGAAAGGCTTAACTAAGTGAGAGGAATTATGACGTCACAGAGTAGTTTCACAGAAAGCTTCCTTCTGGATTTTACGTGAGGATATTTCTTTCTCCATGTTCTAAAGATCATTCCCAAATGTCCTTCCTCAGATTCCACAAAAACAGTGATTTCAATCTGCTCAATCCAAAGAACGGTTTATATCTAGGAGACGAATACACACATCGCAAAGCAGTTGCTCAGAATGTTACTGTGCAGGTTTCATCGGAAGATGTTTCCTTGCTCACCACAAGCCTCCGGGGGTCACTAAATACCCCTTCACAGATCCTTCAAAGACAGAATTTCGAAACTGGGCAACATAGAGTAAGCATAAATTCTGTGAAGTGAATGCACATATCAGAGAGCAGATTCCTGGAACACTTCTTTCTCGAATTTGTTGCAGTATATTTCACTATTTGCCATAGTCCTCAATGTGCTCCGAAATATCACTTTTTCGGTTACACAGGGACAGTGTTTCAACACTGCCTTGTGAGTAAAGAGGTATAGCTCCCTGAGTGGAATGCACACATCACAAGTAGTTTCTCCGAAAGCTGCTATCCAGTTTTAATCTGAAGATATCTCCTCTTTCATCGAAGGACTGAATATGCTCCCAAATGTCCCTTCATGGATTTGTGCATGACGGAGTTTCCAAATTGCGTAATACAGAAAAGGTTTGAACTATGTGAGATGAATAGATATATCTAATATGAAGCAGTTTCACAGATACCTTCTTTCGAGTTTGTCTGAGGATATTTTCTTTTTCAGCATAGCCGTCCCTATACGGCTCTGCTGTCTCTTGGTAGCTCTTTCTCCAAAAGGAATTCCGGAATCCTCTAGGAGAAGAAAGGTATATTCCCGTGAGTGGAATACACATGTCACGAAGCAGCTCCTCAGAAAGCTTCACTCCAGTTTCTATCTGAAGACGTTTCCTTTCTCACCGTAACCCTCAAATCGCTCCTGAATATCCCTTCACACTCTAAACAAAAACAGTGTTATGATACTGTTCAATGAAAAGAGAAGCTTCACTGTCTGAGCGGAATTCACCTGACACAGAGCTGGTTCACAGAAGGTTTCCTTCTGATTTCTCTCTGAGGTTATTTCTTTTTCAGGGTATTCTAAAGAACATCTCCAAATGATCTTTCTCAGATTCCACAGAAACAGTGATTTCAAACTGCTCAATCCAAAGAGTGATTTAACTCTTTGAGATGAACACAAACATCACAAAAGCATTGTGCAGAAAGCTTCTCTCCAATTTTCCATGGGAGACATTTCCTTGCTCGACACAGGCCTCCGATTTCCCCTTACTATTCCTTCGCAGAACCCTCAGAGGCTGACATTCAAACTGGGAAATGTAGAGTAAGCTTTAACCCTGTGAAAAGAATGGGCATGTCAGAGAGCAGTTTCTTCGAGTGCTTCTTTTTGTGTTTTTATTGGATGACATTTCACTTTTGCCATAGTCTTCAATGTGCTCTTTTGGTTTTACAGGAACAGTGTTCAAACTGTGCCTTAGGAGAAGAACATTAAAACTGCCTGAGTGGAATGGTCACAACACCAAGTAGTTTTTCACAAAGCTTCTCTGCAGTTTTTATCTGACTCTATTTCTTATTTCACCATAGGCCCGAATGTGATCCCAAATATCCCTTCGTGGATCCATCCACGAGGGAGTTTCCAAGCTGCGTAATGTAAAGAAAGCTTCATTTATGTGAGAAGAATAAACATAGAAAATAGCAGATTCACAGAAAGCTTCTTTCCAGTTTTTATCTGAAGATATTTCCTTTTTCACCAAGGTCCTGAGTGTGCTCCCGAAAGTCCCTTCATGGATCCATCCAAGACAGTTTTCAAGCTGAATAATGTAAGGAAACCTTTATCTTTGTGAGATGAGTAAACATATCACAGAGTAGTTTTCTAGAAAGCTTCTTTCCAGGTTTTGTCTGAGGCTATTTCCCTTTTCATCATCCACATCTACATGCTCTCGAATATCACTTGGTACCTGTTTCTCCAAAAGAGTTTCCCCGACGCTGTATGAGAAGGTTGGTATAACACTGTGAGTGGAATGCACACGTCACACAGTAGTTCCTCGGAAAGCTTCTCTCCAGTTTCCGTCCAAACATATTTTCTTTTTCACCATAAGCCTCAAAGTGCTCCCGAATGTCCCATCACACACTAAACATACACAGGGGTATAAAACTACTCAATGTAAGTGTTTCGATAAATGGAGGCAAGATGGCACACTTCCGGGTTCTTCATCACCAACTTTTCCCAGCGCGCGAAAATGCAGCCGGCGCCCAGGAAGGTGCAGACCCACCGGGCATGCCCCAGGTGACGTCAATCCGAAGAGACCAAGATTTACCTGGTCGCACCTACGGAACGCCCCCGACACGCCCGTGCCCCGCCTATTGCCCTCCCACTCTTAGAAAAGCTGCTCCCAGTGAGCGTCTCGCGCGGAGTTCCCATTCCCCCACTCCTTTTGGGACTGCATTAGGAATTCCGTCTGAGAGCTCCTCGGGGTGACTCTCTTGGCCTCCTTTGCTGGAGGCTGACAGACCTCTCCCTACCCACCTTCTTCCCTGAAGCTAGGTGACCAAAAATAAATTTGCAGTTTTGCTCCTACCCTTGCCTTCTCGCTGGTTCTTTTGTGCTCGCAATTGTGGTCTTAGAAAACAAATCAGTTGGTGCCGAACCCGGGAGGAGACCCCTCCTCAGGACCCCCAGGGTCTGGGGAGCCTCCTCCTCCTCCTTCCACGCTGTGGACGGACCCGGACCTGAGACCCGCTTCCCTCACTCTCAGGTAAGTGCCCTTGTCTCCTCTTTACCTCCCTCTGCCAAAAATCCTGCGCAGTTCTGAGGCCCACTTTTGAGCCACCAAGTGGCTCGTGAGACCCATTCAGGATGGAGACGTCCGCGTGATCGTAATCTCCACCTTGGCTCCAAGAGCCTCCAGTCTGTCTCTGCTGGTCCCAAAGGACGCTTTGAAGCCAGGCAGAGATCCACTTCCATTTCCATTGTGTCAATTGTGTAAGTAAAGAGGAAACAGATGGGAAACTCCCAGTTCAAATTTCCAAAGAGCACCCCCTTAGGGTGCCTCCTAGCCAATTTAAAAACCTTACAGCTCGAACAAGACCTTAGGAGGAAGCGGTTAATTTTCCTTTCCGCTGTGGCATGGCCCCGATACAAACTAGACAATCAGTCTCAGTGTCCACCAGAGGGCGCCCTAGACCGCAATGTTCTGACCGACCTCAGCAATTTCTGCCAGCTGCTAGGCAAGTGGTCCGAAACTACTTACATACAAGGCTTTTGGGCCTTATGCTCTCGTCCTGACCTGTGTAGCCAGTGCTCTTTGGCCCAAGTTATGCTATCCAAGGACCCCGGCTCACAGGAACCCGACAAAGAGGAGTCTTCATTCCTTTCTGTTCAGCCGGAGGACCTACGGTTTCCCTCACTTCCGCCCTACACTTCTCCTCCTCCCTCCGTCCAGACTCCTCCTTCCTCTTCCTTATCTACTAGTAATCCACTCGGTCCAGTGCCTCCTTTGGGGCCGCCAACTGTCTGTCTTGAGTCTCCTGTCACTGCCCACACCCGCTCTAAGTGCCCTGCTGATGCCCTCACTCCTGCCCCACACCCTCCTACAGTGTTAGCACCTTTGAGAGAGGCAGCTGGGGCAGAGGGGGTAGTCAAAGTATATGTCCCTTTTTCACCGGCCGATCTTTCCAAAATTGAGAAGCGTTTAGGTGATTTCTCAGCTAATCCTACCATATACTTAACGGAATTTAGATACCTTTGTCAGGCCTATGACTTAACTTGGCATGACCTCCAGGATATCCTAACCTCCACCCTAAACCGTGAGGAGCAAGAGCGCATCCTAGCGGCGGCCAGGCAGCACGCCAACCAACTACATTTAACTGATGCCGCAATCCCACTGGGGGAGCAAGCAGTCCCCTCGGCAGACCCAGACTGGAACTACCAAGCAGGCCAGCCTGGGTGCCGTAGGCGAGACATAAGGGTCCAGTGTTTGTTGGCTGGTATGCAAGCAGCCTCAACCAAAACTGTAAATTTTTAACAAATTAAAAGAAATTGTTCAAAATCCAGAAGAAAATCCAGCTGCATTCTTAAATAGGCTGACTGAGGTTCTAACCCAATATACCCAGTTAGATCCGGCCTCCCACACAGGTGCCACCATTTTGGCGTCTTATTGCGTTTCTCAATCAGCTCCTGACATTCCTAAAAAACTTCAAAAGGTAGAGGATGGTCCTCAGGCACCAATACAAGACCTGGTTAAATTAGCCTTTAAGGTCTATAACTCCAAAGAGGAGATGGCTGAAGCACAGTGACAGGCTCGCCTTAAATAGACAGCACAGCTCCCAGCAGCGGCTTTACAGCCCAGTCGTAACCCCAGGCCAGAGAGCACACACCCCGCAGACTCCAAGGCTACAAAAGGAGCCTGCTATAAGTGCGGCAAGGCAGGACACTATGCCAACAGGTGTCCACAAAGTCCCCGAGCCCCAACGCAGCCATGCCATAAGTACAAGGCATCAGGACATTGGGCCAGTGAATGTCCTAACCCTTGTCCACCAGCAAACCCCTGCCCTGCTTGCCAACAGGGAGGACACTGGAAGTCTGATTGCCCCACCCTGAGAACAGGTGCCGCGTCTCCATGGGACCCCCTTTCCCAGGATCCTGGGACCTCCTTTCAGCTCCTACATCTGGACATGACAACGGAAAGTGCCGAGACTCGGGGACCCCCATCACCCTCGCCAAGCCGCGGATAACTCTCCTGTTAGCGGGTGAGACAATTAATTTTTTAATAGATAGCGGGGCTACCTATTCTGTTTTGCCGTCCTTCTCTGGACCTAGCCTTCCATCCAATATCTCTGTAGTAGGAGTAGACGGAAAGCCATCCACTCCACGAAAAACTCCACTCCTTAATTGCTGCCTGGCCAACAACTACTTTGCACACTCGTTCCTCATTATACCCCCATGCCCTATCCCCTTACTAGGCCGAGACATCCTGAGCACCTTAAAGGCCTCCATATACATTCCCACCAACCCATCCACTCCCCTTCAACCCCCTCACGACCTGTTGCTCATGCTTTGTGCAGGCGCACACGCTCCTCCTATGTCGCCCCACCCCCCATCTCCCTATTTCTGTACACCCTCAAGTTTGGGACACTTCCATCACGGTCATAGCTGCCCACCACCCACCAGTTTTGTCAAGCTCAAAAATCCCATTCGTTTCCCAAACTGCCCCCAATTCTCTCTCTCTCCGACACATCTACAAGGTTTAAAGCCAATTATCACGCAACTACTTAGCCAACATATTCTTGTCCGCACACATTCCCCTTGTAACACTCTAATACTTCCAGTTAAGAAGGCAGATGGAACGTATAGGTTAGTACAGGACCTTCGGCTATTCAATGAGGCTATCTGTCCAATGCACCCTGTAGTTCCCAACCCTTACACCCTTCTGTCCCATATCCCCACCAATTCTACTTATTTTACTGTGCTAGACCTTAAGGATGCTTTCTTTACCATACCCCTACACACAGACTGCCAGTTCCTTTTTGCTTTCACATGGGAGGACCCAGACACACATATCTCCACTCAACTGATGTGGACAGTCCTCCTACAAGGGTTCCGGGACAGCCCCCATTTCTTTGGTCAGGCCTTAGCAAAAGACCTTGCCTCCTGCCCTCTCACTAATAACAACACTCTGCAGTATGTAGATGATCTCCTAATCTGTAGCCCTACCAAACAAGACTCTCTTCTAGACACTGCAACTCTCCTCAACCATTTAGGTTCATTAGGTTATAGAGTATCTAAACACAAGGCCCAAATTTCTTGCCAAACCGTCATATACTTAGGAATTGAAATCACCCCAACAACCCGGTCACTAACTACCGACCGCATGGCCCTAATACGTAACCTTCTTCCCCCTCAAAATGCAAAAGAAATTCAATCCTTCCTAGGTCTAATAGGCTTCTTCAGACATTGGATCCCCAATTTTGGAATCTTAGCCAAACCTTTTTACGCCACAATTAAAGAAACCCCACATGGGCCTTTGTCCACCCCCAAGTTAATCTCGACTCATTTCACCCGCTTAAAACTTGCCTTCTCTCACAACCCACACTCTCACTGCCTGATTTCCAGCATCCCTTCCAACTCTTTACAGATGAAAGGCAGAAAGTGGCAGTTGGTCTTTTAACCCAGCCTGTTGGCAGCACCCACTGCCCTGTGGCCTATCTATCCAAACAACTAGACCCAACTGTACAAGGCTGGCAACCCTGTCTGCGTGCGTTAGCAGTGGCAGCCTGCCTGACCCAGGAAGCAAAAAAGCTCATTAGAGGCAGTAACCTAACAGTCCTCTCCACACACCGTCTTCAGGATCTCATCTCTCATAAAAGTATTAGCCACTTAATTCCATCCTGGCTCCAATTTTTCCATCTCTTATTCATAGAAGACCCCATTGTTACTTTAGAAGTTTGCTCCTCTCTAAATCCAGCCACTTTACTGCAGGACCCCCTTAAACCACCCCATACTAAACATTCTTGTCCTGAGGTCCTGGAGGCTCAACCCCCCCAGCCACCTACACTTGCATGACCGGCCCCTTCAAAAGGCACAACTAACCCTATTTGTGGAGGGCAGCTCCTTTATCAACCCTCAAGGAAACAGACAGGCAGGATACGCAGTAGTTACCTCCTCCACAGTTTTAGAGGCAAAACCCCTACCACAAGGGACCACATCACAGCAGGCAGAACTCACTGCACTAACCAAGGCACTCCTACTATCAAAAGGAAAAACAGTAAACATATACACAGATTCTAAATATGCTTTTCTAATCACACACACCCATTCAGTCATCTGGAAAGAGAGAGGGTTTTTAACCACCGGTGGTACCCCTATTATTAACAAAAACCAAATACTCAAACTACTAGATGCACTGTCGGCACCTTCCAAGGTAGCCATTATACATTGTGAAGGTCACCAAACTTCATCTAACCTGGTAGCAGCTGGCAACAATTTCGCTGACATCACTGCCAAGTCAGCCACCAGATTTTCCACCCCTAAGCCTCCTTCTGTCTGTTTTCGCTCCCCGCAGTATGCCCCTAATTACACTCAGGAAGAAAAGGCTAAGCTATTACAAAATCCAACAGCAAACTAACTACAGGTGACTTGATATATACTAATAACAAATTAGTCATTCCTGAAACACAATTCCATACCATTCTAACAGACATACATGATTCTTTACATATACGACCCAAAGCCTTATAGAATTTTCTAAATCCCCTCCTGCACTGTCCAACACTACAAAAACACTTACTTACAATCAACCAGCAGTGCTCTATCTGCCTAATGGCAAATCCTCAAGGCGCATTGTGTAATCCCCATCCCAGCCATCAACTCAGAGGACACCAACCAGGTGAAGATTGGCAAATTGATTTCACACATATGCCAAGACATTAAAAAATTCAAATACCTCTTAACCCTTGTGGACACCTTTTCAAGGTGGATAGAGGCCTATCCTACACAGGAGAAACTGCTAACATTGTTGCCTCTATAATCACTGAACATATTATCACTAGGTGTGGCCTCCCGGTCACACTTCAATCCGACAACGGTCCAGCATTCATCTCTAAGGTAGTCCAACAGGTGGCAGCCCTCCTACACATCACCTGGAAACTCCACATCCCTTACAGGCCTCAGTCTTCTGGTAAGGTGGAAAAGGCTAACGGACTCATCAAACAACAGCTCACCAAACTCTCAATCGAAACCCGGCAGTCATGGGTAACTCTCCTTCCCTTAGCCCTGACCCGACTGCGGGCACCACCTCGAAGCCCAACAGGCCTCAGTCCGTTCAAATTAGTCTACGGACGGCCCCTAACCCTCCAGCAAATACCTTCCCTGCCCGCCCCTTTGGCGAACTACCTCCCATATCTCGCTCTTCTCAGACAACTCCTAAGACAACACGCTGAGTTAGCACACCCTCCTCCAACAGATGCCTACAACCCACATCTCTCCCTCAGTCCTGGAGACCAAGTATACCTAGAAGATATCCAAGCCAAAGACTTACAGCCCAGGTGGAAAGGCCCATACACTGTCCTCCTGTCTACACATACAGCAGCAAAACTCCTAGGACACACACATTGGATTCATATTTCCCAGCTAAAAAGGGCCCCCACCAAGCACAATCAGTGGACATCAGTTCAACTTTCCCCACTCGCCTCACACTTACAAATCTTCCTTGACTATCTCATGCTCCCTGACCCCTGACGCTTGGCTTGCTTTCTCACCATCCTCTACATAAACCTATCAGACTTTCAATACACAACCCCAGACCCATATCTACCTCCAGACAATAGTCCAGAGCAGTGGTTCTCCTGTCTCCTAACCTTCTTCGAACATCTTCAGTGGCAAGGGACACTCTGTGACTACACTGAAAATGAAGTCTCATTTTATACTTATATTGCTGTCTCACTCATACACTCAGACCTTTGCTAGTCCACCTACTGTATGGCAATTTTTTTCATCACTGAAACTTGGTCACAAGAGAGCTGAACACACTCAGTAGTACATAGTTCTGCCAGTTGTCTTCCTTAAGGCTGTCAAACTTCTCTCCGGACAATAGAGATCCCTTCTCATGGCTCACACTTATCTGCCAAGGGCTAAACTTAACCTACACTGTGAATATAACCAATCTCTCCCATTGCTTCCTCTGTGAGGCTTTAGAAGGCCCCCCCTACTGGCAGCCCCCTGCCCATGGCCTTCAACACAACTGGTCAATCATCCCAAAATTTACTCACATTCCAGGCGCCACTAAACCAAAATCCAAATAGCCCAATCCTTCCTTTTTGTTATTCAACCCCAAATTCATCCTGGGGTAATCATAATCAGGTGCCCAATGGAGGCCAAACAGCCCTCATTGGAGGCTATTTCTGGTGCAAGGGGTCCCTTTCTAAAACCTTTAACCAAACTGTCACAACTCAATCTCAATCTCTCTGTGTCCCAGTATCCTTAGTGCCCAGCCTCACCCTGTATAGCAAGGCTGAACTAGTCGAACTAACACTGCAGCTACACCCTCCTGCCAATTGCTTAAAAAACGAGCTGTTTTCCTCCCTCTAGTTTTTGGAATCTGCTGAAAGCCTGGCCTCCCTGCAGTGACGAACTACCTCAATACCCCATGTAGCTGCCCAAAACAGGCGAGCCCTAGACTTGCTTACAGCTGAAAAAGGAGGCACTTGTGTCTTCCTTGGAGAAGACTGCTGCTATTATGTTAGCAAGTCAGGCCTAGTAGACACTAACATTCAAACCCTCAATAAAATAAAAAACTGAAATACAGAACCTTAATACCCCAACCTTGCCAGGACCTTCCTTTTGGGTTTTGCCCATATTCCAACAAATCTTCCATTCCTCATTCCTATACTAATACTGTGCCTTATTTTATTCTTCATCCATACGTCCAAATACCAACCATAGACCCCGAACTTAACGACGCCCCTTAATAGCAGGAAGTAGCCAGAAAGACCACGGCGCCCCTTATCACTATTATCAAAAAAAGGTTGGACTGTTTGGATAAATGGAGTCAAGATGGCGCACTTCCGGGTTCTTCATCACCAACTTTTCCCATGAACGCGAAAATGCAGTCGGCGCCCGGGAAGGTGCAGACCAACCGGGCATGCGCCAGGTGACGCCAATCCAAAGAGACCAAGATTTACCTGGTCGAACCTATGAATGCCCGCGACACACCTGTGCCCGCCTATTGCCCTCCCATTCCTAGAAAAGCCGTTCCCGGTGAGCGCCTCGCGCAGACTTCCAAGCCCCCCACTCCTGTTGGGACTGCATTAGGAATTCCGTCCGAGAGCTCCACGGGGTGACTCTCTTGGCCTCCTTTGCCAGAGGCCAACAGATCTCTCCCTACCCACCTTCTTCCCTGAAGCTAGGTGACCAAAAATAAATTTGCAGTTTTGCTCCTACCCTTGCCTATTCGCTGGTTCTTTTGTGCTCTCTCTGGTGGTCTTAGAAAAACAAATCAGTAAGGAGAGGCTTAACTAAGCGAGAGAAATTAAGACGACACAGAGTAGTTTCACAGAAAGCTTCCTTCTGGATTTTACCTGAGGATATTTCTTTCTCCATGTTCTAAGGATCGTTCCCAAATGTTCTTCCTCAGATTCCACAAAGACAGTGATTTCAATCTGCTCAATCTAAAGAACGGTTTAAATCTATGTGAAAAATACACACATCACAAAGCAGTTGCTCAGAAAGTTACTCTGCAGGTTTCATTGGGAGATGTTTTCTTGCTCAGCACAAGCCTCCGGGCGTCACTAAATATCCCTTCACAGATTCTTCAAAGAGAGAATTTTGAAACTGGGCAACATAGAATAAGCATAAATTCTGTGAAGTGAATTCACATATCAGAGAGCAGATTCTTGGAACACTTCTTTGTCGATTTTATTTCAGTATATTTCACTATTTTCCACAGTCCTCAATGCACTCCGAAATATCACTCTTTCAGTTTCACAGGAACTGTGTTTAAACACTGCCTTGTGAGAAAAGAGGTATAACTCCCTGAGCGGAATGCATACATCACAAGTAGTTTCTCAGAAAGCCTCTATCCGTTTTTATCTGAAGATATCTCCTCTTTCACTGTAGGCCTGAATGTGCTCCCAAATATCCCTTCATGGTTCCGTGCATGACAGAGTTTCCAAACTGTGTAATATAAGAAAGGTTTGAACTATGTGAGATGAATAGATATATCTAACACGAAGCAGTTTCGCAGAAATCTTCTCTCCAGTTATGTCTGAGGATATTTCTTTTTTCACCATAGCCGTCCCTGTACTCCCGAATGTCTCCTGGTAGCTTTTTCTCCAAAAGGGATTCCGGAATCCTCTAGGAGGAGAAAAGTATATTTCTGTGAGTGGAATGCAGACATCACAAAGCCGTTCCTTGGAAAGCTTCTCTCCAGTTTCGGTCTGAACATATTTCCTTTCTCACTGTAAGCCTCAAAGTGCTCCTGAAAGTCCCATCACACGCGAAACATACACAGGGTTATAAAACTACTCAACGTAAGGAGAGGCTTAACTAAGCGAGAGGAATTAAGAAAACACAGAGCAGTTTCACAGAAAGCTTCCTTCTGGATTTTACCTGAGGATATTTCTTTCTCCATATTCTAAGGATCATTGCCAAATATCCTTCCTCAGGTTCCACAAAAACAGTGATTTCAAGCTGCTCAATCCAAATAATGGTTTACCCCTATGAGACGAGTGCACACATCGAAAAGCAGTTGCTCAGAAAGTTACTCTGCCGATTTCATCGGAAGACAATTTCTAGCTCACCAGAAGCCTCTGGGCATCACAAAATATCCCTTCACAGATTCTTCAAAGATAGAATTTCGAAACTGGCCAACATAGAGTAAGCATAAGTTCTGTGAAGTGAATGCACATATCAGAGAGCAGATTCTAGGAAAGCTTCCTTCTCGATTTTATTTCAGTATATTTCACTATTTGCCATAGTTCTCAGTGCACTCCGAAATATCACCTTTTTGGGTTACACAGGAACAGTGTTTAAACACTGCCTTGTGAGAAAAGAGGTATAACTTCCTGAGCGGAATGCATACATCACAAGTAGTTTCTCAGAAAGCTTCTATCCAGTTTTTATCCAAAGATATCTACTCTTTCACCATAGGCCTGAATGTGCTCCCCAATGTCCCTTTGCAGATCCATGCATGACGGAGTTTCCAAACTGCACAATATAAGAAAGGTTTCAACTATGCGAGATGAATAGATATATCTAACATGAAGCAGTTTCACAGAAATCTTCTTTCGAGTTTTGTCTGAGGATATTTCCTTTTTCACCATAGCTATCCCTATACTCCCAAATGTCTCTTGGTAGCTTTTTCTCCAAAAGGGATTCACTTATCCTCTAGGTGAAGAAAAGTATATTTCTGTGAGTGGAATGCACACGTCACAAAGCAGGTCCTCAGAAAGCTTCTCCCCAGTTTCTATCTGAAGACGTTTCCTTTCTCACTGTAAGCTTCAAAGCACTCCTGAATATCACTTAACAGACTATACAAAAACAGTGTTATGATACTCCTCAATGAAAAGAGATGCTTAACTGTGTGAGCGTAATTCACGTGACACAGAGCAGTTTCAGAGAAAGCTTCCTTCTGCTTTCTGTCTGAGGTTATTTCTTTTTCAGGGTATTCTGAAGAGCTTTTCCAGATGTCCTTTCTCAGAGTCCACAGAAACAGCGATTTCAAACTGCTCAATCCAAAGAATGATTTAAATCGATGAGATGAATACAAACATCACAAAAGTGTTGTCCAGAAAGCTTATCTCCAATTATCGATGGAAGATATTTCCTTGCTCGACACAGACCTCCAGTTGCCACTTACTATCCCTTTGCAGAACCCTTAGAGACCGACTTTCAAACTGGGATATGTAGAGAAAGCTTTAACCCTGTGATAGAATGGACATATCAGAGAGCAGTTTCTTCGAGTGCTTCTTTCTCTTTTTTATTGTACAACATTTCACTTTTTGCCAGAGTCCTCAATGTGCTCCAAATATCACTCTTTTGGTTTTACAGGAACAGTGTTCAAACTGTGCGTTATGAGAAGAAAGTTATAACTCCCTGAGTGGATTGCACACATCACTAAGCAGTCTCAGAAAGCTTCTCTCCAGCTTTTATCTAACTTTATTTCCTATTTCACCAAAGGCCTGAATGTGATCCCAAATGTCCCTTCGCAGATCCATCCACGAGGGAGTTTCCAAGCTGCATAATGTAAAGAAAGGTTCAACTACGTGAGATGTATAAACATAGCAAAAAGCAGATTCACAGAAAGCTTCTTTCCAGTTTTTATCTGTGGATATTTCCTTTTCCTCCATTGGTATGAATGTGCTACTGAAGGTCCCTTCGTGGATACAACCATGATAGATTCCAAGCTGCGTAATGTAAAGAAAGCTTTATCTATGTGACATGAATACACATATCACAGAGTAGTTTCCTAGAAAGCTTACTTCCAGCTTTTGTCTGAGGCTATTTCCCTTTTCACCATCAGCATCAACATCCTCCTGAATATCACTTGGTAGCTGTTTCTCCAAAAGTTCTCCCTGACTCTGTAGGAGAAGAGAGGTATGACTCTGTGAGTGCAATGCATACGTCACAAAGCACTTCCTCGGAAAGCTTCCTCCAGTTTTGGTCTGATCATATTTCCTTTTTCACCGTAAGCCTCAAAGTGCTCCCAAACATCCTATCACACGCTAAACATACACAGGGTTAGAAAACTGCTCAATGAAAAGAGAGGCTTAACTGAGCGAGAGGAATTAAGATGACACAGAGCGGTTTCACAGAAAGCTTCCTGGATTTTACCTGACGATATTTCTTTCTCCATAATCTACGTATCATTCCCAAATGTCTTTCCTCAGATTCCAGAAAAACAATGATTTCAAGCTGCTCAATCCAAAGAATGATTTAACACTATGAGATGAGTACGCACATTGCAAAGCAGTTGCTAAGAAAGTTTCTATGCAGGTTTTACCAGAAGACGTTTCCACGCTCGCCACAAGCCTCCGGGCATCACTAAATATCCCTTCACAGATACTTCAAAGATAGAGTTTCGAAACTGGGCAACGTAGAGTAAGCATTAACTCTGTGAAGTGAATGCACATATCAGACAGCAGATTCTTGGAACGCTTGTTCCTCGATTTTATTTCACTATATTTCTCAATTCGCCAGAGTCCTCAATGCGCTCCGAAATATCACTTTTTCGGTTTCACAGGAACAGTATTCAAACCTTACCTTGTGAGAAAAGAGGTATGACTCCCTGAGTGGAATGCATACATCACAAATTAGTTTATCAGAAAGCTTCTATCCAGTTTTTATATGAAGATATCTCCTTTTTCACTGTAGGCCTGAATGTACTCCCGAATATCCCTTTGCAGACCAGTGAATGTCAGAGGTTTCAAACTGCGAAATATAAGAAAAGTTTTATCTATGTGAGGTGAATAAATATATCTAACACAAAGCAGTTTCACAAAAATCTTCTTTCCACTTTTTGTATGAGGATAGTTCCTTTTTCACCATAGCCCTTCCTATGCTACCCAATATCTCTTGGTAACTCTTTCTCCCAAAGGGCTTCCAGAATCCTCTAGGAGAAGAAACGTATATTTCTGTGAGTGAAATATACACGTCACAAAGCAGCTCTTCAGAAAGTTTCTCCCCAGTTTCTATCTGAAGACGTTTCCTTTCTCACCATAAGCCTCAACGTGCTCCTGAATATCCTTTCACAGACTAAACAAAAACAGTGTTATGATACTCCTCAATGAAAAGAGAAGCTTAACTGTGTCAGCGGAATTCACGTCACACAGAGCAGTTTCACAGAAAGCTTCCTTCTGGTTTCTCTCTGAGGTTATTTCTTCTTCAGGATATTCTAAAGAGCGTTTCCAAATGTCCTCTCTCAGATTCCACTGTAACAGTGATTTCAAATTGCTCAATCCAAAGAATGATTCAATTCTATGAGTTGAATACAAACATAAAAGAGTCACGCAGAAATCTTCTCTCCAATTTTCGATGGAAGACATTTCCTTGCTTGACACAGGCCTCCGGTTGCCTCTTGCTGTCCCTTCGTAGAACCCTCAAAGGTGGATATTCAAACTGGGAAATGTAGAGTGACCTTTAACCCTGTGAAAAGAATGGACATGTCAGAGAGCAGTTTCTTCGAGTGCTTCTCTCTGTTTTTTATTGGATGCCATTTCACTTTTTGCCATAGTCTTCAATGTGCTCCAAATATCTTTCTTTTGGTTTCACAAGAACAGTGTTCAAACTGTGCCTTATGAGATGGAAGTTATAACACCCTGAGTGGAATACACACATCACCAAGCACTTTCTCAGAAAGCTTCTCTCCAGTTTTTATCTGACTATATTTCCTATTTCACCATAGGCCCGAATGTGATCCCAAATATCCCTTTGCGGACCCATTCCCGAGGGATTTTCCAGGCTGCGTAATGTAAAGAAAGCTTCATCTATGTGAGAGGAATAAACATACCAAAAAGCAGATTCACAGAAAGTTTCTTTCAAGTTTTTATCTGAACATATGTCTTTTTTCAACATAGTCCTGAATAAGCTCCTGAGGATTCTTTCGTGGATCCGTCCATGACAGTTTCCAAGCTGCATAATATATAAAAGCTTTATCTATGTGAGATGATTATACGTATCACAGAGTAATTTTCTAGAAAGCTTCTTTCCAGTTTTTGTCTCAGGCTATTTCAATTTTCACCATCGGCATAAACATGCTCCTGAATATCACTTTGTACCTGTTTCCCCAAAAGGGTTTCCCCTACGCTGTATGAGAAGAGATGTATAACACTGTGAGTGGAATGTACACGTCAGAAAGCAGTTCCACAGAAAGCTTCTCTCCAGTTTCGGTCTGAACTTGTTTCCTTTTTCACCTTAAGCCTCAAAGTGCTCCCGAATATCCTATCACATGCTAAACATACACAGGGTTAGAAAACTGCTCAATGAAAAAAAGAGGATTAACTGAGCGAGACTAATTAAGATGACACAGTGCAGTTTCACAGAAAACTTCCTACTGGATTTTTCCTGAGAATATTTCTTTCTCCATAATCTAAGGATTGTTCCAAAATGTCCTTCCTCAGATGCCACAAAAACAGTTATTTCAAGCTTCTCCATCCAAGGAATGGTTTAACTCGACGAGACGAATACTCACATCGCAAAGTAGTTGCTTGGAAAGTTTCTCTGCAGTTTTCCTCAGAAGACGTTTCCTGGCTCACCACAAGCCTCTGGGCGTCACCAAATCTCCCTTCAGAGATCCTTCAAAGACAGAGTTTCGAAACTGGGCAACATAGAGTAAGCATTAACTCTGTGAAGTGAATGCACATATCAGGGAGCAGATTTTTGGAATGCTTCTTTCTCGATTTCATTTCAGTATATTTCATTATTCGCCAGAGTCCTCAATGCGTTGTGAAATATCACCTTTTCGGTTTCACAGGAACAGTGTTCAAACGTTGCCTTGTGAGAAAAGAGGTATAACTGCCCAATATACATGATATAAATGATAAATTGATGGGTGCTGACGAGTTGATGGGTGCAGCACACCAACATGGCATAAGTATACATATGTAACAAACCTGCACGTTATGCACATGTACCCTAGAACTTAAAGTATAATAAAAAAAAAAATTAAATTTAAAAAGAGGTATAACTCCCTGAGTGGAATGCATACATCACAAAGCAGTTTCTCAAAAATCTTCTATGAAGTTTTTAACTGCAGATATCTCCTCTCTCACCATAGGTCTGAATGTGCTCCTGAATCTCACTTTGTGGATTCATGCATGATGGAGTTTCCAAACTGCATAATATAAGATAAGTTTTAACTATGGGAGATGAATAAATACATCTGACACAAAGCAGTTTCACGGAAATCTTCTTTCCAGTTACTGTCTGAGGTTATTTCCTTTTTCACCATAGCCGTCCCTATATTCCTGAATGTCTGTTGGTAGCTTTTTCTCCAGAAGGGATTCCAGAATCCTGTAGGAGAAGAAAGGCATCTTTCTGGAGTGGAAGGCACACATCACAAAGCAGCTCTTCAGAAAGCTTCTCTCCAGTTTCCATCTGAAGGTGTTTCCTTTCTCACCGTAAGACTCAAAGCGCTGCTGAATATCCCTTCGAAGACTAAACAAAAACAGTGTTATGCTACGGCTCAATGACAAGAGAAACTTAACTGTGTGAGCAGAAATAACGTGACACAGAGCAGTTTCACAGAAAGCTATATTCTGCTTTCTCTCTGAGGTTATTTCTTTTTCAGGATATTCTCAAGAGCATTTCCAAATGTCCTTTCTCAGATTCCACAGAAACAGTGATTTCAAAGTGCTCAATTCAAAGAATGATTTAACTCTATGAGATGAATACGAACATCCCAAAAGAGTTGCACAGAAAGCTTCTCTCCAATTTTCGATGCAAGACATTTCCTTGCTTCAAACAGGCCTCCGGTTGCCACTTATTATCTCTTTGCAGAACCCTGAAAGACCGACATTCAAACTCGGAAACGTAGAGTAAGCTTTACCCTGTGAAAAGAATGGACATGTCAGAGAGCAGTTTTTTAGAGTGCTTCTTTCTGTTTTTTATTGGACGACATTTCACTTTTTGCCATAGTCTTCAATGTGCTCCGAATATCACTCTTCAGGTTTTACAGGAACAGAGTTCAAACTGTGCCTTATGAGAAGAAAGTTATACCTCCCTGAGTGTAATGCACACAACACCATGCAGTTTCTCTGAAATCTTCTCTCCATTTTTTCTCTGACTATGTTTCCTATTTCACCATAGGGGTGAATGTAATCCCAAATATCCCTTCACGGATCTATCTATGAGAGAGTTTCCAAGCTGTGTAATGTAAAGAAAGCTTCATCTATGTGAGATGAATAAACATAGCAAAAACCACATTCACAGAAAGCTTCTTTCCAGTTTTTATCTGAAGATATTTCCTTTTTCACCGTAGTCCTTAATCTGCTCCTGAATGTCCCTTCTTGGATCCGTCCATAACAGTTTCCAAGCTGCATAATGTAAAGAAAGCTTTATCTATGTGAGGTGATTACACATATCTCAGAGAAGTTTTCTAGAAGTTTTCTTTCCAGATATTCACTGAGGCTATTTCCCTTTTCACCATCAGCATCAACATGCTCCCAAATATCACTTGGTACCAGTTTCACCAAAAGGGTTTCCCCAATGCTGTATGAGAAGAGAGGTATAACACTGTGAGTGGAATGCACACGTCAAAAAGCAGTTCCTCAGAAAGCTTCTCTCCAGTTTCGGTCTGAACATATATTCTTTTTCATCGTAAGCCTCAAAGTTCTCCTGAATATCCCATCACATGCTAAACATACACAGGGTTAGAAAACTGCTCAATGAAAAGTGAGGCTTAACTGAGCGAGAGAAATTAAGACGAAAGAGAGCAGTTTCACAGAACGCTTCCTTCTGGATTTTATCTGAGGATATTTCTTTCTCCATATTCTAAGGATCGTTCCTAAATGTCCTTCCTCAGATTCCACAAAAACAGTGATTTCAGGCTGCTCAATCCAAAGAATGGTTTAACTCTATGAGACGAATACACACATCGCAAAGCAGGTGCTTTGTACGATTCTCTGCAGGTTTCATCAGAAGACGTTTCCTCACTCACCAAAAGCCTCCGGCAGTCACTAAATATCCCATCACAGATTCTTGAAATACAGAGTTTCAAAACTGGGCAACATAGAGTAAGCATTAACTCTGTGAAGTGAATGCATATATCAGACAGCAGATTCTTGGAACGCTTCTTCCTCGATTTTATTTCAGTGTATTTCACTATTCGCCATCATCTTCAATGCTCTCCAAAATATCACTTTTTCGGTTTCACAGAACAGTGTTCAAATGCTGCCTTGAGAGAAAAGCGGAATAACTCCCTGAGTGGAATGCATACATTACAGGTTAGTTTCTCAGAAAGCTTCTATCCAGTTTTATATGAAGCTATCTCCTGTTTCACCGTAGGCCTGAATGTGCTCCTGAAAGTGCCTTCGTGGTTCGTGCAATACAGAGTTCCAACATGCGAAATATAAGAAAAGTTTTAATTATGGGAGATGAATAAATATATCTAACACAAAGCAGTTTCACAGAAATCTTCTTTCTAATTTTGTCTGAAGATATTTTCTTCTTCACCATGGCCCTCCTGATACTCGCAAATTTTTCTTTGTAGCTCTTTCTCCAAAAGGAATTCCGGAATCCTCTAGGAGAAGACAGGTATATTTCTGAGAATGTAATGCACACATCGCAAAGCAGCTCCTAAGGAAGCTTCTCTCCAGTTTCTATCTGAAGACGTTTCCTTTCTCACCATAAGCCTCAAAGTGCTGCTGAATATCCCTTCACAGACTAAACAAAAACAGTGTTATGATACTGCTCAATTAAAAGAGAAGCTTAACTGTGAGAGCGGAGTTCACGTGACACAGAGCAGTTTCACAGAAAGCTTCCTTCTGGTTTCTCTCTGAGGTTATTTCTTTTTCAGGATATTCTAAAGAGTGTTACCAAATGTCCTTTCTCAGATTCCACAGGAAGAGTGATTTCAAACTGCTCAATCCAAAGAATGATTTAACTCTGTGAGATGAATACAAACATCACAAAGAGTTGCGCAGAAAGCTTCTCTCCACTTTTTGATGGAAGACATTTCCTTGCTCAACACAGGCCTCTGGTTTCACTTATGATCCCTTCTCAGAACCCTCAAAGACTGACTTTCAAACTGGGAAATGTAGAGTAAGCTTTAACCCTGTAGAAAGAATGAACGTGACAGAGAACAGTTTCTTCGAGTGCTTCTTTCTGTTTTTTATTGTACGACATTGCCCTTTTTGCCATAGTCTTCAATGTGCTCTAAATATCACTCTTTGGGTTTTACTGGAACAGTGTTCAAGCTGTGCCTTATGAGAAGAAAGTTGTAACTTCCTGAGTGGAATGCACACGTCACCAAGCAGTTTCTCAGAAAGCTTCTCTCTGGTTTTTATCTGATTATATTTCCTATTTCACCATAGGCCCGAATGTGATCCCAAATATCCCTTTGCAGATCCATCCAGGAGGGAATTTCCAAGCTGCATAATGTAAAGAAAGCTTCATCTATGTGAGATGAATAAGCATAGCAAAAAGCAGATTCACAGAAAGCTTCTTTCCAGTTTTTATCTGAAGATATTTCCTTTTTCACCGTAGTCCTGAATCTGCTCCCTAATATCCATTTGTGGATCCGTCCATGACAGTTTCCAAGCTGCGCAATGTAAAGAAAGCTTTATCTATGTGAGGTGATTACACATATCACAGAGTAGTTTCTTGCAAAGCTTTTTTCCAGGTTTTGTCTGAGGCTATTTCCTTTTTCACCATTGGCATCAACATGCTCTTGAATATCAGTTGGTAATTATTTCTCCAAAGGGTTTCCCCGACCCTGTATGTGAAGAGAGGTATAACACTGTCAGTGGAATGCACACGTCACAAACCAGTTTCTCGGAAAACTTCTCTCCAGTTTCGGTCTGAACATATTTCCTTTTTCACCATACGATCAAAGTGCTCCTGAATATCTGACCACATGTTAAACATACGCATGGTTAGAAAACTGCTCAATGAAAAGAGAGGCTTAACTGAGCAAGAGGAATTAATGGAACACAGAGCAATTTCACAGAACGCTTTCTTCTGGATTTTACCTGAGGATATTTCTTTCTCCGTATTCTAAGGATCATTTCCAAACGTCCTTCCTCAGATTCCACAAAAGCAGTGATTTCAAGCTGCTCAATCCAAAGAATGGTTTAACTCTATGAGACGAATACACACATCACAAAGCAGTTGCTCAGAACTTTTCTCTGCAGGTTTCATTGGAAGACATTTCCTCGTGCACTACAAGCCTCCGGGCTTCACTAAATATCCCTTCACAGATTCTTCAAAGACAGAGTTTCTAAACTGGGCAACATAAATTAAGCATTAACTCTGTGAACTGAATGCACATATCAGAGAGCAGATTCCTGGAATGCTGCTTCTCCAATTTTATTTCAGTATAATTCACTATTTGCCATAGTCCTCAATGTGTTCCGCAATATCAATATTTTGGTTTCACAGGAACAGTGTCAAACACTGACTTGTGAGAAAGGACGTATAACTCCCTGAGTGGAATGCATATATCACAAAGTAGTTTCTCAGAAAGCTTCTGTCCAGTTTTTTCTGAAGATATCTCCTCTTTCACCATTGGCCTGATAGAGCTCCCAAATGTCCATTCATGTATCTGTGTATGATGGAGTTTCCAAACTGTGTAATATAAGTAAAGTTTTAACTATAAGAGATGAATAAATATATATAACACAAAGCAGTTTCACAGAAATCTTCTTTCCAGTTTTTGTCTGAGAATATTCCTTTCTCACCATAGCCCTCCATATACTCCCGAATGTCTCTTCGTAGCTCTTTCTCCAAAAGGGATTCTGGAATCCTCTAGGAGAAGCAAGGTATATTTCTGCAAGTGGAATGCACACGTCAAAAAGCAGCTGCTCAGAAAGCTTCTCTCCAGTTTCTATCTGAAGACGTTTCCTTTCTGACCAGAAATCTCAAAGCTCTCCTGAATATCCCTTCTCAGAATAAAGAATAACAGTGTTATGATACTGCTCAATGAAAAGAGAAGCTTAACTGGGTGAGCGGAATTCATGTGACACAGAGCAGTTTCACAGAAAGCTTCCTTCTGGTTTCTCTCTGAGGTTATTTCTTTTCCAGGATAGTCTAAAGAGCATTTCCAAATGTCCTTTCTCAGATTTCACAGAAACAGTGATTTCAAACTGCTCAATCCAAAGAATGATTTAAATCTGTGAGATGAATAAAAAAATAACAAAAGAGTTGCGCAGAAAGCTTCTCTCCAATTTTCGATGGAAGACATTTCCTTGCTCGATACAGGCCTTTGGTTGCCACTTCGATCCCTTCACAGAATCCTCAAAGACCGACTTTGAAACTGGGAAATGTAGAAGAAGCTTTAACCCTGTGAAAGAATGGACATTTCAGAGAGCAGTTTCTTCATAAGCTTGTTTCTCTTTTTTATTGGACGCAATTTTACTTTTTGCCATAGTCTTCAATATGCTGCGAATATCACTCTTTTGCTTTTTCAGGAACAGTGTTCAAACTGTGTGATATGAGAAGAAAGTTTCAACTCCCTGAGTGGAATGCACACATCACTAAGCAGTCTTAGAAAGCTTCTCTCCAGCTTTTATCTGACTATATTTCCTATTTCACCATAGGCCCAAATGTGATCTCAAATATCCCTTCGCGGATCCTTCCACAAGGGAGTTTCCAAGCCGCGTAATGTAAAGAAATCTTCAACTGGGTGAGATGAATGAACATAGCAAAAAGCAGATTCACAGAAAGATTCTTTCCAGTTTTTATTTGAAGATATTCCCTTTTTCACCATAGTCCTGTATGTGCTCCCAAAGGTCCCTTCATGGATCCGTCCATGACAGTTTCTAAGCTGTGTAATGTAAAGAAAGCTTTACCTATGTGAGATGATTACACATATCACAGAGTAGTTTCCTAGAAGGCTTCTTTCCAGTTTTTGTCTGAGGCTATATCCCTTTTCACCATTGGCATCAACATGCTCCCAAATATCACTTGGTACCTGTTTCTCCAAAAGGGTTTCCCCGACACTGTATGTGTAGAGAGGTACAACCCTCTGAGTGGAATAATCACGTCACTAAGCAATTCCTCGGACAGCTTCTCTCTAGTTTTGGTCTGAACATATTTCCTTTTTCACCGTTAGCCTCAAAGTGCTCCCGAAAATCCCATCACATGCTAAACATAGACAAGGTTAGAAAACTGCTCAGAGAAAGGAGAGGCTTAACTAAGCGAGATGAATTATGACGACACAGAGCAGTTTCACAGAAAGTTTCCTTCTGGATTTTACCTTAGGATATTTCTTTCTCCCTATTCTAAGGATCGTTCCCAAATGTCCTTCCTCAGATGCCACCAAAACAGTGATTTCAAGCTGCTCAATCCAAAGAATGGTTTAACTCTATGAGGCGAATACACACAATGCAAAGCAGTTGCTCAGAAAGTTTCTCTGCATGTTTCATTGGAACACGTTTCCTTGCTCACCACAAGCCTGCGGTCGTCACTAAATATCCCTTCAAAGATTCTTCAAAGACAAAGTTTCGACACTGGGCAACATAGAGTAAGCATTAACTCTGTGAAGTGAATGCATATATCAGATAGCAGATTCTTGGAACGCTTCTTCCTTGATTTATTTCAGTATATTTCACTATTCGCCATACTCCTCAATGCGTTCTGAAATATCACTTTTTCGGTTTCACAGGAAGAGTGTTCAAACGTTGCCTTGTGAGAAAAGAGGTATAACTACCAGAGTGGAATGCATACATAACAAAGTACTTTCTCAGAAAGCTTCTATCCAGTATTTACCTGAAGATATCTCCTCTTTAATCATAGGCCTGAATGTGTTCTAGAATGTCCCTTTGCGGATCTGTGCATGACGGAGTTTCCAAACTGCGTAATATAAGAAAAGTTTTAACTATGCGAGATGAATAAATACATCTAACACAAAGCAGTTTCACAGATATCTTCTTTTGCGTTTTTTTCTGAGGATATTTCTTGTTTCACCATATTTGTCCCTGTACTCCCGATTGTCTCTTGGTAGCTTTTTCTCCAAAAGGAATTCTAGGATCCTCTAGGAGAAGAAAGCTATATTTCTGTGAGTGGAATGCACACGTCACAAAGCAGGTCCTCATAAAGCTTCTCTCCAGTTTCTATCTGAAGAGGTTTCCTTTCACATCCTAAGCCTCAAAGCTCTGCTGTATATTCCTTCGCAGACTACACAAAACCTGTGTTATGATACTGCTTAATGAAAAGAGAAGCATAACTATGTGAACGGATTTCACGTGACACAGAGCTGGTTCACCAAAAGCTTCCTTCTAGTTTCTATCTGAGGTAATTTTTTTTTCAGAATATTCTTAAGAGCATTTCCAAATGTCCTTTCTCAGATTCCCCAGAAACAGTGATTTCAAACTGCTCAATCCAAAGACTGATTAAACTCTATGAGATGAATAAAACAATAACAAAAGAGTTGCGCAGAAAGCTTCTCTCCAATTTTCGATGGAAGACATTTCCTTGCTCACACAGGACTCCGATTGCCACTTACTTACCCTCAAAGACCGACGTTCAAACTGGGAAACATAGAGTAATCTTTAACCCTGTGAAAAGAATGGACATGTCAGAGACCAGTTTCTTCTATTGCTTCTTCCTGTTTTTCTTGGACGACATTTCACTTTTTCCCATAGTCTTCAATGTGCTCCGAATATCACTCTTTGGATTTTACAGGAACAGTGTTCAAACTCTGCTTTATGAGAAGAAAGTTATAAGTCCCTGAGTGGAACGCACACATCACCAAGCAGTTTCTCCCAAAGCTTCTCTCCAGTTTTTATCTGACTATATATCCTATTATGACCGTAGGCCCGAATGTGATCCCAAATATCCCTTCGCACATTCATCCATGAGGGAGTTTCCAAGCTGTGTAATGTTAAGACAGCTTCATCTATGTGAGATGAATAAACATAGCAAAAGGAGATTCACAGAAAACTTCTTTCCAGTTTT
The DNA here is from genome assembly GCF_009764315.1 of Trachypithecus francoisi. Lineage (NCBI taxonomy): Eukaryota > Metazoa > Chordata > Mammalia > Primates > Cercopithecidae > Trachypithecus > Trachypithecus francoisi. The sequence goes on from NW_022680515.1 coordinate 563,149, forward strand.
TATCTGAAGATATTTCCTTTTTCCCCGTCATCCTTAATTTGTTCCCGAATGTCCCTTTGTGGATCCGTCCATGACAGTTTCCAAGCTGCCTAATGTAAAGAAAGCTTTATCTATGTGAAGTGATTACACATATCACAGAGTAGTTTCCTAGAAAGCTTTTTTCCAGGTTTTGTCTGAGGCTCTTTCCCTTTTCACCATTGACATCAACATGCTCCCGAATATCACTTGGTACCTGTTTCTCCAAAAGGGTTTCCTCGATGCTGTATGAGAATAGAGGTATACACTGTGAGTGGAATGTACACGTCACAAAGCAGTTCCTTGGAAGGCTTCTCTCCAGTTTTGGTCTGAACATATTTCCTTTTTCACCATAAGTTTCAAAGTGCTCCCAAATAGCCCATCACACACTAAATGTACAGAGGGTTAGAAAACTGCTCAATGAAAAGAGAGGCTTAGCTGAGCGAGAGGAATTAAGACGCCACAGAGCATTTTCACAGAAAGCTTCCTACTGAATTTTTCCTGAGGATATTTATTTCTCCATAATCTAAGAATCATTCCCAACTGTCCTTCCTCACATTCCACAAAAAATGTGATTTCAAGCTGTTTAATCAAAAGAATGGCTTAACTCTATGAGACGAATACACACAATTCAAAGCAGTTGCTCGGAACGTTTCTCTGCAGGTTTCATCGAAAGACATTCCTCGCTCACCACAAGCCTCCAGGCATCACTAAATATCCCTTCACAGATTCTTCAAAGACAGAGTTTCGAAACTGAGCAATATAGAGTTAGCATTAACTCTGTGAAGTGAATGCACAAATGTGAGACAACATTCTTGGAACACTTCTTCCTCTCTTTTATTTCAGCATATTTTGCTATTCACCAGAGTCCTCAATATGCTCCAAAATATGACTTTTTTGTTTCCAGGAACAGTTTTCAAATGCTACCTTGTGAGAAAAGAGGTAAAATTCCCTGAATGGAATGTACACATCACAAAATAGTTTCTCAGAAAGCTAGTCCTCAATATGCTCTGAAATATCACTTTTCGGTGTCCAGGAACAGAGTTCAAATGCTACCTTGTCAGAAAAGAGGTAAAATTCCCTGAGTGGAATGTACACATCACAAAGTAGTTTCTCAGAAAGCTTCTATCCAATTTTATCTGAAGATACCTCCTCTTTCACCGTACACCTGAATGTGCTCCCGAATGTTTTTTCATGGATCCGTGCATGATGGAGTTTCCCACTACATAAAAGAAAAGTTTGAACTATGCAAAATGAATCAATATATCTAACACGAAGCAGTTTCACAGAAATCTTCTTTCCAGTTTTTGCCTGAGAATATTTCCTTTTTCACCATAGCCGTCCCTATACTCCCGAATGTCTCTTGGTATCCTTTTATCCAAAAAGGATTCCGGAATCCTCTATGAGAAGAAAGGTATATTTCTGTGAGTGGCATGCACACGTCACAAAGCAGCTCCTCAGAAAACTTCCCTCCAGCTTCTATCTGAAGACATTTCCTTTCTCTCTGTAAGCCTCAAAGCACTCCTGAATATCCCCTCGAGGACTAAACAAAAACAGTGTTATGATACTGATCTATGGAATGAGAAGCTTAACTGTGTGAGCGGAATTCACATTTCAGAGAGCAGTTTCATAGAAAGCTTCCTTCTTGTTTTTCTCTGAGGTTATTTCTTTTTCAGGATATTCTAAAGAGCGTTTCCAAATGTCCTTTCTCAGATTCCACAGAAACAATGATTTCAAACTCCTCAATCCAAAGAATGATTCAACTCTGTGAGAGGAATAAAAACATCACAAAATTGTTGCACAGAAAGCTTCTCTCCAATTTTCGATGGAAGACATTTCCTTGCTCGACACAGTCCTCTGGTTGCCGCTTACTATCCCTTTGCAGAACCCTCAAAGACCGACTTTCAAACGGGGAAATGTAGAGTAAACTTTAACCCTGTGAAAAGAATGGACATGTCAGAGAGCAGTTTCTTCGAGTGCTTCTCTCTGTTTTTTATTGGACGACATTTCACTTTTTGCCATAATCTTCAACATGCTCCGAATATCACTCTTTTGGGTTTTCAGGAACAGTGTTCAAACTGTGCCTTATGAGAAGAAATTTATAACTACTTGAGTGGAATGCACACATCACCAAGCATTTTCTCAGAATGTTTCCCTCCTGTTTTTATCTGACTATATTTCCTATTTCACCATAGGACCGAATGTGATCCCAAATATCCCTTCATGGATACATCCACGAGGGACTTTCAAAGCTGCATAATGTAAAGAAAGCTTATCTATGTGAGATAAATAAACATAGCAAGAAGCAGATTCACAGAAAGCTTCTTTCCAGTTTTTATCTGAAGATATTTCCTTTTTCACCGTAGTCCTGAATGTACTCCCGAATGTCCCTTCATGGATCCATCCATGACAGTTTCCAAGCTACGTAATGTAAAGAAAGCTTTATCTATATGACATGATGACACATACCACAGAGTAGTTTTCTAGAATGCTTCTTCCAGTTTTTGTCTGAGGCTATTTCCCTTTTCATCATCAGCATCAACATGATCCCGAATATCACTTGGTACCTGTTTCTCCAAAAGGGTTATCCCGACACTGTATGAGAAGAGAGGTATAACACTGAGTGGAATGCACACGTCACAAAGCAGTTCCTCGGAAAGCTTCTCTCCAGTTTCAGTCTGAACATATTTGCTTTTTCACCGTAAGCCTCAAAGTGCTCCCGAATATCCCATCACACACTAAACAAACACAGGGTTAGAAAACTGCTCAATGAAAAAAGAGGCTTAACTGAGTGATAGGAATTAAGACAACACAGAAGAGTTTCACAGAAAACTTCCTACTGGATTTTTCCTGAGGATATTCTTTCTCCATATTCTAAGGATCGTTCACAAATGTCCTTCCTCAGATTCCACAAAAACAGTGATTTCAAGTTGTTCAATGAAAAGAATGGTTTACCTCTATGAAGCGAATACACACATCACAAAGCAGTTGCTCAGAAAGTTTCTCTGCAAGTGTCATCGGAAGACGTTTCGTTGCTCACCACAAGCCTTCAGGCCTCACTAAATATCCCATCACAGATTCTTCAAACATAGAGTTTCAAAACTGGCCTCCACAGAGTAAGCATTAAATCTCTGTAGTGAATGCAGATATCAGATAGTAGATGCTTGGCACGCTTCTTCCTCTATTTTATTTCAGTATATTTCACTATTCACCACAGTCCTCACTGCACTCCGAAATATCACTTTTCCCTTTCACAGGAACTGTGTTCAAAGGCTGCCTTGTGAGAAAAGAGGTATAATTTCCTGAGTGGAATGCATACATCACAAAATAGTTTCTCAGAAAGATCTATCCACTTTTATCTGAAGATATCTCCTCTTTCACCATAGGCCTCAATGTGCTCCCAAATGTCCCTTCACAGATTCGGGAATGACGGAGTTTCCAAACTGCGTAATATGAGAAAAGTTTTAACTATTCAAGATGAATAAATATATCTAACACAAAGCAGTTTCACAGAAATCTTCTTTCCAGTTTTTGTCTGAGTATATTTCCTTTTTCACCACAGCCCTCCCTGTGCTCCTGAAAGTCTCTTGATACCTTTTTCTCCAACAGGGATTCCGGAATCCTCTGTGAGAAGAAACGTATATTTCTGTGAGTGAAACACACACGTCACAAAGCAGCTCCTCAAAAAGCTTCTCTCCAGTTTCCATCTAAAGACGTTTCCTTTCTCACTGTAAGCCTCACAGCGCTCCAGAATATCCCATAGCAGACTAAACAAAAACAGTGTTATGATACTGCTCAATGAAAAAAGAAGCTTAACTGTGTGAGCGGAATTCACATGACACAGAGCAGGTTCACAGAAAGCTTCCTTCTGGTTTCTCACTGACGTTATTTCTTTTTCAGGATATTATAAATAGCGTTTCCAAATGTCCTTTCTCAGATTGCACAGAAACAGTGATTTCAAACTGCTCAATCCAAAGAATGATTTAAATGTATGAGATGAATACAAACATCACAAATGGGTTGTGCAGAAAACTTCTCACCAATTTTCGATGGAAGACATATCCTTGCTCGACACAGGCCTCCCGTTGCCATGTACTATCCCTTCGCAGAACCCTCAAAGATCGAATTTGAAACTGGGAAATGTTGAGTTAGTTTTAAACCTGTGAAAAGAGTGGACATGTCAGAGAGAAGTTTCTTCGAGTGTTTCTTTCTCTTTTTTATTGGAGGACATTTCACTTTTTGCCATATTCTTCAAAGTGCTTCGAATATCACTCTTTTGGTTTTACAGGAACAGTGCTCAAACTGTGCCTTATGAGAAGAAAGTTATAACTCGCTGAGTGGAATGCACACGTCACCAAACAGTTTCTCAGAAAGCTTCTCTCCAGGTTTTATGTGATTATATTTCCTGTTTGAACATAGGCCTGAATGTGATCTCAAATGTTCCTTCGAGGATCCATCCACGAGGGAATTTCCAAGCTGTGTAATGTAAATAAAGCTACATCTATGGAAGATGAATAAACATAGCAAAAAGCAGATTCACAGAAAGCTTCTTTCCAATTTTATCTTAAGATATTTCCTTTTTCACCATAGTCCTGAATGTGCTAGGGAAGGTCCCTTCATTGATCCGTCTACGAGGGTTTCCAAGCTGCGTAATGTAAAGAAAGCTTTGTCTATGTGAGATGATTACACATATCACAGAGTAGTTTCCTAGAAAGCTTCTTTCCAGTTTTTTCGAGGCTATTTCGCTTTTCACCATCAGCATCAACATGCTCACGAATATCACTTGGTACCTGTTTCTCGAAGAGGGTTTCCCCGACACTGTATGAGAAGAGAGGTATAACACTGTGAGTGGAACGCACATGTCACAAAGCAGTTCCTTGGAAAGGTTCTCCCCAGTTTCGGTCTGAACATATTTCCTTTTTCACCGTTAGCCTCAAAGTTCTCCCGAATACCCCATCACATGCTAAACATACACATGGTTAAAAAGCTGCTCAATGAAAATAGAGGCTTCACTGAGTGAGAGGAATTAAGATGACAAAGAGCAGTTTCACAGAAAGCTTCCTTCTGGATTTTACCTGAGAATATTTCTTTTTCCATATTCTAAGGATTGTTCTCAAATGTCCTTCCTCAGATGCCACAAAAACAGTGATTTCAAGTTGCTCAATCCAAAGAATGGTTTAAGTGTATGAGACGAATACACACATCACAAAGCAGTTCCTAAGAAAATTTCTCTGCAGGTTTCATCAGAAGATGCTTCCTTGCTCACCACAAGCCTCCTGGCGTCACTACATATCCCTTCACAGATTCTTCAAAGACTGAGTTTCAAAAGAGGTCAACATAGACTAAGCATTAACTCTGTGAAGTGAATGCACATATCAGAGAGCAGATTCTTGGAATGTTTCTTCCTCGATTTTATTTCGGTATATTTCACTATTTGACATAGTCCTCAATGCGCTCCGAAATATCACTTTTTCCTTTTCACAGGAACAGTGTTGAAACACTGCCTTGTGAGAAAAGAGGTATAACACCCTGAGTGGAATGCATTCATCACAAAGTAGTTTCTCAGAAAGCTACTCTCCAGGTTTTATCTGAAGATATCTCCTCTTTACCTGTAGGCCTGAATGTGCTCCCGAATGTCCCTTCGTGGACCCATGCATGATGGAGTTTCCAAACTGCGTAATATAAGAAAAGTTTTAACTATGTGAGATGAACCAATATATCTAACACAAAGCAGTTTCACAGAAATATTCTTTCCAGTTTTTGTCTGAGGACATTTCCTTTTTCACCATAGCCATCCCTATACTCCCGAATGTCTCTTGGTATCTGTTTCTCCAAAAGAGATTCTGGAATCCTCTAGGAGAAGAAAGGTGTATTTCTGTGAATGGAATGCACACCTCACAAAGCAGCTCCTCAGAAAGCTTCTCTCCAGTTTCTATCTGAAGACGTTTCCTTTCTCACCGTAAGCCTCAAAGCACCCCTGAATATCCCTTCGCAGACTAAACAAAAACAGTTTTATGATACTGCTCAATGAAAAGAGAAACTTAACTGTCTGAGCGGAATTCACGTGACACAGAGCAGTTTCACAGAAAGCTTCTTCCTGGTTTCACTCTGAGGTTATTTCTTTTGAGGATATTTTAAAGAGCATTTCCAAATGTTCTTTCTCCGATTCCACAGAAACAGTGATTTCACACTGATGATCCAAAGAATGATTTATCTCTGTGAGATGAATACAAACATCACAAAAGAGTTGCGCAGAAAGCTTCTCTCCAGTTTTTGATGGAAGAAATTTCCTTACTCAACAGAAGCCTCCGATTGCCACTTACTATCCCTTCGCAGAACCCTCAGAGACCGACTTTCAAACTGGGAAATATAGAGTAAATTTTAATCCTGTGAAAAGAATAGACATGTCAGAGAGCAGTTTCTTCAAGTGCTTCTTTCTGTTTTTTATTTCACGACATTTCACTTTTTGCCATAGTCTTCAATGTGCTTTGAATATCACTCTTTTGGTTTCTCAGAAACAGAGTTCAAACTGTGCCTTATGAGACAAATTTATAGCTCCCTGTGTGTAATGGACACATCACCAAGCAGTTTCTCAAAAAGCTTCTCTCCAGTTTTTATCTGACTATATTTCCTATTTCACCATAGACCCAAATGTGATCCCAAATATCCCTTCGCGGATCCATCCACAAGGGAGTTTCCAAGCTTCATAATGCAAAGAAAGTTTCATCTAAGTGAGATGAATAAGCATAGCAAAAAGCAGATTCACAGAAAGCTTCTTTCCAGTCTTTATCTGAAGATATTTCCTTTTTCACCGTAGTCCTGAATCTGCTCCTGAATGTCCCTTCGTGGATCCGTCCATGACAGTTTCCAAGCAGCGTAATGTAAAGAAAGCTATATCTATGTAAGGTGATTACACATATCATGGAGTAATTTCCTAGAAAGCTTCCTTCCAGTTTTTGTCTGAGGCTATTTCCCTTTTCACCATCAGCAGCAATGTGCTCCCGAATATCACTTGGTTCCTGCTTCTCCAAGAGGGTTTCACCAACGCTGTATGGAAGAGAGGTATAACACTGTGAGAGGAATGCACAGGTCACAAAGCAGTTCTTCGGAAAGCTTCTCTCCAGTTTCGGTCTGAACACATTTCCTTTCACACCACAAGCCTCAAGGTGCTCCCGAATATCCCATCACATGGTAAACATACACGGGGTTAGAAAACTGCTTAATGAAAGGAGACACAGAGTTTCGAAACTGGGCAACATAGAGTAAACATTAACTCTGTGAAGTGAATGCACATATCAGAGAGCAGTTTCTTGGAACACTTCCTCCTCGATTTTATTTCAGTATATTTCACAATTCGCCATAGTACACAATGCGTTTTGAAATATCACTTTTTCTGTCTCATGGGAACATTGTTCAAACACTGCCTTGTGAAAGAGGAGGTGTAACTCCCTGAGTGGTATGCATACATCACAAGGTATTTTCTCAGAAAGTTTCTATCCAGGTTTTATCTGAAGATATCTCTTCTTTCACCGTAGGCCTGAATGTACTCCCTAATGTCCCTTCATGGATCTGTGCATGACGGAGTTTCCAAACTGCATAATATAAGTAAAGTTTTAACTATGCGAGATGAATAAATATATCAAACAAAAAGTGGTTTCACAGAAATCTTCTTTCCAGTTTTTGTCTGAGGATATTTCCTTTTTCACCATATCTCTCCATATGCAGCAGAATGTCTCTTGGTTGCTCTTTCTCCAAAAGTGATTCCGGAATCCTCTAGGAGAAGAAAGGTATATTTCTGAGAGTGGAATGCACACATCACAAAGCAACTCCTCAGAAAGCTTCTCTCCAGTTTCTATTTGTCGACGTTTCCTTTCTCATCATAAGCCTCAAAGCACTCCAGAATATCCCTTCACAGACTAAACAAAAACAGTGTTATGATACTGCTCAATGAAAAGAGAAGCTTAACTGTGGGAGCAGAATTCACGTGTCACAGGGCAGTTTCACAGAAACTTAGCTTTAACTCTGTGAAAAGGATGTACATGTCGGAAAGCATTTTCTTTGAGTGCTTCTATCTGCTTTTTATTGGACGACATTTCACTTTTTGACATAGTCTTCAATGTGCTCCGAATAACACTCTTTCGGTTTTTCAGGAACAGAGTTCAAAATGTGCCTTATGAGAAGAAAGTTATAACTCCCTGAGTGGAATGCTCACATCACCAAGCAGTTTCCCACAAAGCTTCTCTCCAGTTTTTATCTTACCATATTTCCTATTTCACCATAAGTCCCAATGTGATCCCAAATATCCCTTCGTGGATCCATCCATGAGGGAGTTTCCAAGCTGCATAATGTAAAGAAAGATTCATCTATGTGAGATGAATAATCATAGCAAAAAGCAGATTCACAGAAAGCTTCTTTTCAGGTTTTATTGGAAGATATTTCTTTTCACCATAGTCCTGAATGTGCTAATGAAGGTCCCTTCCTGGATCCGTCCGTGACCGTTTCCAAGCTGCCTATTGTAAAGAAAGCTTTATCTATGTGAGATGATTACACATATCACAGAATAGTTTCCTAGAAAGCTTCTTTGCAATTTTTATCTGAGGGTATTTCCATTTTCACCATCAGCAGCAACAAGCTCCCGAATATCACTTGGTACCTGCTTCTCCAAAAGGGTTTCAAAGACGCTGTATGAGAAGAGACGTATAACACTGTGACTGGAATGCACACGTCACAAAGCAGTTCTTTGGAAAGCTTCTCACCAGTTTCAGTCTGAACATATTTACTTTCACACCACAGGCCTCAAGGTGCTCCTGAATATCCCATCACATGCTAAACATACACAGGGTTAGAAAACTCTTCAATGAAAAGAGAGGCTTAAGTGAGTGAGAAAAATTAAGATGGCACAGAGCAGTTTCTGTGAAAGCTTCCTCTGGATTTTACCTGAGGATATTTCTTTCTCCATATTCTAAGGATCGTTCCCAAATGTCCTTCCTCAGATTCCACGACAACAGTGATTTCAAGCTGCTCAATCCAAAGAATGGTTTAACTCTATGAGACGAACACACACATCACAAAGCAGTTTTTCTGAAAGATTCTGTGCAGGTTTCATCGGAAGACATTTCCTTCCTCACCACAAGCATCTGGGCGTCTTTAAATATCCCTTCACAGATACTTCAAAGACACAGTTTTGAAACTGGGCAACATAGAGTAAACATTAACTCTGTGAAGTGAATACAGATATCAGAGAGGAGATTCCTGGAACACTTCTTCCTCGATTTTATTTCAGTATATTTCACTATTCACCATAGTCCTCAATGCACTGCAAAATATCACTTTTTCCCTTTCACAGGAACAGTGTTCAAACACTGCCTTGTGAGAAAAGAGGTACAACACCCTGAGTGGAATGCACACATCACAAAGTAGTTTCTCAGGAAGCTTGCATCCAGTTTTTATTTGAAGATATCTCCTCTTTCACAGTAGACCTGAAGGTGCTCCCAAATGACCCTTCGTGGATTCGTGCATGATGGAGTTTCCACACTGCGAAATATAAGTAATGTTTTAACTATGCGAGATGAATAAATATATCTAGCACAAAGCAGGTTAACAGAAATATTCTTTCCAGTTTTTGTCCAAGGATATTTCCTTTTTATCCATAGCCGTCCCTATACTCCTGAGTGTCTCTTCGTAGCTTTTTTCCAAAAAGGATTCCAAAATCCCCTAGGTGAAGAAAGGTATATTTCTGTGAGAGCAATGCACACGTCAAGAAGCAGTTCCTCATAGAGCTTCTCTCTAGTTTCTATCTGAAGGCGTTTCCTTTCTCACCATAAGCCTCCAAGTGCTCCTGAACATCCCTTCGCACACTAACTAAGCAAAAACAGTGTTATGATACTGCTCAATGAAAAGAGAAGCTTAACTGTGTGAGCGGAATTCACGTGACACAGAGCAGATTCACAAAAAGCTTCCTTCTGGTTTCTCTCTGAGGTTAATTCCTTTTCAGGATATTCTAAAGAGCATTTCCAAATGTCCTTTCTCAGATTCCACAGAAACAGTGATTTCAAACTGCTCAATCCAAAGAATGATTTAACTCTATGAGATGAATACAAACATCACAAAAGAGTTGCGCAGAAAGCTTCTGTCCAATTTTCGATGGAAGACATTTCCTTGCTTGACACAGGCCTCCGCTTGCCACTTACTATCTTTTCACAGAACCTGAAAGACCGACTTTCAAACTGGGAAATGTAGAGTAAGCTTTAAGCGTGTGAAAACAATGGACATGTCAGAGAGCAGTTTCTTCAATTGCTTCTTTCTGTTTTTTATTGGACGCCATTTCACTTTTTACCATAGTCTTCAAAGTGTTCCGGAAAACACTCTTTTGTTTTTCAGGAACAGAGTTCAAACTGTGCCTTATGAGAAGAAAGTTATAACGCCCTGAGTGGAATGCTCACATCACCAAGCAGTTTCTCAGAAAACTTCTCTCCAGTTTTTATCTGACTATATTTCTATTTCACCATAGGTACCAATGTGATCCGAAATATCCCTTCACAGATCCATCCACGAGGGACTTTCCAAGCTGCGTAATGTAAAGAAAGCTTCATCTATGTGAGATGAATAAACATAGGAGAAAGCAGATTCATAGTAAGCTTCTTTCCAGGTTTTATCGGAAGATATTTTCTTTTTCACCATAGTCCTGAATGTGCTCCAGAAGGTCCCTTCCAGGATCCGTCCATGACAGTTTCCAAGCTGTGTAATGCAAACAAAGCTTTATCTATGTGAGATGATAACACATAACACAGAGCAAGTTCCTAAAAAGCATCTTTCCTGTTTTTGTCTGAGGCTATTACTCTTTTCACCATCGGCATCAACATGTTCCAGAATATGACTTGATACCTGTTTCTGCAAAAGGGTTTCCTTGACGCTGTAGGAGAAGAGAGGTATAACACTGTGAGTGGAATGCACACGTCACAAAGCAATTCCTCACAAGGCTTCTCTCCAGTTTCAGTCTAAAGATATTTCCTTTGTCACCGTAAGCCTCAAAGTGCTCGTGAATATCCCATCACACGCTAAACGTAAACAGGGTTAGAAAACTGCTCAATGAAAAGAGAAGCTTAACTGAGCTACAGGAATTAAGATGACACAGGGCAGTTTCACAGAAAGCTTCCTTCTGGATTCTATCTGAGGATATTTCTTTTTCCGTATTCTAAGGATCATTCCCAAATGTCCTTCCTCAGATTCCACAAAAACAGTGACTTCAAGCTGCTCAATCCAAGGAATGGTTTAACTCTATGAGACGAATACACACGTAGCAAAGCAGTTGCTCAGAAATTTTCTCTGCAGGTTTCAATGGAAGACATTTCTTTGCTCACCACAAGCCTCCGGGTGTCACTAAATATCCCTTCAAAGATTCTTCAAAGATAGAGTTTCGAAACTGGGCAACATAGTGTAAGCATTAGCTTTGTGAAGTGAATGCCCATATCAGAGAGCAGATTCTTTTAACACTTCTTCCTCGATTTTATTTCAGTATATTACACTATTCGCCATAGTCCTCAATGCACTCCGAAATATCACAATTTCGGTTCCACAGGAACAGTGTTCAAATGCTGCCTTGTGAGAAAAGCTGTATAACTCCCTGAGTGCAAAGCATACATCACAATGTAGTTTCTCAGAAAGCTTCTATCCTGTTTTATCTGAAGATATCTCCTCTTTCACCATAAGGCTGAATGTGCTCCCGAAAGTCCCTTCACGGATCCGTGTATAATGAAGTTTCCAAACTGCATAATATAACAGAAGTTTTAACTATCGGAGATGGATAAATATATCTAACAAAAAGCAGTCTCACAGAAATCTTCTTTCCAGTTTTTGTCTGAGGATATTTCCTTTTTCACCATAGCCGTCCCATACTCCCTAATGTCTTTTGACAGCTCTTACTCTAAAAGGGATTCTGGAATCCTCTAGGAGAAGAAAATCATATTTCTGTGAGTGGAATTCACACGTCACAAAGCAGCTCCTCAGAAAGCTTCTCTCCATTTCTCTCTGAAGACATTTCCTTTCTCACCGTAAGCCTCAAAGCACTGTGGAATATCCCTTCACAGACTAAACATAAAGAGTGTTATGCTACTGCTCAACGAAAAGAGAAGCTTAACTGTGTGAGCGGAATTCACGTGACACAGAGCACTTTCACAGAAAGCTTCCTTCTGGTTTCTCTCTGAGTTATTTCTTTTTCAGAATATTCTAAAGAGGGTTTCCAAATGTCCTTTCTCAAATTCCACAGAAACACTGATTTCAAAGTGCTCAATTCAAAGAATGATTTAACTCTATGAGATGAATACAAACATCACAAAAGAGTTGCGCAGAAAGCTTCTCTCCCATTTTTGATGGAAGAAATTTCCTTGCCTAACACTGGCCTCCGGTTGCCAATTATTATCTCTTCACAGAACCCTCCAAGACCGACATTCAAACTCGGAAATGTAGAGTAAGCTTTAATCCTGTGAAAAGAATGGACATGTCAGATAGCAGTTTCTTCGAGTGCTTCTTTCCGTTTTTTATTGGACGACATTTCACTTTTTGCCATAGTCTTCAATGTTCTCCGAATATCACTCTTCAGGTTTTACAGGAACAGTGTTCAAACTGTGCCTTATGAGAAGAAAGTTATACCTCCCTGAGTGTAACACACACAACACCATGCAGTTTCTCTGAAAGCTTCTCTCCATTTTTTCTCTGACTATATTTCCCATTTCACCATAGGGGCGAATGTGATCCCAAATATCCCTTCATGGATCTATCTATGAGGGAGTTTCCAAGCTGCATAATGTGAAGAAAGCTTCATATATGTGAAATGAATAAATATAGCAAAAACCACTTTCACAGAAAGCTTCTTTCCAGTTTTTATCTGAAGATATTTCCTTTTTCACCGTAGTCCTTAATCTGCTCCAGAATGTCCCTTCTTGGATCCGTCCATAACAGTTTCCAAGCTGCGTAATGTAAACAAAGCTTTATTTATCTGAGGTGATTACACATATCACAGAGACGTTTCCTAGAAATTTTATTTCCAGATCTTCACTGAGGCTATTTCCCTTTTCACCATCAGCATCAACATGCTCCCGAATATCACTTGGTACCTGTTTCTCCAAAAGGGTTTCCTTGACACTGTATGTGAAGAGAGGTATAACACTGTGAGTGGAATGCACACATCAAAAAGCAGTTCTTCAGAAAGCTTCTCTCCAGTTTCGGTCTGAACATATTTCCTTTTTCACCGTAAGCCTCAAAGTTCTCCTGAATATCCCATCACATGCTAAACATACATAGGGTTAGAACACTGTTCAATGAAAAGTGAGGCTTAACTGAGCAAGAGGAATTAAGACGACACAGAGCAGTTTCACAGAACGCTTCCTTCTGGATTTTACCTGAGGATATTTCTTTCTCCGTATTCTAAGGATCGTTCCTAAATGTCCTTCCTCAGATTCCACAAAAACAGTGATTTCAAGGTGCTCAATCCAAAGAATGGTTTAACTCTATGAGATGAATACACACATCACAAAGCAGTTGCTTTGTATGATTCTCTGCAGGTTTCATCAGAAGACGTTTCCTCGCTCATCACAAGCCTCCGGGAGTCACTAAATATCCCTTCACAGATTCTAGAAATACAGAGTTTCGAAACTGGGCAACATAGAGTAAGCATTAACTCTGTGAAGTGAATGCATATATCAGACAGCAGATTCTTGGAACGATTCTTCCACGATTTTATTTCAGTATATTTCACTCTTCGCCATCGTCCTCAATGCTCTCCGAAATATCACTTTTTCGGTTTCACAGAACAGTGTTCAAATGCTGCCTTGTGAGAAAAGTGGTATAATTCCCTGGGCGGAATGCATACATTACAGGCTAGTTTCTCAGAAAGCGTCTATCCAGTTTTGTCTGAAGATATCTCCTGTTTCACCATAGGCCTCCTTGTGCTCCCAAAAGTGCCTTCGTGGTCTCTGCAAGACAGAGTTTCCAAACTGCGTAATGTAAGAAAAGTTTTAGTTATAAGAGATGAATAAATATATCTAACACAAAACAGTTTCACAAAAATCTTCTTTCCAAATTTTGACTGAGGATATTTCCTTCTTCACCATAGCAGTACCTATACTCCCGAATTTTTCTTTGTAGCTTTTTCTCCAAAAGGAATTCCAGAATCCTCTAGGAGAAGAAAGGTATATTTCTGTGAGTGGAATGCACACATCACAAAGCAGCTCCTAAGGAAGCTTCTCTCCAGTTTTATCTGAAGACGTTTCTTTCTCATCGTAAGCCTCAAAGCGCTCCTGAATATCCCTTCACAGACTAAACAAAAACAGTGTTATGATCCTGCTCAATGAAAAGAGAAGCTTAACTGGGTGAGCAGAATTCACATAACACATAACGGTTTCACAAAAAGCTTCCTTCTGGTTTCTCTCTGAGGTTATTTCTTTTTCAGGATGTTCTAAAGAGCATTTCCAAATGCCCTTTCTCAGATTCCACAGAAACAGTGATTTCAAACTGCTCAATCCAAAGAATGATTTAACTCTATGAGATGAATACAAACATCACAAAAGAGTTGCGCAGAAAGCTTCTCTCCAATTTTCGATGGAAGCCATTTCCTTTCTCGACACAGGCCTCCACTTGCCACATACTATCCCTTTGCAGAACCCTCAAAGACTGACTTTCAAACTGGGAAATGTAGAGTAAGCTTTAACCCTGTGAAAAGAATGGACATGTCAGAGAGCAGTTTCTTCGAGTGCTTCTTTCTGTTTTTTATTGGAAGACATTTCCCTTTTTGCCATAGTGTTCCATGTGCTCCGAATATTACTCTTTTGGTTTTACAGGAACAGTTTTCAAACTGTACCTTATGATATGAAAGTTGTAACTTCCTGAGTGGAATGCACACGTCACCAAGCCGTATCTCAGAAAGCTTCTCTCTGGTTTTTATCTGACTCTATTTTCTATTTCACCATAGGACCGAATGTGATCCCAAATATCCGTTTGCGGATCCATCCAGGAGGGAGTTTCCAAGCTGCATAATGTAAAGAAAGCTTCAGCTATGTGAGATGAATAAACATAGCAAAACGCAGATTCACAGAAAGCTTCTTTCCAGTTTTTATCTGAAGATATTTCCTTTTTCACCGTAGTCCTGAATCTGCTCCCGAATTTCCATCCGTGGATCCGTCCATGACAGTTTCCAAGCTGCGAAATGTAAAGAAAGCTTTATCTATGTGAGGTGATTACACATATCACAGAGTAGTTTCCTAGAAAGCTTTTTTCCACGTTTTGTCTGAGGCTATTTCCCTTTTCACCATCGGCATCAACATGCTCCCGAATATCACTTGGTAAATGTTTCTCCAAAGGGCTTTGCTGTATGAGAAGAGAGGTATAACACACTGAGTGGAATGCACATGTCACAAAGCAGTTCCTCGGAAAGCTTCTCTCCACTTTCGGTCTGAACATATTTGCTTTTTCAGTGTTAGCCTCAAAGTGCTCCCGAATATCCCATCACACGCTAAACATACACAGGTTAGAAAACTGCTCAATGAAATAAGAGGCGTAACTGAGCGATAGGAATTAAGATGACACAGAGCAGTTTCACAGAAAGATTCCTTCTGGATTTTACCTGAGGATATTTCTTTCTCGATATTCTAAGGATCATTCCCAAATGTCCTTCCTCAGATTCCACAAAAACAGTCATTTCAAGCTGCTCAATCCAAAGAATGTTTTAAATCTCTGAGACGAATACACACATCACAAACCAGTTGCTAAGAAAATTTCTCTGCAGGTTTCATCGGAAGACGTTTCCTTGCTCACCACAAGCCTCTGGGCATCACTAAATATCCCTTCACAGATTCTTCAAAGACAGAGTTTTGTAACTGGACAACATAGAGTAAGCATTAAGTCTGTGAAATGAATGCACATATCAGATAGCAGGATCTTGGAACACTTCTTTCTCGATTTCATTTCAGTATATTTCACTCTTCGCCATAGTCCTCAATGTTCTCCGAAATATCACTTTTTTGGTTTCACAGGAACAGTGCTCAAACACTGCCATGTGAGAAAAGAGGTATAACTCCTTCAGTGGAATGCATACATCACAAAGTATTTTCTCAGAAAGCTTCTATCCAGTTTTCATCTCATGTTGTCTCCTGTTTCACCATAGGCATGAATGTGTTCCCTAATGTCCCTTCGTGGATCTGCACCTGACGGAGTTTCCAAACTGTGTATTATAAGAAAAGTTTTAACTATGCAAGATGAATAAATATATCTAACACAAAGCAGTTTCACAGAAGTCTTCTTTTCAGTTTTTGTCTGAGGATATTTCCTTTTCCACCATAGCTGTCCCTATACTCCCAAATGCCTCTTGGTACATTTTTCTCCAGAAGGGATTCCGGAATCCTCTTTGAGAAGACAGGTATATTTCTGTGAGTGGAATGCACACATCACAGAGGAGCTCCTCAGACAGCTGCTCTCCAGTTTCTATCTGAAGACTTTTCTGTTCTCACCGTAGGCCTCACAGCACCCCTGAATATCCCTTTTGTGGATGAAACAAAAACAGTGTTATGATACTGCTCAATGAAAAGAGAAGCTTACTGTGTGAGCGAAATTCTCATGACACAGAGCAGTTTCACAGAAAGCTTCCTTCTGGATTTTACCCGAGAATATTTCTTTCTTCATATTCTAAGGATTGTTCCCAAATGTCCTTCCTCAGATGCCAGAAAAACAGTGATTTCAAGTTGCTCAATCCAAAGAATGGTTTAATTCTATGAGACAAATACGCACATTGCAATGAAGTTCCTCAGAAAGTTTCTCTGCAGCTTTCATTAGAAGACGTTTCCTTGCTCACCACACGCCTCGGGGTGTCATTCCGTATCCCTTCACAGATTCTTCAAAGGCAGAGTTTCGAAACTGAGCACTAAATATGTGAAGTGAATGCACATATCAAAGAGCAGATTCTTGGAACATTTCTTGCTCGATTTTATTTCAGTATATTCACTCTTCGCCATAGTCCTCAACGTGCTCCAAAATATCACTTTTTCAGTTTGAGAAACATTGTTGAAACACTGCCATGTGAGTAAAGAGGTATAACTCCGCGAGTGGAATGCATACATCACAAACTTGTTTCTCAGAAAGCTTATATTCAGTTTTTATCTGAAGATATCTCCTCTGTCACTGTAGGCCTGAATGTGCTCCCTAATATCGCTTCGCAGATCCGTGGATGATGGAGTTTGCAAACTCCGTAATATGAGAAATGTTTAACTAAGCGAGATGAATCAATATATCTAACACAAAGGAGTTTCACAGAAATCTTCTTTCCAGTTTTTGTCTGAGGATATTTCCTTTTTCATCATAGCCGTCCCTATACTGCCGAATGTCTCTTGGTAGCTTTTCCTTCAGAAGGGAATCTGGAATCCTCTATGAGAAGAAAGGTATATTTCTGTGAGTGGAATGCACACGTCAGAAAGCAGCTCCGCAGAAAGCTTCTCTCCAGTTTCTATCTGAAGATGTTTCCTTTCTCACCATAAGCCTTAAAGCGCTCCTGAATATCCCTTCACAGAATAAACAAAAACAGTGTGATGATACTGCTCAATGGAACGAGAAGCATAACTCTGTGAGCAGAATTCACGTGACACAGAGCAGTTCCACAGAAAGCTTCCATCTGGTTTCTCTCTGAGATTATTTCTTTTCAGGATATTCTAAGGAGCGTTGCCAAATGTCCCTTCTCAGATTCCACAGACAGTGATTATAAACTGTTAAATCCAAAGAACGATTTAACTCCATGAAATGAATACAAACAGAGAAAAGAGTTGCGCAGAAAGCTTCTCTCCAATTTTCGATGGAAGACACCTCCTCGCTTGACACAGACCTCTGGTTGCCACTTATTATGCCTTCGCAGAACCCTCAAAGATTGACTTTCAATCTGGGAAATGTAGAGTAAGCTTTAACCCAGTGAAAAGAATGGACATGTCTGAGAGCAGTTTTTTAGAGTGCTTCTTTCTGTTTTTTATTGGACGCCATTTCACTTTTTGCCATAGTCTTCAATGTGCTCCGAATATCACTCTTTTGGTTTTACAGGAACAGTGTTCAAACTATTCCTTATGAGAAGAAAGTTATAACTCCGTGAGTGGAATGCATACATCACCAAGCAGTTTCTCAGAAAGCTTCTCTCCAGCTTTTATCTAACTTTATTTCCTATTTCACCATAGGCCTGAATGTCATCCCAAATGTCCCTTCACAGATCCATCCAGGAGGGAGCTTCCAAGCTGCATAATGTAAAGAAAGCTTCATCTATGTGAGATGAATAAACATAGCAAAAAGCAGGTTCACAGAAAGCTTCTTTCCAGTTTTTATCTGAAGATATATCCTTTTTCACTGTAGTCCTGAAAGTGCTCCCAAAGGTCCCTGCGTGGATCCGTCCATGACAGTTTCCAACCTGTGAAATGTAAAGAAAGCTTTATCTATGTGATATGATTACACATATCCAGAGTAGTTTCCTAGAAAGTTCCTTTACAGTTTTTGTCTGAGGCTCTTTCCTTTTTCACCATCGGCAGCAACATGCTCACGAATATCTCCTGATATGTTTTTACCCAAAAGGGTTTCTCTGAGGCTGTATGAGAAGAGAGGTATAACTCTGTGAGTGGAATGCATACGTCACAAAGCAGTTCCTCAGAAAGCTTCTTTCCAGTTTCGGTCTCAACATATTTTCTTTTTCACTGTAAGCCTCAAAGTGTTCCCGAATATCCTATCACACGCTAAAGATCCACAGGGTTAGAAAACTGCTCAATTAAAAGAGAGGCTTAACTGAGTGAGAGGAATTAAGACTACACAGAGCAGTGTCACAGAAAGCTTCCTTCTCGACTTTACCTGAGGATATTTCTTTCTCCATTTTCTAAGGATCATTTACAAAGGTCCTTCCTCAGATTAAACAAAAAGAGTGATTTCAAGCTGCTCCAACAAAGAATGGTTTAACTCTATGAGACGAAATACACACATCGCAAAGCAGTTGCTCGGAAAGTTTCTCTGCAGGTTTCATCAGAGGACGTTTCCTTCCTCACCACAAGCCTCCGGGCGTCACTAAATATCCCTTCTCAGATCCTTCAAAGACAGAGTTTTGAAACTGGGCAACATAGAGTAAGCATTAACTCTCTGAAGTAAATGCACATATCAGAGAGAAGATTCGTGGTATGCTTCTTCCTCGATTTTATTTCAGTATATTTCACTATTCACCATAGTCCTCAAAGCGCTGCAAAATATCACTTTTTCGGTTTCACAGGATCAGTGTTCAAATACTGCCTTGTGAGAATAGAGGTATAACTCCCTGAGTGAAATGCATACATCACAAAGTAGTTTCTCAGAAAGCTTCTATCCAGTTTTTAACTGAAGATATCTCCTGTTTCACCGTAGGCCTGAATGTGCTCCTGAATTTCCCTTCGTGGATTCGTGCATGACGAAATTTCTAAACTGCATAATATAAGAAAAGTTTTAACTATGTGAGATGAATAAATATATCTAACACAAAGCAGTTTTACGAAATCTTCTTTCCAATGTTTGTCTGAGTATATTTACTTTTTCATCATAGCTGTTCCTATACTCTCGAATGTCTCTTGGTAGCTTTTTCTCCAAAAGGGATTCTGGAATCCTCTAGGAGAAGAAAGGTATATTTCTGTGAGTGGAATGCACATGTCACAAAGCAGCTCCTCAGAAATCTTCTCTCAAGTTTCAATCTGAAGACGTTTCCTTTCTCACTGTAAGCCTCAATTGCTCCTCAATATCCCTTCATGAAACAAACAAAAACAGCATTATAATACTGCTCAATGAAAAGTGAAGCTTAACAGTGTGAATGGAATTCACGTGATACAGAGCAGTTTCACAAAAAGCTTCCTTTTGGTTTGTCTCTGAGGTTATATCTATTTCAGAATATTCTAAAGAGCGTTTCCAAATGTCCTTTCTCAGATTCCACAGAAAGAGTGATTTCAAACTGCTCAATACAAAGTGTGATTTAACTGTATGAGATGAATACAAACATCACAAAAGTGTTGTGCAGAAAGCTTCTGTCCGATTTTCGATGGAAGACATTTTCTTGCTCGACACAGGCCTCTGTTTGCCACTTACTGTCCCTTCGCAGAACTCTCAAAGACTGACTTTAAAACTAAGAAATGTAGAGTAAGCTTTAACTCTGTGCAAAAATTAGACATCTCAGACAGCAGTTTCTTCGAGTGCTTCTTTCTGTTTTGTATTGGACATTTCACTTTTTGCCATAGTCTTCACTGTGCTCTGAATATCACCCTTTTGGTTTTACAGGAACAGTGTTCAAACTGTGCCTTATGAGAAGAAAGTTATAACTACCTGAGTGGAATGCACACGTCACCAAGCAGATTCTCAGAAATCTTCTCTCCAGATTTATCTGGCTATATTTGCTATTTCACCATAGACCCGAAAGTGATCCCAAATATCCCTTTGCGGATCCATCCACAAGGGAGTTTCCAAGCTGTGTAAAGTAAATAAAGCTTCATGTATGAGATGAATAAACATAGCAAGAAGCAGATTCACAGAAAGCTTCTTTCCAGTTTTTATCTGAAGATTTTTCCTTTTTCATCAAAGCCCTGAAGTTGCTACCGAAGGTCCCTCCATGGATCCGTCCATGACTTTTTCAAGGTGCGTAATGTAAAGAAAGCTTTATCTATGTGAAATGATTACACATCTCACAGAGTAGTCTCCTAGAAAGCTTCTTTCCAGTTTTTATCTGAGGCTATTTCCCTTTTCATCATCGGCATCAACATGCTCCTGAATATCACTTGGTACCTGTTTCTGCAAAAGTGTTTGCCCAAAGCTGTATGAGAAGAGAGGTATAACACTGTGAGTGGAATGCACACGTCACAAAGCAGTTCTTCGGAAAGCTTCTCTCCAGTTTCTGTCTGAACATATTTCCCTTTACACCGTAAGCCTCAAAGTGCTCCCCAATATCCCATCACATGCTAAACATACACAGGATTAGAAAACTGCTCAATGAACGGAGAGCCTTAACACAGCGAGAGGAATTAAGACTACATAGAGCAGGTTCACAAAGCATCCTTCTGGATTTTACCTGAGGATATTTCTTTCTCCATATTCTAAGGTTCGTTCCCAAATGTCCTTCCTCAGATTCCACAAAAATAGTGATTTCCAGCTGCTCAACCCAAAGAATGGTTTAAATCTATTAGACGAATGCACACATCACAGGGCAGTTGCACAGGAAGTTTCTCTGCAAGTTTCATCGGAAGTCATTTCCTTGCTCACCACAAGCCTTTGGGCGTCACCAAATATCCCTTCACAGATTCTTCAAAGACAGATTTTCGAAACTGCACAACATAGAGAAAGCATTAACTCAGTGAAGTGAATGCACATATCAGAGAGCAGGTTCTTGGAACGCTTCTTCCTCGATTTTATTTCAGTATATTTTACTATTCACCATAGTCCTCAATGCGCTCAGAAACATCACCTTTTCGGTTACAGATGAACAGTGTTCAAACCCTGCTTTGTGAGAAACGAGGT
Source organism: Trachypithecus francoisi (assembly GCF_009764315.1). NCBI lineage: Eukaryota > Metazoa > Chordata > Mammalia > Primates > Cercopithecidae > Trachypithecus > Trachypithecus francoisi. The sequence continues at coordinate 584,689 of NW_022680515.1, forward strand.
AAAATTCCCTGAGTGAAATGCATACATCACAAAGTAGTTTCTCGGAAAGCTTCTATCCAGTTTTTATCTTAAGATATCTCCTGTTTCAATAAAAAAAACAGTGTTATGATTAAACACTGTTCTGACTAATAAAAACCGTGTTATGATACTGCTCAATGAAAAGAGAAGCCTAACTGTGTGAGCTGAATTCACATGACACAGAGCAGTTTCACAGAAAGATTCCTTCAAAATATCCTTTCTCAGATTACACAGAAACAGTGATTTCAAAATGCTCAATCCAAAGACTGATTTAACTCTATGAGATGAATACAAACATCACAAAAGACTTACGCAGAGAGCTTCTCTGCAATTTTCGATGGAAGACATTTCCTTGCTCGACACAGGCCTCCAGTTGCCACTTACAATCCCTTCGCAGAGCCTTCACAGACCGAATTTCAAAATCAGAAATGTACAGTAAGCTTTAACCATGTGAAAAAAATGAAATGTCAGAGAGCAGTATATTCGAGTTCTTCTTTCTGTTTTTTATTGGACATCATTTCAGTTTTTGCCATAGTCTTCAATGTGTTCTGAATATCAGTCTTTTGGTTTCACAGGAACAGTGTTCAAACTGTGCCTTATGGGAAGAAAGTTATTACTCCCTGAGTGGAATGCTCACATCACCAAGCAGTTTCTCAGAAAGCTTCTCTCCAGTAAATCTGACTATATTTCCTATTTCACCATAGGCCCAAATGTTATCCCAAATATCCCTTCGCGGATCCATCCATGAGGGAGAATCCAGGCTGCGTAATGTGAAGAAACCTTCATCTATGTGAGATGAATAAACATAGCAAAAAGGAGATTCACAGGAAGCTTCTTTCCAGTTTTTATCTGAAGATATATCCTTTTTCATCATAACCCTGAAGGTGCTAACGAAGATCCCTCCGTGATTCCGTCCATGACATTTTCCAAGGTGCGTAATCTAAGGTAAGCTTTATCTATGTGAGATGATTACACATGTCACTGAGTAGTTTCCTAGAAAGCTTCTTTCCAGTTTTTGTCTGAGGCTATTTCCTTTTTCACCATCGGCATCAACATGCTCCTGAATATCACTTGGTACCTGTTTCTCCAAAAGGGTTTCCCTGATGCTGTATGAGAAGAGAGGTATAACATGCTGAGTGTAATGCGCACATCACAAAGTAGTTCTTCAGGGAACTTCTCCACGTTTTGGTCTCAACATATTTCCTTTTTCATTTTAAGCCTCAAAGTGCTTCTGAATAACCCATTAGAAGCTAAGCATGCACAGGGTTACAAAACAGCTCAACGAAAAGAGAGGCTCAATGGAGCGAGAGGAATTAAGACGACACAGAGCAGTTTTACAGAAAGCTTCCTTCTGGATTTTAGCTGAGGATATTTCTTTCTCCATATCTAAGGATCCTTCCCAAATGTCCTTCCTCAGATGCCAAAAACAGTGATTTCAAGCTGCTCAGTCCAAAGAATGGTTTAACTCTATGAGACGATTACACACATCACCAAGCAGTTGCTCAGAAAGTTTCTCTGCAGGTTGTATCGGAAGAGGTTTCCTTGCTCACAACAAGCCTCCAGGCATCACTAAATATCCCTTCACAGATACTTCAAAGACAGAGTTTCGAAACTGGGGAACATAGAGTAAGCATTAACTCTGTGAAGTGAATGCACGTATCAGAGAGCAGATTTTTGGAACGCTTCTTCCTCAATTTTATTTCAGTATACTATAATATTCTTCATAGTCCTTAATGCACTCGGAAATATCACATTTTCGTTTTCACATGAACTGTGTTCATATGCTGCCTTGTCAGAAAGGAGTTATAACTCCCTTAGTGGAAGGCATACATCACTAAGTGGTTCCTCAGAAAGCTTCTATCCAGTTTTATCTGAAGATATCTCCTCGTTCTCCATAGGGCAGAATGAGCTCCCAAATGTCCCTTCGCAGATCTGTGCATGACGGAGTTTCTAAACTGCGTAATATAAGAAAAGTTTTAACTATGCGAGATGAATAAATATATCTAACACTAAGCATTTTCACAGAAATCTTCTTTCCAGTGTTTGTCTGAGGATATTTCCTTTCTCACCATAGCCTTCCATATACTTCTGAATGTCCCTTGGTAGCTCTTTCTTCAAAAGGGATTCCAGAATCTTCTAGGAGAAGAAAGGTTTATTTCTGTAAGTGCAATGCACAAGTCACAAAGCAGCTCCTCAGAAAGCTTCTCTACAGTTTCTATCTGAAGACGTTTCCTTTCTCACCGTAACGCTCAAATTGCTCCTGAATATCCCTTCACACACTAAGCAAAAACAGTGTTATGATACTGCTCATTGAAAAGAGAATCTTAACTGAGTGAGCGGAATTCACGTTACACAGAGCAGTTTCACAGAAAGCTTCCTTCTGGTTTCTCTCTGAGGTTATTTCTTTTTCAGGATATTCTAAACAGCATTTCCAAATGTCCTTTCTGAGAATCCACAGAAACAGTGATTTCAAACTGCTCAATCCAAAGAATGATTTAACTCTGTGAGATGAATACAAACATCACAAAAGAGTTGCGCAGAAAGCTTCTCTCCAATATTCGATGGGAGACATTTTTTTGCTCGACACAGGCCTCCGGGTGCCACTTACTATCCCTTTGCAGAACCCTCAGAGGCCGACTTTCAAACTGGGCAATATAGAGTAAGCTTTAACCCTGTGAAAAGAATGGGCATGTCAGAGAGCAGTTTCTTCGAGTGCTTCTTTCTGTTTTTTATTGGACGACATTTCACTTTTTGCCATAGTCATCAATGTGCTCTGAATATCACGTTTTTGGTTTTACAGGAACAGTTTTCAAACTCTGCCTTATGTGAAGAACATTAAAACTGCCTGAGTGGGGGCGGAGCAAGATGGCCGAATAGGAACAGCTCCAGTCTCCAACTCCCAGCGCGAGCGACACAGAAGAACGGTGATTTCTGCATTTTCAACTGAGGTACTGGGATCATCTCACTAGGGAGTGCCGGACAATCGGTGCTGGTCAGCTGCTGCAGCCTGACCAGCAAGAGCTGAAGCAGGGTGAGGCATCGCCTCGCCTGGAAGTGCAACGGGGAAGGAAATCCGTTTTCCTAGCCAGGGGAACTGAGACAACACCTGGAAAATCGGGTAGCTCCCACCCCAATACTGCGCTTTAAGGAAACAGGCACACCAGGAGAATATATCCCACACCTGGCCGGGAGGGTCCCACACCCATGGAGCCTCCCTCACTGCTAACTCAGCAGTCTGCGGCGATCTATCCGCAAGGCAGCAGTGGGGCTGGGGGAGGGGCGCCCACCATTGCTGAGGCTTAAGTAGGTAAACAAAGCCGCTGGGAAGCTCGAACTGGGTGGAGCTCACAGCAGCTCAAGGAAGCCTGCCTGTCTCTGTAGACTCCACCTCTGGGGACAGCCCACAGCAGAAGTCCAATAGGGGAAGCAGCGGGGGCCGGAGCAGACGTGAACGACTCTGTCTGACAGCTTTGGGGAGAGCCATGGTTCTCCCAACGTGGAGGTGGAGATCCGAGAACGGACAGACTGCCTGCTCAGGTGGGTCCCTGACCCCTGAGTAGCCTAGCTGGGAGACATCCCCCACTAGGGACAGTCTGACACCCCACACCTCACAGGGTGGAGTCACCTCTGAGAGGAAACTTCCAAAGGAAGAATCAGACAGGTACACTCGCTGTACAGCAATATTCTATCTTCGGCAACCTCTGCTGCTGATACCCAGGCAAACAGGGTCTGGAGAGGGCCTCAAGCAATCTCCAACAGACCAACAGACAGTCCTTCTGACTGTCAGATGGAAAACTATCAAACAGGAAGGACAACTATACCAAAACTCCATCAGTACGTCAACATCATCAAAGACCAGAGACAGATAAAACCACAAAGATGGGGAAGAAGCAGGGAAGAAAAGCTGGAAATTCAAAAAATAAGAGCGCATCTCCCCCTGCAAAGGAGCGCAGCCCATCGCCAGCAACGGATCAAAGCTGGTCAGAGAATGACTTTGACGAGATGAGAGAAGAAGGCTTCAGTCCATCAAACTTCTCAGAGCTAAAGGAGGAATTACGTACCCAGGGCAAAGAAACTAAAAATCTTGAAAAAAGAGTGGAAGAATTGACAGCTAGACTAATTAATGTAGAGAAGATAATAAACGAAATGACAGAGATGAAAACCATGACACGAGAAATACGTGACAAATGCACAAGCTTCAGTAACCAACTCGATCACCTGGAAGAAAGAGTATCAGCGATTGAGGATCAAATGAATGAAATGAAGCAAGAAGAGAAACCAAAAGAAAAAAGAAGAAAAAGAAATGAACAAAGCCTGCAAGAAGTATGGGATTATGTAAAAAGACCAAATCTACGTCTGATTGGGGTGCCTGAAAGTGAGGGGGAAAATGGAACCAAGTTGGAAAACACTCTTCAGGACATCATCCAGGAGAACTTCCCCAACCTAGTAGGGCAGGCCAACATTCAAATTCAGGAAATACAGAGAACGCCACAAAGATACTCCTCCAGAAGAGCAACTCCAAGACACATAATTGCCAGATTCACCAAAGTTGAAATGAAGGAAAAAATCTTAAGGGCAGCCAGAGAGAAAGGTCGGGTTACCACAAAGGGAAGCCCATCAGACTAACAGCAGATCTCTCGGCAGAAACTCTACAAGCCAGAAGAGAGTGGGGGCCAATATTCAACGTTCTTAAAGAAAAGAATTTTCAACCCAGAATTTCATATCCAGCCAAGCTAAGGTTCATAAGTGAAGGAGAAATAAAATCATTTACAGATAAGCAAATGCTTAGAGATTTTGTCACCACCAGGCCTGCCTTACAAGAGACCTTGAAGGAAGCACTAAACATGGAGAGGAACAATCGGTACCAGCCATCGCAAAAACATGCCAAAATGTAAAGACCATCGAGGCTAGGAAGAAACTGCATCAACTAACGAGCAAAATAACCAGTTAATATCATAAAGACAGGATCAAGTTCACACATAACAATATTAACCTTAAATGTCAATGGACTAAATGCTCCAATTAAAAGACACAGACTGGCAAACTGGATAAAGAGTCAAGACCCATCAGTTTGCTCTATTCAGGAGTCCCATCTCACATGCAGAGACATACATAGGCTCAAAATAAAGGGATGGAGGAAGATCTACCAAGCAAATGGAGAACAAAAAAAAGCAGGGGTTGCAATCCTAGTCTCTGATCAAACAGACTTTAAACCATCAAAGATCAAAAGAGACAAAGAAGGCCATTACATAATGGTAAAGGGATCAATTCAACAGGAAGAGCTAACTCTCCTAAATACATATGTACCCAATACAGGAGCACCCATATTCATAAAGCAAGTCCTTAGAGACCCACAAAGAGACTTAGACTCCCATACAATAATAATGGGAGACTTCAACACTCCACTGTCAACATTAGACAGATCAACGAGACAGAAATATAACAAGGATATCCAGGAATTGAACTCATCTCTGCACCAACGGACCTAATAGACATCTATAGAACTCTCCACTCCAAATCAACAGAATATACATTTTTCTCAGCACCACATCACACTTATTCCAAAATTGACCACATAATTGGAAGTAAAGCACTCCTCAGCAAATGTAAAAGAACAGAAATTATAATAAACTGTCTCTCAGACCACAGTGCAATCAAACTAGAACTCAGGACTAAGAAACTCAATCAAAACCGCTCAACTACATGGAAATTGAACAACCTGCTCCTGAATGACTACTGGGTACATAACGATATGAAAGCAGAAATAAAGATGTTCTTTGAAACCAATGAGAATAAAGATACAACATACCAGAATCTCTGGGACACATTTAAAGCAGTGTGTAGAGGGAAATTTATAGCACTAAATGCCCACAAGAGAAAGCAGGAAAGATCTAAAATTGACACTCTAACATCTCAATTAAAAGAACTAGAGTGGCAAGAGCAAACACATTCAAAAGCTAGCAGAAGGCAAGAAATAACTAGGATCAGAGCAGAACTGAAGGAGATAGAGACACAAAAAACCCTCCAAAAAATCAATGAATCCAGGAGTTGGTTTTTTGAAAAGATCAACAAAATTGACAGAACGCTAGCAAGACTAATAAAGAAGAAAAGAGAGAGGAATCAAATAGACGCAATAAAAATTGATAAAGGGGATATTACCACGGACCCCACAGAAATACAAACTACCATCAGAGAATACTATAAATGCCTCTATGCAAATCAACTAGAAAATCTAGAAGAAATGGATAATTTCCTGGACACTTACACTCTCCCAAGACTAAACCAGGAAGAAGTTGAATCCCTGAGTAGACCAATAGCAGGCTCTGAAATTGAGGCAACAATTAATAGCCTACCCACCAAAAAAAGTCCAGGACCAGATGGATTCACAGCTGAATTCTACCAGAGGTACAAGGAGGAGCTGGTACCATTCCTTCTGAAACTATTCCAATCAATAGAAAAAGAGGGAATCCTCCCTAACTCATTTGATGAGGCCAACATCATCCTGATACCAAAGCCTGCCAGAGACACAACAAAAAAAGAGAATTTTAGACCAATATCCCTGATGAACATCGATGCAAAAATCCTCAATAAAATACTGGCAAACCGGATTCAGCAGCACATCAAAAATCTTATCCACCATGATCAAGTGGGCTTCATCCCTGGGATGCAAGGCTGGTTCAACATTTGCAAATCAATAAACGTAATCCAGCATATAAACAGAACCAAAGACAAGAACCACATGATTATCTCAATAGATGCAGAAAAGGCTTTTGACAAAATTCAACAGCCTTTCGTGCTAAAAAGGCTCAATAAATTCGGTATTGATGGAACGTACCTCAAAATAATAAGAGCTATTTATGACAAACCCACAGCTAATATCATACTGAATGGGCAAAAACTGGAAAAATTCCCTTTGAAAACTGGCACAAGACAGGGATGCCCTCTCTCACCACTCCTATTCAACATAGTCTTGGAAGTTCTGGCTAGGGCAATCAGGCAAGAGAAAGAAATCAAGGGTATCCAGTTAGGAAAAGAAGAAGTCAAATTGTCCCTGTTTGCAGATGACATGATTGTATATTTAGAAAACCCCATTGTCTCAGCCCAAAATCTCCTTAAGCTCATAAGCAACTTCAGCAACGTCTCAGGATACAAAATTAATGTGCAAAAATCACAAGCATTCTTAGACACCAGTAACAGACAAGCAGAGAGCCAAATCAGGAATGAACTTCCATTCACAATTGCTTCAAAGAGAATAAAATACCTAGGAATCCAGCTCACAAGAGATGGAAAGGACCTCTTCAAGGAGAACTACAAACCACTGCTCAGTGAAATCAAAGAGGACACAAACAAATGGAAGAACATACCATGCTCATGGATAGGAAGAATCAATATCGTGAAAATGGCCATACTGCCCAAGGTGATTTATAGATTGAATGCCATCCCCATCAAGCTACAAATGAGTTTCTTCACAGAATTGGAAAAAACTGCTTTAAAGTTCATATGGAACCAAAAAAGAGCCCGCATTGCCAAGACAATCCTAAGTCAAAAGGACAAAGCTGGAGGCATCACGCTACCTGACTTCAAACTATACTACAAGGCTACAGTAACCAAAACAGCATGGTACTGGTACCAAAACAGAGATATAGACCAATGGAACAGAACAGAATCCTCAGAAATAATACCACACATCTACAGCCATCTGATCTTTGACAAACCTGAGAGAAACAAGAAATGGGGAAAGGATTCCCTATTTAATAAATGGTGCTGGGAAAATGGCTAGCCATAAGTAGAAAGCTGAAACTGGATCCTTTCCTTACCCCTTATACGAAGATTAATTCAAGATGGATTAGAGACTTAAATGTTAGACCTAATACCATAAAAACCCTAGAAGAAAATCTAGGTAGTACCATTCAGGACATAGGCATGGGCAAGGACTTCATGTCTAAAACACCAAAAGCAACGGCAGCAAAAGCCAAAATGTACAAATGGGATCTCATTAAACTAAAGAGCTTTTGCACAGCAAAAGAAACGACCATCAGAGTGAACAGGCAACCTACAGAATGGGAGAAAATTTTTGCAACCTACTTATCTGACAAAGGGCTAATATCCAGAATCTACAAAGAACTCAAACAAATTTACAAGAAATAAACAAACAACCCCATCAAAAAGTGAGGAAAGGATATGAACAGACATTTCTCAAAAGAAGACATCCATACAGCCAACAGACACATGAAAAAATGCTCATCATCACTCGCCATCAGAGAAATGCAAATCAAAACCACAATGAGATACCATCTCACACCAGTCAGAATGGCAATCATTAAGAAGTCAGGAAACAACAGGTGTTGGAGAGGATGTGGAGAAATAGGAACACTTTTACACTGTTGGTGGGATTGTAAACTAGTTCAACCATTATGGAAAACAGTATGGCGATTCCTCAAGGATCTAGAACTAGATGTACCATATGACCCAGCCATCCCACTACTGGGTATATACCCAAAGGATTATAAATTACTCTACTACAAAGACACATGCACACGTATGTTTATTGCGGCACTATTCACAATAGCAAAGACTTGGAATCAACCCAAATGTCCATCTGTGACAGACTGGATTCAGAAAATGTGGCATATATACACCATGGAATACTATGCAGCCATCAAAAAGGATGAGTTTGCGTCCTTTGTAGGGACATGGATGCAGCTGGAAACCATCATTCTTAGCAAACTATCACAAGAAGAGAAAACCAAACACCGCATGTTCTCACTGATAGGTGGGAACTGAACAATGAGATCACTTGGACTGGGGAAGGGGAACATCACACACTGGGGCCTATCATGGGGAGGGGGAAGGAGGGAGGGATTGCTTTGGGGAGTTATACATGATATAAATGATGAATTGATGAGTGTTGATGAGTTGATGGGTGCAGCACACCAACATGGCATAAGTATACATATGTAACAAACCTGCACATTATGCACATGTACCCTAGAACTTAAATTATAATAAAAAAATTTAAAAAAATAAAAAAAAATTAAAAAAATAAAAAAAAAAAAAACTGCCTGAGTGGAATGCACACATCACCAAGCAGTTTCTCAGAAAGCTTCTCTCTGGTTTTTATCTGACTATATTTCCTATTTGACCATAGGCCCAAATGTGATCCCAAATATCCCTTCAGGGATCCATCCACGAGGGAGTTTCCAAACTGCATAATATAAAGAAGCTTCATCTATCTGAGATGCATAAACATAGCAAAAAGCAGATTCACAGAAAACTTCTTTCCAGTTTTTATCTGAAGACAATTCTTTTTTCATCGTAGTCCTGATTGGGCTCCCGAATGATCCTTCTTGATCCGTCCATTACAGTTTCTCAGCTACGTAATTTAAAGAATGCTTTATCTACGTGAGATGATTACACATAACACAGAGTAGTTTCCTAGAAATCTTCTTTCCAGTTTTTGTCTGAGGCTATTTCTCTTTTCACCATCGGCATCAACACGCTTCTGAATATCACCTGGTACCTGTTTTTCAAAAAGGGTTTCCGTGACACGGCATGGGAAGAGAGGTATAACACTGTGAATGAAATGCAGAAGTCACAAAACCGTTCCTCAGAAGGTTCTCTCCAGTTTGGGTCAGAACATATTTCCTTTTTCACCGCAAGCATCAAAGTGCTCCCGAATATCCCATCGCACACTAAACATGCACAGTGTTAGAAAACTGCTCAAGGACAAGAGATGCTAACTGAGTGAGAGCAATTAAGACGACACAGAGCAGTTTCACAGAAAGCTTCCTCCTGGATTTTAACTGAGGATATTTCTTTCTCCATACTCTAAGGATCGTTCGCAAATGTCTTTCCTCAGATTCCACAAAAACAGTGATTTCAAGTTGCTCAATCCAAAGAATGGTTTAACTCTATGAGACGAATACACACATCATAAAGCAGTTGCTTTGTATGATTCTCTGTAGGTTTCATCAGAAGACGTTTCCTTGCTCATCACAAGCCTCCGGCCACCACTAAATATCCCTTCATAGACTCTTCAAAGACAGAGTTTCGAAACTGGGCAGCATAGAGTAAGCATTAAGTAAGCATACTCTTTAACATAGAGTAAGCATAACTCTGTGAAGTGAATGCACATATCAGAGAGCAGATTCTTGGAACTCTTCTTTCTCGATTTTATTTCAGTATATTTCACTATTTGCCATAGTCCTCAATGCACTTGGAAATATCACTTTTTCGGTTACACAGGAACACTGTTTAAACACTACCTTGTGAGAAAAGAGGTATAACTCCCTGAGCGGAATGCATACACCACAAGTAGCTTCTCAGAAAGCCTCTACCCAGTTTTAATATGAAGATATCTCCTTTATCACTGTAGGAATGAATGTGCTCCCAAATGTCCCTTCGCTGTTTCATGCCTGACGGAGTTTCCAAACTGCATAATATAAGAAAGGTTTGAACTATGTGAGATAAATAGAGATATCAAACACGAAGCAGTTTCACAGATATCTTTCCAGTTTTGTCTGAGAATATTTCCTTTTTCACCATAGCGGTCCCTATACTCCCAAATATCTCTTGGCAGCTTTTTCGCCAAAAGGGATTCTGGAGTCCTCTAGGAGAAGAAAGGTATATTTCTGTGACTGGAATGCACACATCACAAAGCAGCTCCTCAGAAAGCTGCTCTCCAGTTTCTATCTGAAGATGTTTCCTTTCTCACTGTAACCCTCAAATTGCTTCTGAATATCCCTTCGCAGTGTAAACAAAAGAAGTGTTATGATACTGCTCCATGAAAAGAGAAGCTTAACTGTGTGAGCAGAATTCATGGAAACAGAGCAGTTTCACCGAAAGCTTCCTTCTGATTTGTCTCTCAGGTTATTTCTTTTTCAGGATATTCTAAAAAGCGTCTCCAAATGTCCTTTCTCAGATTCCACAGAAACAGTGATTGCAAACTGCTCAATCCAAAGAATGATTTAACTCTATGAGATGAATACAAACATCACAAAAGAGTTGCGCAGAAAACTTCTCTCCAACTTTCGATGGGAGACATTTTTTTGCTCGACACAGGCCTCCAGTTGCCAATTACTATCCCTTCGCAGTACCCTCAGAGGCCGACTTTCAAACGGGGAAATGTAGAGTAACCTTTAACCCAGTGAAAAGAATGAGCATGTCAGAGAGCAGTTTCTTCGAGTGCTTTTTTCTGTTTTTTATTGGACGACATTTCACTTTTTGCCATAGTCTTCAATGTGTTCTGAATATCAGTCTTTTGATTTCACAGGAACAGTGTTCAAACTGTGCCTTATGAGAAGAACATTAAAACTACCTGAGTGGCATGTACACATCACCAAGCAGTTTCTCAGAAAGGTTCTCTCCAGTTTTTATCTGACTCTATTTCCTATTTGACCATAGGCCCGAATGTGATTCCAAATATCCCTTCATGGATCCATCCACGAGGGAGTTTCCAAGGTGTGTAATGTAAAGAAAGCTTCATCTATGTGAGAAGAATAAACTTAGAAACAAGCTGATTCACAGAAGACTTCTTTCCAGTTTTTATCTGAAGAGATTTCCTTTTTCACCATAGTCCTGAGTGTGCTCACGAAAGTCCCTTCGTGGATACGTCCATGACAGTTTTCAAGCTGTGGAATGTAAGGAAACCTTTATCTCTGTGAGATGATTACACATTTCACAGAGTAGTTTCCTGGAAAGCCTCTTTCCAGGTTTTGTCTGAGGCTATTTCCCTTTTCATCATTGGCATCAACATCCTCCCGAATATCACATGGTACCTCTTTCTCCGAAAGGGTTTCCCCAACGCTGTATGAGAAGGGATGTATAACACTATGAGAGGAATGCACACATCACAAAGCAGTTCCTTGAAAAGCTTCTCTCCAGTTTCGGTCTGAACGTATTTTCTTTTTCACCGTAAGCCTCAAGGTGCTCCAGAAAGTCCCATCACACGCTAAACATACACAGGGCTATAAAACTACTGAACGTAAGGAGAGGCTTAACTGAGTGAGAGGAATTAAGATGACTCAAAGTAGTTTCACAGAACGCTGCCTTCTGGATTTTACCTGAGGATATTTCTTTCTCCATGTTCTAAGGATCGTTCCCAAGTGTCCTTCCTCAGATTCCACAAAAACAGTGATTTCAATCTGCTCAATCCAAAGAACAGTTTAAATCTAGGAAACGAATACATGCAACGCAAAACAGTTGCTCAGAAAGTAATGCTGCAGGTTTCATCAGAAGATGTTTTCTTGCTCACCACAAGCCTCAGGGCATCATTAAATATCCATTCACAGATTCTTCAAACCCAGAATTTCGAAACTGGGCAACATAGAGTAAGCAAGAATTCTGTGAAATGAATGCACATATCCGGGAGTAGATTCTTGGAAAGCTTCTTTTTCAATTTTTTTCTGTATATTTCACTATTTGCCATAGTCCTCAGTGCGCTCCAAAATATCACTTTCTTGGTTACACAGGAACAATGCTTAAACACTGCCTTGCGAGAAAAGAGGTATAACTTCCTGAGCGGAATGCGTACATCACAAGTAGTTTCTCCGAAAGCTTATATCCAGTTTTTATCTGAAGATATCTCCTCTTTCACGGTAGGCCTGAATGTGCTCCTGAATGTCCCTTCGTGGTTCAGAGCATTTTGGAATTTCCAAACTGCTTAATATAAGAAAGGTTTGAAGTATGCTAGAAGAATAGATATATCTAACATGAAGCAGTTTAACAGATATCTTCTTTCCAATTTTGTCTGAGGATATTTCCTTTTTCACATAGCCCTCCCTATACTCCCAAATGTCTCTTGGTAGCTTTTCCTCCAAAAGGCATTCCGGAATCCTCTAGGAGAAGAAAGGTGTATTTCTGTGAGTGGAATGCACATGTCACAAAGCAGCTCCTCAGGAAGCTTCTCCCCAGTTTCTACATAAAGACGTTTCCTTTCTCACCATAACCCTGAAATCACTCCTGAATATCCCTTCACAGTCTAAACAAAAAAAGTGTTATGATACTGCTCAATGAAAAGAGAAGCTTAACTGTGTGAGCTGAATTCACGTGACACAGAGCAGTTTCACAGAAAGCTTCCTTCTGGTTTCTCTCTGAGGTTATTTCTCTTACAGGGTATTCTAAAGAGCGTCTCCAAATGTCCTTACTCAGAATCCACAGCAACAGTGATTTCAAACTGCTCAATCCAAAGAATGATTTAAGTCTTTGAGATGAATACAAACATCACAAAAGAGTTGCACAGTAAGATTCTCTCCAATTTTCGATGGTAGATATTTCCTTGCTCAACACAGGCCTCCGGTTGCCAATTACTATTCCTTCGCAGAACCCTCACAAGCTGACTTTCCAACTGGGAAATGTAGAGTAAGCTTTAACCCTGTGAAAAGAATGGGCATGTCATAGAGCACTTTCTTCGAGTGCTTCTTTCTGTTTTTTATTGGACGACATTTCACTTTTTGCCATAGTCTTCAATGTGTTATGAATATCACTCTTCTGGTTTTACAGAAACAGTGTTCAAACTGCGCCTTATGAGAAGAACATTAAAACTGCCTGAGTGGAATGCACACATCACCAAGCAGTTTCTCAGAAAGCTTCTCTCCAGTTTTTATCTGACTGCATTTCTTATTTGACCAGAGCATGAATGTGATCCCAAATATCTCTTTGTGGATCCATCCACGAGGGAGTCTCCAAGCTGCATAATGTAAAGAAAGCTTCATCTATGTGAGAAGAATAAACATAGAAAAAAACAGATTCACAGAAAGCTTCTTTCAGTTTTATCTGAAGATATTTCCTTTTTCACCATAGTCCTGAGTGTGCTCGGGAAAGTCCCTACGTGGATCCGTCCATGACAGTTTTCAAGCTGTGTAATGTAAGAAAGCTTTATCTCTGTGAGATGATTACACATATCACAGAGTAGTTTCCTAGAAATTTTCTTTAAAGGTTTTGTCTGAGGCTATTTCCCTTTTCATCATCAGCATCAGCATGCTCCCGAATATCACTTTGTACCTGTTTCTCCAAAAGGGTGCCCCCGACACTGTATGAAAAGAGAGGTATAACACTGTGAGTGGAATGCACACGTTAGAAAGCAGTTCCTCGGAAAGCTTCTCTCCAGTTTCGGTCTGAACATATTTCCCTTTTCCCGGTAAGCCTCAAAGTGCTCCTGAATGTCCCATCACACGCTAAGCATACACAGGGTTATAAAACTACTCAACGTAAGGAGAGGCTTAACTAAGCAAGAGGAATTAAGATGACACAGGGTAGTTTCACAGAAAGCTTCCATCTGGATTTTACCTGAGGACATTTCTTTCTCCATGTTCCAAGGATTGTTCCCAAGTGTCCTTCCTCAGAGTCCACAAAAACAGTGATTTCATTCTTCTCAATCCAAAGAACGGTTTACATCTATGAGAAGAATACACACATCAGAAAGCAGGTGGTCAGAATGTTACTCTGCAGGTTTCATCGGAAGATGTTGCCTTGCTCACCACAAGCCTCCGGGCGTCACTAAATATCCCTTCACAGATTCTTCAAAGACAGAATTTCAAAACTGGGCAACATAGAGTAAGCATAAATTCTGTGAACTGAATGCACATATCAGAGAGCAGATTCTTGGAACGTCTCCTCCTCTTTCACCGTAGGTCTGAATGTGCTCCCGAATGTCCCTTCTCAGATTCGTGCATGACGGAGTTTCCAAACTGCGTAACATAAGAAAGGTTTTAACTATGCGAGATGAATAGATATATCTAACATGAAGCAGTTTCACAGAAATCTTCTTTCCAGTTTTGTCTGAGGATATTCCCTTTTTCACCATAGCCGTCCCTATACGCCCAAATGTCTCTTGCTAGCTTTCTTTCCAAAAGGGATTCCGTTTTCCTCTAGGTGAAGAAAGGTATATTTCTGTGAGTGGAATGCACGCATCACAAAGCAGGTCCTCAGAAAGTTTCTCTCCAGTTTCTATCTGAAGATGTTTCCTTTCTCACTGTAAGCCTCAAATCGCTCTTAAATATCCCTTCTCAGTCTAAACAAAAAAGTGTTATGATATTGCTCAATGAAAAGAGAAGCTTAAGTGTGTGAGAGGAATTCACATGACACAGAGCAGGTTCACAGAAAGCTTCCTTCTGGTTTCTATCTGAGGTTATTTCTTTTCCAGGGTATTGTAAAGAGCGTCTCCAAATGTCCTTTCTCAGATTCCATAGAAACAATGATTTCAAACTGCTCAATCCAAAGAATGATTTAACTCTTTGAGATGAAGACAAACATCCCAAAACTGTTGTGCAGAAAGCATCTCTCCAATTTCCGATAGGAGACATTTCCTTGCTTCCATAGAATGAAAAGTAAACATAGAAAAGGAAACATAGACTAAACACAGACGAATAAACATAGAAATGTGAGAAGAATAAACATATAAAAAAGCAGATTCACAGAAAGCTTCTTTCCAGTTTTTATCTGAAGATATTTCCTTTTTCACCATAGTCCTGAGTGTGTTCCCAAAAGTCCCTTCGTGGAAACATCCATTGACTGTTTTCAAGCTGTGCAATGGAAGGAAGCCTTTATCTCTGTGAGATTATTACACATATCACAGAATAGTTTCCTAGAAATCTTTCCAGGTTTTGTCTGAGGCTATTTCCCTTTTCATCATCGCCATTATCATGCTCCCGAATATCACTTGGTACCTGTTTCTCCAAAAGGGTTTCCCCAACGCTGTATTAGAAGAGAGGTAGAACACTGTGAGTGGAATGCACACGTCACAAAGCAGTTCCTCGGAAAGCTTCTCTCCGGTTTCTGTCTGAATATATTTCCTTTCTCACAGGAAGCCTCAAAGTGCTCCCGAATATCCCATCACATGCTAAACATACACAGGGTTAGAAAACTGCTCAATGAAAAGAGAGGCTTAACTGAGGGAGAGGAATTAAGACGACACAGAGCAGTTTCACAGAAGGCTTCCTTCTGGATTTTACCTGAGGATATTTCTTTCTCCATATTCTAAGCATCATTCCCAAATGTCCTTCCTCAGATGCCTCAAAAGCAGTGATTTCCAGCTGCTCAATCCAAAGAATGGTTTAACTCTATGAGACAAATACACACATCGCAAAGCAGTTCCTTTGTACGATTCTCTGCAAGTTTCATCAGAAGACGTTTCCTCGCTCACCACAAGCCTCCTGGAGTCACTAAATATCCCTTCACAGATTCTTCAAAGACAGAGTTTCGAAACTAGGCAACATAGAGTAAGCATTACCTCTGTGAAGTGAATGCATATATCAGACAGCAGATTCTTGGAACGCTTCTTCCTCAATTTTATTTCAGTGTATTTCAGTATTCGCCATCATCCTCAATGCACTCCGAAATATCACTTTTTCGGTTTCACAGAACAGTGTTCAAATGCTGCCTTGTGAGAAAAGGGGTATAACTCCCTGAGTGGAATGCATACATTACAGGCTAGTTTCTGAGAAAGCTTCCATCCAGTTTTATCTGACGATATCTCCTCTTTCACCATACACCTGAATGTGCTCCTGAAAGTGCCTTCGTGGTCCATGCAACACGGAGTTTCCAAAATGCGTAATATAAGAAAAGTTTTAATTATGCGAGATGAATAAATATATCTAACACAAAGCAGGTTCACAGAAATCTTCTTTCCAATTTTTGTCTGAGGATATTTCCTTCTTCACCATAGCCCCCCCGATACTCGCAAATTTTTCTTTGTAGCTCTTTCTCCAAAAGGAATTCCGGAATCCTCTAGGAGAAGAAAGGTATATTTCTGTGAGTGGAATGCACACATCACAAAGCAGCTCCTAAGGAAACTTCTCTCCAGTTTCTATCTGAAGACGTTTCCTTTCTCACCATAAGCCTCAAAGTGCTCCTGAATATCCCTTCACAGACTAAACAAAAACAGTGTTATGATACTGCTCAATGAAAAGAGAAGCTTAACTGTGCGGAATTCACGTGACACAGAGCAGTTTCACAGAAAGCTTCCTTCTGGTTTCTCTCTGAGGTTATTTCTTGTTCAGGATATTCTAAGGAGTGTTTCCAAATGTCCTTTCTCAGATTCCACAGAAACAGTGATTTCAAACTGCTCAATCCAAAGAATGATTTAACTCTATGAGATGAATACAAACAACAGAAAATAGTTGCGCAGCAAACTTATCTCCAATTTTCGATGGAAGACATTTCCTTGCTCGACATAAGCCTCCGGTTGCCACTTCCTATCCCTTTGCAGAATCCTCAAAGACCAACTTTCAAACTGGGAAATGTAGAGTAAGCTTTAACCCTGTGAAAAGAATGGACAGGTGAGAGAGCAGTTTGTTCGAGTGATTCTTTCTGTTTTTTATTGGACGACATTTCCCTTTTTGCCATAGTCTTCAATGTGCTCCAACTATCACTCTTGGTTTTACAGGAACAGTGTTCAAACTGTGCCTTATGAGAAGAAACTGGTAAATTCCTGAGTGGAATGCACACGTAACCAAGCAGTTCCTCAGAAAGCTTCTCTCTGGTTTTTATCTGACTCTATTTTCTATTTCACCGTAGGACCGAATGTGATCCCAAATATCCCTTCGCAGATCCATCCACGAGGGAGTTTCCAAGCTGAGTAATGTAAAGAAAGC
This sequence comes from Trachypithecus francoisi, assembly GCF_009764315.1. Lineage (NCBI taxonomy): Eukaryota > Metazoa > Chordata > Mammalia > Primates > Cercopithecidae > Trachypithecus > Trachypithecus francoisi. The sequence goes on from NW_022680515.1 coordinate 602,298, forward strand.
TTCATCTATATGAGATGAATACATATAGCAAAAAGCAGATTCACAGAAAGCTTCTTTCCAGTTTTTATCTGAAGATATTTCCTTGTTCACCATAGTCTTGAATGGGCTCCCGAAGGTCCCTTCATGGATGCTTCCATGACAGTTTCCAATCTGCGTAATGTAAAGATAGCTTTATCTATGTGATGTGATTACACATATCACATAGTAGTTTCATAGAAAGCTTCTTTCCAGCTTTTGTCTGAGGCTATTTCCCTTTTCACCATTGGCATCAACATGCTCCTGAATATCACTTGGTACCTGTTTCTCCAAAAGGGTTTCCCCGACGTTGTATGAGAACAGAGGTATAACATTGTGAGTGGAATGCAGACATCACAAGCAGTTCCTCAGAAACCTCTCCAGTTTCGGTCCGAACAGATTTCCCTTTTCACTGTAAGCCTCAAAGTGCTCCCAAGTATCCCATCACACCCTAAACATACACAGGGTTAGAAAACTGCTCAATGAAAAAAGAGGTTTAACTGAGCAAGTGGAATTAAGACGACACAGAGCAGTTTCACAGAAAGCTTCGTTCTGGATTTTACCGGGGAATATTTCTTTCTCCATGTTCTAAAGATCGTTCCCAAATGTCCTTCCTCAGACTCCACAAAAACAGTGATTTCAAGCTGCTGGATTGAAAGAATGTTTTAACTCTATGAGACGAATACACACATCACAAAGCAGTTTCTCAGAAAGTTTCTCTGCATGTTTCATCGGAAGACGTTTCCTTGCTCACCACAAGCCTCCAGGAGTCACTAAATATCTCTTCACAGATCCTTCAAAGACCGAGTTTTGAAACAGGGCAACATAGACTTATCATTAACTCTGTGAAGTGAATGCACATATCAGAGAGCAGATTCTTGGCACGCTCCTTCCACGGTTGTATTACAGTGTATTTCACTATTCGCCATAGTCCTCCAGGCACTCCAGAATATCACTTTTTCGGATTCACAGGAACACTGTTGAAACTTTGCCTTGTGAGAAAAGAGGTATAACTCCCAGAGTGAAATGCTTATATCACAAAATACTTTCTCAGAAAGCTTCTACCCAGTTTTTATCTGAAGATATCTACTCTTTCACCATAGGCCTGAATCTGCTCCCGAATATCCCTTTGCATATATGTGCATGACGGAGGTTCCAAACTGTGTAATATAAGAAAAGTTTTCACTATGGGAGGTGAATCAATATATCTAACACAAAGCATTTTCACAGAAATCTTCTTTCCAGTTTTTGTCTGAGGATATTTCCTTTTTCACCATAGCCATCCCTATACTGCTGAATGTCTCTTGGTAGCTTTTTCTCCAAAAGGGATTCCAGAATCCTCTACAAGAAAAAGGTATATTTCCGTGAGTGGAATGCTCATGTCACAAAGCAGCTCCTCAGAAAGCTTCTCCCCAGTTTCTATCTGAAGACGTTTCCTTTCTCACCGTAAGCCTTAAAGCACTCCTGAATATCCCTTCACAGACTAAACAAAAACAGTGTTATGATACTGCTCAATGAAAAGGGAAGCTTAATTGTGTGAGAGGAATTCACGTGACACAGAGAAGTTTCACAGAAAGCTTCCTTCTTGTTTCTATCTGAGGTTATTTCTTTTTCAGGATATTCTAAAGAGCATTTCCAAATATCCTATCTCAGATTCCACAGAAACAGTGATTTCAAACTGCTTAATCCAAAGAATGATTTAACTCTAAGAGATGAATAGAAACATCACAAAATAGTTGTGTAGAAAACTTCTCTCCAGTATTCGATGGAAGACATTTCCTTGCTCGTCACAGTCCTCTGGTTGCCACTTACTATCCCTTTGCAGGACCCTCAAAGACCGACTTATGAACCGGGAAATGGAGAGTAAGCTCTAACACTGTGAAAAGAATGGACATGTCAGAGAGCAGTTTCTTCAACTGACTGTTTCTGTTTTTTATTGCACAACATTTCACTTTTTGCTACAGTCTTCAATGTGCTCCGAATATCACTCTTTTGGTTTTACAGGTACACTGTTCAAACTGTGTCTTATGAGAAGAAAATTATAAATCCATGAGTAGAATGCACACGTCACAAAGCAGTTTCTCGGAAAGCTTCTCTCCAGTTTTTCTCTGACAATATTTCCTATTTCACCATACTCCCGAATGTGATCCCAAATATCCCTTTGCAGATCCATCCAAGAGGGAGTTTCGAAGATCTGTGATGTAAAGAAAGCTTCATCTATGTGAGATGAAACAACATAGCAAAAAACGGATTCACAGAATGCTTCTTTCCAGTTTTTATCTGAAGATATTTCCTTTTTCTCCATAGTCCTGAATGTGCTCCCGAAGGTCCCTTTGTGGATCCGTCCATGACAGTTTCCAAGCTGCGTATTGTATAGAAAGCTTTATCTATGTGAGTTGATAACACATATCTCAGAGTAGTTTCCAGGAAAGCTTCTTTCTCCTTTTTTGAGGCTATTTCCCTTTTCACCATCAGCATCAGCATGCTCCCGAATATCACTTGGAACCTGTTTCTCCAAAGGGGTTTCCCTGACGCTGTATGAGAAGAAAGGTATAACATTGTGGGTGGAATGAACACGTCACAAAGCTGTTCCTCAGAAAGCTTCTCTCCAGTTTCTGTCTCAACATATTTCCTTTTTCACTGTAAGCCTCATAGTGCTCCCGAATATCCCATCACACGCTAAACATACACAGGGTTAGAAAACTGCTCAAAGAAAAGAGAGGCTTAACTGAGCAAGAGGAATTAAGACGACACAGAGCAGTTTCACAGAAAGCTTCCTTCTGGATTTACCTGAGGATATTTCTTTCTCCGTATTCTAAGGTTTTTTCACTAATGTCCTTCCTCAGATGCCCCAAAAACAGTTATTTCAACCTGCTCAATCCACAGAGAGGTTTCACTCTATGAGACAAATACGCACAATGCAAAGCAGTTGCTCAGAAAGTTTCTCTGCAGGATTCATCAGAAGACGTTTCCTTGCTCACCATAGGCCTCTGGGCGTCACTAAATATCTCTTCACAGATTTTTCAAAGACAGATTTTCGAAACTGGGCAAAATAGAGTAAGCATTAACCCTGTGATGTGAATGCACATATCAGAGAACAGATTCTTGGAACGCTTCTTCCTCGATTTTATTTCAGTATATTTTACCATTCGCCATAGTCCTCAATGCACTCCGAAATATCAGGTTTTCAGTTTCACAGGAACAGTGTTCCAACACTGCCTTGTGAGTAAAGAGGTATAACTCCCAGAGTGGAATGCATACATGACAAAATAGTTTCTCAGAATGCTTCTATCCAGTTTTTATCTGAAGATATCTCCTCTTTCACTGTAGGCCCGAATGTGCTCCCGAAAGTCCCTTGGTGGATCCATGCATGACGGAGTTTTCAAACTGCGTAATATAAGAAAATTTTTAACTATGTGAGATGAATAAATATATGTAACACAAAGCAGTTTATCAGAAATCTTCTTTCCAGTATTTTTCTGATGATACTTACGTTTTCACCATAGCCCTCCATGTACTGCTGAATGTCTCTTGGTAGCTCTTTCTTCAAAAGGGATTCTGGAATCCTCTAGGAGAAGAAAGGTATATTTCTGCAAGTGGCATGCACACGTCACAAAGCAGCTCCTCAGAAAGCTGCTCTCCAGTTTCTATCTGAAGATGTTTCCTTTCTCACCACAAATCTCAAAGCACTCCTGAATATCCCTTCTCAGAATAAACAAAAACGGTGTTATGATACTGCTCAACGAAAAGAGAAGCTTAACTGGGTGAGCGGAATTCACGTGACACAGAGCAGTTTCACAGAAAGCTTCCTTCTGGTTTCTCTCTGAGGTTATTTCTTTTTCAGGATATTCTAAAGAGCATTTCCAAATGTCCTTTCTCAGATTCCACAGAAACAGTGATTTCAAACTGCTAAATCCAAAGAATGATTTAAATCTGTGAGATGAATAAAAACATCACAAAATAGTTGCGCAGAAAGCTTCTCTCCAATTTTCGATGGAAGATGTAACCTTGCTGAACACAGGCCTTTGGTTGCCACTTCGATCCCTTCGCAGAACACTGAAAGACCGACTTTGATACTGGGAAATGTAGAGTAAGTTTAACCCTGTGAAAGAATGGACATTTCAGAGAGCAGTTTCTTCGAAAGCTTGTTTCTCTTTTTTATTGGACGCAATTTCACTTTTTGCCATAGTCTTCAGTGTGCTGCAAATATCAGTCTTTTGGTTTTACAGGAACAGTGTTCAAACTGTGCGTTATGACAAGAAAGTTACAACTCCCTGAGTGGAATGCACACATCACTAAGCAGTCTCAGAAAGCTTCTCTCCAGCTTTTATCTGACTATATTTCCTATTTCACCATAGGCCTGAATGTGATCTCAAATATCCCTTTGCGTATCCTTCCACAAGGGAGTTTCCAAGACGCGTAATGTAAAGAAATCTTCAACTGGGTGAGATGAATAAACATAGCAAAAAAGCAGACTCACAGAAAGCTTCTTTCCAGTTTTTATCTGAAGGTATTTCCTTTTTCACAATAGTCCTGAATGTGCTCGTGAAGGTCCCTTCATGGATCCGTCCATGACAGGTTCCAAGCTGTGTAATGTAAAGAAAGCTTTACCTATGTGAAATGATTACACATATCACAGAGTAGTTTCCTAGAAGGCTTCTTTCCAGTTTTTGTCTTAGGCTATTTCCCTTTTCACCATTGTCATCAACCTGCTCCTGAATATCACTTGGTACCTGTTTCTCCAAAAGGGTTTCCCCAACACTCTATGCAAAGAGAGGTATAACCCTCTGAGTGGAATAATCACATCACTAAGCAGTTCCTCGGAAAGCTTCTCTCCAGTTTCGGTCTGAACATATTTCCTTTTTCACCGTTAGCCTCAAAGTGCTCGCAAATATCCCATCACATGCTAAACACACACAGGGTTAGAAAACTGCTCAATGAAAGGACAGGCTTAACTGAGTGAGATGAATTAAGATGACACAGAGCTGTTTCACAGAAAGTTTCCTTCTGGATTTTACATAGGATATTTCTTTCTCCCTATTCTAAGGCTCGTTCCCAAATGTCCTTCCTCAGATGCCACAAAAACAGTGATTTCAAGCTGTTCAATCAAAGAATGGTTTAACTCTATGAGGCGAACACACACAACGCAAAGCAGTTTCTCAGAAAGCTCCTCTGCATTTTCATCAGAAGACGTTTCCTTGCTCACCACAAGCCTCCAGGCGTCACTAAATATCCCTTCACAGATTCTTCAAAGACAGAGTTTTGAAACTGGGCAACATAGAGTAAGCATTAACTCTGTGAAGTGAATGCTTATATCAGAGAGCAAATTCTTGGAACGCTTCTTCGTCGATTTTATTTCAGTATATTTCACTATTCGCCATACCCCTCAATGCGTTCTGAAATATCACTTTTTCGGTTTCACAGGAAGTGTTCAAACGTTGCCTTGTGAGAAAAGAGGTATAACTACCAGATTGGAATGCATACATAACAAAGTACTTTCTCAGAAAGCTTCTATCCAGTATTTATCTGAAGATATCTCCTCTTTCATCGTAGTCCTGAATGTGTTCTCGAATGTCCCTTCGCGGATCCGTGCGTGACGGAGTTTCCAAACTGCTTAATATAAGAAAAGTTTTAACTATGCAAGATGAATAAATAATCTAACACAAAGCAGTCTCACAGAAATCTTCTTTCGTGTTTTTGTCTGAGGATATTTCTTTTTTCACCATATTTGTCCCTGTACTCCCGATTGTCTCTTGGTAGCTTTTTCTCCAAAAGAAATTCTAGAATCCTCTAGGAGAAGAAAGGTATATTTCAGTGAGTGGAAAGCACATGTCACAAAGCAGGTCCTCATAAAGCTTCTCTCCAGTTTCTATCTGAAGAGGTTTCCTTTCACACCGTAAGCCTCAAAGTGCTGCTGTATATTCCTTCACAGACTACACAAAAACTGTGTTATAATACTGCTCAATGAAAAGAGAAGCTTAACTGTGTGAGCGGAAATCACGTGACACAGAGCAGGTTCACAAAAAGCTTCCTTCTGGTTTCTATCTGAGGTATTTTTCTTTCAGGATATTCTTAAGAGCATTTCCAAATGTCCTCTCTCAGATTCCCCAGAAACAGTGATTTCAAACTGCTCAGCCCAAAGAATGATATCACTCTATGAAATGAATACAAACATCACAAAAGAGTTGCACAGAAAGCTTCCCTCAATTTTCGATGGAAGACATTTCCTTGCTCACACAAGCCTCCAATTGCCACTTACTATCCCTTTGCAGGACCCTCATAGAGCGACGGTCAACCTGGGAAACGTAGAGTAAGCTTTAACCCTGTGAAAAGAATGGACATGTCAGAGACCAGTTTCTTCGAGTGCTTCTTTCTGTTTTTTATTGGATGACATTTCACTTTTTCCCGTAGTCTTCAATGTGCTCCGAATATCACTCTTTTGGTTTTACAGGAACAGTGTTCAAACTGTGCTTTATGAGAAGAAAGTTATAAGTCCCTGAGTGGAATGCACACATCACCAAGCAGTTTCTCAGAAAGCTTCTCTCCTGTTTTTATCTGACTATATTTCCTGTTCGACCATAGGACCGAAAGTAATCCCAGATATTCCTTCATGGATTCATCCACGAGGGAGTTTCAAAGCTGCGTGATGTCAAGAAAGCTTCATCTATGTGAGATGAATAAACATAGCAAAAGGAGATTCACAGAAAACTTCTTTCCAGTTTTTATCTGGAGATATTTCCTTTTTCACAGTAGTCCTTAATCTGTTCCCGAATGTCCCTTTGTGGATCCGTCCATGACAGTTTCCAAGCTGCCTAATGTAAAGAAAGCTTTATCTATGTGAGGTGATTACACATATCACAGAATAGTATCCTAGAAAGCTTTTTTCCAGCTTTTGTCTGAGGCTCTTTCCCTTTTTACCATTGACATCAACATGCTCACGAATATCACTTGGTACTTGTTTCTCTAAAAGGATTTCTCTGACGCTGTATGAGAAGAGAGGTATACACTGTGAGTGGACTGCACACGTTACAAAGCAGTTCCTTGTAAAGCTTCTCTCCAGTTTCGTATGAACATATTTCCTTTGCACTGTAAGCTTCAAAGTGCTCCCGAATATCCCACCACACACTAAACATACACAGGGTTAGAAAACTGCTCAATGAAAAGAGACGCTTAACTGAGTGAGAGGAATTAAGATGCCACAGAGCAGTTTCACAGAATGCTTCCTACTGGATTTTTTCCTGAGGATATTTCTTTCTCCATAATCTAAGAATAATTCCCAACTGTCCATCCTCAGATTCCACAAAAAACGTGATTTCAAGCTCTTCAATCAAAAGAATGGTTTAACTCTATGAGACGAATACACACAATGCAAAGCAATTGCTCAGAACGTTTCTCTGCAGGTTTCATCGGAAGACGTTCCTTGCTCACCACAAGCCTCCAGGTGTCACTAAATATCCCTTTACAGATTTTTCAAAGACAGAGTTTCAAAACTGAGCAACATAGAGTTAGCATTAACTCTGTGAAGTGAATGCACAAATCTGAGACCACATTCTTGGAATGCTTCTTCCTCTATTTTATTTCAGTATATTTTTCTATTCGCCAGAGTCCTCAATATGCTCCGAAATATCACTTTTCGGTTTCCAGGAACAGCGCTGAAATGCTACCTTGTGAGAAAAGAGGTAAAATTACCTGAGTGGAATGTACACATCACAAAGTAGTTTACTTCGTGGATCCATGCATGATGGAGTTTCCTACTACATAAAATAAGAAAAGTTTGAACTATGTGAGATGAATCAATATATCTAGCATGAAGCAGTTTCACAGAAATCTTCTTTCCAGTTTTTGTCAGAGAAAATTTCCTTTTTCACAATAGCCATCCCTATATTCCCGAATGTCTCTTGATATCCTTTTCTCCAAAAAGGATTCCGGAACACTCTATGAGAAGAAAGATATATTTCTTTGAGTGGCATGCACACGTCACAAAGCAGGTCCTCAGAAAACTTCCCTCCAGCTTATATCTGAAGACGTTTCCTTTCTCTCCATAAGCCTCAAAGCACTCCTGAATATCCCCTCGAAAACTAAACAAAAACAGTGTTATGATACTGCTCTATGGAACGAGAAGCTTAACTGTGTGAGCGCAATTCACATGACAGAGAGCAGTTTCATAGAAAGCTTCCTTCTTGTTTCTCTCTGAGGTTATTTCTTTTTCAGGATATTCTAAAGAGCATTTCCAAATGTCCTTTCTCAGATTCCACAGAAACAATGATTTCAAACTGCTCAATCCAAAGAATGTTTTAACTCTGTTAGAGGAATAAAAAAATCACAAAATTGTTGCACAGAAAGCTTCTGTCCAATTTTCGATGGAAGACATTTCCTTGTTCGACACAGTCCTCTGTTTGCCACTTACTATCCCTTCACAGAAACCTCAAAGACCGCCTTTTAAACTGGTAAATGTAGAGTAAGCTTTAACCCTGTGAAAAGAATGGACATGTCAGAGAGCAGTTTCTTCGAGTGCTTCTCTCTGTTTTTTATTGGATGACATTTCACTTTTTGGTATAGTGTTCAAAGTGCTCCAATTATCACTCTTTTGGTTTTTCAGAAACAGTGTTCAAACTGTGCCTTATGAGAAGAAAGTTATAACTACCTGAGTGAAATGCACACATCACCAAGCAGTTTCTCAGAATGTTTCTCTCCAGTTTTTATCTGACTATATTTCCTATTTCACCATAGGACCGAATGTGATCCCAAATATCCCTTCACGGGTCCATCCACGAGGGAGTTTCCAAGCTTTGTAACGTAAAGAAAGCTTCATCTATGTGCGATGAATAAACATAGCAAGAAGCAGATTCACAGAAAGCCTCTTTCCAGTTTTTATCTGAAGATGTTTCCTTTTTCACCATAGTCTTGAATGTACTCCCGAGTGTCCCTTCGTGGATCCATCCATGACAGTTTCCAAGCAACGTAATGTAAAGAAAGCTTTATCTATATGACATGATTATGCATACCACAGAGTAGTTTCCTAGAAAGCTTCTTTCCAGTTTTTATCTGAGGCTATTTCCCTTTTCATCATCAGCATTAACATGCTCCCGAATATCACTTGGTACCTGTTTCTCCAAAAGGGTTATCCCAACACTGTATGAGAAGAGAGGTATAACACTGTGAGTGGAATGCACACATCACAAAGCAGTGCCTTGGAAAGCTTCTCTTCAGTTTCAGTCTGAACATATTTGCTTTTTCACCGTAAGCCTCAAAGTGCTCCCGAATATCCCATCACACACTAAACAAACACAGGGTTAGAAAACTGCTCAATGAAAAGAGAGTCTTAATTGAGCGAGAGGAATTAAGACGACACAGAACAGTTTCACAGAAAACTTCCTACTGAATTTTTCCTGAGGATATTCTTTCTACAAATTCTAAGGATCGTTCCCAAATGTCCCTCTTCAGATTCCACAAAAACAGTGATTTCAAGTTGCTCAATGAAAAGAATGATGTACCTCTATGAAGCGAATACACACATTGCAAAGCAGTTGCTCAGAAAGTTTCTAAGCAAGTGTCATCAAAAGACGTTTTCTTGCTCACCACAAGCCTTCAGGCCTCACTAAATATCCCTTCACAGATTCTTCAAAGATTGAGTTTCAAAACTGGACTCCATAGAGTAAGCATTAAATCTGTGAATTGAACGCAGATATCAGAGAGTAGATCCTTGGAACCCTTCCTCCTCGATTTTTTTTCAGTATATTTCACTATTCACCATAGTCCTCAATGCGCTCCGAAATATCACTTTTCCCTTTCACAGGAACAGTGTTAAAATGCTGCCTTGTGAGAAAACAGGTACAACTCCCTGAGTGGAATGCATATATCACAAAATAGTTTCTCAGAAAGATCTATCCACTTTTATCTGAAGATATCTCTTCTTTCACCATAGGCCTCAATGTGCTCCCGAATGTCCCTTTGCATATACGTGCATGAAGGAGTTTCCAAACTGCGTAATATAAGAAAAATTTTAACTATTCCAGATGAATCAATATATCTAACACAAAGCAGTTTCACAGAAATCTTCTTTCCAGTTTTTGTCTGAGAATATTTCCTTTTTCACCACAGCCATCCCTGTACTCCTGAATGTCTCTTGGTACCTTTTTCTCCAACTGGGATTCCAGAATCCTCTGTGAGAAGAAAGGTATATTTCTGTGAGTGGAATGCACACGTCACCAAACAGTTTCTCAGAAAGCTTCTCTCCAGGTTTTATATGATTATATTTCCTTTTTCAACATAGACCCGAATGTGATCTCAAATATCAATTCGAGGGTCCATCCATGAGGGAATTTCCAAGCTGTGTAATGTAAAGAAAGCTTCATCTATGTGAGATGAATAAACATAGCAAAAAGCAGGTTTACAGAAAGCTTCTTTCCAATTTTTATCTTAAGATATTTCCTTTTTCACCATAGTCCTGAATGTGCTAGTGAAGGTCTCTTCTTGGATCCATCTACGAGGGTTTCCAAGCTGTGTAAGGTAAAGAAAGCTTTATCTATGTGAGATGATTACACATATCACAGAATAGTTTCCTAGAAAGCTTCTTTCCTCTTTTCATCTGAGGCTAATTCCATTTTCACCATCGGCATCAACATGATGGCTCCTGAATATTACTTTGTACCTGTTTCTCCAAAAGGGTTTCCTTGACACTGTATGAGAAGTGAGGTATAACACTGTGAGTGGAATGCACACGTCACAAAGCAGTTCCTTGGAAAGCTTCTGTACATATTTCAGTCTGAACATATTTTCTTTTTCACTGTAAGCCTCAAAGTGCTCCCAAATATACCATCACACACTAAACATACACAGGGTTAGAAAACTGCTCAATGCAAAGAGAGGCTTAACTGAGTGAGAGGAATTAAGACGACACAGTGCAGTTTCACAGAAAGCTTCCTACTGGATGTTTCCTGAGGATATTTCTTTCTCCATATTCTAACGATCGTTACCAAATGTCCTTCCTTGGATTCCACAAAAACAGTGATTTCAAACTGCTCAATCCAAAGAATGGTTTAAGTCTATGAGAGGAATACTCACATCGCAAAGCAGTTGCTCAGAAAGTTTCTCTACAACTTTCATCAGAAGACATTTCCTTGCTCACCACAAGCCTGTGGGCCTCACTGAATATACCTTCACAGATTTTTCAATGACACAGAATTTCGAAACTGGATAACATAGGTAAGCATTAACTCTGTGAAGTGCATGAACATATCAGAGAGCAGATTCTTGGAACACTTCTCGGTCGACACAGGCCTCTGGTTGCCACTTACTATCCCTTCGCAGAACCCTCAAAGACCGATTTTCAACCTGGGAAATGTAGAGTTAGCTTTAACCCTCTGAAAAGAATGGACGTGTCAGAGAGCAGTTTCTTCGAGTGCTTCTGTCTGTTTTTTATTGGACAATATTTCACTTTTTGACATAGGCTTCAACGTACTCCGAATATCACTCTTTTGGTTTTACAGGAACAGTGTTCAAACTGTGTCTTATGAGAAGACAGTGATACTCTGTGAGTGGAATGCACTCATCACAAAGCAGTTTCTCGGCAAGCTTCTCTCCAGTTTTTATCTGACTATATTTCCTATTTGACCATAGGCCCGAATGTGATCCCAAATATCCCTTCGCGGATCCATCCATGAGGGAGTTTCCAAGCTGTGTAATGTAAAGAAAGCTTCCTCTATGTGACATGAGTAAACATAGCAAAAGTAGATTCACATAAAGGTTCTTTCCACTCTTTATCTGAAGATAGTTCCTTTTTCACCATAGTCCTGAATGTGCTCCCGAAGGTTCCTTCGTGGATCCGTCCATGACAGTTTCCAAGCTGCGTAATGTATAGAAAGCTTTATCTATGTGAGATGATTACACATAACACAGAGTAGTTTCCTAGAAAGCTTCTTTCCAGTTTTTGTCTCAGGCTATTTCCCTTTTCACCATCGGCATCAACATGCTCCCAAATATCACTTGGTACCTGTTTCTCCAAAAGTGTTTCCCCGAAGCTATATGAGAAGAGAGATATAACAGTGTGATATCTCAGTGTTTATGTCACTGCTCACTGAAATAAAATAGGACACTAACAAATGAAAGAACATACCATGCTCATGGATAGGAAGAATCAATATCGTGAAAATGGCCATACTGTCCAAGGTTATTTACATATTCAATGCCATCGCCATCAAGCTATCAATGAGTTTCTTCACAGAACTGGAAAAAACGGCTTTAGGGTTCATATGGAACCAAAAAAGAGCCCGCATTGCCAAGACAATCCTAAGTCAAAAGAACAAAGCTGGAGGCATCACGCTACCTGACTTCAAACTATACTACAAGGCTACAGTAACAAAAACAGCATGGTACTGGTACCAAAACAGAGATGAAGCTTTCTTTACATTACGCAGCTTGGAAACTGCCTCGTGGATGGATCCGCAAAGGGATATTTGGGATCACATTCGGGCCTATGGTGAAATAGGAAATATAGCCAGATAAAAACTGGAGAGAAGCTTTCTGAGAAACTGCTTGGTGATGTGTGCATTCCACTCAGGGAGTGATAACTTCCTTCTCATAAGGCAGAGTTTGAACACTGTTCCTGTAAAACTAAAAGAGTGATACTCAGAGCACATTGAAGACTATAGCAAAAAGTGAAATGTCGTCCAATAAGAAACAGAAAGAAGCACTCGAAGAAACTGCTCTCTGACATGTCCATTCTTTTCACAGGGTTAAAGCTTACTCTACATTTCCCAGTTTGAAAGTCGGTCTCTGAGGGTTCTGCGAATGGATAGTAGGTGGCGACCGTAGGCCTCTGTGAGGCAAAAAATTGTATTCCATCGAAAATCGGGAGGAGCTTTCTGTGCAACTCTTTTGTGATGTGTGTGGTCATGACATAGAGTTAAATCATTCTTTGGATTGAGGAGTTTGAAATCACAGTTTTGTGGAATCTGAGGAAGGACAATTTGAAAATGCTCTGTAGAATATCCTGAAAAAGAAATAACCTCAGAGAGAAACCAGAAGGAAGCTTTCTGTAAAACTGCTCTGTGTCATGTGAATTTCACTCACACAGTTAAGCTTCTCTTTTCATTGAGCTGTAACATAACACTGTTTTTCTTTAGTCTGTGAAGGGATATTCTGGAGGGATTTGAGTCTTACAGTGAGAAAGGAAACGTCTTCAGAGAGAAACTGGAGAAAAGCTTTCTGAGGAGCTGCTTTGCGACGTATGCATTCCACTCAGAGAAATATACCTTTCTTCACCTGGAGGATTCCAGAATCACTTATGGAGGAAAAGCTACCAGGAGATATTCGGGAGTATAGCTACGACTATGGTGAACAAGGAAATATCCTCAGACAAAAACTGGAAAGAAGATTTCTGTGAAACTGCTTTGTGTTAGATATATTTATTCATCTCGCATAGTTAAAACTTTAATTATATTACGCAGTTTGGAAACTGCATCATCAACAGATCCTCAAAGAGACGTTCAGGAGCACGTTCAGGCCTATGGTGAAAGAGGAGATATCTTCAGATAAAAACTGGATTGAAGCTTTTTGAGAAACTACTTTTTGATGTATGCATTCCACTCAGGGAGTTCACCTCTTTTCTCACAAGGCAGTGTTTGAACACTGTTCCTGTGAAACAAAGAGTGATATTTTGGAGCACATTGAGGACTATGGCGAACAGTGAATATACTGTAATAAAATCGAAGAAGTGTTCCAGGAATCTGCTCTCTAATATGTGGATTCACTGCACACAGTTAAAGCTTACTCTACGTTGCCCAGTTTCGAAACTCTGTCTTTGAAAAACCTGTGAAGGGATATTTAGTGACGCTCAGAGGATTGTGATGAGCGGGGAAACGTCTTCCGATGAAACCTGCAGAGAAACGTTCTGAGCAACTGCTTTGCGATGTGTGTATTCATCACATAGAGTTAAACCATTCTATGGATTGCACAGCTTGAAATCACTGTTTTTTTTTTTTGGCATGTGAGGAAGGACATTTGACAACGATCCTTAGAATATGGCGAAAAAAATATGCTCAGGTAAAATCAAGAAGGAAGCTTTCTGTTAAACTGCTCTGTGTCGTCTTAATTCCTCTCACTCAGATAAGCCTCTCTTTTCATTGAGCAGTTTTCTAGACCTTTGTATGTTTAGCGTGTGATGGGATATTCGGGAGCACTTTGAGGCTAATGGTGAAAAAATAAATATGTTCAGAATGAAACGGCAGAGAAGCTTTCCTAAGAACTGCTTTGTGAAATGTGCATTCCAGTCACAGTGTTATACCTCTGTTCTCATACAGGGTCAGGGAAACTCTTTTGGAGAAACAGGTACCAAGTGATATTCGGGAGCATATTGATACCGATGGTGAAGAGGGAAATAGCCTCAGACAAAAACTGGAAAGAAGCTTTCTAGGAAACTACTCTGTGATATGTGTAATCATCTCATATAGATAAAGCTTTCTTTACATTACGCACCTTGGAAACTGTCATGGACTGATCCACGAAGGGATGTTCGGAAGCACATTCTGGACTATGGTAAAAAATGAAATATCTTTAGAGAAAACTGGAAAGAAGCTTCCTGTGAATCTGCTTTTTACTATGTTTATTCTTCTCACATAGATGAAGTTTCTTTACATTATGCAGCTTGGAAACTCCCTCGTGGATGTTTGGGATCACAGTCTGGCCTATAGTGAAACAGGAAATATAGTCACATAAAAACTGGAGAGAAGCTTTCTGCGAAACTGCTTAGTGATGTGTGCATTCCACTCAGAGAGTTATAACTTACTTCTCATAAGACACAGTTAGAACACTGTTCATGTAAAACCAAAAGAGTGATATTTGGAGCACATTGAACACTGTGGCAAAAAGTGAAATGCCATCCAGTAAAAAACAGAAAGAAGCACTTGAAGAAACTGCTCTCTGACATGTCCATTCTTTTCACAGGTTAAAGCTTACTCTACAATTGACAGTTTCAAAGTCAGTCTTTGAGAGTTCTGGGAAGGGATAGTAAGTGGCAACCGGAGGCCTGTGTGAGGCAAGGAAATGTCTTCCATTGAAAATTGTAGAAACACTTTCTGCGCAATCCATTTGTGATGTTTGTATTCATCTCATAGAGTTAAATAAATCTTTGGATTGATCAGTTTGAAATCACTGTTTCTATGGAATCTGAGAAAGGACATTTGGAAATGCTCTTTAGAATATCCTGAAAAAGGAATAACCTCAGAGATAAATCAGAAGGAATCTTTCTGTGAAACTGCTCTGTGTCACGTGAATTCCACTCACACAGTTAAGATTCTCTTTTCATTGAGTTGTATCATAACACTGTTTTTGTTTAGTCTGCGAAGGATATTCTGGAGGGCTTTGAGGCTTACAGTGAGAAAGGAAACGTCCTCAGACAGAAATTGGAGAGAAGCTTTCTGAGGAGCTGCTTTGTGATGTGTGCATTAGACTCCCAAAAATATACCTTTCTTCTCCTAGAGGATTCTGGAATCCCTTTTGGAGAAAAAGCCACCAAGAGATATTTAGGAGTATAGCGACGACTATGGTGAAAAAGGAAATATCCTCAGACAAAACCTGGAAAGAAGATTTCTGGGAAACTGCTCTGTGTTAGATATATTTATTCATCTCGCATAGCTGAAACTTTAATTATATTACGTAGTTTGGAAATTCTGTCATGCACAGATCCGTGAAGGGACATTCTGGAACACATTCAGACCTATGGTGAAAGAGGAGATATCTTCAGATAAAAACAGGATAGAAGCTTTCTGAGAAACTACTTTGTGATGTATGCATTCCACTCAGGGAGTTATACCTCTTTTCTCACAAGTCAGGGTTTGAACACTGTTCCTGTAAAACCGCAAAAGTGATATTTCAGAACACATTGAGGACTATGGTGAATAGTAAAATATACTGAAATAAAATCGAGGAAGAAGCCTCCCAAGAATCTGCTCTCTGATATGTGAATTCACTTCAGAGGGTCAATCCTTACTGTATGTTACCGAGTTTCGAAACTATGTCTTTGAAGAATCTGTGAAGGGATATTTAGTGACACCCGGGCACTTGTGGTGAGCGAGGAAACGTCTTTTGATGAATCCTGCACAGAAACGTTCTGAGCAATTGCTTTGAAATGTGCGTATTCTTCTCATAGAGTTAAACCATTCTTTGGATTGAGTAGCTTGGAACCACTGTTTTCGTGGAATCGGAGGAAGGACATTTTGGAATGATCCTAGGAATATGGAGAAGGAAATATCCTCAGGTAAAATCCAGAAGAAAGCTTTCTGTGAAACTGCTCTGTGTTGTCTTAATTCCTCTCACTCAGATAAGGCTCTCTTTCCATTGAGCAGTTTTCTAGCCCTGTGTATGTTTAGCATGTGATGGGATATGCGGGAGCACTTTGAGGCTAACGGTAAAAAAGGAAATATGTTCAGACCGAAACTGGACAGAAGATTTCTGAGGAACTCCTTTGTGATGTGTGCATTCCAGTCACAGTTTTATACCTCTCTTCTCATACAGCGCCAGGGAAAACATTTTGGAGAAACAGGTACCAGGTTATAGTCAGGAGCATGTTGATGCTGATGGTGAAAAGGGAAATAGCCTCAGACAAAAACTGGAAAGAAGCTTTCTAGGAAACTACTCTGTGATATGTGTAATCATCTCACATAGATAAAGCTTTCTTTACATTACGCAACTGTCATGGACACATCCACAAATGGTCCTTTGGGAGCACATTCTGGACTATGGTGAAAAAGGAAATATCTTCAGTTAAAAACTGGAAAGAAGCTTTCTGTGAATCTGCTTTTGGCTATGTTTATTCATCTCACTTAGATGAAGCTTTCTTTACATTAAGCAGCTTGGAAACTCCCTCATAGATGGAACCACGAAGGGATATTTGGGATCACATTTGGGCCTATGGTGAAAGAGGAAATATAGTCAGATAAAAATTGGAGAGAAGCTTTCTGAGAAACTGCTTGGTGATGTGTGCATTCCACTCAGGGAGGTATAACCTTCTTGTCATAAGGCACAGTTTGAACACTGTTCCTGTAAAACCAAAAGAGTGACATTCAGAGCACATTGAAGACTAGGACAATAAGTGAAATGTCGTCCAATAGAAAACAGAAAGAAGCACTCAAAAAAGCTGCTTTGTAACATATCCATTCTTATCACAGGGTTAAAGCTTACTCTACATTTACCAGTTTGAAAGTCGGTATTTGAGGGTTCTATGAACGGATAGTAAGTGGCGACCGGAGGTCTGTATGAGGCAAGGAAATGTCTTCCATCGAAAATTGGAGATAATTATTCTGCGCAACTCTTTCGTGATGTTTGTGTTCATCTCATAGAGTTAAATCATTCTTTGGATTGAGCAGTTTGAAATCACTGTTCTAGTGGAATCTGAGAAAGGACATTTGGAAACACTCTTTAAAATATTCTGAAAAAGAAATAACCTCAGAGAGAAACCAGAAGGAAGCTTTCTGTGAAACTGCTCTGTGTCACGTGAATTCTGTAAACACAGTTAAGCTTCCCTTTTCATTGAGCTGTACCATAACACTGTTTTTGTTTAGTCTGAGAAGGGACGGATATTCAGGAGCGCTTTGAGGCTTACCGTGAGAAAGGAAACATCTTCAGATAGAAACTGGAGAGAAGCTTTCTGAGGAGCTGCTTTGTGACGTGTGCATTCCAGTCACAGAAATATACCTTTCTTCTCCTATAGGATTCCGGAATCCCTGTTGGAGAAAGAGCTACCAAGAGGCATTCGGAAGTACAGGGAGGGCTATGGTGAAAAAGGAAATATCCTCACACCAAAATGGAAAGAAGATTTCTGTGAAGCTGCTTTGTGTTAGATATATTTATTAATCTCGGATAGTTAAAACTTTTCTTATATTACGCAGTTTGGAAACGCCATCATGCAAGGATCTGCGAAGGGACATTCGGGAGCACATTCAGGCCTACATTGAAAGAGGAGATATCTTCAGATAAAAACTGGAAAGAAGCTTTCTGACAAACTACTTTATGATGTATGCACTCCACTCAGGGAGTGTTACCTATTTTTTCACAAGGCAGTGTTTGAACACTGTTCCTGTGAAACTGAAAAAGTGATATTTCGGAACACATTGAAGACTATGGCGAATAGTGAAATATACTGAAATAAAATCGAGGAAGAAGCGTTCCAAGAATCTGCTCTCTGATATGTGCATTCACTTCACAGAGTTAATGCTTACTCTATGTTGCCCAATTTCGAATCTCTGTCTTTGAAGAATCTGTGAAGGGATATTTTGTGACGCCTGGAGGCTTGTGGTGAGCGAGGAAACGTCTTCCGATGAAACCTGCAGAGAAACGTTCTGAGCAACTGCTTTGCGATATGTGTATTCGTCTCCTAGATTTAAACCATTCTTTGGAATGAGCAGCTTGAAATCACTGTTTTAGAGGAATCTGAGGAATGACATTTGGAAATGATCCTTAGAATATGGAAAAAGAAATATCCTCAGGTAAAACCCAGAAGGAAGCTTTCTGTGAAACTGCTCTGTGTCGTCTTAATTCCTCTCACTCAGATAAGCCTCTCTTCTCATTGAGCAGTTTACCAGCCCTGTGTATGTTTAGCATGTGATGGGATATTCGGGAGCACTTTGAGGCTAATGGTGAAAAAGGAAGTATGTTCAGACCGAAACTGGAGAGAAGGTTTTTGAGGAACTGCTTTGTGATGTGTGCATTTCAGTCATCATCTTATCTGTCTCTTCTCATACAGCGTCGGGGAAACCCTTTTGGAGAAACAGGTACCAAGTGTTATTCGGGAGCATGTTGATGCTGATGGTGAAAAGTGAAATAGCCTCAGACAAAAACTTGAAAGAAAGTTTCTAGGAAACTACTCTGTGATATCTGTAATCATCTCACATAGATAAAGCTTTCTTTACATTACACAGCTTGGTAATTGTCATGGATGGATCCACGAAGGGACCTTCGGGAGCTCTGTGTCACGTGAATTCCTCTCACACAGATAAGCTTCTCTTTTAATTAAGCTGTATCATAACACTTTTTGTTTAATCTGTGAAGGGATACATTCCAGGGGTTTGAGGCCTAGGGTGAGAAAGGAAACCTCTTCAGATAGAAACTGGAGAGATGTTTTCTGAGCCGCTACATTGTGACATGTGCATTCCACTGACAGAAATATACTTTTCTTTTCCAACAGGATTAGGGAATCCCCTTTGGAGAAAAAGCTACCAAGAGACATTAGGGAGTATAGCGACGACTGTGGTGAAAAAAGAAATATCCTCAGACAAAACCTGGAAAGAAGATTTCTGTGAAATTGCTTTGTGTTAGATATATTTATTCATCTTGCATAGTTAAAACTTTAATTATATTATGCAGTTTGGAAACTCCGTCATGCACAGAACCACGAAGGGACATTCGGGAGCACATTCAGGCCTATGGTGAAAGAGGAGATATCTTCAGATAAAATCTGGATAGAAGCTTTCTGAGAATCTACATTGTGATGTGTGCATTCCATTCAGGGTATTTTACCTCTTTCTCACAAGGCAGTGTTTCAACACTGTGCCTGTGAATCCAAAAAAGTGATACTTCGGAGTGCATTGAGGACTATGGCGAGTAGTGAAATATACTGAAATAAAATCGAGGAAGATACGTTCCAAGAATCTGCTGTCTGATATGTGCATTCACTTCACACAGTTAATGCTTACTCTATCTTGCCCTGTTTTGAAACTGTTTTTGAGGAATCTGTGAAGGGATATTTAGTGATGCCCAGAAGCTTGTGATGAACGAGGAATCGTCTTCCGATGAAAGCAACAGAGAAACGTTCTGAGCAATTGCTTTGCAATGTCTGTATTCGTCGCCTAGAGTTAAACCATTCTTTGGATTCAGCAGCTTGAAATCACTGTTTTTGTGGAATCTGAGGAAGGACATTTGGGAACCATCCTTAGATTATGGAGAAAGAAATAACCTCAGGTGAAATCCAGAAGGAAGCTCTTTGTGAAACTGCTCTGTGTCGTCTTAATTCCTCTCACTCAGATAAGCCTCTCTTTTCATTGAGCCGTTTACTAGCCCTGAGTTTGTTTGGTGTGTGATGGGATATTCGGGAGCACTTTGAGGCTAACGGTGAAAAAGGAAATATGTTCAGACCAAAACTGCAGAGAAGCTTTCCGAGGAACTGCTTTGTGATGTGTGCATTCCGGTCACAGGGTTATACCTCTCTTATCATACAGCGTTGGGGAAACCCTTTTGGAGGAACAGCTACCAAGTGATATTCGGGAGCATGTTGATGCCGATGGTGAAAAGGGAAATAGCCTCAGACAAAAACTGGAAAGAAGATTTCTAGGAAACTACTCTCTGATATGTGTAATCATCTCACATAGATAAAGCTTTCTTTACATTATGCAATTTGGAAACTGTCATGGATGGATCCATGAAGGGACCTTGATGAGCACATTCTGGACTATGTTGAAAAAGAAAATATCTTATGATAAAAACTGGAAAGAAGCTTTCTGTGAATATGCTTTTTGCTATGTTTATTCATCTCACATAGATGAAGCTTTTTTTTACATTATGCAGCTTGGAAACTCACTCGTGATGGATTTCCGAAGGGATATTTTGGATCACGTTCAGGCCAATGGTGAAAGAGCACATATAATCAGATAAAAACTGGAGAGAAGCTTTCTGAGAAACTGCTTGGTGAAGTGTGCATTCCACCCAGGGAGGTATAACTTTCTTCTCATAAGGCACAGTTTGAACACTGTTCCTGTAAAACCAAAAGAGTGACATTTGGAGCACATTGAAGACTATGGCAAAAAGTGAAATGTCGTCCAATAAAAAACAGAAAGAAGCACTCGAAGAAACTGCTCTCTGACATGTCCATTCTTTTCACAGGGTTAAATCTTACTCTACATTTCCCAGTATGAAAGTCAGTCACTCAGGGTTCTGTGAAGGGACACTAAGTGGCAACTGGATGCCTCTGTGAGGCAAGGAAATGTTTTCCATCGAAAATCGGGGAGAAGCTTTCCGTGCAACTCTTTTGTGATGTTGTATTCTTCTCGTAGAGTTAAATCATTCTTTGGATTGAGCAGTTTGAAATCATTGTTTCTGTGGAATCTGAGAAAGGACATTTGGAAACGCTCTTTAGAATATCCTGAAAAAGAAATAACCTCAGAGAGAAACCAGAAGGAAGCTTTCTGTGAAACTGCTATGTGTCACGTGAATTCCCCTCACACTGGTAAGTTTCTCTTTTCATTGAACTGTACCATAACACTGTTTTTGTTTAGTCTGCGAAGGGATATTCCGGAGGGCTTTGAAGCCTATGGAGAGAAAGAGAACATGTTGAGATAGAAACTGGAGAGAAGCTTTCTGAGGAGCTGCTTTGTGATGTGTGCATTCCACTCACAGAAATATACCTTTCTTCACCTGGAAGATTCCGGAATCCCTTTTGGAGAAAAAGCTACCAAGAGATATTCTGGAGGATAGTTATGACTATGGTGAAAAAGGAAATATCCTCAGACAAAAACTGGAAAGAAGATTTCTGTGAAACTGTTTTGTGTTAGATACATTTATTCATCTTGCATAGTTAAAACTTTAATTATATTACGCAGCTTGGAGACTCCGTCATGCACAGATCTGCCAAGGAGCATTTGGGAGCACATTCAGGCCTATGGTGAAAGAGCAGATATCTTCAGATAAACACTGGATGGAAGCTTTCTGAGAAACTACTTTGTGATGTATACATTCAACTCAGGAAGTTATACCTCATTTCTCACAAGGCAGTGTTTGAACACTGTTCCTGTGAAGCCGAAAAAGTCATATTTCAGAATGCATTGAGGACTATGGCGAATAGTGAAATATACTGAAATAAAATCCAGAAAGAAGCATTCGAAGTACTGCTCTCTGATATGTGCGTTCACTTCACAGAGTTAATGTTTACTCTATGTTGCCCAGTTGCGAAACTCTGTCTTTGAAGAATCTGTGAAGTGATATTTAGTGACGCCTGGAGGCTTGTGGTGAGCGAGGAAATGCCTTCCGATGAAACCTCCAGAGAAACGTTCTGAGCAACTGCTTTGTGATGTGTGTATTCGTCTCAAAGAAGTAAAGCATTCTTTGGATTGAGCGGATAGAAATCACTGTTTTAGAGGAATCTGAGGAAGGACATTTGGGAGCAATCCTTAGAATATGCGGAAAGAAATATCCTCATTTAAAATCCAGAAGGTAGCTTTCTATGAAACTGCTCATTGTCGTCTTAATTCCTCTCACTCAGATAAGCCTCTCTTTTCATTGAGCAGGGTTCTAACCCTTTAATGTTTATTGTGTGATGGGATATTCAAGAGCACTTTGAGGCTAACTGTGAAAAAGGAAATATGTTCAGACCGAATCTGGAGAGAAGCTTTCTGTGGAACTGCTTTGTGACGTGTGCATTCCAGTCACAGTGTTATACCTCTCTTCTCATACAGCGTCAGGGAATCCCTTTTGGAGAAACAGGTACGAAGTGACATTCAGGAGTGTGTTGATGCCAATGGTGAAAAGGGAAAGGCCCCAGACAAAAACTGGAAAGAAGCTTTCTAGGAAACTACTCTGTGACATCTGTAATCATCTCACAAAGATAAAGCTTTGTTTAAATTATGTAGTTTGGAAACTGTCATGGACTGATCTATGAAGGGACCTTCGGGAGCACATTCTGGATTCTGGTGAAAAAGGAAATATCTTCAGATAAAGAGTGGAAAGAAACTTTCTATGAAACTGCATTTTGCTATGTTTATTCATCTCACATAGATGAAACTTTCTTCACAATACACAGCTTGGAAACTCCCTCGTGGATGGATCCACGAAGGGATATTTGGGATCACATTTGGGCCTATGGTGAAATAGGAAATAGAGTCAGATAAAAACTGGAGAGAAGCTTTCTGAGAAACCACCTGGAGATGTGTGCATTCCACTCAGGGACTTATAACTTTCTTCTCATAAGGCACAGTTTGAACACTGTTCCTGTAAAACCATAAGAGTGATATTCGGAGCACATTGAGGATTATGGCAAAAAGTGAAATGTCGTCCAATAAAAAACAGAAAGAGGCACTCGAAGAAACTGCTCTCTCACATGTCCATTCTTTTCACAGGGTAAAAACTTACTCTACATTTCCCAGTGTGAAAGTCGGTCTTTGAGGCTTCTGCAAAGGGATCTCAAGTGGCGACCGGAGGCCTGTGTGAGGCAAGGAAATGTCTTTCATCGAAAATTGGAGAGAAGGTTTCTGTGCAACTCTTTTGTGATGTTTGTATGCATCTCAGAGAGTTAAACCATTCTTTGATTTGAGTAGTTTGAAATGACTGTTTCTGTGGAATCTGAGAAAGGACATTTTGAAATGCTCTTTATAATATCCTGAAAAAGAAACATCCTCAGATAGAAATCAGAAGGACGCTTTCTGTGAAACTGCTCTGTGTCATGTGGATTCTGCTCACACAGTTAAGCTTCTCTTTTCATTGAGGAGTATCATAACAATGTTTTTGTTTACTCTAAGAAGGGATATTCAGGAGCACTTTGAGGCTTACAGTGAGAAAGGAAACGTCTTCAGATAGAAACTGTAGAGAAGCTTTATGAGGAGGTGCTTCGTGACGTTGCTTTTCACTCACAGAAATATACCTTTCTTCTCATAGAGAATTCCAGAATCCCTTTTAGAGAAAAAGCTACGAAGAGACATTCGGGAGTATAGCGACGGATATGGTGAAAAAGGAAATATCCTCAGACAATAACTGGAAAGATTTCTGTGAAACTGCTTTGTATTAGATATATTTTTTCATCTCGCATAGTTAAAACTTTTCTCATATTACGCAGTTTGGAAACTCCGTCATGCATGGATCCATGAAGAGACGTAAGGGAGCACATTCACGCCTATGGAGAAAGGGCACATATCTTCAGATTAAAACTGGATAGAAGCTTTCTGAAAAACCATTTTGTGATGTGTGCATTCCACTCAGGGAGTTATACCTCTTTTCTCACATGGCAGCATTTGAACACTGTTCCTGTGAAAACGAAAAAGTGATATTTTGGTACGCATTGAGGACTATGTCGAATAGTGAAATATACTGAAATAAAATAGAGGAACAAGCGTTCCAAGAATCTGCTCTCTGACACGTGCATTCACTTCAAAGAGTTCATGCTTACTCCATGTTGCCCAGTTTCGAAAATCTGTCTTTGAAGGATCTGTGAAGGGATATTTAGTGACGCCTGGAGGCTTGTGGTGAGCAAGGAAACGTCTTCCAATGAAAGCTGCAGAGAAACGTTCTGAGCAACTGTTTTGCGATGTGTGTATTCATCTCATAGTGTTAAACAGTTCTTTAGATTGAGCAGCTTGAAATCACTGTTTTTGTGGAATCTGAGGAAGGATATTTAGGAACAATCATTAGAATATGGAGAAACAAATATCCCCAGATAAAATTCAGTAGGAAGCTTTCTGTGAAACTGCTTTGTGTCATGTTAATTCCTCTCACTCAGTTAAGCCTCTCTTTTCATTTAGCAGTTTTCTAATCCTGTGTATGTTTAGCATGTGATGGGATATTTGGGAGCACTTTGAGGCTTCCGGTGAAAAAAGAAATGTATTCATATGGAAAATGGAGAGAAGGTTTTTGAGGAACTGCTTAGTGACGTGTGCATTCCACTCACAGTGTTACACCTCTCTTCTCATACATGGTCAGGGAAAGCCTTTTGGAGTAACATGTACCAAGTGATATTTGCGAGCATGTTGATGCCGATGGTGAAAAGGGAAATAGCCTCAGACAAAAACTGGAAAGAAGCTTTCTAGGAAACTACTCTGTGATATATGTCATCATCTCACATAGGTAAAGCTTTCTTTACATTACGCAGCTTGACACTGTCATGGATGGATCTAAGAAGGGACCTTTGGGAGCACATTCAGGACTATGATCAAAAAGGAAATATCTTCAGATAAAAACTGGAAAGAAGCCTTCTGTGAATCTGCTTTTTGCTATGTTTATTCATCTCACTTAGATGAAGCTTTCTTTACATTACAGAGCTTGGAAACTCCCTCCTGAATGGATCTGCGAAGGAATATTTGGGATTACATTCAGGCCTATGGTGAAAGAGGAAATATAGTCAGATAAAAACTGGAGAGAAGCTTTCTGAGAAATTGCTTGGTGATGTGTGCATTCCACTCAGGGAGGTATAACTTTCTTCTCATGAGACATAGTTTGAACACTGTTCCTGTAAAACCAAAAGAGTGATATTCGGAGCACATTGAAGACTATGGCAAAAAGTGAAATGTCATCCATTAAAAAACAGAAAGAAGCACTGGAAGAAACTGCTCTCTGACATCCCCATTCTTTTCACAGGGTCAAAGCTTCCTCTACATTTCCCAGTTTGAAAGTCGGTCTTTGAGGGATCTGCACAAGGATAGTAAGTGGCGACCTGAGGCCTGTGTCGAGCAAGGAAATGTCTTCCATCGAATACTGGAGAGAATCTTTCTCTGTAACTCTTTTGTGATGTTTGTATTCATCGCATAGAGTTAAATCATCCTTTGGATGGAGTAATTTGAAATCACTGTTTCTGTGGAATCTGAGAAAGGACACTTGGAAACGCTCTTTTGAATATCCTGGAAAAGAAATAACCGCAGAGAGAAACCAGAAGGAAGCTTTCTGTGAAACTGTTCTGTGTCATGTGAATTCCACTCACACAAGTAAGCTTCTCTTTTCATAGAGGAGTATCATAACACTGTTTTTGTTTAGTCTACGAAGGGATATTCTGAAGCAGTTTGAGGCTTATGGAGAGAAAGGAAACGTGTTTAGATAGAAACTGGATGGAAGCTTTCTGAGAGCTGTTTTGTGACGTGTCCGTTCCACCCACAGAAATATATCTTTCTTCAAATAGAGGATTCCAGAATCCCTTTTGGAGAAAAAGCTACCATGACACATTCGGGAGTATAGGGACAGCTATGGTGAAAAAGGAAATATCCTTAGAAAAAAACTGGAAAGAAGCTTTCTGGGAAACTGCTTTTTGTTAGGTATATTATTTATCACACATAGTTAAAACTTTTCTTATATTACGCAGTTTGGAAACTCCATCATACACGGATCCATGAAGGGACATTCTGGAACACATTCAGGCCTACGGTGAAAGAGGAGATATCTTCACATAAAAACTGCATAGAAGCTTTCTGAGAAACTACTTTGTGATGTATGTATTCCACTCAGGGAGTTATACCTCTTTTCTCACAACCAGTGTTTGAACACTGTTCCTGTGAAAATGAAAAAGTGATATTTCGGAGAGCATTGAGGACTATGGCGAATAGTGAAATATACTGAAATAAAATCGAGGAAGAAGCGTTCCAAGAACTGCTCTCTGATATGTGCATTCACTTCACAGAATTAATGCTTACTCTTTGTTGCCCAGTTTCAAAACTCTGCCTTTGAAGAATCTGTGAAGGGATATTTAGTGACGCCCAGAGGTTTGTGGAGAGCAAGGAAACGTCTTCTGATGAAACCTGCAGAGAAACGTTCTGAGCAACTGCTTTGTGATGTGTGTATTCGTCTCATAGAGTTAAACCATTCTTTGGATTCTGCAGGTTGAAGTCACTGTTTTTGTGGAATCTGAGGAAGCACATTTGGGAATGATCCTTAGAATATGGACAAATAAATATCCTCAGGTAAAATCCAGAAGGAAGTTTCTGTGAAACTGCTCTGTGTCATTTAATTCCTCTCACTCAGTTAACCCTCTCTTTTCATTGAGCAGTTTTCTAACCCTGTGTATGTTTAGCATGTGATGGGATATTCGGGAGCACTTTGAGGCTTATGGTGAAAAAGGAAAAATGTTCAGAGCAAAACTGGAGAGAAGCTTTCTGAGGAACTGCTTTGTGACGTGTGCATTCCACTCACAGTGCTATAACTCTCTTCTCATACAGCGTCGGGGAAACCTTTTTGGAGAAAGAGTTACCAAGTGATATTCAGGAGCATGTTGATGCTGATGGTGAAAAGGGAAAGAGCCTCAGACAAAAACTGGAAAGAAGCTTTCTAGAAAACTACTCTGTGATGTGTGTAATCATCTCACATAGATAAAGCTTTCTTTACATTGCACAGCTTGGAAACTGTCATGGACGAATCCACGAACGGACCTTTGGGAGCACTTTCAGGACTATGGTGAAAAAGGAAATATCTTCAGATAAAAACTGGAAAGAAGCTTCCTGTGAATCTGCTTTTTGCTATGTTTATTCATCTCACATAGATGAAGCTTCCTTTACATTATGCAGCTTGGAAAGTCCCTCGTGGATGGATCTGTGAAGGGATATTTGGGATCACATTTGGGCCTATGGTGAAATAGGAAATATAGTCAGATAAAAACTGGAGAGAAGCTTTCTGAGAAACTGCATGGTGATGTGTGCATTCCACACGGGGAGTTATAACATTCTTCTCATAACCACAGTTTGAACACTGTTCCTGTAAAACCAAAAGAGTGATATTCGGAGCACATTGAAGACTATGGCATAAAGTAAAATGTCGTCCAAGAAAAAACAGAAAGAAGCACTCAAAGAAATTGCTCTCTGACATGTCCATTCTTTTCACAGGGTTAAAGCTTACTCTATATTTCCCAGGTTGAAAGTCCATCCTTGAGGGTTCTGCAAAGGGATTGTAAGTGGCCATCGAAAGTCTGTGTCGAAAAAGGAAATGTCTTTCATTGAAAATTGGAGAGAAGCCTTCTGCGCAACTCTTTTGTGATGTTTGTATTCATCTCATAGAGTTAAATCATTCTTTGGGTTGAGCCGTTTGAAATCACTGTCACTGTGGAATCTGAGACGGGACATTTGGAAACGCTCTTTAGAATATCCTGAAAAAGAAATAACCCCAGAGAGAAACCAGAAGGAAACTTTCTGTGAAACTGCTCTTTGTCACGCGAATTCCCATCACACAGTTAAGCTTCTCTTTTCATTTATCAGTATCATAACACTGTTTTTGCTTAGTCTGTGAAGAGATATTCAGCAATGCTTTGAGGCTTACGGTGAGAAAGGAAACGTCTTCAGATAGAAACTGGAGAGTAGCTTTCTGAGGAGCTGCTTTGTGAAGTCTGCATTCCACACACAGAGATACAGCTTTTTACTCAAAGGGGATTCTTGAATCCCTTTTGGAGAAAAAGGTACCAAGACACATTCGGGAGTATAGGGACAGCTATGGTGAAAAAGGAAATATTCTCAGACAAAACCTGGAAAGAAGATTTTTGTGAAACTACTTTGTGTTAGATATATTTTTTCATCTCACATAGTTAAAACTTTCTAAATGTTACACAGTTTAGAAACACCGTCATGCACGGATCCGCGAAGGACATTTGGGAACACATTCAGTCCTATGGTGAAAGAGGAGATATCTTCAGATAAAAAGTGGATAGAAGCTTTCTGACAAACTACTTTATGATGTATGCATTTCACTCAGGGAGTTATAGCTCTTTTCTCACAAGGCAGTTTTTGAACACTGTTCCTGTGAAACCGAAAATGTGATATTTCAGGGTGCATTGAGGACTATGGTGAATAGTGAAATATACTGAAATGAAATCGAGTAAGAAGTGTTTCAAGAATCTGTTCTCTGATATGTGCATTCACTTCACAGCGTTAATGCTGACTCTATGTTGCGCAGTTCGAAAATCTGTGTTTGAAGAATCTGTGAAGGGATATTTAGTGACGCCTGGAGGGTTGTGGTGAGCAAGGAAACGTCTTCCAATGAAACCTGCAGAGAAACTTTCTGAGCAACTGCTTTGTGATGTGTGTATTAGTCTCATAGAGTTAAACCTTGTTTGGATTTTGCAGCTTGAAATCACTGTTTTTGTGGAATCTGAGGAAGAACATTTGGGAATGATACTTAGAATATGGAGAAAGAAATATTTTCAGGTAAAACCCAGAAGGAAGCTTTTTTTGAAACTGCTCTGTGTTGTCTTAATTCTTCTCCCTCAATTATGTCTCCCTTTTCATTCAGCAGATTTCTAACCCTGTGTATGTTTAGCGTGTGATGGGATATTCGGGATCACTTTGTGGCTTATGGTGAAAAAGGAATATGTTCAGACTGAAACTGAAGAGAAGCATTCCGAGGAGCTGCTTTGTGACGTGTGCATTCCACTCACACTTTTATACCTCTCTGCTCATACAGCGTCGGGGAAACCCTTTTGGAGAAACAGGTACCAAGTGATATTCAGGAGCATGTTGATGCCGATGGTGAAAAGGGACATAGCCTCGACAAAAACTGGAAAGAAGCTTTCTCGGAAACTATTCTGTGATATGTGTAATGATCTCACATAGATAAAGCTTTCTTTACATTACGCAGTTGGAACTGTCATGGTCGGATCCACTAACTGACCTTCACGAGCACATTCAGGACTATGGTGAAAAAGGAAATATCTTCAGATAAAAACTGGAAAGAAGCTTTCTGTGAATCTGCTTTTTGCTATGTTTATTCATCTCACATAGATGAAGCTTTCTTTACATTATGGAGCTTGGAAACTCCCTCGTGGATGGATCCGTGAAGGGATATTTGGGATCACATTCGGGCCTATGGTGAAAGAGGAAAAATGGTCAGATAAAAACTGGAGAGAAACTTTCTGAAAAACTGCTTGCTGATGTGCGCATTCCACTCAGGGAGTTATAACTTTCATCTCATAGGGCACAGTTTGAATGCTGTTTGCAGGGGCCATTGAAAATAATATGCTAAGAATAGATAAGGCTCAAGGACAGTATCTCTAGCTGGTTGCACTTTCAATGAACTCCAGTAGTCAAGGACAGTATCTCTAGTTGAACTTTTAATGAACTCTAGTAGGCGCCAAGAAGGCAGACAAATAAGAAAGAGCTTAGAGACAAGGAACTAAGTAGAAGGTTACATCTGGGTGCAGAAAGTTTGTTTTGCATTGTGTTATTTTTGCTGACGTGGGATTTATGGAGTATAAATAAAGTGAGGCGGAGGCTCTAGGCGCGGCCGCCATGTTCTCTGTTTGTCTTTGTCTCTTGTGTCTGTTCATTCTCCACCACCCCCGGCACGGTCCCCAATAAGTGGCGCAGCGAGCAGGGTGCACAGGGTGAGTAGTGGGGAACAAGAAGGGGAACCCCCTAGGAGCGGGTAAAACCCAGGAATTGTTAAGGGGAACCTTCTTAAGCTTTCATTATGGGGAATTCCAGTTCCTTGGCCTCAGAATATTTAAGATTATTACAAGGGCTTTTACTTTCTATTGGGTTTGATGCAAAAGAGAGAACTTTGCGGAAATTGTTTGCTCATGTGGAACAACATTGCTCTTGGTTTCAATACCAAACTGAAGTACAATTAAATAAGCAAGAGTGGCAACAGGTTGTCAAGACCCTTCGTCAAGCACATTAGCATGGTGCTGTAATGTCAGCACCTTTGTGGGCCCTTTGTGCCTCTATTACTCAGGCTTTGGAGCTCTTAGAGACAGACTCTGAAAAGGGGGAAGGCGGGGATGAGGAGTCTTTGAAGTCTCCGATAGCCATTTCCCCTCCTTTAGATAATTCTGTAACTGAAGGAAAAGGACCTTTGTGTGATAATATGTCTCATGAAAAGGAATCAGAAATTCAAAAGGAGCTTCAGCCGGTTGTTCCATTGTTACCACAAATTTTACAATTGCAGTTATCTCCCCCTTAACCTTCTCCTCCACCCACTCCTGTTTTTACTTTTCCTGTGGTTCATCCACCCCCATCAGTACCTAAGGCGGAGGAGGAGGACAGTTTTCCTCCACCGCCACCGCCACCGCCGGTGGAAATGCTGCCTCGTTTAGGCACGGTTTTTGCTGTTCCTGCTTCTACTGCTAAAGCTGTAATTAAGGTATTGGATTCTCCAGAGGATGAGGATCCTCTCCAATGTTTCCCCATTATTAGGCAACCTTTTGGTCCTAATGACCAATTTCCTCAAGGGGGTATAAATGTGCAGTATAATGTTCTTCAATTTAAATTTCTTAAAGAAATGAAGGCAGCTGTTGCTAATTATGGCCCTCAATCTCCTTTTGTCATGGGGCTTTTAGATTCTTTCTCTTCTGAGAATTTGTTTTTGCCTCTTGATTGGGAGACCTTGGGGAAGGCTGTTTTGGACCACTCTCAGTGGCTTCAGCTACGCAGTTGGTGGCTGGAAGATGCCAAAGAGCAGGCCCGCCGCAATGCTACTAGAAATCCTCCAGGACCTACAGCGGAGCAATTAACAGGCACTGGTCAGTCTGCTACCGTAGCGGCTCAATCTGGATTTGAGGACGTGGCATTATCACAAGTTAAAGTACTTTTTTTTAAAGGCTTGGTGTAAAGTAGAACCATCAGGAAAAACTGCCTTGTCTTTTGTTAAGATTTTGCAGGGCGCAAACGAATCTTATCCTGACTTTGTGGCTCGGCTCCAAGATGCTGTAATAAAGACTGTGGGTAGTGGGGCTGCAGGCCAAATCCTGGTAAACACACTAGCTTTTGAGAATGCTAATCAGGAATGTCAGAGGTTGTTGCATCCTCTAAAGGCTGATGAAAACTTACAAATAGAAGATTTTATTAGAGCCTGTGCAGGAGTGGGAGGGGCTGCCTACAACGCTCAGTTGTTTGCTGGAGCTTTATCTAAGGCATTCATGGGAAAAAAGGGAGTTTGCTTCCAATGTGGAAAGACCGGTCATTTTAAAAAGGAGTGCTGTAAGTTATCTAATAGGAGTGACTCCTCCAAAGTAAAATTTAAAAAGCTTCCTACTGTCGTCATTGTGGCAAAGGGCGACACTGGACTAATGAATGTCACTCTAAAGTGGACAAAAACGGTAATTCTCTCACCTCTGGATTGGGAAACTTGCAGAGGGGTCCTTCAGCTTGGGGCCCCAACAACAATACAAGCCCTCTTCATTTGCAATTTCCAGTCAACTCAGGGGTCCAGCATCAGCAGGCCAGTCAGCCAATGTTAACCTCCAATTTTCATTAGCTCAGCTTTTCTCTGCTACTTCCGGTAGCGCCACTGCTGATGTGGCGATTTTACAGGCTGTTGAACTCACCCCAGAAATGGGAGTTGTTAAATTGGCTACAGGTGTTTTTGGGCCATTACCTCCACATACTGTTGGATTGCTTATAGGACGCAGTAATAGCATTTTACAGGGTTTACAAGTTCACTTGGGTGTTATAGATTCTGATTATAAAGGAGAAATTCAAATTATGACTCAGGCTCATAAACCTATATCCCTGAAAGAGGGGCAGCGAATTGCACAACTCCTTGTACTACCCTATTTTCAGTTTCCTTCACGGAGGCAAGAAAGAACCGGAGGTTTTGGAAGCATGGGTAAACATATTTTTTGGGAAACTTTAGTAACTCAACAAAAACCCTTGTTTCCCCTTGAAGTAGGGGGACAAATTTTTCAGGGCTTGGTCGACACTGGAACTGACGTTTCCATTATTGCCTCTAATCAATGGCCTTTGCAGTGGCCTAAACAGCCTGTTGCTGTTTCTCTTACAGGATTAGGTTCCGCCTCTGAAGTGTATCAAAGTTCTCAATCCTTAAATTGCTGAGGGCCAGATGGTCAAGTGGCCCAAGTTCAGTTTTATATTGTTCCTATTGCCCTAAATTTATGGGGGCAAGATTTATTGCAATAATTTGGTGCTTTTGTTTCTATTCCTCATGTCTCTAATTCTGCCAAAAATATGATGTTCCACATGGGCTACAATCCCCTTAAAAAATCTTTAAACATGTAGCCACTGTTCAGCAGCCTCAAGCCCTTCCCTTAATATGGAAAAGTAATATTCCTGTATGGGTTGAACAGTGGCCTTTAACACGTGAAAAGCTTAAGGCCTTGGAAAACTTAGTTCAGGAACAATTATCCATAGGTCATATAGAACCTAGTACTTCTCCATGGAATTCCCCTGTCTTTGTGATTAAAAAATAAAAATAAAAAAAATAAATAAATAAATAAAAATAAATAATAAAAAACGGTAAATGGAGACTATTAACAGATCTTTGTGCTATTAATGCATGTATTCAACCCGTGGGATCCTTACAACCTGGCCTTCCTAACCCTTCTATGATTTCTCAAGATTGGTTACTTATGGTTATTGATTTAAAAGATTTTTTTTTTTTCTATTCCTTTGGATCAAAAGGATTGTAAGAGTTTTGCCTTCTCTGTCCCTGTTTTTAATAATTCTCAGCCACTTTCTCAATATCAGTGGAAGGTTTTGCCTCAAGGTATGTTAAACAGCCCTACCTTGTGTCAAAAATTTGTCCATCGAGCTCTGAATCCTGTTCGAAAATGTCATCCTTCTGTTCTTTTATATCATTATATGGATGACATTCTTCTTGCCGCACCCACCAAAAAAAAAAGGCAGCAAGATGCTTTTACATCCTTACAAACACAGCTCTCTTTATACTCACTTAATATTGCCCCTCCCCCCAAAAAAATTCAAATAGATTTTCCTATTCAATATTTAGGTTATACCTTGGGAGCGCAAAATATTCGACCCCAAAAGATTCAAATTTGACACAATCATTTAAAAACATTAACTGACTTTCAAAAAGCTTTTAGGAGATATTAATTGGATGTGTCCTGTTTTAGGAATACCAACGTATCAGTTACAACATCTTTTTTCTATTCTAGAAGGAGACAGTCACTTGGACAGCTCACGTCATTTAACTCCTTTTGCTTTACAGGAACTCCAGCTTGTAGAAGAACAACTTCAAAAGGCCCATCTACATTATATCCTTCCCGACATCCCCCTTTCCTTTTGTTTATTTCATACTTTATATTCTCCTACAGGTATGATTCATCAAACAAATCGGCCGTTAAAATGGATTTTTTTATCCAACAAAACATCTAAACGCTTGACTACTTATATCGATCGTTTAGCTAAATTGATCATCAAAGGACGGCATCGCTGTTGACAACTCTGGGGAGGAAATCCTTCCTTCATTATCTCTCAATTCATTCATAGTCAGATTACTTATCTTCTTGCCACTTCTGATTCTTGGCAAGTTGTTTGTGCCTCATTTGTCGGACAATTTTCTACCCGATATCCTAAGTCTCCAATCTTTTCATTTTTAAGACAGCATTTTGTGTTGCCTTTCTCACCAATATCTTTATTTCTTGTTCAAGGCCCTACCTTTTTTACTAATGCTAGTAGCAATGGTAAAGCTAAATATTGGAGTGTTCACCAATCTCGAGTTACAGTTTATCCTTGTCCCTCGGTGCAACAGGGAAAACTGTTTGCTATTCTCATGGTCTTACTTGATTTCCCTTCCACCAGTTGTAACATTGTTAGTGATTCTCAATACGCCGTGTATGTTACTTCTTATATTTCTCAAGCCACTCTACCTCTTTGTGCTACTTCTTCTCTTCAAAAACTCTTTTCTTTGTTGTCTTCTATTTTGAGCCAACATCAAGCTCCTTTATTCATCACTCATCTTCGTTCTCATTCTCAACTTCCTGGACTGTTAGTTCATGGTAATGCTCAGATTAATTCACTTTTAATCGGCCACCTACAGGCTGCAGAACAAGAACATGCTCTACATCACACTAATAGTTCTGGCCTTCAACGACGATTTCATTTAACTCGTAAACAAGCTCGTTCTCTTATTCGAGCTTGTCCTTCTTGTGCTCCTTTGAGCATTCCATCTTTCCATCCTGGGGTTAATCCGCGAGGTACTCAAGTTAATCAGATTTGGCAAATGGATGTCACACACGTCCCTTCTTTTGGACGATTAAAGTCTGTTCATCATACCATTGATACTTTCTCTCATTTTCAATGGACAATTCCTTTGCCATCTAAAAAAACTGATTCTGTTATTACTCATCTCTTAGCTTGTTTCGCCATCATGGGCATTCCTCTAATACTTAAAACTGATAATGCCCCTGCCTATGTTTCTCGTAAGTTACAAGTTTTCTTACAGCAATACAATATTCAACATCTCACCGGTATCCCGGGCAACAGTCAAGGTCAAGCCATCATTAAGTGCGCAAATTTAACCTTAAAAACTCAACTGCTAAAACAAAAAAGGGGGAAATGAGTCCCCCAGAAATCAGATTTTTAAGGTTTTCTTGAATTTTTTGAATCAGTGGAGACAATTGCAGGACTCCGCTGCCGTAACTCATCTTTCCACACCTCCCTCGGCGATAGTCCCCACCGATAATTTAAAGGTTGGGTATCCTAATGAAGAAGGTAAGTATGCACAGGGGCAAGTTCTAAAACAGGGATGGGGCTATGCTCTTGTCCTTACAGGGAGCGGACCTGAGTGGTTTCCTACAAGGCGATTAAAACCCTGTTGAAAGTAAAACTGAACTCAGCATGCATCTCTTCCTTTGTTGGATGTGCCTCAGCGGGGGACTTATTTCCCTTAGTGAGGCTTTGTACGAATATTGGACTTATATTCCCTTTCCACCCTTGTATCAGGGAGTTGCCTGGGGGGAGGCAGAAGTTAAGGTTTTCACCAATGACACTACTTGGATGCCGTCCCCCTATATGGACAAGGACAACATAGAACGGGAAACGGGAATAATAAACAGCACATACCAATTTGGAGTGGAAGAACTTCCGATTTGCATGGGAAATAGTCCTCATTGTCTCCGGAAATTGCATGAAGCTTGGGCTGTTCGCTATACTCATAGCCATGTGGCTGCCAATACTGTTATTATTGTAACTAGAAGTTTTCATTATAATCCTACTGTATATATTAATGAGACTATTCCTAGTTCCTTACCTTTTTGTCCTATTCCAGAGGTTTCCCCTAATATTGAGGTATTGGAGTGGCAACATTGTCGGGGAACTAAGCCCCGGATTTTATTAGCATATAATGCAAGTAATTGATTGGAGTGTGCACGGTGATTTTCAAACAAAATTTAGTCACATACCTTTGAAATGGCACCAGGTAAATAAAAGTATTGCTGCTAACGGTAATGAAACTTTGGTATGGTGTGAAGGAGGCTTGTCGCCACCTATGCCTCATCTTAAATACTCTTTACAAGTACAAAGTCATCTTTGGAAGTTATTAGCTGCAGGAGATGCTATTAGTACTTTTGTGGGGAATATGTCCCTTAATCTTTCTAACCCGAATAACCCCTTTCATATTCAATTACATCGGAATGTCTCCCGATATATTATTGCTTGTGTCTGAAAGCCTTACCTATTGTTAGCAGGGAATTTAACATGGGATAATGATACGGGGATTGTTAATTGTAAAGATACGTGTACATTTTTGTCTTGCCTCAATCATTCCTGGTGGCGCAGTTTTATGGGAGATATTTATATCCTCAGGGCTCGTAAGGAAATTTGGCTACCTGTCAACCTTATGCAACTGTGGGGGGCATCACCTCTTGAGACTTATATTTGGACTTCCCTTCAGCAGACCCGTCGTGCCCTTGGACTTATAATTGCCTTGGTAATGAGCCTTGTTGCCATTGCCTCCACTGCAGCTGTGGCAGGGCTTGCGCTACATCAAAGCATACAAAATGCTGAATTTGTGCAACAGTGGCATGAGCAATCTCATCGGTTGTGGCTTCAACAACGGAACATTGACTCTCAACTCGCTGAAAGATTGGACAACGTTGAACAAGCCTTAACGTGGCTTGGAGATCAGCTCACTGTCCTCAGTACTCAAATAACATTGCAATGTGATTGGAACTCCACTCAATTTTGCATAACACCTGTGCCTTTTAATGTTTCTCAGAATTGGACCAAAATCCGAAGATTATTAATAGGCCATAAAAATATTAGTTTGGACATCCAAGAATGCACTCAAAACATTTCTGAAGCATTTCAACAACAATTACATGTATTGTCCGGAGCAGCTACTATGCAGGAGCTGGGTCAACGCCTTGCTGTTCTTAATCCATGGACCCAGATGAAAACATGGATTTCTACAATCTCTGGAAGTATATTGCTTTGGGCGCTTGGATTGAGTCTACTTCTCCTGGTAAGCCAATGCTCCCTCCGTCGCATCCACAAACAAAGGAAAAAACAGGAATAAGTATGGGCTACCTTTCTAAGATTGAGGCAAAACAAAAAAGGGGGAAATGCAGGGGCCATTGAAAATAATATGCTAAGAATAGATAAGGCTCAAGGACAGTATCTCTAGCTAGTTGCACTTTCAATGAACTCCAGTAGTCAAGGACAGTATCTCTAGTTGAACTTTTAATGAACTCTAGTAGGCGCCAAGAAGGCAGACAAATAAGAAAGAGCTTAGAGACAAGGAACTAGGTAGAAGGTTACATCTGGGTGCAGAAAGTTTGTTTTGCATTGTGTTATTTTTGCTGACGTGGGATTTATGGAGTATAAATAAAGTGAGGCGGAGGCTCTAGGCACGGCCGCCATGTTCTCTGTCTTTGTCTCTTATGTCTGTTCATTCTCCACCACCCCCGGCACGGTCCCCAATACTGTTCCTGTAAAACGAAAAGAGTGATATTTGGAGCACATTGAAGACTATGGCATAAAGTGTAATGTCGTCCAATAAAAAACAGAAGGAAACAATCAAAGAAACTGCTCTCTGACATGTCCATTCTGTTCACAGGGTTAAAGCTGAAACTACATTTCCCATTTTGAAAGTCAGTCTTTGAGGGTTCTGCAAAGGGACAGTAATTGGCAAACGGAGGCTTGTGTCGAGCAAGAAAATGTCTTCCATAGAAAAGTGGAGAGAAGCTTTCTGCGCAACTTTTTTGTGATGTTTGTATTCATCTCATAGAGTTAAATCATTCTTTGGATTGAGCAGTTTGAAATCACTCTTTCTGTGGAATCTGAGAAAGGGTATTTGGAAACGCTCTTTTGAATACCCTGCAAAAGAAATAACCTCAGAGAGAAACCAGAAGGAAGGTTTCTGTGAAACTGCTCTGTGTCACATGAATTCCACTCACACAGTTAAGATTCTCTTTTCACTGAGCAGTATCATAACACTGTTTTTGTTTAGTCTGAGAAGGGATATTCAGGAGTGCTTTGAGACTCGCGGTGAGAAAGGAAACGCCCTCAGATTGAAACTGGAGAGAAGTGTTCTGAGGAACTGCTTCGTGACGTGTGCGTTCCACTCACAGAAATATACCTTTCTTCTCCAAAAGGATTCCAGAATTCCTTTTGGAGAAAAAGCTACAAAGAGACATTCGGGAGTATAGGGACGGCTATGGTGAATAAGGAATTATCCTTAGACAAAAATAGCAAAGAAGATTTCTGTAAAACTGCTTGGTGTTAGATATACTTATTCAACTCGCATAGTTAAAACTTTTCTTATATTACACAGTTTGGAAAGTCCATCATGTGTGGATCCACAAAGGGACATTCGGG
Organism: Trachypithecus francoisi; assembly: GCF_009764315.1. NCBI lineage: Eukaryota > Metazoa > Chordata > Mammalia > Primates > Cercopithecidae > Trachypithecus > Trachypithecus francoisi. The sequence goes on from NW_022680515.1 coordinate 640,541, forward strand.
GGTACATTAAGGCCTATTTTGAAAGAGGAGATATCTTCAGATAAAAAGTGGAAAAAAGCTTTCTGAGAAACTACTTTGTGATGTATGCATTCCACTCAGGGAGTTATACCTCTTTTCTCACAAGGCAGTGTTTGAACACTGTTCCTGTGAAACTGAAAAGGTGATATTTTGGAGCGCATTGAGGACTATGGCGAATAGTGAAATATACTGAAATAAAATCGAGGAAGAAGCATTCCAAGAATCTGCTCTCTGACGTGTGCACTCACTTCACAGAGTTAATGCTTACTCTATGTTGCCCAGTTTCGAAACTGTGTCTTTGAAGAATCTGTGAAGGGATATTTAGTGACACCTGGAGGCTTGTGGTTAGCAAGGAAATGTCTTCCGATGAAACCTGCAGAGAAAATTTCTGAGCAACTGCTTTGTGATGTGTGTATTTGTCTCATGGAGTTAACCCATTCTTTGGATTGAGCAGCTTGAAATCGCTGTTTTTGTGGCATCTGAGGAAGGACATTTGGGAACGATCCTTAGAATATGGAAAAGGAAATATCCTTAGGTAAAATCCAGAAGGAAGCTTTCTGTGAAACTACTCTGTGTCGTCTTAATTCCTCTCACTCAGTTAAGCCTCTTTTTTCATTGATCACTTTTCTCATCCTGTGCATGTTTAGCATGTGATCGGATATTCGGGAGCACTTTGATTCTTATGGTGATAAAGGAAATATGTTCAGACCGAAACTGGAGAGAAGCTTTCCAAGGAACTGCTTTGTGATGTGTGCATTCCACTCACAGTGTTATACCTCACTTCTCATACAGTGTCGGGAAACCCTTTTTTAGAGACAGGTACCAAGTGATATTCTGGAGCATGTTGATTCTGATGGTGAAAAGGGAAATAGCCTCAGAAAAAAACTGGAAAGAAGCTTTCTAGGAAACTATTCTGAGATATGTGTAATCATCTCACACAGATTAAGTTTTCTTTACATTACGCAGCTTGGAAACTGTCATGGACGGATCCATGAAGGGAACTTCAGGAGCACATTCAGGACTATGGTGAAAAAGGAAATATCTTCAGATAAACACTCGAAAGAAGCGTTCTGTGAATCTGCATTTTCCACTATTCATTCAACTCAAATATTGGAAGCTTTCTTTACGTTATATGGTTTGGAAGTCCCTCGTGGATGGATCCGTGAAGGGATATTAGGGATCACATTCGGTCCTATGGTGAAACTGCATTGTGACCTGTGAATAGAACACACAGAGTTACGCTTTCCTTTTCATTGATCCGTTTCCTAACACTCTTTTCTTGAAATCTGCATTGGGATATTTCTCACTGCAATGAAGCTGACGGAGACAAAAGAAATTTCCTCAAATAAAAACTAGAAAGTAGCTTTCTGAGAAACTTCTTTTTGATATGTGAATTCATCACACCGAGTTACAACTTTGTCTTCACGAAGCAGTTTGCTAACACTGTTGTCGTGGAATCTGCAAAGTGATATTTGGGAGTGCATTGAGGCCCATGGTGAAAACGGAAGTATTCTCAGATAAAAACTAGAAAAAATCTTTCTGAGAAATTGCTTTCTGATGTGTGAGTTAATCACAAAAAGATTCACTGCTGCCTTCTTGCAGCAGTTTGCTGACACTCTTCTTTTGGAATGTGCAAAGTGATATTTGGGAGCTCACTGAGGGCTATGGTGGAAAAGGAAATATCCTCATAAAAACTGGAGTGAAGCGTTCTGAGAAACTGCATTGTAACATGTGGATGCAACTCACAGAGTTACACTTTCCTTTTCTTTTTTTTTTTTTTTTTGCGCATTTCTTTTTTTTTTTTTTAATTATACTTTAAGTTCTAGGGTACATGTGCATGACGTTTATATCATGTATAACTCCCCAATGCAACTCCCTCCTCCCCCCTCCCCATGATAGGCCCCAGTGTGTGATGTTCCCCTTCCGAGTCCAAGTGATCTCATTGTTCAGTTCCCACCTATGAGTGAGAACATGCTTGGTGTTTTTTCTTCTTGTGATAGTTTGCTAAGAATGATGGTTTCCAGCTGCATCCATGTCCCTACAAAGGACGCAAACTCATCCTTTTATGGCTGCATAATATTCCATGGTGTATATGTGCCACATTTTCTTAATCCAGTCTGTCACAGATGGACATTTGGGTTGATTCCAAGTCTTTGCTATTGTGAATAGTGCCGCAATAAACATACGTGTGCAATATCTTTGTAGTAGAGTAATTTATAATCCTTTGGGTATATACCCAGTAGTGGGATGGCTGGGTCATATGGTACATCTAGTTCTAGATCCTTGAGGAATCGCCATACTGTTTTCCATAATGGTTGAACTAGTTTACAATCCCACCAACAGTGTAAAAGTGTTCCTATTTCTCCACATCCTCTCCAACAGCTGTTGTTTCCTGACTTCTTAATGATTGCCATTCTACCTGGTGTGAGATGGTATCTCATTGTGGTTTTGATTTGCATTTCTCTGATGGCCAGTGATGATGAACATTTTTTCATGTGTCTGTTGGCTGTATGGATGTCTTCTTTTGAGAAATGTCTGTTCATATCCTTTCCCCACTTTTTGATGGGGTTGTTTGTTTTTTTCTTGTGTATTTGTTTGAGTTCTTGGTAGATTCTGGATATTAGCCCTTTGTCAGATGAGTAGGTTGCAAAAATTTTTTCCCATTCTGTAGGTTGCCAGGTTGCCTGACTTCAAACTATACTACAAGGCTACAGTAACCAAAACAGCATGGTACTGGTACCACAACAGAGATATAGACCAATGGAACAGAACAGAGTCCTCAGAAATAATACCACACATCTACAGCCATCTGATCTTTGACAAACCTGAGAGAAACAAGAAATGGGGAAAGGATTCCCTATTTAATAAATGGTGCTGGGAAAATTGGCTAGCCATAAGTAGAAAGCTGAAACTGGATCCTTTCCTTACCCCTTATACGAAGATTAATTCAAGATGGATTAGAGACTTAAATGTTAGACCTAATACCATAAAAACCCTAGAAGAAAATCTAGGTAGTACCATTCAGGACATAGGCATGGGCAAGGACTTCATGTCTAAAACACCAAAAGCAACGGCAGCAAAAGCAAAAATTGACACATGGGATCTAATTAAACTAAAGAGCTTTTGCACAGCTAAAGAAACTACCATCAGAGTGAACAGGCAACCACTTTCCTTTTCATTGATCCGTTTGCTGACACTCTTGTCTTGAAATCTGCATTGGGATATTTCTTAGTGCAATGAAGCTGATGGTGACAAAGGAAATTTCCTCAAATAAAAACTAGAAAGTAGCTTTCTGAGAAACTTCTTTGTGACCTGGGAATTTATCTCACCGAGGTACAACTTTGTCTTCATGAAGCAGTTTGCTAACACTATTGTTGTGGAATCTGTAAAGTGATATTTGGGAGAGCACTGAGGCCCATGGTGAAAACGGAAATATCCTCAGGTGAAAACTAGAAAGAAGTTTCCTGAGAAATTGCCTTCTGATATGTGAATGCATCACACGGAGATTCACCTTTCTCTTCTTGTAGCTGTGTGCTAGCACTGTTGTCGTGGAATCTGCAAAGTGATATTTGGGAGCTCCGTGAGGGCTATGGTGAAAAAGGAAAAATACTCAGATAAAAACCGGAAAGAAGCATTCTGAGAAACTGCATTATGATGTGTGAATGCAACTCCGAGTTACACTTTTCTCTTCAGAGATCACTTTGCTAACACAGTTTTCTTGAAATCTGCAATTGGATACTTCTGAGTGCAATGAGGCTTACGGTGACAAAGAAATATCCTCAGACAAAAACTACAAAGAAGCTTTCATAGAAACTTCTTTTCGATGTGTCAATTCATCTCACAGAGTTATGCTTATGTTTCATGGAGCAGTTGAATAACACTCTCTTTGAGGAACCTGAGAGGTGCCACCTTGGATCACATTGAGGCCTACGCAGTTACAGGAAATATCCTCAATTAAAAACGTGAAAGAAGGTTTGTGACAAACTTCTTTATGATATGTGAATTCATCTCATAGAGTAACAACTTAGTCTTAATGAAGCAGTTTGCTAACAGTGTTTTCGTGGAATCTGCAAAGTGATATTTGGGAGCGCATTGAGGCCTATGGTGAAAACGGAAATATCCTCAGATAATAACTAGAAAGAAGTTTTCTCAGAAGATGCTTTCTGATATGTGAATTCATAACACAGAGATTCACTTTTCCCTTCTTGCATCAGGTTCCTAACACTGTTATCGTGGATTCTGCCAAGTGATATTTGGGAGCTAATTGAGGTCTATGGTGAAAAAGGAAATATCCTCAGATAAAATCTGGAAAGAAGCGTTCTGAGAAACTGCCTGGTGACATGTAGCTGCAACTCACAGAATTATACTTTCCTTTTCATTATCTGATGCTAAGACTCTTTTCTTGCAATCTACATTGGGATATCTCTTAGGGCAATGAAGCTGATGGTGAGAAAGGAAATATCCTCAAAGAAAAACTAGAAAGTAGCTTTCTGAGAAACTTCTTTGTGACATGTGAATTCATCTCACCAAGTTACAACTTTGTCTTCAGGAAGCAGTTTGCTAACACTGTTGTCCTGGAATCTGCAAAGTGATACTTGGGAGCTCATTGAGGGCTATGGTGAAAAAGGAAATATCCTCAGATAAAAAATGGAAAGAAGCGTTCTGAGAAACTGCCTTGTGACAAGGGGATGCAACTCACAGAGTTACACTTTCCTTTTCATTATCCATTGCTAAGACTCTTTTCTTGCAATCTGCATTGGGATATCTCTTAGTGCAACGAAGCTGACAGTGAGAAAGGAAATATCCTCAAAGAAAAACTAGAAAGTGCATTTCTGAGAAGCATCTTTGTGACATGTGAATTCATGTTACCGAGTTACAACATTGTCTTCAGGAAGCAGTTTGCTAACACTGTTGTCGTGGAATCTGCAAAGTGATATTTGGGAGCTCATTGAGGGCTATGGTGAAAAAGGAAATATCCTCCGAGTAAAACCGGAATGAAGCTTTCTGAGAAACTGCTTTGTGATGTGTGAATTCATTTCAAAGTGTTACACCACTGTTTCACGGAGGATTCTGCTAGCACTGACTTTGTGGAAGCTCAAAAGTGATGTCTTGGATATCGTTGAATCCCATGGTGTATAATGAAATATCTTCTGACAAATCTGCAGAGAAGCCTTCACAGAAACTTCTCTGTTTTGGGTGCATTCAGTTCACAGCGTTAGATGATTGTTTTCATTCAGGAGCTTGCTAACAGTGTTTTCGCAGAAACTGCAATAAGACACACGGTGGCGATCCGAAACCACAAATAACCTCAGCTCAAACAGGAAAGAAGCTTTCTGAGAAACTGCTCTGTGATGTGTGAATTCAACTCACTGAGTTACTCCTGTGTCTCGTGGAGTGGTTGGCTAGCCCGGTTTTTGTGGAATCTGAGAACTGATATTTCAGATCCCTTTGAAGACTACAGGGCCAAAGGAAATATCCTCCGTTAAAAATGAGAAAGAAGATTTCTGAGAAACTTCAGTGTGATCTGTGAATTCATCTCACAGAGTTACACCTTTCTCCTCATGAAGCCATTCGCTGAGATTATTCTCGTGGAATTTGCAAAGTGATATTTGGGAGCCCAGTGAGGGTTATGGTGAAAAAGGAAATCTCCTCAGATAAAAACTGGAATAAGTGTTCTGAGAAACTGCGTTGTGACCTGTGAATACAACTCACAGTGTTAAACTTTCCTTTTCATTGATCCGTTTGCTAACACTCTTTTCTTGAAATCTGCATTGGGATATTTCTTAGTGCAATGAAACATACAGAGACAAAGGAAATATCCTCAAATAAAAACTAGAAAGTCGCCATCTGAGAAACTTCTTTGTGATATGTGAATTCATCTCACCGAGTTACAACTTTGTCTTCATGAAGCAGTTTGCTAACACTGTTGTCGTGGAATCTGCAAAGTGATATTTGGGAGCACATGGAGGCACATGGTGAAAACGAAAATATCCTCAGATAAAATCTAGAAAGAAGCTTTCTGAAAAATTACTTTGTGATTTCTGAATTCGTCACAATGACATACACCTTTCCCTTTTTCTAGCAGTTGGCTAACAGTGTTTTCGTGGAATCTGCAAAGTGATATTTCAGAGTGCATTGAGGACTATGGTGAAAACGGAAATATCCTCAGAAAAAAACTAGAAAGTAGCTTTCTCAGAAGTTGCTTCCTGATGTGTGAATTCATAACACAGAGATTCACCTTTCTCTTCTTGCAGCAGGTTCCTAACACTGTTGTCGTGGATTATGCCAAGTGATATTTGGGAGGTCATTGAGGGCTATGGTGAAAAAGGAAATATACTCAGATAAAAACTGGAAAGAAGCGTTCTGAGAAACTGCATCATGACATGTGGATGCAACTCACAGAGTTACACGTTCCTTTTCATTGATGACTTTGCTAAGACTCTTTTCTTGAAATCTGCATTGGGATATCTCACAGCGCAATGAAGCAGATGGTGACAAAGGAAATATCCAGAGAGAAAAACTAGAAAGTAGCTTTCTGAGAAACTTCTTTGTGACATGTGAATTCATCTCACCGAGTTACAGCTTTGTCTTCATGAAGCAGTTTGGTTGATAAAGGAAATGTCTTTACATTGATAAAGGAAATATCTTCAGATAAAAACAGGAAAGAAGTCTTCTGGGAAAATGCACTTTGATGTATGAATGCAACTCACAGAGTTACACGTTTCTCTTCAGTGATCAGTTTGCTAACACAGTTTTCTTGAAATCTGCAATGGGATACTTAGCGCAATGAAGCTTATGGTGACAAAGGAAATATCCTCAGATGAAAACTAGAAAGAAGCTTTCTTAGAAACTTCGTGGTCATGTGTGAATTCATATCACGGAGTTACACTTATGTTTCATGCAGCAGTCCATTAACACTGTCTTTGAGGAATCTGAGAAGGGCTATTTTAGATCTCATTGAGTCCTACGTTGATAAAGGAAATATCATCAGTTCAAAACGTGAAAGAAGCTTTCTGGGAAACTTCCTTGTGATCTCTGAATTCATCTCACAGAGTTACAACTTAGTCCTTAGGAAGCAGTTTGCTAGCAGTCTTTTCGTGGAATCTGCAAAGCAATATTTCGGAATCCATTGGGGCCCATGTTGAAAAGGTAAATATCGTCAGATAATAACTAGAGAGAAGCTTTCTGAGAGATTGCTTTCTGAAGTGAGACTGCATCACACAGAGTTCCACCCTTCCCTTCTTGGAGCAGTTTGCTAACACTGTTGTCATTGATTCTGCAAAGTGATATTTGGGAGTTCACTGAGGGCTATGGTGAAAAAGGAAATATCCTCACATAAAAACTGGAAAGAAGCCTTCTGAGAAACTGCATTGCTATGTGTGAATGTAATTCACAGAGTTACACGTTTCTCTTCAGTGATCAGTTTGCTAACACAGTTTTCCTGAAATCTGCAGTGGGATACCTCTTAGCGCAATGAAACTTATGGTGACAAAGGAAATATCCTCAGAAGAAAACTAGAAAGAAGCTTTCTTAGTAATTTCTTGCTGATGTGTGAATTCATCTCACAGAGTTACACTTATGTTTCATGGAGCAGTCCATTAACACTGTCTTTGAGGAACCTGAGAAGGGCTACTTTGGACCGCATTAAGGCCTACGCTGATAAAGGAAATATCATCAGTTAAAAAAGTGAAAGAAGCTTTCTGAGAAACTTCTTTATTATCTGTGAATTCAGCTCACAGATGTACAACTTAGTCCTCAGGAAACATCTTGCTAACACTCTTTTCCTGGATTCTGCAAAGTGATATTTGGGAGCCCATTGGGGCCCTCTGGGAAAAAGGAAATATCCTCAGATAATAACTAGAGAGAACTTTCTGAGAGATTGCTTTCTGATGTGTGACTTCATCACACAGAGTTCCACCCTTCCCTTCTTGGAACAGTTTGCTAACACTGTTGTCGTGGATTCTGCAAAGTGATATTTGGGAGCTCATTGAATACAATGGTGAAAAGGGAAATATCCTCAGATAAAAACCGGAAAGAAGCCTTCTGAGAGACTGCATTGTGATGTGTGAATGCAACTCACGGAATTACTGGTTTCTCCTCAGTGATCAGTTTGCTAACACAGTTTTCTTAAAATCTGCAATGGAATACTTCTTAGTGCTATGCACCTGATGGTGACAAAGCAAATATCCTCAGATCAAAAAGTGAAAGAAAGTTCCTGAGAAATTGATTACTGTTGTGTGACTTCATCTCTCAGTGTACACCAGTATTTGTTGGAGCCGTTCCCTAGGACTGTTTCCATGGATTGTGAGAAGAGATATTTCTGATGGGTTTGAAGAGTAGCAGGACAAAGGAAATATCCTCCGAGAAAAAGCGTAATGAATCTTTCTGAGAAACTGCTTTGTGATGTGTAAATTGATTTCACAGTGTTACACCACCCTTTCTTGGGGGAGTTTGCTAGCACTCATTTTGTGGAATCTCAGAAGTGATGTCTTGGATATCGTTTAATCCCATGGTGAATAAGGAAGTATCCTCAGACAAAAATGCAGAGAAGCCTTCTCAGAAACTTCTTTGTTGTAGTTGAATTCAGCCCACAGAGTTCCATCATTGTTTTCACTGTGAAGCTTGCTAGCAGAGTTTTCACAGAATCTGCAATAAGACACACAGTGATGCTCCGAGACCACAAATAACTACATCGTAAGAAAGAAAGAAGTTTTCTGAGAAACCGCTTTGTGATGTGTGAATTCAACCCACTGAGTTACACCTGTATTTCGTGGGGCCGTTGCCTAGCCCTGTTGTGCGGAATCTGAGAACTGATATATCGGATCCCTTTGAAGACAATGGGGCCAAATGAAATATCCTCCAATAAAAATGAGAAAGAAGCTTTCTGAGAAACTTGTTTGTGATCTGTGAATTCATCTCACAGACTTACAACTTAGTCCTCAGTAAGGAGTTTGCTAATATTCTGTTCATGGAATCTGCAAAGTGATATCTGGGATCCAACTGGGGCCCATGGTGAAAGGAAATATCCTCAGATAATAACTACAGAGAAGCTTTCTGAGAGAATGTTTTCTGAAGTGTGACATCATCACACAGCGTTCTACCTTTGCTTTCTTGGAACAGTTTGATAACACTGTTGTGGTGAAAAAGGAAATATCCTCACATAAAAACTGGAAAGAAGCCTTCAGAGAAACTGCATTGCAATGTGTGAATGCAACTCACAGAGTTACACGTTTCTCTTCAGCGACCAGTTTTTTAACACAGTTTTCTTGAAAATTGCAGTGGGATACTTCTTAGCTCCATGAAACTTATGGTGACAAACGAAATATCCTCAGAAGAAAACAAGAAATAAGCTTTCCTAGAAACTTCTTGGTGATGTGTGAATTCATCTCACAGAGTTACCCTTATCTTTCATGGAGCAGTCCATTAATACTGTCGTTGAGGAACCTGGGAAGGGCTAGTTTGGACCGCATTTAGGCCTACACTGATGAAGGAAATATCATCAGTTAAAAAAGTGAAAGAAGCTTACTGAGAAACTTCTTTGTGATCTGTGAATTCAGCTCTCAGAGTTACAAATTAGTCTTCAGGAATCAGTTTGCTAACACTCTTTTTGTGGAATCTGCAAAGTGATATTTTGGAGCCCATTGTGTCCCATGGTGAAAAAGGAAATATCCTCAGATAATAACTAGAGAGAAGCTTTCTAAGAGATTGTTTTCTGATGTGTGACTTCATCACACAGAGTTCCACCATTCCCTTCTTGGAACAGTTTGTTAACACTGTTGTCGTGGATTCTGCCAATTGATATTTGGGAGCTCATTGAGGGCTATGGTGAAAAAGAAAATATCCTCAGATAAAAACTGGAAAGAAGACTTCTGAGAAACAGCATTGCAATGTGTGAATGCAACTGACAGAGTTACACGTTTCTCTTCGGTTATCAGTTTGCTAACACAGTTTTCTGGAGATCTGCAATAGGATACTTCTTACCGCAATGAAACTTATACTTACAAAGGATATATCCTCAGATGAAAATTAGAAAGAAGCTTTCTTAGGAACTTCATGGTGATGTGTCAATTCATCTCACAGAGTTACACTTATGTTTCATGGAGCAGTCCATTAACACTGTCTCTGAGCAACATGAGAAGGGCTACTTTGGACCACATTGAGGCCTATGCTGATAAAGGAAGTATCATTAGTTAAAAACCTGAAAGTAGCTTTCTGAGAAACTTCTTCATGATCTGTGAATTCAGCTCACAGAGTTACAACTTAGTCCTCAGGAAGCAATTTGCTAACACTCTTTTTGTGGAATCTGCAAAGTGATATTTTGGAGCCCATTGGGTCCCATGGAGAAAAAGGAAATATCCTCAGGTAATAACTGGAGGGAAGCTTTCTTAGAAATTGCTTTCTGATGAGTGACTTCATCACACAGAGTTCCACGCTCCCCTTCTTGGAACAGTTTGCTAACACTGTTGTCATAGATTCTACAAAGTGATATTTGGGAGCTCATTGTGGCATATGCTGAAAAAGGAGATATCCTCAGATAAAAACTGGAAAGAAGCCTTCTGAGAAACTGCATTGCGATGTGTAAATGCAACTGACAGAGTTACACGTTTCTCTTCAGTGATCAGTTTGCTAACACAGTTTACTTGAAATCTCCAATGGGATACTTCTTAGCGCAATGAAGCTTACGGTGACAAAGGAAATATCCTCAAATGAAAAGTAGAAAGAAGCTTTCATAGAAACTTCTTCATGATGTGTGAATTCATCTCACAGAGTTACACTTATGTTTCATGGAGAAGTCCATTAACACTGTCTTTGAGGACCCTGAGAAGAGCTACTTTTGATCGCATTGAGGCCTTTGCTGATAAAGGAAATATCGTCAGTTAAAAACGTGAAAGAAACTTTCTGAGAAACTTGTTTGTGATCTGTTAATTCATCTCACAGAGTTACAACTTAGTCCTCAGGAAGCAGTTTGCTAACACTCTTTTTGTGGAATCTGCAAAGTGATATTTGGGAGCTCATTTGGGACCATGTCGAAAAAGGAAACATCTGCAAATAATAGCTAGAGAGAAGGTTTCTGAGAGATTGCTTTCTGATGTGTGACTGCATCACACAGAGTTCCACCCTTCCCTTCTTGGAACCGTTTGCTAACACTGTTGTTGTCGATTCTGCAAACTGATAATTTGGAGCTCACTGAGGGCTATAGTGAAAAAGGAAATATACTCAGATAAAAACTGGAAAGAAGCCTTCTGAGAAACTACATTGCGATGTGTGAATAAAACTCACAGAGTTACACGTTTTTCTTCAGTGATCAGTTTGCTAACACAATTTTCTTGAAATGTGCAGTGGGATAGTTCTTAGCGCAATGAGGCTTCCGGTGACAAAGGAAATATCCTCAGATGAAAACTAGAAAGAAGCTTTCTCAGAAACTTCTTGGTGATGTGTGAATTCATCGCACAGAGTTACACTTATATTTCATGGAGCAGTCCTATAACAATGTCTTTGTGGAAGCTGAGAAGGGCTACTTTGGATCTCATTGAGGCCTACGCTGACAAAGGAAATATCATCAGTTAAAAACGTGAAAGAAGGTTTCCGAGGAACTTCTTTGTGATTTGTGAATTCAGCTCACAGAGTTACAACTCAGTCCTCAGGAAGCAGTTTGCTAACACTCTTTTCATGGAATCAGCAAAGTGATATTTGGGAGCCCATTGGGGCCCATAGTGAAAAAGGAAATATCCTCAGATAATAACTAGAAAGAAGCTTTCTGAGAGATTGCTTTCTGCTGTGTGACTTAATCACACAGAATTCCACCCTTCCCTTCTTCGAACAGCTTGGTAACACTGTTGTCGTGGATTCTGGAGAGTGATATTTGGGAGCTCACTGAGGGCTATGGTGAAAAAGGAAATATCTTCACATAAGAACTGGAAAGAAGCCTTCTGAGAAATTGCATTATGATGTGTGAATGCAACTCACAGAGTTGCACGTTTCTCTTCAGTGAACAGTTTACTAACACAGTTTTCTTGAAATCTGCAATGGGATACTTCTTTTTTTTTTTTTTGACAGCCAAGGAGAGACAAATTTTATTACAGAGCATTAGGAGAAACTACATACTTATTTTAAGCATAGAATATTTACTATATCTCATTTTAAAAGATTTACACACCCACTGAAGAAAAATCAGAATAAAGTAACATATAAAAGCAAAATAAAATTACTTCCTATATCACCACTTAAATATGATTGCTGTTTTCATATGAGCACAATTCATCTGCTTTCTCATGAGTAGTTGTATTTAACAAAATTGATATCATATTTTCCATAGTTTTATGTCCTGTTTTCTTATTTAGCCCATCAATACATTGTTAATCACTATGAGTATTTCACTATATGACTACTGGATCAATTATTGTGTAATTTCCTAATGTTAGATTAGATAAGTAGAACTCTAAGTTTTAGAACGAAAATATTATACATTTTAAACAACATTTAATAAAGTTTATCTTCAGAAGCCTGAATTCTAAATAAAGGGTCTTCAAAAAATCTTGCATCCAGCCAAACATTTATGTCTATAATCTCAGTTTGAAACATTATAAATCAAAACAATACTGAGAATTGACCAATAAAAAGACGTTAAGAAATTTTGAATAAGAGTACATTGCATTAATAGGTTATTAGTTATGGTAGACAGAAATAAGTTAAAGATGACTAAAGCTTGGAGTCTGATTAAAAAAGAAAAAAAATTATCATAGAAAGGGAGGTCTAAAAATAGAGCTTTTGAAGAATAGAAACAGTTTTCTTTTTTTTTTATTATACTTTAAGTTCTAGTGTACATGTGCATAACGTGCAGGTGTGTTACATATGTATACTTGTGCCATGTTGGTGTGCTGCACCCATCAACTCGTCAGCACCCATCAATTCGTCATTTATATCAGGTATAACTGCCAATGCAATCCCTCCCCCCTCCCCCTTCCCCATGATAGGCCCCAGTGTGTGATGTTCCACTACCCAAGTTCCAGTGATGTCATGGTTCAGTTCCCACCTATGAGTGAGAACATGCAGTGTTTGGTTTTCTCTTCTTGTGATAGTTTGCTAAGAATGATCGTTTCCAGCTGCATCCATGTCCCTACAAAGGACGCAAACTCATCCCTTTTTATGGCTGCATAGTATTCCATGGTGTATATGTGCCACATTTTCTTAATCCAGTCTGTCACAGATGGACATTTGGGTTGATTCCAAGTCTTTGTTATTGTGAATAGTGCCACAATAAACATGCGTGTGGATGTGTCTTTATAGCAGCATGATTTATAATCCTTTGGGTATATACCCAGTAGTGGGATGGCTGGGTCATATGGTACATCTAGTTCTAGATCCTTGAGGAATTGCCATACTGTTTTCCATAATGATTGAACTAGGTTAAAATCCCACTGACAGTGTAAAAGTGTTCCTATTTCTCCACATCCTCTTCAGCACCTGTTGTTTCCTGACTTTTTAATGATTGCCATTCTAACTGGTGTGAGATGGTATCTCATTGTGGTTTTGATTTGCATCCCTCTGATGGCCGGTGATGACGAGAATTTTTTCATGTCTCTGTTGGCTGTATGAATGTCTTCTTTTGAGAAATATCTGTTCATATCCTTTGCCCACTTTTTGATGGGGTTGTTTGTTTTTTTCTTGTAAATTTGTTTGAGTCGTTTGTAGATTCTGGATATTAGCCCTTTGTCAGATGAGTAGATTTCAAAAATTTTCTCCCATTCTGTAGGTTGCCTGTTCACTCTGATGGTAGTTTCTTTTGCTGTGCAGAAGCTCTTTAGTTTAATTAGATCCCATTTGTCAATTTTGGCTTTTGCAGCCATTGCTTTTGGTGTTTTAGACATGAAGTCCTTGCCCATGCCTATACCCTGAATGATACTACCTAGGTTTTCTTCTAGGGTTTTTATGGTATTAGGTCTAACATTTAAGTCTCTAGTCCATCTTGAATTAATTTTCGTATAAGGAGTAAGGAAAGGATCCAGTTTCAGCTTTCTACTTATGGCTAGCCAATTTTCCCAGCACCATTTATTAAATAGGGAATCCTTTCCCCATTTCTTGTTTTTGTCAGGTTTGTCAAAGATCAGATGGCTGTAGATGTGTGGTATTATTTCTGAGGACTCTGTTCTGTTCCATTGGTCTATATCTCTGTTTTGGTACCAGTACCATGCTCTTTTGGTTACTGTAGCCTTGTAGTATAGTTTGAAGTCAGGTAGTGTGATGCCCCCAGCTTTGTTCTTATCACTTAGGATTATCTTGGCAATGCGGGCTCTTTTTTGGTTCCATATGAACTTTCAAGCCGTTTTTTCCAATTCTGGGAAGAAACTCATTGGTAGCCTGATGGGGATGGCATTGAATCTATAAATCACCTTGGGCAGTATGGCCATTTTCACGATATTGATTCTTCCTATCCATGAGCATGGTATGTTTTTCCATTTGTTTGTGTCCTCTTTTATTTCACTGAGCAGTGGTTTGTAGTTCTCCTTGAAGAGGTCCTTTACATCCCTTGTAAGTTGGATTCCGAGGTATTTCATTCTCTTTGAAGCAATTGCGAGTGGAAGTTCATTCCTGATTTGGCTCTCTGTTTGTCTGTTACTGGTGTATAAGAATGCTTGTGATTTTTGCACATTAATTTTGTATCCTGAGACTTTGCTGAAGTTGCTTATCAGCTTAAGGAGATTTTGGGCTGAGACGATGGGGTTTTCTAAATATACAATCATGTCATCTGCAAACAGGGACAATTTGACTTCTTCTTTTCCTAACTGGATACCCTTGATTTCTTTCTCTTGCCTGATTGCCCTAGCCAGAACTTCCAACACTATGTTGAATAGGAGTGGTGAGAGAGGGCATCCTTTTCTTGTGCCAGTTTTCAAAGGGAATTTTTCCAGTTTATGTCCATTCAGTATGATATTAGCTGTGGGTTTGTCATAAATGGCTCTTAATATTTTGAGGTACGTTCCATCAATACCGAATTTATCACGCATTTTTAGCATGAAGGGCTGTTGAATTTTGTCAAAGGCCTTTTCTGCATCTATTGAGATAATCATGTGGTTCTTGTCTTTGGTTCTGTTTATATGCTGGATTACGTTTATTGATTTGCGAATGTTGAACCAGACTTGCATCCTAGGGATGAAGTCCACTTGATCATGGTGGATAAGCTTTTTGATGTGCTGCTGAATCCGGTTTGCCAGTATTTTATTGAGGATTTTTGCATCGATGTTCATCAGGGATATTGGTCTAAAATTTTCCTTTTTTGTTGTGTCTCTGGCAGGCTTTGGTATCAGGATGATGTTGGCCTCATAAAATGAGTTAGCGAGGATTCCCTCTTTTTCTATTGATTGGAATAGTTTCAGAAGGAATGGTACCAGCTCCTCTTTGTACCTCTGGTAGAATTCAGCTGTGAATCCATCTGGTCCTGGACTTTTTTGGTTGGTAGGCTAGTAATAATTGCCTCAATTTCAGAGCCTGCTATTGGTCTATTCAGGCATTCAACTTCTTCCTGGTTTAGTCTTGGAAGAGTGTAAGTGTCCAGGAAATTATCCGTTTCTTCTAGATTTTCTAGTTGATTTGCGTAGAGGTGTAGTTTGTATTTCTGTGGGGTCCGTGGTGATATCCCCTGTTTCATTTTTTATTGCGTCTATTTGATTCTTCTCTCTTTTCTTCTTTATTAGTCTTGCTAGCAGTCTGTCAATTTTGTTGATTTTTTCAAAAAACCAACTCCCGGATTCATTGATTTTTTGGAGTGTTTTTTGTGTCTCTATCTCCTTCAGTTCTGCTCTGATCTTAGTTATTTCTTGCCTTCTGCTAGCTTTTCAATGTGTTTGCTCTTGCTTCTCCAGTTCTTTTAATTGTGATGTTAGAGTGTCAATTTTAGATCTTTCCAGCTTTCTCTTGTGGGCATTTAGTGCTATAAATTTCCCTCTACACACTGCTTTAAATGTGTCCCAGAGATTCTGGTATGTTGTATTGTTGTTCTCATTGGTTTCAAAGAACATCTTTATTTCTGCCTTCATTTCGTTATGTACCCAGTAGTCATTCAGGAGCAGGTTGTTCAGTTTCCATGTAGTTGAGCAGTTTTGACTGAGTTTCTTCGTCCTGAGTTCTAGTTTGATTGCACTGTGGTCTGAGAGACAGTTTGTTATAATTTCTGTTCTTTCACATTTGCTAAGGAGTGCTTTACTTCCAATTATGTGGTCAATTTTGGAATAAGTGCGATGTGGTGCTGAGAAGAATGTATATTCTGTTGATTTGGGGTGGAGAGTTCTATAGATGTCTATTAGGTCTGCTTGGTGCAGAGATGATTTCAGTTCCTAGATATCCTTGTGAACTTTCTGTGTCGTTGATCTGTCTAATGTTGACAGTGGAGTGTTGAAGTCTCCCATTATTATTGTATGGGAGTCTAAGTCTCTTTGTAAGTCTCTAAGGACTTGCTTTATGAATCTGGGTGCTCCTGTATTGAGTGCATATATATTTAGCATAGTTAGCTCTTCCTGTTGAATTGATCCCTTTACCATTATATAATGTCCTTCTTTGTCTCTTTTGATTTTGGTGGTTTAAAGTCTATTTTATCAGAGACTAGGATTGCAACTCCTGCTTTTTGAGTTCTCCATTTGCTTGGTAGATCTTCCTGCATCTCTTTATTTTCAGCCTATGTATGTCTCTGCATGTGAGATTGTTCTCCTGAGTACAGCAGACTGATGGGTGTCGACTCTTTATCCAGTTTGCCACTCTGTGTCTTTTAATTGGCGCATTTAGTCCATTAACATTTAAGGTTAATATTGTTATGTGTGAACTTGATCCTGCCATTCTGATATTAACTGGTTATTTTCCTCGTTAGTTGATGCAGTTTCTTCCTAGCCTCGATGGTCTGTACATTTGGGCATGTTTTTGCAATGTTCAGGGTCTCTTGTAAGGCAGGCCTGGTGGTGACAAAATCTCTAAGCATTTGCTTATCTGTAAAGGACTTTATTTCTCCTTCACTTATGAAACTTAGTTTGGCTGGATATGAAATTCTGGGTTGAAAATTCTTTTCTTTAAGAACGTTGAATATTGGCCCCCACTCTCTTCTGGCTTGGAGAGTTTCTGCCGAGATGTCTGCTGTGAGTCTGATGGGCTTCCCTTTGTGGGTAACCCGACCTTTCTCTCTGGCTGCCCTTAACATTTTTTCCTTCATTTCAACTTTGGTGAATCTGACAATTATGTGTCTTGGAGTTGCTCTTCTGGAGGAGTATCTTTGTGGCATTCTCTGTATTTCCTGAATTTGAATGTTGGCCTGCCCTACTAGGTTGGGGAAGTTCTCCTGGATGATATCCTGAAGAGTGTTTTCTAACTTGGCTCCATTTCCCCCCTCACTTTCAGGCACCCCAATCAGACGTAGATTGGTCTTTTTACATAATCCCATACTTCTTGCAGGCTTTGTTCATTTCTTTTTCTTCTTTTTTCTTTTGGTTTCTCTTCTCACTTCATTTCATTCATTTGATCCTCAATCGCTAATACTCTTTCTCCCAGTTGATCGAGTCAGTTACTGAAGCTTGTGGATTTGCCACGTATTTTTCGTGTCATGGTTTTCATCTCTGTCATTTCATATATGACCTTCTCTGCATTAATTATTCTTGCTATCAATTCTTCCACTCTTTTTTCAAGATTTTTAGCTTGTTTGCGCTGGGTACATAATTCCTCCTTTAGCTCTGAGAATTTTGATGGACTGAAGCCTTCTTCCCTCATTTCATCAAAGTCATTCTCTGACCAGCTTTGATCCGTTGCTGGCGATGAGCTGCACTCCTTTGCAGGGGGAGATGCGCTTTTATTTTTGAATTTCCAGCTTTTCTGCCCTGCTTTTTCCCCATCTTTGTGGTTTTATGTGCCTCTGGTCTTTGATGATGGTGACGTACTGATGGGGTTTTGGTATAGGAGTTCTTCCTGTTTGATAATTTTCCTTCTAATATTCAGGACCCCCAGCTGTAGGACTGTTGGAGATTGCTTGAGGTCCACTCCAGACCCTGTTTGCCTGGGTAGCAGCAGCAGAGTTTTCAGAAGATAGAATATTGCTGAACAGCAAGTGTATCTGTCTGATTCTTCCTTCAGAAGCTTCCTCTCAGGGGTGTACTCCACCCTGTGAAGTGTGGGGTATCAGACTGCCCCTAGTGGAGGAAGTCTCCCAGTTAGGCTACTCAGGGGTCAGGGACCCACTTCAGCAGGCAGTCTGTCCGTTCTCAGATCTCAACCTGTGCGTTGGGAGATCCACTGCTCTCTTCAAAACTGTCAGACAGAGTCGTTCGCATCTGAACAGGCCTCTGCTGCTTCCCCTTTTGTTGTTTAGCTGTGCACTGTTCCCAGAGGTGGAGTCTACAGAGACAGGCAGGTTTTCTTGAGCTGCTGTGAGCTCCACCCAGTTCGAGCTTCCAGCTGCTTTGTTTACCTACTTAAGGCTCAGCAATAGCAGGAGTCCCTCCCCCAGCCTCGCTGCTGCCGTTTTGGTTAGATTGCAGACTGCTGTGTTAGCAATGAGGGAGGCTTCATGGCCGTGGGACCCTCCCGGCCAGGTGTGGGTATAATCTCCTGGTGTGCCCATTTGCTTAAAGCGCAGTATTCGGGTGGGAATTACCCGATTTTCCTGGTGATGTGTGTCTCAATTCCCCTGGCTAGAAAAAGGGATTTCCTTCCCCTTTGTGCTTCCCATGTGAGGCAATGCCTCACCCTGCTACAGCTCTCACTGGTAGGGCGGCAGCAGCTGACCAGCACCAATTGTCTGGCATTCCCCAGGGAGATGACCCCAGTACCTCAGTTGAAAATGTAGAAATCACTGGTCTTCTGTGTCATTCGTGCTGGGAGTTGGAGACTGGAGCTGTTCCTATTCGGCTATCTTGCTCCGCCACTGCAATGGGATACTTCTTAGTGCAATGAGGTTTACCGTGACAAAAGAAATATCCTCAGATGAAAACTGGAAAGAAGCATTCTTAGAAACTTCTTGGTGATGTGTGAATTCATCTCACAGAGTTACACTTATGTTTCATAGAGCAGTCCATTAACACTGACTTTGAGGAACCTGAGAAGGGCTACTTTGGATCACATTGAGGCCTATGCTGATAAAGGAAATATCATCCGTTAAAAACGTGAAAGAAGCTTTCTGAGAAACTTCTTTGTGATTTGTGAATTCATCTCATAGAGTTACAACTTATTCCTCAGGAAGCAGTTTGCTAACACTCTTTTCGTGGAAACTGTAAAATGGTATTTGGGAACCCTTTGGGGCCCATTGTGAATAAGGAAATATCCTCAGAAAATAACTACAGAGAAGCTTTCTGAGAGATTGCTTTCTGATGTGTGACTTCATCACACAGAGTTCCACCATTCCGTTCGTGGAACAGTTTGCTAACACTGGTGTCTTGGATTCTGCAAAGTGATATTTGGGAGCTATTGCGGGCTATGGTGTAAAAGGAAATATCCTCAGATAAAATCTGGAAAGAAGCCTTCTGAGAGACTGCATTGCGATGTGGGAATGCAACTCACAGAGTTACACTTTTCTCTGCAGTGATCAGTGTACTAACACAGTTTTTAGAAATCTGCAGTGGGGTACTTCTTAGTGCAATGAAGCTTACGATGCCAAAGAAATGTCCTCAGATGAAAACTAGAAAGAAGCTTTCCTAGAAACTTATATGTCATGGAGCAGTCCATTAACACTGTCTTTGTGGAACCCGAGAAGAGCTACTTTGGATCGCATTAAGGCCTATGCTGATAAAGGAAATATCATCAGTTAAAAACGTGAAAGAATCTTTCTGAGAAACTTCTTTGTGATCTGTCAATTCATCTCCCTGACTTACAACTTAGTCCTCAGGAAGCTGTTTGTTAACACTCTTTTCGTGGAATCTGCAAAGTGATATCTCGGAGCCCATTGGGGCCCATTGTGAAAAAGGAAATATCCTCAGATATAACTAGAGAGAAGCTTTCTGAGAGACTGCTTTCTGATGTGACTTCATCACACAGAGCTCCACCCTTCCCTTCTCAAAACAGTTTGCTAACATTGTTGTCATGGATTCTGCAAAGTGATATTTGGGAGCTCACTGAGGGCTATGGTGAAAAAGGAAATATCCTCAGATAAAAATTGGAAGGAAGCCTTCTGAGAAACTGCATTGCGATGTGTGAATGCAACTCACAGAATTACACGTTTCTCTGCATTGTTCAGTTTTCTAACACAGTTTTCTGGAAATCTGCAATGGGTAATTCTTAGTGAAATGAAGCTTACGGTGACAAAGGAAATAAACTCAGATGAAAACTAGAAAGAAGATTTCTTAGAAACTTCTTGGTGATGTGTGAATTCATGTCACAGAGTTACACTTATGTTTCCTGGAGCACTCCATTAACACTGTCTTTGTGGAACCAGAGAAGGGCTACATTGGATCGAGTTGAGGCGTACGGGAATAAAGGAAATATGATCAGTTCAAAAGGTGAAAGAAGCTTTCCGAGAAACTTCTTTGTGATCTGTGAATTTATCTCACAGAGATCCAACTTAGTCCTCAGGAAGCAGTTTGTTAACAATCTTTTCGTGGAATCTGCAAAGTGATATATGGGAGCCCATTGGGGCCCATGGTGAAAAAGGAAATATCCTCAGATAATAACTGGCATAAAGCTTTCTGAGACATTGCTTTCTGATGTGTGACTTCATCACACAGAGTTCCACCTTTCCCTTCTTGGAATAGTTTGCAAACACCCTTGTCGTGGATTCTGGAAAGTGATATTTGGGAGCTCACTGGGGTGTATGGTAAAAAAGGAAATATCCTCAGATAAAAACTGGAAAGAATCCTTCTGAGAAACGGCTTTGCTATGTGTGAATGCAACTCACATTGTTACACGTTTCTCTTCAGTGATCATTTTGTTAACACATTTTTTTTGAAATCTGCATTGGGATACTCCTTAGCGCTATAAAGCATATGAACACAAAGGAAATATCCTCAGATGAAAACTATAAAGAAGCTTTCTTAGAAACATCGTGGTGATGTGTGAATTCAGCCCACAGAGATACACTTATGCTTCATGGAGTAGTTCATTAACACAATCTTTGATGAACCTGAAAAGGGTTACTTTGGACTGCAATGAGGCCTATGCTGATACAGGAAATATCATCAGTTAAAAACGTGAAAGAAGCTTTCTGAGAAACTTCTTTGCCATCTGTGAATTCATCTCACAGAGTTACAGCTTAGTCCTCGGGAAGCAGCTTGCTAACACTCTTTTCATGGATCTGCAAAGTAATATTTGGGAGCCCATGGGAGCCCATTTTGAAAAAGGAAATATCCTCAGATAATAACTAGAGAGAAGCTTTCTGAGAGATTGCTTTCTCATGTGTGACTTCATCACACAGAGTTCCAGCCTTCCCTTCTTTGAACAGTTTGCTAACACTGTTGTCGTGGATTCTACAAAGTGATTATTGGGAGCTCATTGTGGGCTATGGCGGAAAAGGAAATGTCCTCAGATAAAAACTGAAAGAAGCCTTCTGAGGAACTGCATAGTGATGTGTGAATGAAACTCACAGAGTTAAACGTTTCTCTTCAGTAATCAGTTTGCTAACACAGTTTCCTTGAAATCTCCAATGGGATACTTCTTAGCGCAATGAAGTTTACGTTGACAAAGGAAATATAATCAGATGAAAACTAGAAAGAATGTGTCTTAGAAACTTCTTGGTGATGTTTGAATTCATCTCACAGAGTTACACTTATGTTTCATGTAGAAGTCCATTAACACTGTCTTTGCGGAACATGAGAAGACCTATTTTGGACGGCATTGAGGCCTACGATGATAAAGGAAATATCTTCACTTAAAAATGTGAAAGAAGCTTTCTGAGAAACTTCTTTGTGATCTGTGAATTCATCTCAATGAGGTACAGCTTAGGACTCATGAAGCAGATTCCTAAAACTCTTTTCATGGAAACTGCAAAGTGATAAGTGGGAGACCTTTGGGGCCCATGTTGAAAAGGGAAATATCCTCAGATAATGACTAGAGAGAAGCTTTCTGAGAGGTTGCTTTCTGATGTGTGACTTCATCACACAGATTTCCACCCTTCCCTTCTTGAAACTGTTTGCTAACACTGTTGTCGTAGATTCTGCAAAGTGATATTTGGGAGCTCATTGTGGGCTATGTTGAAAAATTAAATATACTCAGATAAAAACTGAAAAGAAGCCATCTGAGAAACTGCATTCCGATGTGTGAATGCAACTCACAGAGTTACACGTTTCTCTTGAGTCATCAGTTTGCTAACACAATGTTCTTGAAATCTGCAATGATATACTTCTTAGAGCAATGAAGCTTACGGTGACAAAGTAAATATCCTAGGATGAAAACTAGAAAGAAGCTTTCTCAGAAACTTCTTGGTGATATGTGAATTCATCTCACAGAGTTACACGTAAGTTTCATGGAGCAGTTCGTTAACTCTCTCTTTGAGGAACCTGAGATGGGCTACCTTGGATTGCATTGAGGCCTTCGCTGATTAAGAAAATGTCCTCAGTTAAAAACGTAAAAGAAGCTTTCTGAAAAACTTCTTTGTGATCTGTGAATTCATCTCACAGAGTTACAACTTAGTCCTCAGGAAGCAGATTGCAAATATTCTTTTCGTGAAATCTGCAAAGTGATATTTGGGAGCCCACTGGGGCCCATGGTGAAAAAGGAAATATCCTCATTTAATAACTAGAGAGAAGCTTTCTGAGAGATTGCTTTCTCATGTGTGACTTCATCACATAGAGTTCCACCCTTCCCTTCTTGGAACAGTTTGCTAACTGGATTCTGCAAAGTGATATTTGGGAGCTATTTGAGGGCTATGATGAAAAAGGAACTATCCTCAGATAAAAACTGGAAAGAAACCTTCTGAGAAACTGCATTGCGATGTGTGATTGCATTTGACAGGTTTACACGTTTCTCTTCAGTGGTCAATTTGCTAACAGAGTTTTCTTGTATTCTGAAATGGGATGCTTCTTAGCACAATGAAGCTGACGGTGACAAAGGAAATATCCTCAGATGAAAACTAGAAAGAAGTATTCTCAGGAACTTCTTGGTGATGTGTGAATTCAACTCACAGAGTTACACTTATGTTTCATGGAGCAGTCCATTAACACTCTCTTTGAGGGAATGGAGGAGGGCTTCTTTGGATCGCATTGAGGCCTACGCTGCGAAAGGAAATATCATCAGTTAGAAACATGAAAGAAGTTTTCTGAGAAACTTCTTTGTTATCTGTGAATTCATCTCATAGAGTTTCAACTTTGTATTCATTAAGCTGTTCGCTAAAACTCTTTGAGGAACGTGCAAATAGATATTTGGGATCCCATTGGGTCCATGGTGAAAAAGGAAATATCCTCAGATAATAGCTAGAGAGAAGTTTTCTGAGAGATTGCTTTCTGATGTGTGACTTCATAACACAGAGTTCCACACTTCCCTTCTTGGAACTGTTTTTCTAACATTGTTGTCGTGGATTCTGCAAAGTGATATTTGGGAGCTCATGAAGGGCTATGGTCAGAAAGGAAATATAGTTAGATAAAAACTGGAAAGAAGCCTTCTGTGATACTGCATTGTGATGTGTGATGCTACTCACAGAGTTACACGTTTCTCTTCGGTGATCAGTTTGCTAACACAGTTTTCTTCTATTCTGCAATGGGATACTTCTTCGCAAAATGAAGCTTATGTTGACAAAGGAAATATCCTCAGATGAAAACTGGAAAGAAGCTTTCTCAGAAATTTACTGGTGATGTGTGAATTCATGTCACAGAGTTACACTGTTATTTCATGGAGCGGTCCATTAACACTGTCTTTGAGGAATCTGAGAAGGGTTAGTTTTGATTGCATTGAGGCCTACGCTGATAAAGGAAATATCACCAGATCAAAACGTGAAAGAAATTTTCTGAGAAACTTCTTTCTTATTTGTGAATTCATCTCACAGAGTTGCAACTTATTCCTCAGGAAGCAGTTTGCTGACACCCTTTTCGTAGAATCTGTAAACTGATATTTCGGAGTCCATTGGGGTGCGTGGTGAAAAAGGGAATATCCTCAGATAATATCTAGAGAGAAGCTTTCTGAGAGATTGCCTTCCGATATGTGACTTCATCACACAGAGTTCCACCCTTCCTTTCTTGGAACAGTTTGCAAACACTGTTGTTGTGGACTCTGCAAAGTGATATTTGGGAGCTCATTGAAAGCTATGGTGCAAAAGGAATTATCCTCAGATAAAAGCTGTAAAGAAGCCTTGTGAGAAACTACACTGAGATGTGTGAATGCAGCTCACAGATTTACATGTTTCTCTTCAGTGATCAGATGGCTAACACAGTTTTCTTGAAATCTGCAAAGGGATACTTTTAGCGTAATGAAGCTTATAGTGACAAAGAAAATATCCTCAGATGAAAACGAGAAAGAAGCTTTCTTAGAAACTTCTTGGTGATGTGTGAATTCATGTCACAGAGTTACACTTATGTTTAGGGGAGCAATCTTTTAACACTGTCTTTGAGGAACCTGAGAAGGGCTTCTTTGGACCGCATTGAGGCCTATGCTGATAAAGGAAATATCCTCAGTTCAAAACGTGAAAGAAGCTTTCTGAGAAACTTCTTTGTGATCTGTGAATTAAGCCCACAGAGTTACAACTTAATCCGCAGGAAGCAGTTTGCTAACACTCTTTTCGTGGAATCTGCATAGTGATATTTGGAGCCCATTGGGGCCCATGGTGAAAAAGGGAATATCCTCAATTAATAACTAGAGAGAAGCTTTCTTAGAGATTGCATTCTGACGTGTGACTTCATCAGCCAGAGCTCCACCCTTCCCTTTTTGGAACAGTTTGCTAACACTGTTGTCGTGGATTCTGCAAAGTGATATTTGGGAGCTCATTGAAGGCTATGGTGAACAAGGAAATATCCTCAGATTAAAACTGGAAAGAAGACTTCTGAGAAACTGCATTGTGATGTGTGAATGCAACTCACAGATTTTCACGTTTCTCTTCGGTGATCAGTTTGCTAACACAGTTTTCTTGTATTCTCCAATGGGATACTTCTTAGCAAAATGAAGCTCACATTGACAAAGGAAATATCCTCAGATGAAAACTAGAAAGAAGCTTTCTTAGAAACTTCTTTGTGATCTGTGAATTCATCTCACAGAGTTACACTTATGTTTCATGGGGCGGTTCATTATCACTGTCTATGAGGAATCTGAGAAGGGTTAGTTTTGATCGCATTGAGGCCTACGCTGATAAAGGAAATATTATCAGTTAAAAATGTGAAAGAAATTTTCTGAGAAACTTCTTTCTTATCTGTGAATTCATCTCACAGCACTGCAACTTATTCCTCAGGAAGCAGTTTGATGACACTCTTTTCGTGGAATATGCAAAGTGATATTTGGGAGTCCTTTGGGGTCTGTGGTGAAAAAGGGAATATCCTCAGACAATAACTACAGAGAAGCCTTCTGAGAGATTGCTTTCTAATGTCTGACTTCATCACAAAGATGTCCACCCTTCCCTTCTTGGAACAGTTTCCTAACTTTGTTGTCATGGATTCTGCAACATGGTATTTGGGAGCTCACTGATGGCTATGGTGAAAAAGGAAATATTCTCACATAAAAACTGGAAAGAAGCCTTTTGAGAAACTACATTGCGATGTGTGATTGCAACTCACAGAGTTTCATGTTTCTCTTCAGTGATCAGTTTGCTAATACTGTTTTCTTGAAATCTACAATGTCATAATTCTTAGTGTAATGAAGCTTATGGTGACAAAGGAAATATCCTCAGATGAAAACTAGAAAGAAGTTTTCTTAGAAAATTCTTGGTGATGTGTGAGTTCATTTCACAGAGTTACAGTTTTGTTTCATGGAGCAGTCCTTTGTCACTGTCTTTGAGAAACTTGAGAAAGGCTACTTGGACCCCATAAGGGATATTTTGGATGGCATTGAAGCCTACGCTGATAAAGGAAATATCATCAGTTTAAAACGTGAAAGAATCTTTCTGAAAAGTTTCTTTGTGATCTGTGAATTTGTCTCACAGAGTTACAGCTTAATCCTCATGAAGCAGTTTGGAAACACTCTTTTCGTGGAATCTGCAAAGTGATATTTGGTAGCTCATTGGGGTCCATTGTGAAAAAGGAAACATCCTCAGATAATAGCTAGAGAGAAGCTTTCTGAGAGATTGTTTTCTGATGTGTGACATCATCACACAGAGTTCCACACTTTCCTTCTTGGAACAGTTTGATAACACTGTTGTCGTGGATTCTGGAAAGTGATATTTGAAAGCTCAGTGAGGGCTACAGTGAAAAAGCAAATATCTTCAGATAAAAACTGGAAAGAAGCCTTCTGGGAAAATGCACTTGGATGGATGAATGCAACTCACTGAGTTACACGTTTATCTTCAGTGATCAGTTTGCTAACACAGTTTTCTGGAAATCTGCAATGGGATACTTCTTAGCACAGTGAAGCTTATGGTGACAAAGGAAATATCCTCAGATGAAAACTAGAAAGAAGCTTTCTTAGAAACTTCTTCATGATGTGTGTATTCATCTCACAGCGTTATACTTATGTTTCCCAGAGCAGCCCATTAACACTGTCCTTGAGGAACCTGAGAAGGGCTACTTTGGATGGCATTGAGGCCTATGCTGAGAAAGGAAATATCATCAGTTTAAAACGTGAAAGAAGTTTTCTGAGAAATTCTTTGGAATCTGTGAATTCATCTCACAGAGTTACAGCTTAGTCCTCATGAAGCCGTTTGCTAACACTCTTTTCATGGTATATGCAATGTGATATTTGGGAACTCTTTGGGGCCCATCGTAAAAAAGGAAACATCCTCAGATAATAACTGGAGAGAAGCTTTCTGAGAGATTGCTCTCTGATGTGTGACATCATTACACAGAGTTCTACCCTTTCCTTCTTGGAACAGTTTGCTAACACTGTTGTCGTGGATTCTGGAAAGTGATATTTGAAAGCTCAGTGAGGGCTACAGTGAAAAAGCAAATATCTTCAGATAAAAACTGGAAAGAAGCCTTCTGGGAAAATGCACTTGGATGGATGAATGCAACTCACTGAGTTACACGTTTATCTTCAGTGATCAGTTTGCTAACACAGTTTTCTGGAAATCTGCAATGGGATACTTCTTAGCACAGTGAAGCTTATGGTGACAAAGGAAATATCCTCAGATGAAAACTAGAAAGAAGCTTTCTTAGAAACTTCTTCATGATGTGTGTATTCATCTCACAGCGTTATACTTATGTTTCCCAGAGCAGCCCATTAACACTGTCCTTGAGGAACCTGAGAAGGGCTACTTTGGATGGCATTGAGGCCTATGCTGAGAAGGAAATATCATCAGTTTAAAACGTGAAAGAAGTTTTCTGAGAAATTTCTTTGGAATCTGTGAATTCATCTCACAGAGTTACAGCTTAGTCCTCATGAAGCCGTTTGCTAACACTCTTTTCATGGTATATGCAATGTGATATTTGGGAACTCTTTGGGGCCCATCGTAAAAAAGGAAACATCCTCAGATAATAACTGGAGAGAAGCTTTCTGAGAGATTGCTCTCTGATGTGTGACATCATTACACAGAGTTCTACCCTTTCCTTCTTGGAACAGTTTGCTAACACTGTTGTCGTGGATTCTGGAAAGTGACATTTTGGAGCTCATTGAGGCCTATGGTGAAAAAAGAAATATCTTGAGATAAAAACTGGAAAGAAGCCTTCTGAGAAAATGCACTTCGATGTATGAATGCAACTCACAGAGTTCCACGTTTCTCTTCAGTGATCAGTTTGCTAAAACAGTTTCCTTGAAAAGTGCAATGGGATACTTCTTAGCGCAATGAAGCTTATGGTGACAAAGGAAATAACCTCAGATGAAAACTAGAAAGAAGGTTTCTTAGAAACTTCTTGGTGATGTGTGAATTCATCTCACAAGTTACACTTGTGTTTCCTGGAACAGTCCATTAACACTGTCCTTGAGGAACCTGAGAAGGGCTACTGTGGATGGCATTGAGGCCTACGCTGAGAAAGGAAATATCATCACTTTAAAACGTGAAAGAAGCTTTCTGAAAAGTTTCTTTGTGATCTCTGAATTTGTCTCACAGAGTTACATCTTAATCCTCATGAAGCAGTTTGCTAACACTCTTTTCGTGGAATCTGCAAAGTGATATTTGGGAGCTCATTGGGGCCCATTGTAAAAAAGGAAACATCCTCAGATAGTAACTAGAGAGAAGCTTTCTAAGAGAGTGCTCTCTAATGTGTGACATCATCAGACAGAGTTCCACCCTTTCCTTCTTGGAACAGTTTGCTAACACTGTTGTCGTGGATTCTGGAAATTGATATTTGAAAGCTGATTGATAGCTATGCTGAAAAAGGATATATATTCAAATAAAACTTGGAAAGAAGCCTTCTGGGAAAATGCACTTCGATGTATGAATGCAACTCACTAAATTACACGTTTCTCTTCAGTGATTAGTTTGCAAACACAGTTTTCTGGAAATCTGCAATGGGATACTTCTTAGCGCAATGAAGCTTATGGTGACAAAGGAAATATCCTCAGATGAAAACTAGAAAGAAGCTTTCTTAGAAACTTCTTGGTGATGTGTGACTTCATCTCACCGAGTTACACTTATATTTCCTGGAACAGTCCATTAACACTGTCCTTGAGGAACCTGAGAAGGGCTACTTTGGATGGCATTGAGGCCTACGCTGAGAATGGAAATATCATCAGTTTAAAACGAGAAAGAAGCTTTCTGTGAAGTTTCTTTGTGATCTGTGAATTTGTCTCACAGAGTAACAGATTAGTCCTCATGAAGCAGTTTGCTCACACTCTTTTCGTGGAATCTGCAAAGTGATATTTGGGAGCTCATTGGGGCCCATTGTGAAAAAGGAAACATCCTCAGATAGTAACTAGAGAGAAGCTTTCTAAGAGAGTGCTTCCTGATGTGTGACATCATCACACAGAGTTCCACCCTTTCCTTCTTGGAACAGTTTGCTAACACTGTTGTCGTGGATTCGGCAAAGTGATATTTTGGAGCTCATTATGTCCTGTGGTGAAAAAGGAAATATCTTCAGATAAAAACTGGAAAGAAGCCTTCTGCGAAAATGCACTTCGATGTATGAATGCGACTCACGGAGTTAAACGTTTCTCTTCAGTGATCAGTTTGCTAGCACATTTTTCTGGAAATCCCCAACGGGATACTTCTTAGGGCAATGAAGCTTCCGGTGACAAAGGAAATATCCTCTGATGAAAACTAGAAAGAAGCTTTCTTAGAAACTTCTTGGTGATGTGTGAATTCATCTCACAGAGTTACACTTATGTTTCCCGGAACAGTCCATTAACACTGTCCTTGAGGAAACTGAAAAGGGCTATTTGTAATGGCATTGAGGCCTACGCTGAGAAAGGAAATATCATCAGTTTGAAACATGACAGAAGCTTTCTGAGAAGTTACTTTTTGATCTGTGAATTCATCTCACAGAGTTACAGCTTAGTCCTCATGAAGCAGTTTGCTAACACTCTTTTCGTGGAATCTGCACAGTGATATTTGGGATCTCATTGCAGCCCATTGTCAAAAAGGAAACATCCTCATAAAATAACTACAGAGAAGCTTTCTGAGAGAGTGCTTTCTGATGTGTGACAGCATGACACAGAGTTCCACACTTTCCTCCTTGCAACAGTTTGCTCACACTGATGTCGTGGATTCTGGAAAGTGATATTTGAAAGCTCAATGAGGGCTATGGTCAAAAAGGAAATAACTTCAAATAAAAACTGGAAAGAAGCCTTCTGGGAAAATGCACATCGATGTATGAATGCAACTCACTGAGTTACATGTTTCTCTTCAGTTATCCGTTTGTTAATGCAGTTTTCTGGAAATCTGCAATGGGATACATCTTAGCACAATGAAGCTTACGATGACAAAGGAAATATCCTCAGATGAAAACTAGAAAGAAGCTTTCTTAGAAACTTCTTGGTGATGTGTGAATTCATCTCACAGAGTTACACTTATGTTTCCTGGAACAGTCCATTAACACTGTCCTTAAGGAAACTGAAAAGGGCTATTTTGGATGGCATTGAAGCCTATGCTGAGAAAGGAAATATCATCAGTTTAAAACATAAAAGAAGATTTCTCAGAAGTTTCTTTGTGATCTGTGAATTCATCTCCCGGAATAACAGCTTAGTCCTCATGAAACAGTTTGCTAACACTCTTTTCGTGGAATCTGCAAAGTGATATTTGGGATCACATTGGGGTCCATTTTGAAAAAGTAAACATCCTCAGATAATACCTAGAGAGAAGTTTCTGAGAGATTGCTTTCTGATGTGTGACATGATCACACGATTTCCACATTTTCCTTATTGGAACAGTTTGCTAACACTGTTGTCGTGGATTCTGGAAAGTGATATTTGAAACCTCATTGTGGGCTATGGTGAAAAAGGAAATATCTTCAGATAAAAACCGGAAAGAAGCCTGCTGTGAAAACGCACTTTGATGTATGAATGCAACTCACAGAGTTCCACGTTTCTGTTCAGTGATCAGTTTGCTAACACAGTTTTCTTGAAATCTGAAATGGGATACTTCTTAGCACAATGAAGCTTATGGTAACAAAGGAAATATCCTCAGAAGAAAACTAGAAAGAAGCTTTCTTAGAAACTTCTTGGTGATGTATGAATTCATCTCACAGATTTACACTTATGTTTCCTGAAACAGTCCATTAAAACTGTACTTTAGGAATCTGAGAAGGGCTACTTTGGATGGCATTGAGGCCTACGCTGATAAAGGAAATATCATCAGTTTAAAACGTGAAAGAAGCTTTCTGAGAAGTTTCTTTGTGATCTGTGTATTTGTCTCACAGAGTTACAGCTTAGTCCTCATGCAGCAGTTTGCTAACACTCTTTTCATGGAATCTGCAAAGTGATATTTGGGAGCTCATTGGGGCCCATTTGAAAGGGGAAACATCCTCAAATAGTAACTAGAGAGAAGGTTTCTGAGAGAGTGCTCTCTGATGTGTGACATCATCACACAGAGTTCCACCCTTTCCTTCTTGGAACAGTTTGCTAACACTGTTGTCCTGGATTCTGGAAAAGGATATTTGAAAGCTCATTGAGGGCTATGGTGTAAAAGGAAATATCTTCAGATAAAAACTGGAAAGAAGCCTTCTGAGAAAATGCACTTCAATGTATGAATGCAACTCACAGAGTTCCACGTTTCTCTTCAGTGATCAGTTTGCTAACACAGTTTTCTGGAAATCTGCAATGGGATACTTCTGAGTGCAAAGAAGCTTACGGTGACAAAGGAAATATCCTCAGATGAAAACTAGAAAGAAGCTTTCTTAGAAACTTCTTGGTGATGTGTGAATTCATCTCACAGAGTTACACTTATGTTTCCTGGAACAGTCCATTTACACTGTCCTTGAGGAAACTGAAAAGGGCTATTTTGGATGGCATTGAGACCTACGCTGATAAAGGAAATATCACCAGTTTGAAACAAGAAAGAAGCTTTCAGAGAAGTTTCTTTGTGATCTGTGAATTCATCTCACAGAGTTACAGCTTAGTCCTCATGAAGCAGTTTGCTAACATTCTTTTCGTGGAATCTGCAAAGTGATAGTGGGGAGCTCATTGGGGCCCATTGTCAAAAAGGAAACATCCTCACATAATAACTAGAGAGAAGCTTTCGGAGAGAGTGCTTTCTGATGTGTGACATCATCACAGAGAGTTCCACCCATTCCTTCTTGGAACAGTTTGTTAACACTGTTGTCGTGGATTCTGGAAATTGATATTTGAAAGCTCTTCGAGGGCTATGGTTAAAAAGGAAATATCTTCAGTAAAAACTGGAAAGAAGCCTTCTGTAAAAATGCACTTCGAAGTATGAATGCAACTCACTGAGTTACACGTTTCTCTTCAGTGATCAGTTTGCTAACACGGTTTTCTGGAAATCTGCAATGGGATACTTCTTAGCGCAATGAAGCTTACGGTGAGAAAGGAAATATCCTCACATGAAAACTAGAAAGAAGCTTTCTGAGAAACTTTTTGGTGATGTGTGAATTCATCTCACAGAGTTACACTTATGTTTCCTGAAACAGTCCATTAACACTGTCCTTGAGGAACCTGAGAAGGACTACTTTGGATGGCATTGAAGCCTATGCTGAGAAAGGAAATATCATCAGTTTAAAACGTGAAAGAAGCTTTCTGAGAAATTTCTTTGGGATCTGTGAATTCATCTCACAGAGTTACAGCTTAGTCCGCATGAAGCAGTTTGCTAACACTCTTTTAGTGGAATCTGCAAAGTGATATTTTGAAGCTCTTTTGGGCCCAGTGTGAAAAAGGAAACATCCTCAGATAATAACTAGAGAGAAGCTTTCCGAGAGATTGCTCTCTGATGTGTGACATCATCACACAGAGTTCCACTCTTTCCTTCTTGGAACTGTTTCCTAACACTGTTGTCGTGGATTCTGCAAAGTGATATTTGCGAACTCATTGAGGCCTATGGTGAAAAAGGAAATATCTTCAGATAAAAACTGGAAAGAAGCCTTCTGGGAAAATGCACTTCGATGTATGAATGCAACTCGCAGAGTTCCCCGTACCCTTCAGTGATCAGTTTGCGAACAGAGTTTTCTGGAAATCTGCAATGGGATACTTCTTAGCACAATGAAGCTTATGGTGACAAAGGAAATATCCTCAGATGAAAACTAGAAAGAAGCTTACTTAGAAACTTCTTGGTGATGTGTGAATTCATCTCACCGAGTTACGCTTATATTTCCTGGAACAGTCCATTAACACTGTCCTTGAGGAAACTGAGAAGGGCTACTTTGGATGGCATTGAGGCCTACACTGAGAATGGAAATATCATCAGTTTAAAACGAGAAAGAAGCTTTCGGTGAAGTTTCTTTGTGATCTATGAATTTGTCTCACAGAGTAACAGATTAGTCCTCATGAAGCAGTTTGCTCACACTCTTTTCGTGGAATCTGGAAAGTGATATTTGGGGGCACATTGGGGCCCATTGTGAAAAAGGAAACATCCTCAGATAGTAACTAGAGAGAAGCTTTCTGAGAGAGTGCTTTCTGATGTGTGACATCATCACACAGAGTTCCACCCTTTCCTTCTTGGAACAGTTTGCTAACACTGTTGTCGTGGATTCGGCAAAGTGATATTTTGGAGCTCATTATGTCCTGTGGTGAAAAAGGAAATATCGCCAGATAAAAACTGGAAAGAAGCCTTCTGCGAAAATGCACTTCGATGTGTGAATGCAACTCACGGACTTAAACGTTTCTCTTCAGTGATCAGTTTGCTAACACATTTTTCTGGAAATCCCCAACGGGATACTTCTTAGGACAATGAAGCTTCCGGTGACAAAGGAAATATCGTCAGATGAAAACTAGAAAGAAGCTCTCTTAGAAAGTTCTTGGTGATGTGTGAATTCATCTCACAGAGTTACACTTATGTTTCCTGGAACAGTACATTAACACTGTACTTTAGGAATCTGAGAAGGGCTACTTTGGATGGCATTGAGGCCTACACTGATAAAGGAAATATCATCAGTTTAAAATGTGAAAGAAGCTTTCTGAGAAGTTTCTTTGTGATCTGTGTATTTGTCTCACAGAGTTACAGCTTAGTCCTCATGCAGCAGTTTGCTAACACTCTTTTCGTGGAATCTGCAAAGTGATATTTGGGAGCTCTTTGGGGCCCATTGTGAAAAAGGAAACATCCTCAGAGAGTAACTAGAGAGAAGCTTTCTGAGAGAGTGCTTTCTGATGTGTGACATCATCACAGAGTTCCACCCTTTCCTTATTGGAACAGTTTGCTAGCACTGTTGTCGTTGATTCTGGAAAGTGATATTTGAAAGCTCATTGTGGGCTATGGTGAAAAAGGAAATATCTTCAGATAAAAACTGGAAAAAGCCTTCTGGGAAAATCCACTTCGATGTATGAATATAACTCACAGAGTTCCACGTTTCTCTTCAGTGATCAGTTTGCTAACAGAGTATTCTGGAAATCTGCAATGGGATACTTCTTAGTGCAATAAAGCTTACAGTGACAGAGGAAATATCCTCAGATGAAAACTAGAAAGAATCTTTCTTAGAAACTTCTTGCTGATGTTTGAATTCATCTCACAGAGTTACACTTATGTTTCCCGGAACAGTCCATTAACACTGTCCTTGAGGAAACTGAAAAGGGCTATTTTGGATGGCATTGAGGCCTACGCTGAGAAAGGAAATATCATCAGTTTAAAACGTGGAAAAAGCTTTCTGAGAAGTTACTTTTTGATCTGTGAATTTGTCTCACAGAGTTACAGCTTAGTGCTCATGAAGCAGTTTGCTAACACTCTTTTCGTGGAATCTGCAAAATGATAATTGGGAGCTCATTGGGGCCCATTGTGAAAAAGGAAACATCCTCAGATAGTAACTAGAGAGAAGCTTTCTGAGAGAGTGCTTTCTGATGTGTGACATCATCACACAGAGTTCCACCCGTTCATTATTGGAACAGTTTGCTAACACTGTTGTCGTTGATTCTGGAAAGTGATATTTGAAAGCTCATTGTGGGCTATGGTGAAAAAGGAAATATCTTCAGATAAAAACTGGAAAGAAGCCTTCTGGGAAAATCCACTTCGATGTATGAATGCAACTCACAGAGTTCCACGTTTCTCTTCAGTGATCAGTTTGCTAAAACAGTTTTCTGGAAATCTGCAATGGGAGAGTTCTTAGCGGAATGCAGCTTACGGTGACAAAGGAAATATCCTCTGATGAA
This sequence comes from Trachypithecus francoisi, assembly GCF_009764315.1. Classification (NCBI taxonomy): domain Eukaryota; kingdom Metazoa; phylum Chordata; class Mammalia; order Primates; family Cercopithecidae; genus Trachypithecus; species Trachypithecus francoisi. The sequence continues at coordinate 675,266 of NW_022680515.1, forward strand.
CACTAAAAAGAAGCTTTTTTTAGAAACTTCTTGGTGATGTGTGAATTCATCTCACAGAGGTAGACTTATGTTTCCTGGAACAGTCCATTAACACGGTCCGTGAGGAACCTGAGAAGGGCTACTTTGGATGGCATTGAGGCCTACGCTGATAAAGGAAATATCATCACTTTAAAACGTGAAAGAAGCTTTCTGAGAAGTTTCTTTGTGATCTGTGAATTCATCTGACAGAGTTACAGCTTAGTCCTCATGAAACAGTTGGCTAACACTCTTTTCGTGGAATCTGCAAAGTGATATTTGGGAGCGCATTGGGGCCCATTGTGAAAAAGGAAACATCCTCAAGTATTAACTAGAGAGAAGGTTTCTGAGAGAGTGCTGTCTGATGTGTGACATCATCACACAGAGTTCCACCCTTTACTTCTTGGAACTGTTTGCTAACACTGTTTTCCTGGATTCTGGAAAATGATATTTGAAAGCTCATTGAGGGCTATGGTGAAAAAGGAAATATCTTCAGGGAAAAACTGGAAAGAAGCCTCTGGGAAAATGCACTTGGATGTATGAATGCAACTCACAGAGTTCCACGTTTCTCTTCAGTGATCAGTTTGCTAACACAGTTTTCTGGAAATCTGCAATGGGATACTTCTTAGCGCAAAGAAGCTTACGGTGACAAAGGAAATATCCTCCCCAAAAAAACTGGAAAGAAGCTTTCTTAGAAACTTCTTGGTGATGTGTGAATTCATCTCACAGAATTACACTTTTGTTTCCTGGAACAGTCCTTTAACACTCTCCTTGAGGAACTTGAGAAGGGCTACTATGGATGGCATTGAGGCCTGCACTGATAAAGGAAATATCATCAGTTTGAAACATGAAAGAAGCCTTCTGAGAAGTTTCTTTGTGATCTGTGAATTCATCTCACAGAGTTACAGCTTAGTCCTCATGAAGCAGTTTGCTAACACTCTGTTCGTCGAATTTGCAAAGTCATATTTGGGAGCTCATTGGGGGCCATTGTGAAAAAGGAAACATCCTCAGATAATAACTAGAGAGAAGCGTTCTGAGAGAGTGCTTTCTAATGTGTGACATTGTCACACAGAGTTCCACCCTTTCCTTCTTGGAAGAGTTTGCTAACACTGTTGTCGTGGATTCTGCAAAATGATATTTCAGAGCTCATGGAGGACTATGGTGAAATAGGAAATATCTTCAGATAAAAACTGGAAAGAAGCCTTCTGGGAAAATGCACTTCGATGTATGAATGCAACTCGCAGAGTTCCCCGTACCCTTCAGTGATCAGTTTGCGAACAGAGTTTTCTGGAAATCTGCAATGGGATACTTCTTAGCACAATGAAGCTTATGGTGACAAAGGAAATATCCTCAGATGAAAACTAGAAAGAAGCTTTCTTAGAAACTTCTTGGTGATGTGTGAATTCATCTCACGGAGTTACACTTATGTTTCCTGGAACAGTCCATTAACACTGTCCTTGAGGAATCTGAGAAGGGCTACTTTTCATGGTATTGAGGCCTACGCTGATAAAGGAAATATCATCAGTTTAAAACGTGAAAGGAGCTTTCTGAGAAGTTTCTTTGTGATCTGTGAATTTATCTCACAGAGTTACAGCTTAGTCCTCATGAAGCAGTTTGCTAACACTCTTTTCGTGGAATCTGCAAGTGATATTTGGAGCTCATTGGGGCCCATTGTGAAAAAGGAAACATCCTCAGATAATAACTAGAGAGAAGCTTTCTGAGAGAGTGCTTTCTGATGTGTGGATAGAAACTTCAGATAGAAACTGGAAAGAAGCCTTCTGGGAAAATGCACTTCGATGTATGAATGCAACTCACAGAGTTCCACTTTTCTCTTCAGTGATCAGATGGCTAACACAGTTTTCTGGAAATCTGCAATGGAATACCTCTTAGCGCAATGAAGCTTATGGTGACAAAGGAAATATCCTCAGAAGAAAACTAGAAAGAAGCTCTCTTAGAAACTTCTTGGTGATGTGTGAATTCATCTCACAGAGTTACACTTATGTTTCCTGGAACAGTCCATTAACACTGTGTTTGAGGAACCTGCGAAGGGCTACTTTGGATTGCATTGAGGCCTACACTGATAAAGGTAATATCATCAGTTCAAAACGTTAAAGAAGCTGTCTGAGAAATTTCTTTGTGATCTGTGAATTCACCTCACAGAGTTACAGCTTAGACCTCATGAAGCAGTTTGCTAACACTCTTTTCGTGGAATCTGCAAAGTGATATTTGGGAGCTCTTTCGGGCCCATCGTGAAAAAGGAACATCCTCAGATAATAACTAGAGAGAAGCTTTCTGAAAGATTGCTCTCTGATGTGTGACATCATCACATATTGTTCCACCCTTTCCTTCTTGCAACAGTTTGCTAACACTGTTGTCGTGGATTCTGGAAAGTGATATTTGAAAGCTCATTGAGGGTTATGGTGAAAAAGGAAATATCTTCAGATAAAAACTGGAAAGAAGCCTTCTGAGAAAATGCACTCGGATGTATGAATGCAACTCAGAGAGTTCCACGTTTCTCTTCAGTGATCAGTTTGTTAACACAGTTTTCTTGAAATCTGTAATGGAATACTTCTTAGTACAATGAAGCTTACGGTGACCAAGGAAATATCCTCAGATGAAAACTAGAAAGAAGCTTTCTTAGAAACTTCTTGGTGATGTGTGAATTCATCTCACAGAGGTAGACTTATGTTTCCTGGAACAGTCCATTAACACGGTCCTTGAGGAACCTGAGAAGGGCTACTTTGGATGGCATTGAGGCCTACGCTGATAAAGGAAATATCATCAGTTTAAAACGTGAAAGAAGCTTTCTGAGAAGTTTCTTTGTGATCTGTGAATTCATTTTACAGAGTTACAGCTTACTCCTCATGAAGCAGTTTGCTAACACTCTTTTCATGGAATCTGCAAAGTGATATTTGGGAGCTCATTGGGGCCCACTGTGAAAAAGAAAATATCCTCAGATAATAACTAGAGAGAAGCTTTCTGAGAGATTGCTCTCTGATGTGTGACATCATCACACAGAGTTTCACCCTTTCCTTCTTTGAACAGTTTCCTAACACTGTTGTCATGGATTCTGCAAAGTGATATTTGGGAGCTCTTTGAGGTCTATGGTGAAAAGGAAATATCTTCAGATAAAAACTGGAAAGAAGCCTTCTGGGAAAATGCACTTCGATGTATGAATGCAACTCACAGAGTTCCACGTTTCTCTTCAGTGATCAGTTTCCTAACACAGTTGTCTGGAAATCTGCAATTCGATACTCCTAAGCGCAATGAAGCTTATGGTGACAAAGGAAATATCCTCAGATGAAAACTAGAAAGAAGCTTTCTTAGAAACTTCTTGGTGATGTGTGAATGCATCTCACAGGGTTACATTTATGTTTCCTAGAACAGTCCATTAACACTGTCCTTGGAAGGGCTATTTTGGATCACATTGAGGCCTATGCTGATAAAGGAAATATCATCAGTTTAAAGCGTGAAAGAAGCTTTCAGTGAAGTTTCTTTGTCATTTGTGAATTCATCTAACAGAGTGACAGCTTAGTCCTCATGAAGCAGTTTGCTAACACTCTTTTCGTGCAATCTGCAAAGTGACATTTGGGAGCTCATTGGGGCCCATTGTGAAAAAGGAAACATCCTCAGATAATAACTAGACAGAAGCTTTCTGAGAGATGGCTTTCTGATGTGTGACAGCATCACACAGAGTTCCACCCCATCCTTCTTGGAACAGTTTGCTAACACTGTTGTCGTGGAATCTGGAAACTGATATTTGGGAGCTCATTGAGGCCTATGGTGAAATAGGAAATATCTTCAGATTAAAACTGGAAAGAAGCCTTCTGAGAAAATGCACTTGGATGTATGAATGCAACTCTCAGAGTTCCACGTTTCTCTTCAGTGATCAGTTTGCTAACACAGTTTTCTGGAAATCTGCAATGGGATAGTTCTTAGTGCAATGAAGCTTACGGTGACAAAGGAAATATCCTCAGATTAAAAGTAGAAAGAAGTTTTCTTACAAACTTCTTTGTGATGTGTGAATTCATCTCACAGAGTTACACTTATGTTTTCTGGAACAGTCCATTAACACTGTCCTTGAGGAACCTGAGAAGGGCTAGTTTTGATGGCATTGAGGCATATGCTGAGAAAGGAAATATCATCAGTTTAAAACGTGAAAGAATCTTTTTGAGAAGTTTCTTTGTGATCTGTGAATTTGTCTCACAGAGTTACAGCTTAATCCTCTTGAAGCAGTGTGCAAACACTCTTTTCGTGGAATCTGCAAAGTGAAATTTGGGAGCTCATTGGGACTCCTTGTGAAAAGGGAAACATCCTAGATAATAACGAGAGAGAAGCTTTCTGAGAGGGTGCTTTCTGATGTGTGACATCATCACACAGCGTTCCACCCTTTCCTTATTGGAACAGTTTGCTAACCCTGTTGTCGTGGATTCTGCAAAGTGATATTTGGGAGCTCATTGGGGCCCATTGTGAAAAAGGAAACATCCTCAGATAATAACGAGAGAGAAGCTTTCTGAGAGAGTGCTTTCTGATGTGTGACATCATCACACAGAGTTCCACCCTTTCCTTCTTGGAACAGTTTGCTAACACTGTTGTTGTGGATTCTGGAAAGTGATATTTGAGAGCTCATTGAGGCCTATGGTTAAAAAGGAAATATCTTCAGATAAAAACTGGAAAGAAGCCTTCTGAGAAAATCCACTTGGATGTATGAATGCAATTCACGGAGTTCCACGTTTCTCTGCAGTGATTAGTTTGCTAACACAGTTTTCTGGAAATCTGCAATGGGATAGTTCTTAGCGCAATGCAGCTTACGGTGACAAAGGAAATATCCTCAATGAAAACTAGAAAGAAGCTTTCTTAGAAATTTCTTGGTGATGTGTGAATTTATCTCACAGAGTTACACTTATGGTTCCTGAACAGTCCATTAACACTGTCCTTGAGGAAATTGAATAGGACTATTTTGGATGGCATTGAGGCCTACGCTGAGAAAGGAAATATCATCAGTTTGAAAGGTGAAAGAAGCTTTCTGAGAAGTTCCTTTTTGATCTGTGAATTTGTCTCACAGAGTTACAGCTAAGTCCTCATGAAGCAGTTTGCTAACACTCTTTTCGTGGAATCTTCAAAGTGATATTTGGGAGCTCATTGGGGCCCATTGTGAAAAAGGAAACATCCTCAGATAGTAACTAGAGGGAAGCTTTCTGAGAGAGTGCTTTCTGATGTGTGACATCATCCCACACAGTTCCACCCTTTCCTTCTTGGAACAGTTTGCTAACACTGTTGTCGTTGATTCTGGAAAGTGATATTTGGGAGCTCATTGAGGGCTATGGTGAAAAAGGAAATATCTTCAGAAAAAACTGGAAAGAAGCCTTCTGGGAAAATCCACTTCGATGTATGAATGCAACTCACAGATTTCCACTTTTCTCTTCAGTGATCAGATGGCTAACACAGTTTTCTGGAAATCTGCAATGGGATAGTTCTTAGCGCAATGCAGCTTACGGTGACAGAGGAAATATCCTCAGATGAAAACTAGAAAGAAGCTTTCTTAGAAACTTCTTGGTAATGTGTGAATTCATCTCACAGAGTTACACTTTTTTTTCCTGGAACAGTCTATTAACAGTGTCCTTGAGGAAGCTGAGAAGGGCTAATTTGGATGGCATTGAGACCTATGCTGAGAAAGGAAAGCTCATCAGTTTAAAACGTGAAAGAAGTTTTCCGACAAATTTCTATGGGATCTGTGAATTCACCTCACAGAGTTACAGCTTAGTCCGCATGAAGCAGTTTGCTAACACTCTTTTCGTGGAATCTGCAAAGTGATATTTGGGAGCTTTTTGGGGCCCATCGTGAAAAAGGAAACATCCTCACATAATAACTAGAGAGAAGCTTTCTCAGAGATTGCTCTCTGATGTATGACATCATCACACAGAGTTCCACCCTTTCCTTCTTGGAACTGTTTGCTAACACTGTTGTCGATGATTCTGCAAAGTGATATTTCGGATCTGATTGAGGCCTATGGTGAAAAAGGGAATATGTTCAGATAAAAACTGGAAAGAAGCCTTCAGGGAAAATGCACTTCGATGTATCACTGCAACTCACAGAGTTCCACGTTTCTCTTCAGTGATCAGTTTGCTAACACAGTTTTCTGGAAATCTGCAATGGGATACTTCTTAGCGCAATGAAGCTTACGGTGATAAAGGAAATATCCTCAGATGAAAACTAGAAAGAAGCTTTTTTACAAACTTCTTGGTGATGTGTGAATTCATCTCACAGAGTTACACTTATGTTTCCTTCAACAGTCCGTTATCACTGTCCTTGAGGAAACTGAAAAGGGCTATTTTGGATGGCATTGAGGCCTATGCTGATAAAGGAAATATCAACAATTTAAAACGTGAAAGAAGCTTTCAGAGAAGTTTCTTTGTGATCTGTGAATTCATCTCACAGAATAACAGCTTAGTCCTCATGAAGCAGTTTGCTAACTCTCTTTTCGTGGAATCTGCAAAGTGATATTTGGGAGCTTATTGGGGCTCATTGTTCAAAAGGAAACATCCTCAGATAATAACTAGAGAGAAGCTATCTGAGAGAGTGCTTTCTGATGTGTGACATCATCACACAGAGTTCCACCCTATCGTTCTTGGAAGAGTTTGCTAACACTGTTGTCGTGGATTCTGCAAAGTGATATTTGGGAGCTTATTGCGGCCCATGGGGAAAAAGGAAATATCTTCAGAAAAAACTGGAAAGAAGCCTTCTGGGAAAATCCACTTCGATGTATGAATGCAACTCACAGATTTCCACTTTTCTCTTCAGTGATCAGATGGCTAACACAGTTTTCTGGAAATCTGCAATGGGATAGTTCTTAGCGCAATGCAGCTTACGGTGACAGAGGAAATATCCTCAGATGAAAACTAGAAAGAAGCTTTCTTAGAAATTCTTGGTGATGTGTGAATTCATCTCACAGAGTTACACTTTTTTTTCCTGGAACAGTCTATTAACAGTGTCCTTGAGGAAGCTGAGAAGGGCTAATTTGGATGGCATTGAGACCTATGCTGAGAAAGGAAAGCTCATCAGTTTAAAACGTGAAAGAAGTTTTCCGACAAATTTCTATGGGATCTGTGAATTCACCTCACAGAGTTACAGCTTAGTCCGCATGAAGCAGTTTGCTAACACTCTTTTCGTGGAATCTGCAAAGTGATATTTGGGAGCTTTTTGGGGCCCATCGTGAAAAAGGAAACATCCTCACATAATAACTAGAGAGAAGCTTTCTCAGAGATTGCTCTCTGATGTATGACATCATCACACAGAGTTCCACCCTTTCCTTCTTGGAACTGTTTGCTAACACTGTTGTCGATGATTCTGCAAAGTGATATTTCGGATCTGATTGGGGCCTATGGTGAAAAAGGGAATATGTTCAGATAAAAACTGGAAAGAAGCCTTCAGGGAAAATGCACTTCGATGTATCACTGCAACTCACAGAGTTCCACGTTTCTCTTCAGTGATCAGTTTGCTAACACAGTTTTCTGGAAATCTGCAATGGGATACTTCTTAGCGCAATGAAGCTTACGGTGATAAAGGAAATATCCTCAGATGAAAACTAGAAAGAAGCTTTTTTACAAACTTCTTGGTGATGTGTGAATTCATCTCACAGAGTTACACTTATGTTTCCTTCAACAGTCCGTTATCACTGTCCTTGAGGAAACTGAAAAGGGCTATTTTGGATGGCATTGAGGCCTATGCTGATAAAGGAAATATCAACAATTTAAAACGTGAAAGAAGCTTTCAGAGAAGTTTCTTTGTGATCTGTGAATTCATCTCACAGAATAACAGCTTAGTCCTCATGAAGCAGTTTGCTAACACTCTTTTCGTGGAATCTGCAAAGTGATATTTGGGAGCTTATTGGGGCTCATTGTTCAAAAGGAAACATCCTCAGATAATAACTAGAGAGAAGCTATCTGAGAGAGTGCTTTCTGATGTGTGACATCATCACACAGAGTTCCACCCTATCGTTCTTGGAAGAGTTTGCTAACACTGTTGTCGTGGATTCTGCAAAGTGATATTTGGGAGCTTATTGCGGCCCATGGGGAAAAAGGAAATATCTTCAGATTGAAACTGGAAAGAAGCCTTCTGAGAAAATGGACTTCGATGTATGAATGCAACTCAGAGAGTTCCACGTTTCTCTTCAGTGATCAGTTTGCTAACACAGTTTTCTGGAAATCTGCAGTGGGATACTCCTTAGCGCAATGAAGCTTACGGTGACAAACGAAATATCCTCAGATGAAAACTAGAAAGAAGCTTTCTTAGAAACTTCTTGGTGATGTGTGAATTCATCTCAGAGGGTTACACTTATGTTTCATTGAACAGTCCATTAACACTGTCCTTATGGAAACTGAAAAGGGCTATTTTGGATCGCATTGAGGCCTACGCTGAGAAAGGAAATATCATCAGTTTGAAACATGAAAGAAGCTTTCTGAGAAGTTTCTTTGTGATCTGTGAATTCATCTCACCGAATTACAGCTTAGTCCTCACGAAGCAGTTTGCTAACACTCTTTTCATGGAAGCTGCAAAGTGATATTTCGGAGCTCATTGGGGCCCATTGTGAAAAAGGAAACATCCTCAGATAATAAGTAGTGAGAAGCTTTCAGAGAGTGCTTTCTGATGTGTGACATCATCACACAGAGTTCCACCTTTCCTTCTTGGAACAGTTTGCTAACACTGTTGTTATGGATTCTGCAGAGTGATATTTTGGAGCTCATTGAGGCCCATGATGAAAAAGGAAATATCTTCAGATAAAAACTGGAAAGAAGCCTTCTGGGAAAATGCACTAAGATGTATGAATTCAACTCAGAGTCTTCCACGTTTCTCTTCAGGGATCAGTTTGCTAACACAGTTTTCTGGAAATCTGCAAGGGGATATTTCTGAAAGCAATGAAGCTTACGGTGACAAAGGAAATATCCTCCAATGAAAATTAGAAAGAATCTTTCGTAGAAATTTCTTGGGGATGTGTGAATTCATCTCACAGTGTTACACTTATGTTTCATACAGCAGTCCATTATCACTGTTTTTGAGGAACCTGAGAAGGACTTCTTTGGATCGCTTGAGGCCTATGCTGATAAAGGAAATATCATCAGTTCAAAACGTGAAAGAAGCTTTCTGTGAAATTTCTTTGTGATCTGTGAATTCCTCTCACAGAGTTACAGGTTTGTTCTCAGGAAGCTGTTTGCTAACACTCTTTTCATGGAATCTGCAAACTGAGATCTGGGAGTCCATAGGGGCCCATGGTGAAAAAGGAAATATCCTCAGATAATAACTAGAGAGAAGCTTTCTGAGAGATTGCTTTCTGATGTGTGTCTTCATCACACAGAATTCCACTCTTCCCTTCTTGGGACAGCTTGCTAACTCTGTTATCTATGTTCTGCAAAGTGATATTTGGGAGCTCATTGAGGACTATGGTGAAAAAGGAAATAACCTGAGATCAAAACTGGAAAGAAGCCTTCTGAGAAACTGCATTTTGATGTGTGAATGCAACTCACAGACTTACACGTTTCTCTTCAGTGTTCAGTTTGCTAACACAATTTTCTGGAAATCTGCAATGGGATACTTCTGAACGCAATGAAGCTTACGGTGACAAAGGAAATATCCTCAAATGAAAACTAAAAAGAAGCATTCTTAGAAATATCTTGGTGATGTGTGAATTCATCTCATAGAGTTACACTTTTGTTTTATGCATCAGTCCATTATCACTGTTTTTGAGGAACCTGAGAAGGACTTCTTTGGATCTCATTGAGGCCTACGCTGATAAAGGAAATGTCATCAGTTCCAAACGTGAAAGAAGCTTTCTGAGAAACTTGTTTGTGATCTGTGAATTCCTCTCACAGAGTTACATCTTAGTTCTCAGGAGGCAGTTTGCTAACACTCTTTTCGTGGAATCTGCAAAGTGAGATTTGGGAGCCCATAAAGGCCAATGGTGAAAAAGAAAATGTCCTCAGATAACAACTAGAGAGAAGCTTTCTGAGAGATTGCTTTCTGATGTGTGTCTTCGTCACACAGAGTTCCACCCTTCCCTTCTTGGAACAATTTGCTAAGTCTGTTATCTTGTGTTCTGCAAAGTGATATTTGGGAGCTCATTGAAGGCTATTGTAAAAAAGGAAATGTCCTCAGATCACTACTGGAAAGAAGCCCTCTGAGAAACTGCATTTCGATGTGTGAATCCAACACACAGAGATACACGTTTCTCTTCAGTGTTCAGTTTGCTAACACAGTTTTCTGGAAATCTGCAATGGGATACTTCTTAATGCAAGGAAGCTTATGGTGACCAAGGCAATATCCTCTGATGAAAACTAGAAAGAAGCTTTCTTAGAAACTTCTTGGTGATGTGTGAATTCTTCTCACAGAGGTACCCTTATGTTTCATGAAGCAGTCCATTATCACTGTTTTTGAGGAACCTGAGATGGACTTCTTTCGATCGCATTGAGGCCTACTCCGATAAAGGAAATATCACCAGTTGAACACGTGAAAGAAGCTTTTTGAGAAACTTTTTGTGATCTGTGCATTCCCCTGACAAAGTTACAGCTTAGTTCTCAGGAAGCAGGTTGCTAACACTGTTTTTGTGGAATCTGCAAAGTGAGATTTGGGAGCCCATAGGGGCCATGTTGATAAAGGAAATATTCTCAAGTAATAACTAGTGAGAAGCTTTCTCAGAGATTGCTTTCTGATGTGTGTCTTCATCACACAGAGGTCCACCCTTCCCTTCTTGTAACAGATTCCAACTCTGTTACCTTTTGTTCTGCAAAGGGATATTTGGGAGCTCATTGAGGGCTATGGTGAAAAAGGAAATATCCTGAGATCAAAACTGGAAAGAAGCCTTCTGAGAGACTGCATTTCGACGTGTGAATGCAACTCACAGAGTTAGACGTTTTTCTTCAGTGTTCAGTTTCCTAACACAGTTTTCTGGAAATCTGCAATGTGATATTTCTGAACTCAATGAGGCTCATGATGACAAAGGAAATATCCTCAGATGAAAACTAGAAAGAAGCTTTCTTAGAAAATTCTTGGTGATGTGTAAATTCATCTCACAGAGTTACACTTATTTCATTCATCAGTCCATTATCACAGTTTTTGAGGAACCTGAGAAGGACTTCTTTGGATTGCATTGAGGCCTACACTGATAAAGGAAATATCATCAGTTCCATACGTGAAAGAAGCTTTCTGAGAAATTTCTTTTTGATCTGTGAATTCCTCTCATAGAGTTACAACTTAGTTCTCAGGAGGCAGTTTGCTAACACCCTTTTCGAGGAATCTGCAAAGTGAGATTTGGGAGCCCATAAAGGCCCATGGTGAAAAAGGAAATATCCTCAGATAATAACTAGAGAGAAGCTTTCTGAGAGATTGCTTTCTGATGTGTGTCTTCATCACACAGAGTTCCACCCTTTCCTTCTTGGAAAAGTTTGCTAACTCTGTTATCTTGCGTTCTGCAAAGTGATATTTGGGAGCTCATTGAAGGCTATGGTAAAAAAGGAAATATCCTCAGATCAAAACTGGAAAGAAGCCTTCTGAGAAACTGCATTTCGATGTGTGAATGCAACTCACAAAGATACACGTTTCTCTTCCGTCTTCAGTTTGCTAACACAGTTTTCTGGAAATCTGTAATGGGATACTTCTTAACGCAAGGAAGCTTATGGTGACAAAGGAAATACCCTCAGATGAAAAGTAAAAAGAAGCTTTCTTAGAAAATTCTTGGTGATGTGTGAATTCATCTTCCAGAGTTACACTGATGTTTCATGCAGCAGTCCATTATCACTGTTTTTGAGGAACCTGAGAAGGACTTCTTTGGATCGCATTGAGGCCTACGCTGATAAAGGAAATATCATCAGTTCAAAACGTGAAAGAAGCTTTCTGAGAAACTTATTTGTGATATGTGAATTCCTCTCACTGAGTTACAGCTTACTTCTCAGGAAGCAGTTTGCTAACACTCTTTTCGTGGAATCTGCAAGATGAGATTTGGGAGTCCATAGGGGCACATGCTGAAAAAGGAAATACACTCAGATAATAACTAGAGAGAAGCTTTCTCGGAGATTGCTTTCTGATGTGTATCTTCATCACACAGAGGTCCTCCCTACCCTTCTTGGAACAGTTTTCTAACTCTGTTATCTTGTGTTCTGCAAAGTGATATTTGGGAGCTCATTGAGGGCTATGGTGGAAAAGGAAATATCCTGAGATCAAAACTGGAAAGAATCCCTCTGAGAAACTGCATTTTGATGTGTGAATGCAACTCACAGAGTTACACGTTTCTCTTCAGTGTTCAGTTTGCTAACACAGTTTTCTGGAAATCTGCAATGGGATACTTCTGAACGCAATGAGGCTTAGGTGAGAAAGGAAATATACTCAGATGAAAACTAGAAAGAAGCGTACTTAGAAACTTCTTGGTGATGTGTGAATTCATTTCAGAGAGTTACACTTATGTTTCATGCAGCAGTCCATTATCACTGTTTTTGAGGAACCTGAGAAGGACTTCTTTGAATCGCATTGAGGCCTACGCTGATAAAGTAAATCTCATTAGTTCAAAACGTGGAAGAATCTTTCTGAGAAACTTCTTTGTGATCTGTGAATTCCTCTCACAGAGTTACAGCTTAATTCTCAGGAAGCAGTTGCTAACACTCTTTTCGTGGAATCTGCAAATGAGATTTGGAATCCCATAGGGGCCCATGGTGAAAAAGGAAATACACTCAGATAATAACTAGAGAGAAGCTTTCTCGGAGATTGCTTTCTGATGTGTATCTTCATCACACAGAGGTCCTCCCTACCCTTCTTGGAACAGTTTTCTAACTCTGTTATCTTGTGTTCTGCAAAGTGATATTTGGGAGCTCATTGAGGGCTATGGTGGAAAAGGAAATATCCTGAGATCAAAACTGGAAAGAATCCCTCTGAGAAACTGCATTTTGATGTGTGAATGCAACTCACAGAGTTACACGTTCTCTTCAGTGTTCAGTTGCTAACACAGTTTTCTGGAAATCTGCAATGGGATACTTCTGAACGCAATGAGGCTTAGGTGAGAAAGGAAATATACTCAGATGAAAACTAGAAAGAAGCGTACTTAGAAACTTCTTGGTGATGTGTGAATTCATTTCAGAGAGTTACACTTATGTTTCATGCAGCAGTCCATTATCACTGTTTTTGAGGAACCTGAGAAGGACTTCTTTGAATCGCATTGAGGCCTACGCTGATAAAGTAAATCTCATTAGTTCAAAACGTGGAAGAATCTTTCTGAGAAACTTCTTTGTGATCTGTGAATTCCTCTCACAGAGTTACAGCTTAATTCTCAGGAAGCAGTTTGCTAACACTCTTTTCGTGGAATCTGCAAAATGAGATTTGGAATCCCATAGGGGCCCATGGTGAAAAAGGAAATATCCTCAGATAATAACTAGATAGAAGCTTTCTGAGAGATTGCTTTCTAGTGTGTGTCTTCATCACACAGAGATCCACACTTCCCTTCTTGCAACAGCTTGCTAACTCTGTTATCTTGGGTTCTGCAAAGTGGTATTTCGGATCTCATTGAGGGCTATGGTGAAAAAGGAAATATCCTGAGATCAAAACTGGAAAGAAGCCTTCTGAGAAACTGCATTTCGATGTGTGAATGCAACTCACAGAGTTACACGTTTCTCTTCAGTGTTCAGTTTGCTAACACAGTTTTCTGGAAATCTGCAGTGGGATACATCAGAACGCAATGATTCTTACGGTGACAAAGGAAATATCCTCAGATGAAAACTAGAAAGAAGCTTTCTTAGAACTTTCTTGGTGATGTGTGAATTCATCACTCAGAGTTACACTTATGTTTCATGCAGCAGTCCATTATCACTGTTCTTGAGGAACCTGAGAAGGACTCCTTTGGATCGCTTTGAGGCCTACGCTGATAAAGGAAATATCATCAGTTCCAAATATGAAAGAAGCTTTCTGAGAAACTTCTTTGTGATCTGTGAATTCCTCTCATAGAGTTACAGCATAGTTCTCACAAGGCAGTTTGCTGACACTCTTTTCGTGAAATGTGCAAAGTGAGATTTGGGAGTCCACAGGGGCCCATGGTGAAAAAGGAAATATCCTCAGATAATAACTATTGAGAAGCTTTCTCAGAGATTGCTTTCTGATGTGTGTCTTCATCACAAAGAGTTCCACCCTTCCCTTCTTGGAACAGTTTGTTAACTCTGTTGTCTTGTCTTCTGCAAAGTGATATTTGGGAGCTCATTGAGGGCTATGGTGAAAAAGGAAATATCCTGAGATCAAAACTAGAAAGAAGCCTTTTCAGAAACTGCATTTCGATGTGTGAATGCAACTCACAGAGTTACACGTTTCTCTTCAGTGTTCAGTTTGCCAACACAGTTTTCTGGAAATCTGCAATGGGATACATCAGAACGCAATGAGTCTTACGGTGAGAAAGCAAATATCTTCAGATGAAAACTAGAAGGAAGCTTTCTTAGAACCTTCTTGGTGATGTGTGAATTCATCTCACAGATTTACACTTATATTTCATGCAGCAGTCCATTATCACTGCTTTTCAGGGACCTGAGAAGGACTCATTTGGATTGCATTGAGGCTTTCTCTGCTAAAGGAAATCTCATCAGTTCCAAACGTGAAAAAAGCTTTCTGAGAAACTTCTTTGTGATCTGTGAGTCCCCTGACAGTGTTACAGCTTAGTTCTAGTGAAACAGTTTGCTAACACTCTTTTCGTGGAATCTGCAAAGTGAGATTTGGGAGAGCAGAGGGGCCCATGGTGAAAAAGGAATATCCTCAGATAATAACTAGAGAGAAGCTTTCTGAGAGATTGCTTTCTGATGTGTGTCTTCATCGCACAGAGTTCCCCACGTCCCTTTTTGGAACAGTTTGCTAACTCTGTTATCTTGTGTTCTGCAAAGTGATATTTGGGAGCTCATTCAGAGCACTGGTGAAAAAGGTAATATCCTCAGATCAAAACTGGAAAGAAGCCTTCTGAGAAACTGCATTTCGATGTGTGAGTGCAACCCACAGAGCTACACGTTTCTCTTCAGTGTTCAGTTTGCTAACACAGTTTTCTGGAAATCTGCAATGGGATACATCAGAACGCAATGAGTCTTACGGTGAGAAAGCAAATATCTTCAGATGAAAACTAGAAGGAAGCTTTCTTAGAACCTTCTTGGTGATGTGTGAATTCATCTCACAGATTTACACTTATATTTCATGCAGCAGTCCATTATCACTGCTTTTCAGGGACCTGAGAAGGACTCATTTGGATTGCATTGAGGCTTTCTCTGCTAAAGGAAATCTCATCAGTTCCAAACGTGAAAAAAGCTTTCTGAGAAACTTCTTTGTGATCTGTGAGTCCCCTGACAGTGTTACAGCTTAGTTCTAGTGAAACAGTTTGCTAACACTCTTTTCGTGGAATCTGCAAAGTGAGATTTGGGAGAGCAGAGGGGCCCATGGTGAAAAAGGAAATATCCTCAGATAATAACTAGAGAGAAGCTTTCTGAGAGATTGCTTTGTGATGTGTGTCTTCATCGCACAGAGTTCCCCACGTCCCTTTTTGGAACAGTTTGCTAACTCTGTTATCTTGTGTTCTGCAAAGTGATATTTGGGAGCTCATTCAGAGCACTGGTGAAAAAGGTAATATCCTCAGATCAAAACTGGAAAGAAGCCTTCTGAGAAACTGCATTTCGATGTGTGAGTGCAACCCACAGAGCTACACGTTTCTCTTCAGTGTTCAGTTTGCTAACACAGTTTTCTGGAAATCTGCAATGGGATACTTGTTAACGCAAGGAAGCTTATGGTGATAAAGGAAATATCCTCAGATGAAAACTAGAAAGAAGCTTTCTTAGAAACTTCTTGGTGATGTGTGAATTCATCTCACACAGTTACACTTATGTTTCATGCAGCAGTCCATTATCACTGTTTTTGAGGACCCTGAGAAGGACTTCTTTGGATCGCATTGAGGCCTACTCCGATAAAGGAAATATCATCAGTTCAAAACGTGAAAGAAGGTTTCTGAGAAACATCTTTGTGATCTTTGTATTCCCCTGACAATGTTACAGCTTAGTTCTCAGGAAACAGTTTGCTAACACTCTTTTCGTGGAATCTGCAAAGTGAGATTTGGGAGCCCTTAGGGGCCCATGGTGAAAAAGGAAATATCCTCAGATAATAACTAGAGAGAAGCTTTCTGAGAGATTGCTTTGTGATGTGTGTCTTCATCACACAGAGTTCCACACTTCCCTTCTTGGAACAGTTTGCTAACTCTTTTATCTTGTGTTCTGCAAAGTGATATTTGGGAGCTCATTGAGGGCTACAGTTAAAAAGGAAATATCCTGAGATCAAAACTGGAAAGAAGTCTTCTGAGAAACAGCATTTCGATGTGTGAATGCAACTCACAGAGTTACAGGTTTCTTTTCAGTGTTCAGTTTGCTAACACAGTTTTCTGGAAACCTGCAATGAGATACTTCTGAACACAATGAAGCTTATCGTGACAAAGGAAATATCCTCAGATGAAAACTAGAAAGAAGCTTTCTTAGAAACTTTTTGGTGATGTGTGAATTTATCTCACAGAGTTACACTTATGTTTCATGCAGCAGTCCATTATCACTGTTTTTGAGAAACCTGAGAAGGACTTCTCTGGATCGCATTGAGGAATATGCTGATAAAGGAAATATCATCAGTTCAAAACGTGAAAGAAGCTTTCTGAGAAACTTCTTTGTGATCTGTGAATTCCTCTGACAGAGTTACAGCTTAGATCTCAGGAAGCAGTTTGCTAACACTCTTTTCGTGGAATCTGCAAAGTGAGATTTGGGAGTCCATAGGGGCCCATGGGGAAAAGGAAATATCCTCAGATAATAACTAGAGAGACGCTTTCTGAGAGATTGCTTTCTCATGTGTGTATTCAACACACAGATTTCCACCCTTCTCTTCTTGGAACAGTTTGCTAACTCTGTTATCTTGTGTTCTGAAAAGTGATATTTGGGAGCTCATTGATGGCTATGGTGAAAAAGGAAGTATCCTCAGATGAAAACTGCAAAGAAGCCTTCTGAGAAACTGCATTTCAATGTATGAATGCAACTCACAGATTTACCCTTTCCCTTCAGTGTTCAGTTTGCTAACACAGTTTTCTGGAAATCTGCAATGGGATACTTCTGAATGCAATGAAGCTTACGGTGACAAAGGAAATATCCTCAGATGAAAACTAGAAAGAAGCTTTCTTAGAAACTTCTTGGTGATGTGTGAATTCATCTCAGAGAGTTACACTTAGGTTTCATACAGCAGTCCATTATCACTGTTTTTGAGGAACCTGCGAAGGACTTCTTTGGATCGCATTGAGGCCTACGTTGATAAAGGAAATTTCCTCAGGTCCAAACGTGAAAGAAGCTTTCTGAGAAACTTCTTTGTCATCTGTGAATTCCTCTCACAGAGTTACAGCTGAGTTCTCAGGAAGCAGTTTGCTAACTCTCTTTTCGTGGAATATGCAAAGTGAAATTTGGGAGTCCATAGGGGCCCATTGTGAAAAAGGAAATATCCTCAGATAATAACTAGAGAGAAGCTTTCTGAGAGATTGCTTTCTGATGTGTGTCTTCATCACACAGAGTTCCACCCTTCACTTCTTGGAACAGCTTGCTAACTCTGGTATCTTGTGTTCTGCAAAGTGATATTTGGGAGCTCATTGAGGGCTATGGTGAAAAAGGAAATATCCTGAGATCAAAACTGGAAAGAAGCCTTCTGAGAAACTGCATTTCGATGTGTGAATGCAACTCACAGTGTTACACGTTTCTCTTCAGTGTTCAGTTTGCTAACACAGTTTTCTGGAAATCTGCAATGGGATAATTCTGAACGCAATGAGGATTACGGTGACAAAGGATATATTCTCAGATGAAAACTAGAAAGAAGCATACTTAGAAACTTGTTGGTGATGTGTGAATTCATCTCACAGAGTTACACTAATGTTTCATGCAGCAGTCCATTATCAGTGTTTTTTAGGAACCTGAGAAGGACTTCTTTGAATCGAATTGATGCCTGCTCCGATAAAGGATATATCATCAGTTCAAAACTGATGGTAGCTTTTTGAGAAACATCTTTGTGATCTGTGAATTCCCCTGACAAAGTTACAGCTTAGTTCTCAGGAAGCAGTTTGCTAACACTCTTTTCGTGGAATCTGCAAAGTGAGATTTGGGAGTCAATAGGGGACCATGGTGAAAAAGGAAATATCCTCAGATAATAGCTAGAGAGAAACTTTCTCAGAGATTGCTTCCTGATGTGTGTCTTCATCACACAGAGTTCCACCCTTCCTTTCTTGGAACAGTTTGCTAACTCTGTTATCTTGTATACTGCAAAGTGATATTTGGGAGCTCATTGAATGCTATGGTGAAAAAGGAAATATCCTGAGATCAAAATTAGAAAGAAGCCTTCTGAGAAACTGCATTTTGATGTGTGAATGCAACTCACAGAGTTACACGTTTCTCTTCAGTGTTCAGTTTGCTAACACAGTTTTCTGGAAATCTGCAATGGGATATTTCTGAACGCAATGAAGCTTACGGTGACAAAGGATATATTCTCAGATGAAAACTAGAAAGAAGCGTACTTAGAAACTTCTTGGTGATGTGTGAATTCATCTCACAGAGTTACACTTATGTTTCATGCAGCAGTCCATTACCACTGTTTTTGAGGAACCTGAGAAGGACTTCTTTGGATCGCATTCAGGCCTACGCTGATGAAATCTCATCAGTTCAAATAGTGAAAGAAGCTTTCTGAGAAACTTCTTTTTGACCTGTGAATTCCTCTCACAGAGTTACATCTTAATTGTCAGGAAGCAGTTTGCTAACACTCTTTTCGTGGAATCTGCAAAGTGAGATTTGGGAGCCCTTAGGGGCCCATGGTGAAAAAGGAAATATCCTCAGATAATAACTAGAGAGAAGCTTTCTGAGAGATTGCTTTCTGATGTGTGTCTTCATCACACAGAGTTCCACCCTTCCCTTTTGAAACAGCTTGCTAACTCTGTTATCTTGTGTTCTGCAAAGTGATATTTGGGAGCTCATTGAGGGCTATGGTGAAAAAGGAAATATCCTGAGATCAAAACTGGAAAGAAGCCTTCTGAGAAACTGCATTTCGATGTGTGAATGCAACTCACAGAGTTACACGTTTCCCTTCAGTGCTCAGTTTGCTAACACAGTTTTCTGGAAATCTGCAATGGGATTCTTATGAACGCAATGAGTCTTACGGTTACAAAGGAAATATGCTCAGATGAAAACTTGAAAGAAGCTTTCTTAGAAACTTCTTGGTGATGTGTGAATTCATCTCACAGAGTTATACTTATGTTTCATGCAGCAGTCCATTATCACTGTTTTTGAGGAACCTGGGAAGGACTTCTTTGGATCGCATTGAGGCCTTCGCTGATAAAGGAAATCTGATCAGTTCCAAACGTGAAAGAAGCTTTCTGAGAAACTTCATTGCGATCTGTGAATTCCTCTCACAGTGTTACAGCTTAATTCTCAGGAAGCAGTTTGCTAACACTCTTTTCGTTGAATCTGAAAAGTGGGATTTGGGAGACCTTAGGGGCCCATGGTGAAAAAGGAAATATCCTCAGATAATAACTAGAAAGAAGCTTTCTTAGAGATTGCTTTCTCATTGGTGTCTTCATCACATGAAGTTACACCCTTCCCTTCTTGGAACAGTTTGCTAATTCTGTTATCTTCTGTTCTGCAAAGTGATATTTGGTAGCTCATTGAGGGCTATGGTGAAAAAGGAAATATCCTGAGATCAAAACTGGAATGAAGCCTTCTGAGGAACTGCATTTCAATGTGTGAATGCAACTCACAGAGTTACACGTTTCTCTTCAGTATTCAGTTTGCTAACTCAGTTTTCTGGAAATCTGCAATGGGATACTTATGAACGCAATGAAGCTTACGGTGATAAAGGAAATATCCTCAGATGCAAACTAGATAGAAGCTTTCTTAGAAACTTCTTGGTGAAGTATGAATTCATCTCACAAAGTTACACTTATGTTTCATGCAGCAGTCCATTGTCACTCTTTTTGAGGAACCTGAGTTGGACTTCTTTGGATCGCATTGAGGCCTACTCCGATAAAGGAAATATCATCAGCTCAAAACATGAAAGAAGCTTTTTGAGAAACTTCTTTGTGATCTGTGCATTCCCCTCACAAAGTTACAGCTTAGTTCTCAGGAAACAGTTTGCTAACACTCTTTTCGTGGAATCTGCAAAGTGAGATTTTGGAGCCCATAGGGGACCATGGTGAAAAAGGAAATATCCTCAGATAATAACTAGAGAGAAGCTTTCTCAGAGATTGCTTTCTGATGGGTGTCTTCATCACACAGACTTCCACCCTTCCCTTCTTGGAACAGTTTGCTAACTCTGTTATCTTGTGTTCTGTAAAATGACATTTGGTAGCTCATTGAGGGCTATGGTGAAAAAGGAAATATCCTGAGATCAAGACTGGAAAGAAGCCTTCTGAGAAACTGCATTTCGATGTGTGAATGCAACTCACAGAGTTACATGGTTCTCTTCAGTGTTCAGTTTGCTAACACAGTTTTCTGGAAATCTACAATGGGATACTTCTGAGCACAATGAGGCTTACGGTGACAAAGGAAATACCCTCAGAAGAAAACTAGAAAGAGGCTTTCTTAGAAACTTCTTGGTGATGTGTGAATTCATCTCACAGTGTTACACTTATGTTTCATGCAGCAGTCCATTATCACTGTATTTGAGGAACCTGAGAAGGACTTCTTTGGATCGCACTGAGGCCTACTTCAATAAAGGAAATCTCATCAGTTCCAAACGTGAAAGAAACTTTCTGAGAAACTTCTTTGTGATCTGTGAATTCCTCTCACAGCATTACAGCTGAGTTCTCAGGAAGCAGTTTCCTAACACTCTTTCCGTGGAATCTGCAAAGTGAGATTTGGGAGTCCATAGGGGCCCATGGTGAAAAAGGAAATATCCTCTGATAATAACTAGAGAGAAGCTTTCTGAGAGATTGCTTTCTGATGTGTGTCTTCATCACACAGAGTTCGACATTCCCTTCTTGGAACAGTTTGCTAACTCTGTTATCTTGTGTTCTGCAAAGTGATATTTTGGAGCTTATTGAGGGCTACGGTAAAAAAGGAAATATCCTGAGATCAAAACTGCAAAGAAGCCTTTTGAGGAACTGCATTTCTATGTGTGAATGCAACTCACAGAGTTACACGTTTCTCTTCAGTGTTCAGTTTGCTAACACAGTTTTCTGGAAATCTGCAATGAGATACTTCTGAACGCAATGAAGCTTATGGTGACAAAGGAAATATAATCAGATGAAAACTAGAAAGAAGTGTTCTTAGAAACTTCTTGGTGATGTGTGAATTCATCTCACAGAGTTACACTTATGTTTCCTGGAACAGTCCATTAACACTGTTTCTGAGGAAACTGAGAAGTATTTCTTTGGATCGCATTGAGGCCTACGCTGATAAAGGAAGTACCATCAGTTCAAAACGTGAGAGAAGCTTTCTGAGAAACTTCTTTGTGATCTGTGAATTCCTCTTCCAGTGTTACAGTTTAGTTCTGAGGAAGTAGTTTGCTCACACTCTTTTCGTGGAATCTGCAAAGTGAGAATTGGGAGCCCATAGGGGCCCATGATGAAAAAGGAAATATCCTCAGATAATAACTAGAGAGAAGCTTTCTCTGAGATTGCTTTCTGATGTTTGTCTTCCTCAGACAGAGTTCCACCCCTCCCTTCTTGGAACAGTTTGCTAACTCTGTTATATTGTGTTCTGCAAAGTGATATTTTGGAGCGCATTGAGCGCTATGGTGAAAAGGGAAATATCCTGAGATCAAAACTGGAGAGAAGCCTTCTTAGAAACTGCATTACGATGTGTGAATGGAACTCACAGAGTTACTCATTTCTTATCAGTGTTCAGTTTGCTAAAACAGTCTTCTGGAAATCTGCAATGGGATACTTCTTTACGCAGTGAAGCTTATGGTGACAAGGGAAATATACTCGGATGAAAACTAGAAAGAAGCTTTCTTAGAAACTTCTTGGTGATATGTGAATTCATCACACAGAGTTACACTTATATTTCCTGGAACAGTCCATTAACAATGTGTTTGAGGAAGCTGAAAAGGGCTACTTTGGATCGCATTGAGGCTTACGCTGATAAAGGAAATATCATCAGTTCAAAACGTGAAAGAAGTTTTCAGAGAAATTTTGTGATATGTGAATTCATCTCACAGAGTTACAACTTAGGCCTCATGAAGCATCTTGATAACATTCTTTTCCTTGAATCTGCGAAGTGACATTTCGGAGCTCAAAGCGGCCCATGGTGAAAAATGAAATATCCTCATATAATAACTAGAGAGAAGCTTTCTGAGACATTGCTTTCTGATGTGTTACTTCATGACACAGAGTTCCACTCTTCCCTTCTTGGAACAGTTTGCTAACACAGTTCTCATGGATTCTGCAAAGGGATATTTGGGAGCTCACGGAGAGCTATGGTGGAAAAGGAAGTATCTTCACAGAAGAACTGGAAAGAAGCTTTTTGGGAAAATGTACTTCAATGTATGAATGCAACTCACAGAGTTACCTGATTCTCTTCATTGTTCACTTTGCTAACACAGTTTTCTGGAAATCTGCAATGGGATACTTCTTAGCGCAGTGAAACTTATGGTGACAAGGCAAATATCCTCAGATGAAAACTAGAAAGAAGCTTTCTTAGAAACTTCTTGGTGATGTGTGAATTGATCTCACAGAGTTACACTTATGTTTCCTGGAACAGTCCATTAACACTGTGTGGGAGGAACCTGAGGCGGGCTATATTGGATCGCATTGAGGCCAACGCTGATAAAGGTAATATCATCAGTTCTAAACGTGAAAGAAGCTTTCAGAGAAACTTCTTTGTGATCTGTGAATTCATCTCTCAGAGTTACAACTTAGGCCTTATGAAGCAGTTGACTAACCTTCTTTTCCTTGAATCTGCAAAGTGATATTTCAGAGCTCATTGGGGCCCAGGGTGAAAAATGAAATAGCCTCATATAATAACTAGAGAGAAGCTTTCTGGGACATTGCTTTCTGATGTGTTACTTCATGACACAGAGTTCCACTCTTCCCTTTCTGGAACAGTTTGCTAACACAGTTCTCATGGATTCTGCAAAGGGATATTTGGGAGCTCACAGATAGCTATGGTGGAAAAGGAAATATATTCACAGAAAACGGGAAAGAAGCTTTTTGGGAAAATGCACTTCAATGTATGAATGCAACTCACAGAGTTACCCCTTCTCTTCATTGTTCAGTTTGCTAGCTCACTTTTCTGGAAATCTGCAATGGGATAATTCTTAGTGCAGTGAAGCTTATGGTGACAAGGGAAATATCCTCAGATGAAAACTAGAAAGAAGCTTTCTTAGAAACTTCTTGGTGATGTGTGAATTCATCTCACAGAGTTACACTTATGTTTCCTGGAACCGTCCATTAACACTGTGTTTGACGAACCTGAGAACGTCTACTTTGGATCGCATTGAGGCCTACGCTGATAAAGGTAATATCATCAGTTCAAAACGTGAAAGAAGCTTTCAGAGAAACTTCTTTGTGATCTGTGAATTCATCTCTGTCAGTTACAACTTAGGCCTCATGAAGCAGTTTCATAACGCTCTTTTCGTGGAATTGGCAAAGTGATATATGGGAGCTCATTGGGGCCCATGGTGAAAAACGAAATATCCTCATATAATAACTAGAGAGAAGCTTTCTG
The DNA here is from genome assembly GCF_009764315.1 of Trachypithecus francoisi. Classification (NCBI taxonomy): domain Eukaryota; kingdom Metazoa; phylum Chordata; class Mammalia; order Primates; family Cercopithecidae; genus Trachypithecus; species Trachypithecus francoisi. The sequence goes on from NW_022680515.1 coordinate 698,995, forward strand.
AGACATTGCTTTCTGATGTGTTACTTCATGACACAGAGTTCCACTCTTCCCTTCTTGGAACAGTTTGCTAACACAGTTCTCATGGATTCTGCAAAGGGATATTTGGGAGCTCACGGAGAGCTATGGTGGAAAAGGAAGTATCTTCACAGAAAAACTGGAAAGAAGCTTTTTGGGAAAATGCACTTCAGTGTATGAGAGAAACTCACAGAGTTCCCCTTTTCTCTTCATTGTTCAGTTTGCTAACACAGTTTTCTGGAAATCTGCAATGGGATACTTCTTAGCGCAGTGAAGCTTATGGTGTGAAGGGAAATATCCTCAGATGAAAACTAGACAGAAGCTTTACTAGAAACTTCTTGGTGATGTGTGAATTCATCTCACAGAATAACACTTATGTTTCCAGGAACAGTCCATTAACACTGTGTTTGAGGAACCTGAGAAGGGCTAATATGGATCGCAATGAGGCCTATGCTGATAAAGGAAATATCATCACTTGAAAACGTGAAAGAAGCTTTCAGAGAAACTTCTTTGTGATCTGTGAATTCATCTCTCAGAGTTACAACGTAGGCCTCATGAAGCAGTTGACTAAACCTCTTTTCCTTGAATCTGCAAAGTGATATTTCCGAGCTCATTGGGGCCCATGGTGAAAAATGAAATAGCCTCATATAACAACTAGAGAGAAGCTTTCTGAGACACTGCTTTCTGATGTGTTACTTCATGACACAGAGTTCCACTCTTCCCTTCTTGGAACAGTTTGCTAACACAGTTCTCATGGATTCTGCAAAGGGATATTTGGGAGCTCACGGAGAGCTACAGTATAAAAGGAAGTATCTTCACAGAACAACTGGAAAGAAGCTTTTTGGGAAAATGCACTTCAATGAATGAATGCAACTCACAGAGTTACCCGTTTCTATTCATTGTTCACATTGCTAACACACTTTTGTGGAAATCTGCAATGGAACACTTCTTAGCCCAATGAAGCTTATGCTGACAAGGGAAACATCCTCAGATGAAAACAAGAAAGAAGCTGATAAAGGTATTATCATCAGTTCAAAACGTGAAAGAAGCTTTCAGAGAAACTTCTTTGTGATATGTGAATTCATCTCTCAGAGTTACAACTTAGGTCTCACGAAGCAGTTTGATAACACTTTTTTCCTTGAATCTGCAAAGTGATATTTCGGAGCTCATTGGGGCCATGGTGAAAAATGAAATAGCCTTATATAATAACTAGAGAGAAGCTTTCTGACACATTGCATTCTGATGTGTTACTTCATGACAGAGTTCCACTCTTCCCTTCTTGGAAGAGTTTGCTAACACTGTTCTCATGGATTCTGCAAAGGGATATTTGGGAGCTCACGGAGAGCTATGGTGGAAAAGGAAGTATCTTCACAGAAAAACTGGAAAGAAGCTTTTTGGGAAAATGCACTTCAATGTATGAATGCAACTCACAGAGTTACCCGTTTCTCTTCATTGTTCAGTTTGCTAACACACTTTTCTGGGCATCTGCAATGGGATACTTGTTAGCGCTTTGAAGCTTATGGTGAGAAGGGAAATATGCTCAGATGAAAACTAGAAAGAAGCTTTCTTAGAAACTTCTTGGTGATATGTGAATTCATCTCACAGAGTTACACTTATGTTTCCTGGAACAGTCCATTAACACTGTGTTTGAGGAACCTGAGAAGGGGTACTTTGGATCGCATTGAGGCCTGCACTGATAAAGGTAATATCATCAGTTCAAAACGTGAAAGAAGCTTTCAGAGAAACTTCTTTGTGATCTGTGAAATCATCTCCCAGAGTTACAACTTAGGCCTCATGAAGCAGTTTGATAACACTCTTTTCCTTGAATCTGCAATGTGATATTCCCGAGGTCATTGGGGCTCATGGCGAAAAATGAAATAGCCTCATATAATAACTAGAGAGAAGCTTTCTGAGACATTGCTTTCTGATGTGTTACTTCATGACACAGAGTTCTACACTTCCCTTCATGAAACAGTTTGCTAACACAGTTCTCATGGATTCTGCAAAGCGATATTTGGGAGCTCACGGAGAGCTATGGTGGAAAAGGAAATATCTTCACAGAAAAACTGGAAAGAAGGTTTTTGGGAAAATGCACTTCAATGTATGAATGCAACTCACAGAGTTACCCCTTTCTCTTCATTGTTCAATTTGCTAACACATTTTTCTGGAAATCTGCAATGGGGTACTTCTTAGCGCAGTGAAGCTTATGGTGACAAGGGAAATATCCTCAGATGAAAACTAGAAAGAAGCTTTCTTAGAAACTTCTTGGTGATGTGTGAATTCATCTCACAGAGTTAAACTTATATTTCCTGGTACAGTCCATTAACACTGTGTTTGACGAAACTGAGAAGGGCTACTTTGGATCGCATTGAGGCCTACGCTGATAAACGTAATATCATCAGTTCAAAACGTGAAAGAAGCTTTCAGAGAAACTTCTTTGTGATCTGTGAATTCATCTCTCAGAGGTTCAACTTAGGCCTCATGAAGCAGTTGACTAACCCTCTTTTCCTTGAATCTGCAAAGTGATATTTCCGAGCTCATTGGGGCCCATGGTGCGAAACGAAATAGCCTCATATAATAACTAGACAGAAGCTTTCTGAGACATTGCTTTCTGATGTGTTACTTCATGACACAGAGTTCCACTCTTCCCTTCTTGGAACAGTTTGCTAACACAGTTCTCATGGATTCTGCAAAGGGATATTTGGGAGCTCACGGAGAGCTATGGTGGAAAAGGAAATATCTTCACAGAAAAACTGGTAAGAAGCTTTTTGGGAAAATGCACTTCAATGAATGAATGCAACTCACAGAGTTACCCGTTTCTCTTCATTGTTCAGTTTGCTAACACACTTTTCTGGAAATCTGCAATGGGATACTTCTTAGCGCAGTGAAGCTTATGGTGACAAGGAAAATATCCTCAGATGAAAACTAGAAAGAAGCTTTCTTAGAAACTTCGGCCTGGCGCGGTGGCTCAAGCCTGTAATCCCAGCACTTTGGGAAGCTGACACGGGCGGATCACGAGGTCAGTAGATCGAGACCATCCTGGCTAACACGATGAAACCCCGTCTCTATTAAAAAAATACAAAAAATTAGCGGGGCGAGATGGCGGGTGCCTGTAGTCCCAGCTACTTGGGAGGCTGAGGTGAGAGAATGGCATAAACTCGGGAGGCGGAGCTTGCAGTGAGCTTAGATCCGGCCACTGCACTCCAGCCTGGGCGACAGAGAGAGACTCCATCTCAACAACAAAAAAAAAAAAACGAAAAAACAAACAAAAAAAAAGAAACTTCTAGGTGATGTGTGAATTCATCTCACAGAGTTACACTTAAGTTTCCTGGAACAGTCCATTAACACTGTGTTTGAGGAACTTGAGAAGGGCTAATTTGGATTGCATTGAGGCCTATGCTGATAAAGGTAATATCATCACTTGAAAACGTGAAAAAGCTTTCAGAGAAACTTCATTGTGATCTGTGAATTCATCTCTCAGAGTTACAACTTAGGCCTCATGAAGCAGTTGACTAACCCTCTTTTCCTTGAATCTGCAATGTGATATTTCCGAGCTCATTGGGGACCACGATGAAAAACGAAATAGCCTCATATAATAACAAGAGAGAAGCTTTCTGAGACATTGCTTTCTGATGTATTACTTCATGACACAGAGTTCCACTCTTCCCTTCCTGGAACAGTTTGCTAACACAGTTCTCATGGATTCTGCAAAGGGATATTTGGGAGCTCACCGAGAGTTATGGTGGAAGAAGAAGCATCTTCACAGAATAACTGGAAAGAAGCTTTTTGGGAAAATGCACTTCAATGTATGAATGCAATTCAGAGTTACCCGTTTCTATTCATTGTTCAGTTTGCTAACACAGTTTTCTGGAAATCTGCAATGGGATACTTCTTAGTGCAGTGAAGCTTATGGTGACAAGGCAAATATCCTCACATGAAAACTAGAAAGAAGCTTTCTTAGAAACTTCTTGGTGATGTGTGAATTGATCTCACAGAGTTACACTTATGTTTCCTGGACAGTCCATTAACACTGTGTGTGAGGAATCTGAGGCGGGCTATATTGGATCGCATTGAGGCCTACGCTGATAAAGGTAATATCATCAGTTCTAAACGTGAAAGAAGCTTTCAGAGAACTTCTTTGTGATCTGTGAATTCATCTCTCAGAGTTACAACTTAGGCCTTATGAAGCAGTTGACTAACCCTCTTTTCCTTGAATCTGCAAAGTGATATTTCAGAGCTCATTGGGGCCCAGGGTGAAAAACGAAATAGCCTCATATAATAACTAGAGAGAAGCTTTCTGAGACATTGCTTTCTGATGTGTTACTTCATGACACAGAGTTCCACTCTTCCCTTCTTGGAACAGTTTGCTAACACAGTTCTCATGGATTCTGCATAGGGATATATGGGAGTACAAGAGAGCTATTTTGGAAAAGGAAATATCGTCACAGAAAAACTGGAAAGAAGCTTTTTGGGAAAATGGACTTCAATGTATGAATGCAACTCACAGAGTTACCCGTTCTCATTGTTCAGTTGCTAACACACTTTTCTGGAAATCTGCAATGGGTTACCTGTTAGCGCAGTGAAGCTTATGGTGAAAAGGGAAATATCCTCAGATGAAAACTAGAAAGAAGCTTTCTTAGAAACTTCTTGGTGATGTGTGAACTCATCTCACAGAGTTACACTTATGTTTCCTGGAACAGTCCATTAACACTGTGTTTGAGGAACCTGAGAAGGGCTACTTTGGATCGCATTGAGGCCTACGCTGATAAAGGTAATATCATCAGTTCAAAACGTGAAAGAAGCTTTCAGAGAAACTTCTTTGTGATCTGTGAATTCATCTCTCAGAGTTACAACTTAGGCTTCCTGAAGCAGTTTGATAACCCTCTTTTCCTTGAATCTACAAGGTGATATTTCCGAGATCATTGTGGCCCATGGTGAAAAACGAAATAGCCTCATATAATAACTGGAGAGAAGCTTTCTGAGACATTGCTTTCTGATGTGTTCCTTCATGACACAGAGTTCCAATCTTCCCTTCTTGGAACAGTTTGCTAACACAGTTCTCATGGATTCTGCAAAGGGATATTTGGGAGCTCACGGAGAAGTATTGTGGAAAAGGAAATATCTTCACAGAAAAAGTGGAAAGAAGCTTTTTGGGAAAATGCACTTCAATGTATGAATGCAACTCACAGAGTTACCGGTGTCTCTTCATTGTTCAGTTTGCTAACACAGTTTTTTGGAAAACTGCAATGGGATACTTCTTAGCGCTGTGAAGCTGATGGTGACAAGGGAAATATCCTCAGATGAAAACTAGAAAGAAGCTTTCTTAGAAACTTCTTGGTGATGTGTGAATTCATCTCAGAGAGTTACACTTATGTTTCCTGGAAGAGTCCATTAACACTGTGTGAGGAACCTGAGAAGGGCTACTTTGGATCGCATTGAGGCCTATGCTGATAAAGGTAATATCATCAGTTCAAAACGTGAAAGAAGCTTTCAGAGAAACTTCTTTGTGATCTGTGAATTCATCTCTGTCAGTTACAACTTAGGCCTCATGAAGCAGTTGACTAACCCTCTTTTCCTTGAATCTGCAAAGTGATATTTCCGAGCTCATTGGGGCCCATGGTGAAATACGAAAAAGCCTCATATAATAACTAGACAGAAGCTTTCTGAGACATTGGTTTGTGATGTGTTACTTCATGACACAGAGTTCCACTCTTCCCTTCTTGGAACAGTTTGCTAACACAGTTCTCATGGATTCTGCAATGGGATATTTCGGAGCTCACGGAGAGCTATGGTGGAAAAGGAAGTATCTTCACAGGAAAACTGGAAAGAAGGTTTTTGGGAAAATGCACTTCAATGTATGAATGCAACTCACAGAGTTACAGGTTTCTCTTCATTGTTAAGTTTGCTAACACACTTTTCTGGAAATCTGCAATGGGATACTTCTTAGCGCAGTGAAGCTCATGGTGACAAGGGAAATATCCTCAGATGAAAACTAGAAAGAAGCTTTCTTAGAAACTTCTTGGTGATGTGTGAATTCAACTCAGAGTTACACTTATGTTTCCTGGAACAGTCCATTAACACTGTGTTTGAGGAACCTGAGAAGGGCTACTTTGGATGGCATTGAGGCGTACGCTGATAAAGGTAATATCATCAGTTCAAAACGTGAAAGAAGCTTTCAGAGAAACTTCTTTGTAATCTGTGAATTCATCTCTTAGAGTACCAACTTAGGCCTCATGAAGCAGTTTGATAACACTCTTTTCCTTGAATCTGCAAAGTGATATTTCCGAGTTCATTGAGGCCCATGATGAAAAAGGAAATATCCTCATATAATAACTAGAGAGAAGCTTTCTGAGACATTGCTTTCTGATGTGTTACTTCATGACAGAGTTCCACTCTTCCCTTCTTGGAATAGTTTGCTAACACAGTTCCCATGGATTCTGCAAAGGGATATTTGGGAGCTCATGGAGAGCTATGGTGGAAAAGGAAGTATCTTCACAGAACAACTGGAAAGAAGCTTTTTGGGAAAATGCACTTCAATATATGAATGCAACTCACAGAGTTACAGGTTTCTCTTCATTGTTCAGTTTGCTAACACAGTTTTCTGGAAATCTGCAATGGGATACTTCTTAGCGTAGTGAAGCTTATGTTGTCAAGAGAAATATCCTCAGATGAAAACTAGAAAGAAGCTGTCTTAGAAACTTCTTGGTGATGTGTGAAGTCATCTCACAGACTTACACTTATGTTTCCTGGAACAGTCCAGTAACACTGCGTTTGAGGAACCTGAGAAGGGCTACTTTGGATCGCATTGAGTCCTACGTTGATAAACGAAATATCATCAGTTCAAAACGTGAAAGAAGCTTTCAGAGACACTTCTTTTTGATCTGTGAATTCATCTCTCAGTGTCACAACTTTGGCCTCATGAAGCAGATTGATAACACTGTTTTCCATGAATCTGCAAAGTGATATTTCGGAGCTCATTGGGGCCATGGTGAAAAATCAAATAGCCTCATATAATAACTAGAGAGAAGCTTTCTGAGACATTGCTTTCTGATGTGTTACTTCATGACATAGAGTTCCACTCTTCCCTTGGAACAGTTTGCTATCCCACTTCTCATGGATTCTGCAAAGGTATATATGGTAGCTCACGGAGAGCTATGGTGGAAAAGGAAGTACCTTCACAGAAAAACTGGAAAGAAGCTTTTTGGGAAAATGCACTTCAATATATGAATGCAACTCAGAGTTACCCGTTCTCTTCATTGTTTAGTTTGCTGACACAGTTTTCTGGAAATCTGCAATGGGATACTTCTTAGCGCAGTGAAGCTTATGGTGACAAGGGAAATATCCTCAGATGAAAACTAGAAAGAAGCTTTCTTAGAAACTTCTTGGTGATGTGTGAATTCATCTCACAGAGTTACACTTATGTTTCCTGGAAGAGTCCATTAACACTGTGTTTGAGGAACCTGAGAAGGGCTACTTTGGATCGCATTGAGGCCTACACTGATAAACGTAATATCATCAGTTCATAACGGGAACCAAGCGTTCAGAGAAACTTATTTGTGATCTGTGAATTCACCTCTCAAAGTTACAACTTAGGTCTCATGAAGCAGTTGCCTAACCCTCTTTTCCTTGAATCTGCAAAGTGATATTTCCGAGCTCATTGGGACCCACGGTGAAAAACGAAATAGCCTCATATAATAACCAGAGAGAAGCTTTCTGAGACATTGCTTTCTGATGTGTTTCTTCATGACACAGAGTTCCACTTTTCCGTTTTTGGAACAGTTTGCTAACACAGTTCTCATGGATTCTGTAAGGGATATTTGGGAGCTCACGGAGAGCTATGGTGGAAAAGGAAGTATTTTCACAGAAAAACTGGAAAGAAGGTTTTTGGGAAAATGGACTTCAATGTATTAATGCAACTCACAGAATTACAGGTTTCTCTTCATGGTTCAGTTTGCTAGCACACTTTTCTGAAATCTGCAATGGAATACTTCTTAGCCCAGTGAAGCTGATGGTGACAAGGGAAATATCCTCAGATGAAAACTAGAATGAAACTTTCTTAGAAACTACTTGGTGATGTGTGAATTCATCTCACACAGTTACACATATGTTTCCTGGAACAATACATTAACACTGTGTTTGAGGAAGCTGAGAAGGGCTACTTTGGATCACATTCAGGCCTACGCTGATAAAGGTAATATCATCAGTTTAAAACGTGAAAGAAGCTTTCAGAGAAACTTCTTTGTGATCTGTGAATTCATCTGTCAGAGTTACAACTTACGCCTCATGAAGCAGTTGACTAACCCTCTTTTCCTTGAATCTGCATAGTGATATACTGGAGCTCATTGGGGCCCATGGTGAAAAACGAAATAGCCTCATATAATAACTATTATTATATGTCAATTCTGAGACATTGCTTTCTGATGTGTTACTTCATGACACAGAGTTCCACTCTTCCCTTTTTGGAACAGTTTACTAACACAGTTCTCATGGAATCTGCTAAAGGATATTTGGGAGCTCACGGAGAGCTATGGTGGAAAAGGACATATCTTCACAGAAAAACTGGAAAGAAGCTTTTTGGGAAAATGCACTTCAATGTATGAATGCAACTCACAGAGTTACCCGTTTCTCTTCATTGTTCAGTTTGCTAACACAGTTTTCTGGAAATCTGCAATGGAATATTTCTTACCGCAGTGAAGCTTATAGTGTCAAGGGAAATATCCACACATGAAAACTAGAAAGAAGTTTTCTTTCAAACTTCTTGGTGATGTGTGAATTCATCTCACAGAGTTACACTTATGTTTCCTGCAACAGTCCATTAACACTGTGTTTGAGGAACCTGAGAAGGGCTACTTTGGATCGCATTGAGGCCTACGCTAATAAACGTAATATCATCAGTTCAAAACGTGAAAGAAGCTTTCAGAGAAACTTCTTTGTGATCTGTGAATTCATCTCTCAGAGTTACAACTTATGCCTCATGAAGCAGTTTGATAACCCTCTTTTCCTTGAATCTGCAAAGTGATATTTCCGAGCTCTTTGGGGCCCATGGTGATAAACGAAATAGCCTCATACAATAACTGGAGGGAAGCTTTCTGAGACATTGCTTTCTGATGTGTTATTTCATGACACAGAGTTCCACTCTTCCCTCTTGGAACAGTTTGCTAAGACAGTTCTCATGGATTCTGCAAAGGGATTTTTGCGAGCTCACGAAGAGCTATTGCGGAAAAGGAAATATCTTCACAGAAAAACTGGAAAGAAGCTTTTTGGGAAAATGCACTTCAATGTATGAATGCAACTCACAGAGTTACCCCTTTCTCTTCATTGTTCAGTTTGCTAACACAGTTTTTGGGTAAACTACAATGGGATACTTCTTAGCGCTGTTGAGCTTATGGTGACAAGGGAAATATCCTCAGATGAAAACTAGAAAGAAGCTTTCTTAGAAACTTCTTGGTGATGTGTGAATTCATCTCACAGAGTTACACTTATGTTTCCTGGAACAGTCCATTAACACTGTTTGAGGAACCTGAGAAGGGCTACTTTGGATCGCATTGAGGCCTATGCTGATAAACGTAATATCATCAGTTCAAAACGTGAAAGAAGCTTTCAGAGAAACTTCTTTGTGATCTGTGAATTCATCTCTAGGAGTTACAACTTAGGCCACATGAAGCAGTTTGATAACGCTCTTTTCCCTGAATTTGCAAAATGATATTTCGGAGCTCATTGGGGCGCTTGGTGAAAAAGGACATAGCCTCATATAATATCTAGAGAGAAGCTTTCTGAGACATTGCTTTCTGATATGTTACTTCGTGAAACAGATTCCACTGTTCTCTTCTTGGAACAGTTTGCTAACACAGTTCTCATGGATTCTGCTAAGGGATATTTGGGAGCTCACGGAGAGCTATGGTGGAAAAGGAAGTATCTTCACAGAAAAACTGGAAAGAAGATTTTTGGGAAAATGCACTTCAATGTATGAATGCAACTCACAGAGTTACCTGTTCTCTTCATTGTTCAGTTTAGTAACACATTTTTCTGGAAATGTGCAATGGGATACTTCTTAGCGCAGTGAAACTTACTGTGAGAAGGGAAATATCCTCAGATGAAAACTAGAAAGAAGCTTTCTTAGAAACTTCTGGGTGATGTGTGAATTCATCTCACAGAGTTACACTATGTTTCCTGGAACACTCCATTAACACTGTGTTTAAGGAACCTGAGAAGGGCTACATTGGATTGCATTGAGGCCTACGCTGATAAACATAATATCATCAGTTCAAAATGTGAAAGAAGCTTTCAGAGAAATTTCTTTGTGATCTGTGAATTCATCTCTCAGAGTTACAACTTAAGCCTCATGAAGCAGTTGACTAACCCTCTTTTCCTTGAATCTGCAAAGTGATATTTCCGAGATCATTGCTGCCCATGGTGAAAAACCAAATTGCCTCATATAATAACTAGAGAGAAGCTTTCTGAGACATTGCTTTCTGATGTGTTACTTCATGACACAGAGTTCCACTCTTCCGTTCTTGGAACAGTTTGCTAACACAGTTCTCATGGATTCTGCAAAGGGATTTTAGGGAGCTCTCGGAGAGCTATGGTGGAAAAGGAAGTATCTTCACAGAAAAAGTGGAAAGAAGCTTTTTGGGAAAATGCCCTTCAATATATGAATGCAACTAACAGAGTTACCCGTTTCTCTTCATGGTTCAGTTTCCTAACACACTTTTCTGGAAATCTGCAATGGGATACTTGTTAGCACATTGAAGCTTATGGTGACAAATGCAATATCCTCAGATGAAAACTAGAAAGAAGCTTTCTTAGAAACTTCTTGGTGATGTGTGAATTCATCTCACTGAGTTACACTTATATTTCCTGGAAGAGTCCATTAACACTGTGTTTGAGGACCCTGAGAAGGGCTACTTTGGATCGCATTGAGGCCTACGCTGATAAAGGTAATATCATCTGTTCAAAACGTGAAAGAAGCTTTCAGAGAAACTTCTTTGTGATCTGTGAATTCATCTCTCAGAGTTACAACTTAGGCCTCATGAAGCAGTTTGATAACACCCTTTTCCTTGAATCTGCACAGTGATATTTCCGAGCTCTGTGGGGCCCATGGTGAAAAATGAAATAGCCTCATATAATAACTAGACAGAAGCTTTCTGAGACATTGCTTTCTGATGTGTTACTTCATGACACAGAGTTCCACTCTTCCTTTCTTGGAAGAGTTTGCTAACATAGTTCTCAAGAATTCTGCTAAGGTATATTTGGGAGCTCACGGAGAGCTATGGTGGAGAAGGAAGTATCTTCACAGAAAAACTGGAAAGAAGCTCTTTGGGAAAATGGACATCAATGTATGAATGCAACTCACAGAAGTACTCGTTTCTTTTCCTTGTTCAGTTTGTTACACAGTTTTCTGGAAATCTGCAATGGAATACTTCTTAGCGCAGTGAAGCTTATGGTGACAAGGGAAATATCCTCAGATGAAAACTAGAAAGAAGCATTCTTAGAAACTTCTTGGTGAGGTGTGAATTAATCTCACAGAATTGCACTTATGTTTCCTGGAAGAGTCCATTAACGCTGTGTTTGAGGAATCTGAAAAGGGCTCCTTTGGATCGCATTGAGCCCTTCGCTGATAAAGGTAATATCATCAGTTCTAAAAGTGGAAGAAACTTTCAGAGAAACTTCTTTGTGATCTGTGAATTCATCTCTCAGACTTAAAACTTACGCCTCATGAAGCAGTTGAGTAACCCTTTTACGTGCAATCTGCAAAGTGATATATGGGAGCTCATTGGGGCCCATGGTGAAAAACGAAATATCCTCATATAATAACTAGAGAGAAGCTTTCTGAGACATTGCTTTCTGATGTGTTACTTCATAACACAGAGTTCCACTCGTCCCTTCTTGGAACAGTTTGCTAACACAGTTCTCATGGATTCTGCAAAGGGATATTTCGAAGCTCACGGAGAGCTATGGTGGAAAAGGAAGTATCTTCACAGAAAAACTGGAAAGAAGCTTTTGGGGAAAATGCACTTCAATGTATCAATGCAACTCACAGAGTTACCCGTTTCTCTTCATGGTTCAGTTTCCTAACACACTTTTCTGGAAATCTGCAATGGGATACTTGTTAGCACAGTGAAGCTTATGGTGACAAGTGCAATATCCTCAGATGAAAACTAGAAAGAAGCTTTCTTAGAAACTTCTTGGTGATGTGTGAAATCATCTCACAGATTTACACTTATGTTTCCTGGAACAGTCCATTGACACTGTGTTTGAGGAACCTGAGAAGGGCTACTTTGGATCGCATTGAGGCCTACGCTGATAAAGGTAATATCAGCAGTTCAAAACGTGAAAGAAGCTTTCAGAGAAACTTCTTTGTGATCTGTGAATTCATCTCTCAGAGTTACAACTTAGGCCTCATGAAGCAGTTGACTAACCCTCTTTTCCATGAATCTGCAAAGTGATATTTCTGAGCTCATTGGGGCCCATGGTGAAAAACGAAATAGCCTCATATAATAGGTAGAGACAATCTTTCGGACACATTGCTTTCTGATGTGTTACTTCATGACACAGAGCTCCACTCTTCCCTTCTTGGAACAGTTTGCTTACATACTTCTCATGGATTCTGCAAAGGGATATATAGGAGCTCAAGGAGAGCTATGGTGGAAAAGGAAGTGTCTTCCCAGAAAAACTGGAAAGAAGATTTTTGGGAAAATGCATTTCAATGTATGAATGCAACTCTCTGAGTTACCCGTTTCTCTTCATTGTTCAGTTTGCTAACACAGTTTTCTGGAAATCTGCACTGGGATACTTCTTAGCACAGTGAAGCTTATGGGGACAAGGGAAATATCCTCAGATGAAAACTAGAAAGAAGCTTTCTTAGATACTTCTGGGTGATGTGTGAATTCATCTGACACAGTTACACTTATGTTTCCTGGAGCAGTCCATTAACACTGTGTTTGAGGATCCTGAGAGGGCTACTTTGGATTGCATTGAGGCCTACGCTGATAAAGGTAATATCAACAGTTCAAAACGTGAAAGAAGCTTTCAGAGAAACTTCTTTGTGATCTGTGAATTCATCTTTCAGAGTTACAACTTAGGCTTCAAGAAGCAGTTGACTGACCCTCTTTTCGTGGAATCTGCAAAGGGATATATGGGAGCTCATTAGGGCCCATGATGAAAAAGACATAGCCTCATTGAATAACTAGAGATAAGCTTTCTGAAATATTGCGCTCTGATGTGTTACTTCATGTCACAGAGTTCCACTATTCCCCTCTTGGAACAGTTTGCTAACACAGTTCTCAAGGATTCTGCAAAGGGATATTTAGGAGCTCATTGAGAGCAATGGTGGAAAAGGAAATATCTTGACAGAAAAACTGGAAAGAAGCTCTTTGGGAAAATGCACTTCAATGTATGAATGCAACTCACAGAGTTACCCGTTTGTCTTCATTGTTCAGTTTACTAACACACTTTTCTGGAAATCTGCAATGGGATACTTAGCGCAGTGATGCTTATGGTTACAAGGGAAATATCCTCAGATGAAATCTAGAAAGAAGCTTTCTTAGAAACTTCTTGGTTATGTGTGAATTCATCTCACAGAGTTACACTTATGTTTCCTGGAACAGTCCATTAACACTGTGTTTGAGGAACCTGAGAAGGGCTACTTTGGATCGCATTGAGGCCTACGGTGATAAACGTAATATCATCATTTCAAAACGTGAAAGAAGCTTTCAGAGAAACTTCTTTGTGATCTGTGAATTCATCTCTCAGAGTTACAACTTAGGCCTCATGAAGCAGTTTGATAACACTCTTTTCCTTGAATCTCCATAGTGATATTTCCGAGCTCATTGGGGCCCTTGGTGAAAAATGAAATAGCCTCATATAATAACTAAAGAGAAGCTTTCTGAGACATTGCTTTCTGATGTGTTACTTCATGACACAGAGTTCCACTCTTCCCTTCTTGGAACAGTTTGCTAACACAGTTCTCATGGATTCTGCGAAGCGATATTTGGGAGCTCACGGAGAGCTACGATGGAAAATAAAGTATCTTCACAAAAAAATTGAAAAGAAGCTTTCTGGAAAAATGCACTTCGATGTACGAATGCAACTCACAGAGTTACCCGATTCTCTTCATTGTTCAGTTTGCTAACACAGTTTTCTGGAAATCTGGAGTGGGATACTTCTTAGCGCAGTGAAGCTTATGGTGACAAGGGAAATATCCTCATATGAAAACTAGAAAATAGCTTTCTTAGAAACTTCTTCGTGATGTGTGAATTCCTGTCCCAGAGTTACATTTATGTTTCCTGGAACAGTCCATTAACACTGTGTTTGAGGAACCTGAGAAGGGCTACTTTGGATCGCATTGAGGCCTACGCTGATAAACGTAATATCATCAGTTCAAAACGTGAAAGAAGCTTTCAGAGAAACTTCTTTGTGATCTGTGAATTCATCTCTCAGAGTTACAACTTAGGCCTCATGATGCAGTTTTATAACACTCTTTAACTTGAATCTGCAAAGTGATATTTCTGCGCTCATTGAGGCCCATGGTGAAAAGTGAAATAGCCTCATATAATAACTAGAGAGAAGCTTTCTGAGACATTGCTTTCTGATGTGTTACTTCATGAAACAGAGTTCCACTCTTCCGTTCTTGGAACAGTTTGCTAACACAGTTCTCATGGATTCTGCAAAGGGATATTTGGGAGCTCACGGAGAGCTATGGTGGAAAAGGAAGTATTTTCACAGAAAAACTGGAAAGAAGCTTTTGGGGAAAATGCACTTCAATGTATGTATGCAACTCACAGAGTTACCCGTTTCTCTTCATTGTTCTGTTTGCTAACACACTTTTCTGGAAATCTGCAATGGAATACCTCTTAGCCCTGTGAGGCTTATGCTGACAAGGGAAATATCCTCAGATGAAAACTAGAAAGAAGCTTTCTTAGAAACTTCTTGATGATGTGTCAATTCACCTCACAGAGTTACACTTATGTTACCTGGAACAGTCCATTAACACTGTGTTTGAGGAACCTGAGAAGGGCTACTTTGGATCGCATTGAGGCCTACGCTGATAAACGTAATATCATCAGTTCAAAACGTGAAAGAAGCTTTCAGAGAAACTTCTTTGTGATCTGTGAATTCATCTCTTAGAGTTACAACTTAGGCCTCATGAAGCAGTTGACTAACCCTCTTTTCGTGGAATCTGCAAAGGGATATATGGGAGCTCTTTAGGGCCCATGGTGAAAAATGAAATAGCCTCGGAGGTGGAGCAAGATGGCCGAATAGGAACAGCTCCAGTCTCCAACTCCCAGCGCGAGCGACACAGAAGAACGTTGATTTCTGCATTTTCAACTGAGGTACTGGGGTCATCTCTCTAGGGAGTGCCGGACAATCGGTGCTGGTCAGCTGCTGCAGCCTGACCAGCGTGAGCTGAAGCAGGGCGAGGCATCGCCTCACCTGGAAGCGCAACGGGGAAGGAAATCCGTTTTCCTAGCCAGGGGATCTGAGACACACAACACCTGGAAAAGCGGGTAACTCCCACCCCAAAATTGCGCTTTAAGGAAACAGGCACACCAGGAGAATATATCCCACACCTGGCCGGGAGGGTCCCACGCCCACGGAGCTTCCCTCACTGCTAACTCAGCAGTCTGCGGCGATCGATCCGCAAGGCAGCAGCGAGGCTGGGGGAGGGTCGCCCGCCATTGCTGAGGCTTAAGTAGGTAAACAAAGCCGCTGGGAAGCTCGAACTGGGTGGAGCTCACAGCAGCTCAAGGAAGCCTGCCTGTCGCTGTAGACTCAACCTCTGCGGACAGCGCACAGCGGCAGTCCAATAGGGAAAGCAGTGGGGGCCGGTGCAGACGCGAACGACTCTGTCTGACAGCTTTGGGGAGAGCCGTGGATCTCCTAACCCGGAGGTTGAGATCTGAGAACAGACAGACTGCCTGCTCAGGTGGGTCCCTGACCCCTGAGTAGCCTAGCTGGGAGACATCCCCCACTAGGGGCAGTCTGACACCCCACACCTCACAGGGTGGAGTCACCCCTGAGAGGAAACTTCCAAAGGAAGAATCAGACAGGTACACTCACTGTTCAGCAATATTCTATCTTCGGCAACCTCTGCTGCTGATACCCAGGCAAACAGGGTCTGGAGTGGACCTCAAGCAATCTCCAACAGACCAACAGACAGTCCTTCTGAGTGTCAGATGGAAAACTATCAAACAGGAAGGACACCTATACCAAAACCCCATCAGTACGTCACCATCATCAAAGACCAGAGACAGATAAACCACAAAGATGGGGAAGAAGCAGGGCAGAAAAGCTGGAAATTCAAAAATAAGAGCACATCACCCCTGCGAAGGAGCGCAGCCCATCGCCAGCAACGGATCAAAGCTGGTCAGAGAATGACTTTGACGAGATGAGAGAAGAAGGCTTCACTCCATCAAACCTCTCAGAGCTAAAGGAGGAATTACGTACCCAGCGCAAAGAAACTAAAAATCTTGAAAAAGAGTGGAAGAATTGACAACTAGACTAATTAATGCAGAGAAGATCATAAACGAAATGACAGAGATGAAAACCTTGACACGAGAAATACGTGACAAATGCACAAGCTTCAGTAACTGACTCGATCAACTGGAAGAAAGAGTATCAGCGATTGAGGATCAAATGAATGAAATGAAGCGAGAAGAGAAACCAAAAGAAAAAAGAAGAAAAAGAAATGAACAAAGCCTGCAAGAAGTATGGGATTATGTAAAAAGACCAAATCTACGTCTGATTGGGGTGCCTGAAAGTGAGGGGGAAAATGGAACCAAGTTGGAAAACACTCTTCAGGATATCATCCAGGAGAACTTCCCCAACCTAGTAGGGCAGGCCAACATTCAAATTCAGGAAATACAGAGAACGCCACAAAGATACTCCTCCAGAAGAGCAACTCCAAGACACATAATTGCCAGATTCACCAAAGTTGAAATGAAGGAAAAAATCTTAAGGGCAGCCAGAGAGAAAGGTCGGGTTACCCACAAAGGGAAGCCCATCAGACTAACAGCAGATCTCTCGGCAGAAACTCTACAAGCCAGAAGAGAGTGGGAGCCAATATTCAACGTTCTTAAAGAAAAGAATTTTCAACCCAGAATTTCATATCCAGCCAAACTAAGTTTCATCAGTGAAGGAGAAATAAAATCCGTTACAGATAAGCAAATGCTTAGAGATTTTGTCACCACCAGGCCTACCTTACAAGAGACCCTGAAGGAAGCCCTAAACATGGAAAGGAACAACCGGTACCAGCCATTGCAAAAACATGCCAAAATGTAAAGACCATCGAGGCTAGGAAAAACTGCATCAACTAACGAGCAAAATAACCAGTTAATATCATAATGACAGGATCAAGTTCACACATAACAATATTAAACTTAAATGTCATGGACTAAATGCTCCAATGAAAAGACACAGACTGGCAAACTGGATAAAGAGTCAAGACCCATCAGTCTGCTGTATTCAGGAGACCCATCTCACATGCAGAGACATACATAGGCTCAAAATAAAGGGATGGAGGAAGATCTACCAAGCAAATGGAGAACAAAAAAAAAGCGGGGTTGCAATCCTAGTCTCTGGTAAAACAGACTTTAAACCATCAAAGATCAAAAGAGACAAAGAAGGCCATTACATAATGGTAAAGGGATCAATTCAACAGGAAGAGCTAACTATCCTAAATATATATGCACCCAATACAGGAGCACCCAGATTCATAAAGCAAGTCCTTAGAGACCTACAAAGAGACTTAGACTCCCATACAATAATAATGGGAGACTTCAACACTCCACTGTCAACATTAAACAGATCAACGAGACAGAAAGTTAACAAGGATATACAGGAATTGAACTCAGCTCTGCACCAAGCGGACCTAATAGACATCTATAGAACTCTCCACCCCAAATCAACAGAATATACATTCTTCTCAGCACCACATCGCACTTATTCCAAAATTGACCACATAATTGGAAGTAAAGCACTCCTCAGCAAATGTACAAGAACAGAAATTATAACAAACTGTCTCTCAGACCACAGTGCAATCAAACTAGAACTCAGGACTAAGAAACTCATTCAAAACTGCTCAACTACATGGAAACTGAACAACCTGCTCCTGAATAACTACTGGGTACATAATGAAATGAAAGAAGAAATAAAGATGTTCTTTGAAACCAATGAGAACAAAGATACAACATACCAGAATCTCTGGGACACATTTAAAGCAGTGTGTAGAGGGAAATTATAGCACTAAATGCCCACAAGAGAAAGCAGGAAAGATCTAGAATTGACACTCTAACATCACAATTAAAAGAACTAGAGAGGCAAGAGCAAACACATTCAAAAGCTAGCAGAAGGCAAGAATAACTAGGATCAGAGCAGAACTGAAGGAGATAGAGACACAAAAAACCCTCCAAAAATCATGAATCCAGGAGTTGGTTTTTTGAAAAGATCAACAAAATTGACAGACTGCTAGCTAGACTAATAAAGAAGAAAAGAGAGAGGAATCAAATAGATGCAATAAAAAATGATAAAGGGGATATCACCACCGACCCCACAGAAATACAAACAGCCATCAGAGAATATTATAAATGCCTCTATGCAAGTCAACTAGAAAATCTAGAAGAAATGGATAATTTCCTGGACACTTACACTCTTCCAAGACTAAACCAGGAAGAAGTTGAATCCCTGAATAGACCATAGCAGGCTCTGAAATTGAGGCAACAATTAATAGCCTACCCACCAAAAAAAGTCCAGGACCAGATGGATTCACAGCTGAATTCTACCAGAGGTACAAGGAGGAGCTGGTACCATTCCTTCTGAAACTATTCCAATCAATAGAAAAAGAGGGAATCCTCCCTAACATTTTATGAGGCCAACATCATCCTGATACCAAAGCCTGGCAGAGACACAACAAAAAAGAGAATTTTAGACCAATATCCCCGATGAACATTGATGCAAAAATTCTCAATAAAATACTGGCAAACAGGATTCAGCAGCACATCTAAAAGCTTATCCACCATGAACAAGTGGGCTTCATCCCTGGGATGCAAGGCTGGTTCAACATTCGCAAATCAATAAACGTAATCCAGCATATAAACAGAACCAAAGACAAGAACCACATGATTATCTCAATAGATGCAGAAAAGGCCTTTGACAAAATTCAACAGCCCTTCATGCTAAAAACGCTCAATAAATTCGGTATTGATGGAACGTACCTGAAAATAATAAGAGCTATTTATGACAAACCCACAGCTAATATCATACTGAATGGGCAAAAACTGGATAAATTCCCTTTGAAATCTGGCACAAGACAGGGATGCCCTCTCTCACCACTCCTATTCAACATAGTGTTGGAAGTTCTGGCTAGGGCAATCAGGCAAGAGAAAGAAATCAAGGGTATCCAGTTAGGAAAAGAAGAAGTCAAATTGTCCCTGTTTGCAGATGACATGGTGGTATATTTAGAAAACCCCATCGTCTCAGCCCAAAATCTCCTTAAGCTCATAAGCAACTTCAGCAACGTCTCAGGATACAAAATTAATGTGCAAAAATCACAAGCATCTTATACACCAGTAACAGACAAGCAGAGAGCCAAATCAGGAATGAACTTCCATTCACAATTGCTTCAAAGAGAATAAAATACCTAGGAATCCAGCTTACAGGGGATGTAAAGGACCTCTTCAAGGAGAACTACAAACCACTGCTCAGTGAAATCAAAGAGGACACAAACAAATGGAAGAACATACCATGCTCATGGATAGGAAGAATCAATATCGTGAAAATGGCCATACTGCCCAAGGTGATTTATAGATTCAATGCCATCCCCATCAAGCTACCAATGAGTTTCTTCACAGAATTGGAAAAAACGGCTTTAAAGTTCATATGGAACCAAAAAGAGCCCGCATTGCCAAGACAATCCTAAGTCAAAAGGACAAAGCTCGAGGCGTCATGCTACCTGACTTCAAACTATACTACAAAGCTACAGTAACCAAAACAGCATGGTACTGGTACCAAAACAGAGATATAGACCAATGGAACAGAACAGAGTCCTCAGAAATAATACCACACATCTACAGCCATCTGATCTTTGACAAACCTGACAAAAACAAGAAATGGGGAAAGGATTCCCTATTTAATAAATGGTGCTGGGAAAATTGGCTAGCCATAAGTAGAAAGCTGAAACTGGATCCTTTCCTTACCCCTTATACGAAAATTAATTCAAGATGGATTAGAGACTTAAATGTTAGACCTAATACCATAAAAACCCTAGAAGAAAATCTAGGTAGTACCATTCAGGACATAGGCATGGGCAAGGACTTCATGTCTAAAACACCAAAAGCAACGGCAGCAAAAGCCAAAATTGACAAATGGGATCTCATTAAACTAAAGAGCTTTTGCACAGCAAAAGAAACTACCATCAGAGTGAACAGGCAACCTACAGAATGGGAGAAAATTTTTGCAACCTACTCATCTGACAAAGGGCTAATATCCAGAATCTACAAAGAACTCAAACAAATATACAAGAAAAAACAAACAACCCCATCAAAAAGTGGGGAAAGGATATGAACAGACATTTCTCAAAAGAAGACATCCATACAGCCACAGACACATGAAAAAATGCTCATCATCACTCGCCATCAGAGAAATGCAAATCAAAACCACAATGAGATACCATCTCACACCAGTTAGAATGGCAATCATTAAGAAGTCAGGAAACAACAGGTGTGGAGAGGATGTGGAGAAATAGGAA
The DNA here is from genome assembly GCF_009764315.1 of Trachypithecus francoisi. Classification (NCBI taxonomy): domain Eukaryota; kingdom Metazoa; phylum Chordata; class Mammalia; order Primates; family Cercopithecidae; genus Trachypithecus; species Trachypithecus francoisi. Next base: position 719,753 of record NW_022680515.1, read on the forward strand.
CACTTTTAAACTGTTGGTGGGATTGTAAACTAGTTCAACCATTATGGAAATCAGTATGGCAATTCCTCAAGGATCTAGAACTAGATGTACCATATGACCCAGCCATCCCACTACTGGGTATATACACAAAGGATTATAAATTACTCTACTACAAAGACACATGCACACGTATGTTTATTGCGGCACTATTCACAATAACAAAGACTTGGAATCAACCCAAATGTCCATCTGTGACAGACTGGATTAAGAAAATGTGGCACATATACACCATGGAATACTATGCAGCCATCAAAAGGATGAGTTTGCGTCCTTTGTAGGGACATGGATGCAGCTGGAAACCATCATTCTTAGCAAACTATCACAAGAAGAGAAAAACAACACCGCATGTTCTCACTCATAGGTGGGAAGTTAACAATGAGATCACTTGGCCTCGGGAAGGGGAACATCACACACTGGGGCCTATCATGGGGAGGGGGAGGAGGGAGGGATTGCATTGGGGAGTTATACATGATATAACGTTATGCACATGTACCCTAGAACTTAAAGTATAATAAATAAATTAATTAATTAAAAAAAAAGAAAAATGAAATAGCCTCATATAATAACTAGAGAGAAGCTTTCTGAGACATTGCTTTCTGATGTGTTACTTCATGACACAGAGTTCCACTCTTCCCTTCTTGAAACAGTTTGCTAACACAGTTCTCATGGATTCTGCAAAGGGATATTTGGAGCTCACGGACAGCTATGGTGGAAAAGGAAGTATCTTCACAGAAAAACTGGAAAGAAGCTTTTTGGGAAAATGCACTTGAATGTATGAATGCAACTCACAGAGTTACCGGTAACACTTCATTGTTCAGTTTGCTAACACACTTTTCTGAAAATCTGCAATGGAATACCTCTTAGCCTAGTGAGGCTTATGCTGACAAGGGAAATATCCTCAGATGAAAATTAGAAAGAAGCTTTCTTAGAAACTTCTTGGTGAAGTGTGAATTCACCTCACAGAGTTACACTTATGTTTCCTGGAACAGCCCATTAACACTGTGTTTGAGGAACCTGAGAAGGGCTAATTTGGATCGCATTGAGGCCTACGCTAATAAAGGTAATATCATGAGTTCAAAACGTGAAAGAAGCTTTCAGAGAAACTTCTTTGTGATCTGTGAATTCATCTCTCAGAGTTACAACGTAGGCCACATGAAGCAGGTGACTAAAACTTTTTTCCTTGAATCTGCAAAGTGATATTTCTGAGCTCTTTGGGGCCCATGGTGAAAAACGAAATGTCCTCATATAATAACTAGAGAGAAGCTTTCTGAGACATTGCTTTCTAATGTGTTACTTCATGTCACAGAGTTCCACTCTTCCACTCTTGGAACAGTTTGCTAACACAGTTCTCATGGATTCTGCAAAGGGATATTTGGGAGCTCACGGAGAGCTATCTTGGAAAAGGAAATATCTTCACAGAAAAACTGGAAAGAAGCTCTTTGGGAAAATGCACTTCAATGTATGAATGCAACTCACAGAGTTACCCGTTTGTCTTCATTGTCCAGTTTACTAACACAGTTTTCTGGAAATCTGAAATGGGATACTTCTTAGTGCAGTGATGCTTATGGTGACAAGGGAAATATCCTCAGATGAAATTTAGAAAGAAGCTTTCTTAGAAACTTCTTGGTTATGGTTAAATTCATTTCACAGAGTTACACTTATGTTTCCTGGAACAGTCCAGTAACACTGTGTTTGAGGACCTGAGAAGGGCTACTTTGGATCGCATTGAGGCCTACGATGATAAAGGAAATATCATCAGTTCAAAACGTGAAAGAAGCTTTCAGAGAAACTTCTTTGTGATCTGTGAATTCATCTCTCAGAGTTACAACTTATTTGGGAGCTCAGGGAGAGCTATGGTGGAAAAGGAAATATCTTCACAGAAAAACTGGAAAGATGCTCTTTGGGAAAATGCACTTCAATGTATGAATGCAACTCACAGAGTTTCCCGTTCTCTTCATTCTTCAGTTTGCTATCACACTTTTCTGGAAATCTGCAATGGGATACTTCTTAGCGCAGTGAAGCTTATGGTGACAAGGAAAATATATTCAGATGAAAACTAAAAAGAAGCTTTCTTAGAAACTTCTTGGTGATGTGTCAATTCACCTCACAGAGTTACTCTCATGTTTTCTGGACCAGTCCATTAACACTGGGTTTGCGGAAGCTGAGAAGGGCTACTTTGGATCGCATTGAGGCCTACGCTGATAAAGGTAATATCATCAGTTCAAAACGTGAAAGAAGCTTTCAGAGAAACTTCTTTGTGATCTGTGAATTCATATCTCAGAGTTATAACTTAGGTCTCATGAAGCAGTTTGATAACACTCTTTTCCTTGAATCTGCAAAGTGATATTTCTGAGCTCATTGGGGCCCATGGTGAAAATTGAAATATCCTCATATAATATCTAGAGAGAAGCTTTCTGAGACATTGCTTTCTGATGTGTTACTTCATGACACAGAGTTCCACTCTTCCCTTCTTGGAACAGTTTGCTAACACAGTTCTCATGGATTCTGCAAAGGGATATTTGGGAGCTCACGGACAGCTATGGTGGAAAAGGAAGTATCTTCACAGAAAAACTGGAAAGAAGCTTTTTGGGAAAATGCACTTGAATGTATGAATGCAACTCACAGAGTTACCGGTAACACTTCATTGTTCAGTTTGCTAACACACTTTTCTGAAAATCTGCAATGGAATACCTCTTAGCCTAGTGAGGCTTATGCTGACAAGGGAAATATCCTCAGATGAAAATTAGAAAGAAGCTTTCTTAGAAACTTCTTGGTGAAGTGTGAATTCACCTCACAGAGTTACACTTATGTTTCTGGAACAGTCCAGTAACACTGTGTTTGAGGAACCTGAGAAGGGCTAATTTGGATCGCATTGAGGCCTACGCTAATAAAGGTAATATCATGAGTTCAAAACGTGAAAGAAGCTTTCAGAGAAACTTCTTTGTGATCTGTGAATTCATCTCTCAGAGTTACAACTTAGGCCACATGAAGCAGGTGACTAAAACTTTTTTCTTGAATCTGCAAAGTGATATTTCTGAGCTCTTTGGGGCCCATGGTGAAAAACGAAATGTCCTCATATAATAACTAGAGAGAAGCTTTCTGAGACATGCTTTCTGATGTGTTACTTCATGTCACAGAGTTCCACTCTTCCACTCTTGGAACAGTTTGCTAACACAGTTCTCATGGATTCTGCAAAGGATATTTGGGAGCTCACGGAGAGGTATCTTGGAAAAGGAAATATCTTCACAGAAAAACTGGAAGAAGCTCTTTGGAAAATGCACTTCAATGTATGAATGCAACTCACAGAGTTACCGTTTGTCTTCATTGTCCAGTTTACTAACACAGTTTTCTGGAAATCTGAAATGGGATACTTCTTAGTGCAGTGATGCTTATGGTGACAAGGAAATATCCTCAGATGAATTTAGAAAGAAGCTTTCTTAGAAACTTCTTGGTTATGGTTAATTCATTTCACAGAGTTACACTTATGTTTCCTGGAACAGTCCAGTAACACTGTGTTTGAGGACCTGAGAAGGGCTACTTTGGATCGCATTGAGGCCTACGCTGATAAAGGAAATATCATCAGTTCAAAACGTGAAAGAAGCTTTCAGAGAAACTTCTTTGTGATCTGTGAATTCATCTCTCAGAGTTACAACTTATTTGGGAGCTCAGGGAGAGCTATGGTGGAAAAGGAAATATCTTCACAGAAAAACTGGAAAGATGCTCTTTGGAAAATGCACTTCAATGTATGAATGCAACTCACAGAGTTTCCCGTTCTCTTCATTCTTCAGTTTGCTATCACACTTTTCTGGAAATCTGCAATGGGATACTTCTTAGCGCAGTGAAGCTTATGGTGACAAGGAAAATATATTCAGATGAAAACTAAAAGAAGCTTTCTTAGAAACTTCTTGGTGATGTGTCAATTCACCTCACAGAGTTACTCTCATGTTTTCTGGACCAGTCCATTAACACTGGGTTTGCGGAAGCTGAGAAGGGCTACTTTGGATCGCATTGAGGCCTACGCTGATAAAGGTAATATCATCAGTTCAAAACGTGAAAGAAGCTTTCAGAGAAACTTCTTTGTGATCTGTGAATTCATCTCTCAGAGTTACAACTTAGGCCACATGAAGCAGTTTGATAACACTCTTTTCTTGAATCTGCAAAGTGATATTTCTGAGCTCATTGGGGCCCATGGTGAAAATTGAAATATCCTCATATAATAACTAGAGAGAAGCTTTCTGAGACATTGCTTTCTGATGTGTTACTTCATGACACAGAGTTCCACTCTTCCCTTCTTGGAACAGTTTGCTAACACAGTTCTCATGGATTCTGCAAAGGGATATTTGGGAGCTCACGGACAGCTATGGTGGAAAAGGAAGTATCTTCAGAGAAAAACTGGAAAAAGCTTTTTGGGAAAATGGACTTCAATGTATGAATGCAACTCACAGAGTTACCTGTTTCTCTTCATTGTTCAGTTTGTTAACACACTTTTCTGGAAATCTGCAATTAGATACTTCTTAGCGCAGTGAAGTTCATGGTGACGAGGGCAATATCCTCAGATGAAAACTAAAAAGAAGCTTTCTTAGAAACTTCTTGGTGATGTGTGATTTCATCTCACAGAGTTACACCTGGAACAGTCCATTAACACTGTGTTTGAGGAACCTGAGAAGGGCTACTTTGGATCGCATTGAGGCCTACACTGATAAAGGTAATATCATCAGTTCAAAACGTGAAAGAAGCTTTCAGAGAAACTTCTTTGTGATCTGTGAATTCATCTCTCAGAGTTACAACTTAGGCCTCATGAAGCAGTTTGATAACACTCTTTTCCTTGAATCTGCAAAGTGATATTTCTGACCTCTTTGGGGCTAATGGTGAAAAATGAAATATCCTCATATAATAACTAGAGAGAAGCTTTCTGAGACATTGTTTTCTGATGTGTTACTTCACGACACAGAGTTCCACTCTTCCCTTCTAGGAACAGTTTGCTAACACAGTTCTCATGGATTCTGCAAAGGGATATTTGGGAACTCACGGAGAGCTATATTGGAAAAGGAAATATCTTCACAGAAAAACTGGAAAGAAGCTTTTTAGAAAATGCACTTCAATGTATGAATGCAACTCATAGAGTTACCCATTTCTCTTCATTGTTCAGTTTGCTAACACAGTTTTCTGGAAATCTGCAATGGGATACTTCTTAGCGCAGTGAAGCTTATGGTGACAAGGGCAATATCCTCAGATGAAAACTAGAAAGAAGCTTTCTTAGAAACTTCTTGGTGATGTGTGAATTCATCTCACAGAGTTACACTTATGTTTCCTGGAGCAGTCTATTAACACTGTGTTTGAGGATCCTGAGAAGGGCTACTTTGGATCGCACTGAGGCCTACGCTGATAAAGGTAATATCACTAGTTCAAAACGTGAAAGAAGCTTTCAGAGAAACTTCTTTCTGATCTGTGAATTCATCTCACAGAGTTACAACTAAGGCCTCAGAAGCAGTTTCATAACACTCTTTTCGTGGAATCTGCAAAGTGATATTTGGGAGCCCATTGGGGCCCATGGTGAAAAAGGAAATATCTTCAGATAATAACTAGAGAGAAGCTTTCTGAGACATTGCTTTCTGATGTGTTACTTCATCACACAGAGTTCCATTCTTCCCTTCTTGGAAGAGTTTGCTAACACAGTTCTCAAGGATTCTACAAACTGATATTTGGGAGCTCACGGAGAGCAATGGTGGAAAAAGAAGTATCTTCACAGAAAAACTGGAAAGAAGCTTTTTGGGAAAAAGCACTTCAATGTATGAATGTAACTCACAGAGTTACACGTTCTCTTCAGTGTTCAGTTTCCTAACACAGTTTTTTGGAAATCTGCAATGGGACACTTATTGCAGTGAAGCTTATGTTGAAGAGGGAAATAACCTCCGATGAAAACCAGAAAAAAGCTTTCTTAGAAACTTCTTGCTAGGTGTGAATTAATCTCACAGAGTTACACTTATATTTCCTGGAACAGTCCCTTAACACTGTGTTTGAGGAAGCTGAGAAGGGCTACTTTGGATCGCAATGAGGGCTACGCTGATAAAGGAAATATCATCAGTTCAAAACGTGAAAGAAGCTTTCAGAGAAACTTCTTTGTGCTCTGTGAATTCATCTGACAGAGTTACAACTGAGGCCTCAGAATCAGTTTGATAACTCTCTTTTCCTTGAATATGCAAAGTGATATTTGGGAGCTCATTGAGGCCCATCGTGAAAAACGGAATATCCTCATATAATAACTAGATAGAAGCTTTCTGAGACAGTGCTTTCTGATGTGTTACTTCATCACACAGAGTTCCATTCTTCCCTTTTTGGAAGAGTTTGCTAACACAGTTCTCAAGGATTCTACAAACTGATATTTGGGAGCTCACGGAGAGCAATGGTGGAAAAAGAAGTATCTTCACAGAAAAACTGGAAAGAAGCTTTTTGGGAAAAAGCACTTCAATGTATGAATGTAACTCACAGAGTTACACGTTCTCTTCAGTGTTCAGTTTCCTAACACAGTTTTCTGGAAATCTGCAATGGGATACTTCTTGGCGCAATGAAGCTTATGGTGACAAAGGAAATATCCTCAGATGAAAACTAGAAAGAAGCTTCCTTAGATACTTCTTGGTGATGTGTGAATTCATCTCACAGAGTTACACTTATGTTTCCTGGAGCAGTCTATTAACACTGTGTTTGAGGATCCTGAGAAGGGCTACTTTGGATCGCACTGAGGCCTACGCTGATAAAGGTAATATCACTAGTTCAAAACGTGAAAGAAGCTTTCAGAGAAACTTCTTTCTGATCTGTGAATTCATCTCACAGAGTTACAACTAAGGCCTCAGAAGCAGTTTCATAACACTCTTTTCCAGGAATCTGCAAAGTAATATTTGGGAGCCCATTGGGGCCCATGGTGAAAAAGGAAATATCTTCATATAATAACTAGAGAGAAGCTTTCTGAGACATTGCTTTCTGATGTGTTACTTCATCACACAGAGTTCCATTCTTCCCTTCTTGGAAGAGTTTGCTAACACAGTTCTCAAGGATTCTACAAACTGATATTTGGGAGCTCACGGAGAGCAATGGTGGAAAAAGAAGTATCTTCACAGAAAAACTGGAAAGAAGCTTTTTGGGAAAAAGCACTTCAATGTATGAATGTAACTCACAGAGTTACACGTTCTCTTCAGTGTTCAGTTTCCTAACGCAGTTTTTTGGAAATCTGCAATGGGACACTTATTGCAGTGAAGCTTATGTTGAAGAGGGAAATAACCTCCGATGAAAACCAGAAAGAAGCTTTCTTAGAAACTTCTTGGTGAGGTGTGAATTAATCTCACAGAGTTACACTTATGTTTCCTGGAACAGTCCCTTAACACTGTGTTTGAGGAAGCTGAGAAGGGCTACTTTGGATTGCAAAGAGGGCTACGCTGATCAAGGAAATATCATCAGTTCAAAACGTGAAAGAAGCTTTCAGAGAAACTTCTTTGTGATCTGTGAATTCATCTCACAGAGTTACAACTAAGGCCTCAGAATCAGTTTGATAACTCTCTTTTCCTTGAATATGCAAAGTGATATTTGGGAGCTCATTGAGGCCCATCGTGAAAAACGGAATATCCTCATATAATAACTAGATAGAAGCTTTCTGAGACAGTGCTTTCTGATGTGTTACTTCATCACACAGAGTTCCATTCTTCCCTTTTTGGAAGAGTTTGCTAACACAGTTCTCAAGGATTCTACAAACTGATATTTGGGAGCTCACAGAGATCAATGGTGGAAAAAGAAGTATCTTCACAGAAAAACTGGAAAGAAGCTTTTTGGGAAAAAGCACTTCAATGTATGAATGTAACTCACAGAGTTAAACGCTCTCTTCAGTGTTCAGTTTCCTAACACAGTTTTCTGGAAATCTGCAATGGGATACTTCTTAGCGCAGTGAAGCTTATGGTGACAAGGGAAATATCCTCAGATGAAAACTAGAAAGAATCTTCCTTAGATACTTCTTGGTGATGTGTGAATTCATCTCACAGAGTTACACTTATGTCTCCTGGAACAGCCACTTTACACTGTGTTTGAGGAACCTGAGAAGGGCTGCTTTGGATCGCAATGAGGGCTACACTGATAAAGGAAATATCAGTTCAAAACGTGAAAGAAGCTTTCATAGAAACTTCTTTGTGATCTGTGAATTCATCTCACAGAGTTACAACTAAGGCCTCAGAAGCAGTTTGATAACACTCTTTTCCTTGAAACTGCAAAGCGATAATTGGGAGCTCATTGAGGCCCATGGTGAAAAACGAAATATCCTCATATAATAACTAGAGAGAAGCTTTCTGAGATATTGCTTTCTGATGTGTTACTTCATCACACAGAGTTCCATTCTTCCCTTCTTAGAAGAGCTTGCTAACACAGTTCTCAAGTATTCTACCAAATGATATTTGAGAGCTCATGGAGAGCAATGGTGTAAAAACAAGTATCTTCACAGAAAAACTGGAAAGAAGCTTTTTGGGAAAAAGCACTTCAATGTATGAATGTAACTCACAGAGTTACACTTTCTCTTCAGTGTTCAGTTTGCTAACACAGTTTTCTGGAAATCTGCAATGGTATAATTCTTAGTGCAGTGAAGCTTACGGTGACAAGGGAAATATCCTCAGATGAAAACTAGAAAGTAGCTTCCTTAGAAACTTCTTAGCGATGTGTGATTTCATCTCACAGAGTTACACTTCTGTTTCCTGGAACAGTCCCTTAACACTGTGTTTGAGGAATCTGAGAAGGGTTACTTTGGATCGCATTGAGGGCTACGCTGATAAAGGAAATATCATCAGTTCAAAACGTGAAAGAAGCTTTCAGAGAAACTTCTTTGTGATCTGTGAATTCATCTCACAGAGTTACAACTAAGGCCTCAGATGCAGTTTGATAACACTCTTTTCCTTGAATCTGCAAAGTCATATTTGGGAGCTCATTGGGGCCCATGGTGAATAAGGAAATATCCTCATATAATAACTAGAGAGAAGCTTTTTGAAACATTGCTTTCTGATGTGTTACTTCATCACACAGAGTTCCATTCTTCCCTTGGTAGAGTTTGCTAACAGAGTTCTCAAGGATACTACAAACTGATATTTGGGAGCTCACGGAGAGCAATGGTGGAAAAAGAAGTCTCTTCACAGAAAATCTGGAAAGAAGCTTTTTGGGGAAAAGCACTTCAATGTATGAATGTAACTCATAGGGTTACATGTTCTCTTCAGTGTTCAGTTTCCTAACGCAGTTTTTTGGAAATCTGCAATGGGACACTTATTGCAGTGAAGCTTATGGTGAAGAGGGAAATAACCTCCGATGAAAACCAGAAAGAAGCTTTCTTAGAAACTTCTTGGTGATGTGTGAATTCATCTCACAGAGTTACACTTATGTTTCCTGGAACAGTCCATTAACACTGTGTTTGAGGAACACTAGAAGGGCTACTTTGGATCGCATTGAGGCCTACGCTGATAAAGGAAATATCACTAGTTCAAAAGGTGAAAGAAGCTTTCAGAGAAACTTCTTTGTGCTCGGTGAATTCATCTCACAGAGTTACAACTCAGGCCTCAGAAGCAGTTTGATAACACTCTTTTCCTTGAATCTGCAAAGTGATATTTGGGAGCTCATTGCGGCCCATGGTGAATAAGGAAATATCCTCCTATAATAACTAGAGAGAAGCTTTCTGAGACATTGCTTTCTGATGTGTTACTTCATCACACAGAGTTCCATTCTTCCCTTCTTGGAAGAGTTTGCTAACACAGTTCTCAAGGATGCTACAAACTGATATTTGGGAGCTCACAGAGAGCAATGGTGGAAAAAGAAGTATCTTCACAGAAAATCTGGAAAGAAGCTTTTTGGAAAAAGCACTTCAATGTACGAATGTACCTCACAGAGTTACACGATCTCTTCAGTGTTCAGTTTCCTAACACAGTTTTCTGGAAATCTGCAATGGGATACTTCTTAGCACAGTGAAGCTTATGGTGACAAGGGAAATATCCTCAGATGAAAACTAGAAAGAAGCTTCCTTAGATACTTCTTGGTGATGTGGGAATTAATTTCACAGAGTTTCACTTATGTTTCCTGAGACAGTCCCTTAACACTGTGTTTGAGGAACCTGAGAAAGGCTACTTTGGATCGCAATGAGGGCTACACTGATAAAAGAAATATCATCAGTTCAAAACGTGAAAGAAGCCTTCAGAGAAACTTCTTTGTGATCTGTGAATTCATCTCACAGAGTTACAACTGAATTCTCAGAAGCAGTTTCATAACACTCTTTTCCTTGATTCTGCAAAGTGATATTTGGGAGCTCATTGAGGCCCATCGTGAAAAACGAAATATCCTCCTATAATAACTAGAGAGAAGCTTTCTGAGACAGTGCTTTCTGATGTGTTACTTCATCACACAGAGTTCCATTCTTCCCTTCTTGGAAGAGTTTGCTAACACAGTTCTCAAGGATACTACAAACTGATATTTGGGAGCTCATGGATAGCAATGGTGGCAAAAGAAGTATCTTCACAAAAAAATTGGAAAGAAGCTTTTTGGGAAAAAGCACTTCAATGTATGAATGTAACTTACAGGGTTACAAGATCTCTTCAGTGTTCACTTTCCTAACGCAGTTTTTTGGAAATCTGCAATGGGACACTTATTGCAGTGAAGCTTATGGTGAAGAGGGAAATAACCTCCGATGAAAACCAGAAAGAAGCTTTCTTAGAATCTTCTTGGTGAAGTGTGAATTAATCTCACAGAGTTACACTTCTGTTTCCTGGAAAAGTGCATTAACACTGTGTTTGAGGAACCTGAGAAGGGCTACTTTGGATCGCATTGAGGCCTACGCTGATAAAGGAAATATTACTAGTTTAAAACGTGAAAAAAGCTTTCAGAGAAACTTCTTTGTGCTCTGTGATTTCATCTCACAGAATTACAACTTAGGCCTCATGAAGCAGTTTGCTAACACTCTTTTCGTAGAATCTGCAAAGTTATATTTGGGAGCTCATTGGGGCCCATGGTGAATAAGGAAATATTCTTATATAATAACTAGAGAGAAGCTTTCTGAGACATTGTTTTCTGATGCGTTACTTCATCACACAGAGTTCCATTCTTCCCCTCTTGGTAGAGTTTGCTAACACAGTTCTCAAGGATTCTACAAAGTGATATTATGGAGCTCACGGAGAGCAACTGTGGAAAAAGAAATATCTTCACAGAAAAACTGGAAAGAAGCTTTTTGGGAAAAAGCACTTTAATGTATGAATGTAACTCACAGAGTTACACGTTTTCCTCAGTGTTCAGTTTCCTAACAGTTTTCTGGAAATCTGCAATGGGATACTTCTTAGAGCAGTGAAGCGTATGATGACAAGGGAAATATCCTCAGATGAAAACTAGAAAGAAGCTTCCTTAGATACTTCTTGGTGATGTGGGAATTATTTCACAGAGTTTCACTTATGTTTCCTGAGACAGTCCCTTAACACTGTGTTTGAGGAACCTGAGAAAGGCTACTTTGGATCGCAATGAGGGCTAACACTGATAAAAGAAATATCATCAGTTAAAACGTGAAAGAAGCCTTCAGAGAAACACTTCTTTGTGATCTGTGAATTCATCTCACAGAGTTCACAACTGAATTCTCAGAGGCAGTTTCATAACACTCTTTTCCCTGATTCTGCAAAGTGATATTTGGGAGCTCATTGAGGCCCATCGTGAAAAACGAAATATCCTCCTATAATAACTAGAGAGAAGCTTTCTGAGACCGTGCTTTCTGATGTGTTACTTCTTCATACACACAGAGTTCCTTCTTCCCTTCTTGAAGAGTTGCTAACACAGTTCTCAAGGATACTACAAAAACTGATATTTGGGAGCTCATGGATAGCAATGGTGGCAAAAGAAGTATCTTCACAAAAAATTGGAAAGAAGCTTTTTGGGAAAAAGCACTTCAATTATGAAATGTAACTTACAGGGTTACAAGATCTCTTCAGTGTTCACTTTCCTAACGCAGTTTTTTGGAAATCTGCAATGGGACACTTATTGCGCGTGAAGCTTATGGGAAGAGGAAATAACCTCCGATGAAAACCAGAAGAAGCTTTCTTAGAATCTTCTGGTGAAGTGTGAATTATCTCACAGAGTTACACTTCTGTTTCCTGGAAAAGTGCATTAACACTGTGTTTGAGGAACCTGAAAGCTACTTTGGATCGCATTGAGGCCTACGCTAAAGGAATATTACTAGTTTAAACGTGAAAAAAGCTTTCAGAGAAACTTCTTTGTGCTCTGTGATTTCATCTCACAGATTACAACTTAGGCCTCATGAAGCAGTTTGCTAACACTATCTTTTCGTAATCCTGCAAATTTATTTTGGGAGCTCATTGGGGCCCATGGTGAATAAGGAATATTCTTTATATAACTAGAGAGAAGCTTTCTGAGACATGTTTTCTGATGCGTTACTTCATCACACAGAGTTCCATTCTTCCCCTCTTGTAGAGTTTGCTAACACAGTTCTCAAGGATTCTACAAAGTGATTTAGGGAGCTCACGGAGAGCAACTGTGGAAAAGAATATCTTCACAGAAAAACTGGAAGAAGCTTTTTGGGAAAAAGCACTTTAATGTAGAATGTAAATCACAGAGTTACACGTTTCCTCAGTGTTCAGTTCCTAACAGTTTTCTGGAATCTGCATGGGATTACTTCTTAGAGCAGTGAAGCTTATGATGACAAGGGAAATCCCTCAGATGAAAACTGGAAAGAAGCTTCCTTAGAAATTCTTGGTGATGTGTGAATTCATATCACAGAGTTACACTTATGTTTCCTGGAACAGTCCAGTAACATTGTATTTGAGGAACCTGAGAAGGGCTACTTTGGATCGCATTCAGGCCTACGCTGATAAAGGAAATATCACTAGTTCAAAACGAGAAAGAAGCTTTCAGAGAAACTTCTTTGTGCTCTGTGAATTCCTCTCACAGAATTACAACTTAGGCCACATGAAGCAGTTTGCTAACACTCTTTTCATGGAACCTGAAAAGTGATATTTGGGAGCCCTTGGGGCCCATGGTGAATAAGGAAATATCCTCCTATAATAACTAGAGAGACGCTTTCTGAGACATTGCTTTCTGATGTGTTACTTCATCACACAGAGTTCCATTCTTCCCTTCTTGGAAGAGTTTGCTAACACAGTTCTCAGGATTCTACAAACTGATATTTGGAAGCTCACGGAGAACAATGGTGGAAAAAGAAGTATCTTCACAGAAAAACTGGAAAGAAGCATTTTGGGAAAAAGCACTTCAATGTATGAATGTAACTCACAGAGTGAACGTTCTCTTCAGTGTCAGTTTCCTAACGCAGTTTTTGGAAATCTGCAATGGGACACTTATTGCAGTGAAGCTTATGGTGAAGAGGGAAATAACCTCCGATGAAAACCAGAAAGAAGCTTTCTTAGAAACTGTGGTGAGTGTGGAATTCATCTCACAGAGTTACACTTATGTTCCTGGAACAGTCCCTTAACACTCTGTTTGAGGAACCTGAGAAGGCTACTTTGGATCGCAAAGAGGGCTACGCTGATAAAGGAAATATCATCAGTTCAAAACGTGAATGAAGCTTTCAGAGAAACTTCTTTGTGCTCTGTGAATTCATCTCACAGAGTTACAACTGAGGCCTCAGAAGCAGTTTGATAATACTCTTTTCCTTGAATCTGCAAAGTGATATTTCGGAGCTAATTGAGGCCCACGGTGAAAAATGAAATATCCTCCTTAATAACTAGAGAGAAGATTTCTGAGACATTGCTTTCTGATGTGTTACTTCATCACACAGTTGCATTCTACCCTTCTTGGAAGAGTTTGCTAACACAGTTTCAAGGATTCTACAAAATGATATTGGGAGCTCACGGAGAGCAATGGTGGAAAAAAGAAGGTATTCACAGAAAAACTGGAAAGAAGCTTTTTGGGAAAAAGCACTTCAAAGTATGAATGTAACTCACAGAGTTACAGGCTCTCTTCAGTGTTCAGTTTCCTAACACAGTTTTTTGGAAATCTGCAACGGGACAATTATTGCAGTGAAGCTTATGGTGAAGAAGGAAATAACCTCCGATGAAAAAAGAAAGAAGCTTTCTTAGAAACTTCTTGGTGAGTGTGAATTCATCTCACAGAGTTACACTTATGTTTCCTGGAACAGTCCATTAACACTGTGTTGGAGAACCTGAGAAGGGCTACTTTGGATCGCATTGAGGCCTACGCTGATAAAGGAATATCACTAATTCAAAACGTGAAAGAAACTTTCAGAGAAACTTCTTTGTGCTCTTTGAATTCATCTCACAGAATTACAACTTAGGCCTCATGAAGCAGTTTGCTAAAACACTCTTTTCGTGGAACCTGCACAGTGATATTTGGGAGCTCATTGGGGCCATGGTGAATAAGGAAATCCCTCTATAATAACTAGAGAGAAGCTTCTGAGACATGCTTTCTGATGTGTTACTTCATCACACAGAGTTCCATTCTTCCCTTCTTGAAAGAGTTTGCTAACACAGTTCTAGGATTCTACAAACTGCTATTTGGGAGCTCACGGAGAGCAATGGTGGAAAAAGAAGTATCTTCACAGAAAAACTGGAAAGAAGCTTTTTGGGAAAGAGCACTTCAATCTGTGAATGTAACTCACAGAGTTACACGTTCTCTTCAGTGTTCAGTTTCCTAACACAGTTTTTTGGAAATCTGCAATGGGACACATTGCAGTGAAGATTATGGTGAAAAGGGAAATAAGCTCCGATGAAAACCAGAAAGAAGCTTTCTTAGAAACTTCTTGGTGAGGTGTGAATTCATCTCACAGAGTTACACTTATGTTTCCTGGAACAGTCCATTAACACTGTGTTTGAGGAACCTGAGAAGGGCTACTTTGGATCGCATTGAGGCCTCCGCTGATAAAGGTAATATCATCAGTTCAAAACGTGAAAGAAGCTTTCAGAGAAACTTCTTTGTGATCTGTGAATCATATTCAGAGTATAACTTAGGCCTCATGAGGCAGTTTGATAACACTCTTTTCCTTGAAACTGCAAAGTGATATTTCTGAGCTCATTGGGGCCCATGGTGAAAATTGAAATATCCTCCTATAATATCTAGAGAGAAGCTTTCTGAGACATGCTTTCTGATGTGTTACTTCATGACACAGAGTTCCACTCTTCCCTTCTTGGAACAGTTTGCTAACACAGTTCTCATGGATTCTGCTAAGGGATATTTGGGAAATCACGGAGAGCTATGGTGGAAAAGGAAGTATCTTCAGAGAAAAACTGGAAAAAGCTTTTTGGGAAAATGCACTTCAATGTATGAATGCAACTCACAGAGTTACCTGTGTCTCTTCATTGTTCAGTTTGTTAACACACTTTTCTGGGAATCTGCAATTAGATGCTTCTTAGCGCAGTGAAGCTTATTTTAACGAGGGCAATATCCTCAGATGAAAACTAGAAAGAAACTTTCTTAGAAACTTCTTGGTGATGTGTGATTTCATCTCACAGAGTTACTCCTGGAACAGTCCATTAACACTGTGTTTGAGGAACCTGAGAAGGGCTACTTTGGATCGCATTGAGGCGTACACTGATAAAGGTAATATCATCAGTTCAAAACGTGAAAGAAATTTTCAGAGAAACTTCTTTGTGCTCTGTGAATTCATCTCACAGAATTACAACTTAGACCTCATGAAGCAGTTTGCTAACACTCTTTTCGTGGAACCTGCAAAGTGATATTTGGGAGCTCATTGGGGCCCACGGTGAATAAGGAAATCTCCTCCTATAATAACTAGAGAGAAGCTTTCTGAGACATTGCTCTCTGATGTGTTACTTCATCACACAGAGTTCCATTCTTCCCTTCTTGGAAGAGTTTGCTAACACAGTTCTCAAGGATTCTACAAACTGATATTTGGGAGCTCACGGAGAGCAATGTTGGAAAAAGAAGTATCTTCAGAGAAAAACTGGAAAGAAGCTTTTTGGGAAAAAGCACTTCAATGTCTGAATGTAAATCACAGAGTTACACGTTCTCTTCAGTGTTCAGTTTGCTAACACAGTTTTCTGGAAATCTACAATGGGATACTTCTTAGCGCAGTGAAGCTTATGGTGACAAGGGAAATATCCTCGGATGAAAACCTGAAAAAGCTTCCTTTGAAACTTCTTGGTGAGTGTGAATTCATCTCACAGAGTTACACTTATGTTTCCTGGAACAGTCCATTAACACTGTGTTTGAGGAACCTGAGAAGGGCTACTTTGGATCGCTTTGAGGCCTATGCTGATACAGGAAATATCACTAGTTCAAAAGGTGAAAGAAGCTTTCAGAGAAACTTCTTTGTGCTCTGTGAATTCATCTCACAGAATTACAACTTAGGCCTCATGAAGCAGTTTACTAACACTCTTTCCGTGGAAGCTGCAAAGTGATATTTGGGAGCTCATTTTGGCCCATGGTGAATAAGGAAATCTCCTCCTATAATAATTATAGAGAAGCTTTCTGAGACATTGCTTTTTGATGTGTTACTTCATCACACAGAGTTCCATTCTTCCTTCTTGGAAGAGTTTGCTAACACATTCTCAAGGATTCTACAAACTGATATTTGGGAGCTCACGGAGAGCAATGGTGGAAAAAGAAGTATCT